>NC_143074.1:262500-862500 GCF_052426305.1 Pelodiscus sinensis | reverse complement strand
CAGGAGATGAGTAGCTCCTTCAAATTCCGCGGGGCAGTGGGGTCTTGGTGCTGTGGGGTAAGTGTCTCTGTGGCTGCTGCGGGGAAGGACTTGTAGAAAGGATTTCCCGAGACGAAAGCCTCCCCCCATGCATCTTTGTGTAGCCCTCCTCTGTGGCTTGTTTCCCATGGCAAGACGTGTCTAGTTCAGAAAGCATCAGCCCCGAGCCCTTTGATCTTTTCTTTCTCTAGAGAAAAGATTAAAAAGAGACAAGAAGTTGAGGATTTGCAAGGGGGCCTGGAACATGAATAGCTAATTCGGCAGTGGCGGTCACCCCCCCGGCAGCATTCTTCCTGTGTGATCAGAGGGGCTGGGGGGTGTGGGAAGGGCACCAGGGAGGCCAATTGGTGCATCACAAGGAGGCTTGGGGAGAAAATCGGGGGACGAGGCGTGATGGCTGGAGTGGTGAGCCCTTCTAAAGGAACAATGGCTCCAAGCGTCTCCATTGTTAGGCAGCCTTTTACAGAGAGTGGCATGAATACAGGTTATAAATTCTTTTGCCTTTGAAACTGCTCTCCAAACCTGACTTCCTCCTGCCCTCAGCCAGGCTGTGGTGTGCCCGCGCCCTGCAGAGTGATGAATTTGTTTACATCTGGATTGTTCATCTTCAAGTTACTTGGCAGTTTCTCACCCCTGGAGGAGCACAGAATGCAGCTCTTCTCTGCTGAGTCCATCTGCACTCAGGAGCTAGGAACGCACTTTGCTCTGCACGCCAGAGATCTGGTTCTTAGAGATCGGACTTCTGAACCGTGTCGTTACTGGATCAAGGCTTCACCCCAGCTTTGCTTACGCCTTGATTTGGGCTGGGAAGGAAAGAGTCTGGGAAAGCTGTTGAATGACCTCTCTTCTGAAAGTTGTGGGCACAAGAGGTTAGAACCTTACTTAATATGTTCCCTGTAGAGTTAGCAAATACAGAGTGACTTAGGTGGTCCATGATAACGTTAGACTAAATGGGAGTGCCAAATATGCAGAGGCAGCAATAGGGAGAGGGGGATTAAGGGCAAGTGTGGGTTAGGATAGCAGAAGGCATGAGCCATTTCATGAGGTGGATGGAGAGTAGAATGTGCTACTCACAGAACAGGGATGTGTAGAAAAGGATGACTAGGTCTGCAGAGGGCAGAGTTAAGGTTGATAATTTCCTGCATTATCCTTAAAATCCCAATATTAATTCCTAAGATCAGTATAGGTATGTTTGAGTTGGGTTGTGCACAAGCCAAGGAAAGCCATTCTGGTCACAGTATCCTACTGCTTTTGCCTGGAGTGGATAAAAATCTTTAGAAAGTCCTCTCGGTTTTTTGTTTCCTCCCACAGCAATGCAATAGGTTCTGCTTGTCCCAAGAAATCGCATCTAGATGACTTAATTCTGTGAGCCGCATAATTCAGAATTAATGAATCAGGAGATTTTAAAAATAATGTTTGTGAGCCTGTAGAGATCATGTTTCCCGGCTGTTATCCATCGCCCCAGAGGCCGGAGCGGACTATTTTTTTCAATGCAAGCTGAGTGGGTCACATAAGCACTTGACATCAGGAGCCAGAACAGTAAGAAAAATACCAACTGTCGTGAGACTTGCCTGGGGGCCACATGAGGGGGCTCACTGTCTTGGCCTGACAGGTGCAGCGGGCAGGTTCCTTCTGAGCAGAGCAGGGCAGGGTTGGCTGCCAGCCTCGGCTCTATCTCCACCCTGGACTTTTGCAAAGCCCCCAGTTCGTCGTCTTCACAGTGGTGGCCTGAATAGAGGGAAGGGGCTGCCCCTAACTACCAGCCTGCTTGATAGCGGCTGACTATCCGATGGGCCCACTGGGAGCTGCAGCAGAAATCCGCCATGGGCAGCGGACGCTCAGAGCCCTGGCAAAAGTTGCAGGATGGGCAGGTGAAGGCCCAGTGCCCCAACCCAAGAAGTGTTGGATAACAAGAAACTTTGGTTTCTCCTTTCTTGGTGTACCAGGGTGCCATGTTTCCTGAGAGCTCAGCTAATGCCAGGAATCACTTGTGGGTCTCTGCGCGTTGTGTGTGAATTCCATGATCCCAGGAGAGGGCTCTGGGGACTGAGCGGCACTGCTCTGGCTGGGGGAGGGGCGGGGGCAAAGCTGAAGCTCAAAAGCTTCAATCCCAGGTGTGGGGCCTGTAATCTCAGCCTCACTACCCAGGGCTGCAGTTTGAGGCTTGGGCTTTGGCCTCAGAGCCCAACAGGTGTAATGCCAGCCCCGGCATAGGCCTTGTCCACACTGGCACATTTTGTCACCCCAACCTGCCTTTACTCTTCAATGCGACTTCTGTTGGGAAAAATGGGCCATGTTGGCAACAAAAAACTGCCAGGCCTGCAAGAGACTTTTGTCTTTCCTCTCCTTTTGTCACCGACAAAGAGCCAGTGTGGACTCTGCTGTTTGTTTTGCTGAGAGAACTGGCTTCTGCCAGTATCCCACCAGGCCTACCCTGGTGGTTGTGCACAATGTGTTATGATCTCTGCTGCCCTGCAAACATGCGCCCCCCCCCCCCTTCAAAGCTCCAGGATGTGTCTGACCACTGAGTGAGCTGCTCTGTTTGGGGAACAAACAAAGAACAAATCATTGGAATGCTCCTGTTCTGCTGCTGCCGGGGGAGGGCTGGTGAGACAGCTGTGCTGCTTGGACATTCCTCAGCACCGCGAGCTCACAGAGCTACCAGGGAATCCCAAGCAACGCAGCGATCAGCTCTGCCTTCCCATCACACTGCACTATGGGATGCTTCCCCACAATGCTTTGCTCTGTCTATCACCAGGGAGCTAGCTGGGTGGCCATAAAATGTCGACAATGGGAGGCAAAAAAACCAGTTTAACCGGTTTCCACTTTTGGCGACCTTTGCATGTTGACGGCACTTACCAAACCTGCCCAGTGTAGAAATAGCCATAGGCACAGTTCTGGCACCACAAACATTTTCCTGGTGCAGCACTTTCTGCTCTTCTATAACAACTTTCCCCACAAGCATCCCAATGAACTGTGAATGCCTTACTGGTCTGGAGACATTCTTGAGGCAGATAGTGGTCTGCAGTTCAGCCTGATGGGAGAAAGAGAGAAAACCGCAAATGGAAGGAGCAAAAACTCAAAATCTGTGCTCTGGTTTGTTGTTTGCCAGACTTCAGAGAAAAATACAGTTGTTGTCAAGGGGAGAGAAAGTCACTGAGATACTCAGGTCAGGGAGCTTTCAAGTTGTCAAAACAAGTTTCAGTGCAATGTGAACTTGAATGGGAAGCCAGTGTAAATACAGTAATGATGGCTAAATAAGCAGATAACTCAGTGTGTGAGTCCCTTGGTGGCCATGCTTTGTACCTGCTGGTGTCTGTGGAGTGTTTTGCCTGTTCCTCCATAAAGTGAGACATAGTCCAGCTCAGAGAATTTCCTAGCTTGGAAATACGGTTTCTCCCCTTGCAAAGGTTCCCTACCACACAGGCTGTGTAGTGCTGTTTCAGGGGTAGCAGGAGACTGTGCCCATAATATCCATATAATATAATCTCCTTTCTAATGGATTTCCATGTGTGCGATAGTCGTTGTGGGAGTTGAATAAAGACTTAAGGATGTTAATTAATTAATTCAGGTATTTCAGTTCCGTCCTCCAGGGTGAATGCCTCATGTGAAAACGACAGTGGGTGTGCCCGCTCAGCCTGTTTTTTCCCAGGGGAAAACCCTGGGGACAGCACTCAAGAAGACACTTGGGTTGCTGCAAAGCCTGTGATTACCCCTCCCTGCTGGGAGTTGGTTTGTGCTCCTGCCTGCTCTCTGTTTTCTCCCTGCAACCAGGGATAGGGAAATCATCCTTCTCAGAAGTGGACTCGAGTCTTTTGAGCAGAGCAAGTCAGACAGGTGCAATGGCAGCGGCGCCTGTGTTTGCGTTTGAGAGTCAAGCCACAGATGTTGGGCTACTAGCAGGTTTGAATCCTGCCTTTTTGAGATTGGCTAGGGGGGGTTCTTCTGCAGGAGAGGCAGACAAGCTGATGTGCTTTGGAGACAGATTTGCATACGGGACCGAGTAGGCTGTTAACGCTGGCTCTCTACAAATCCAGACTAGAAATAAGACACACGTTTAATAGGAGGGGGAAGTACCCATCAGAACAACTCACTTGGGAAGGGGTTCACGCCGTCCCTTGCACTCTTTAAGTCACAACCAGATGTTGCTTTAAAAGATAATTGCACTTTCCTATCTCGGCCTGGGCTTGACACACATTGTTGGCGGAGTTCTTTGGACTGTGCTGTGTAGGAGGTTGGAGCGGTTCTTGCCTTCAAATCTGTGATGACTTTCAGAGTCTGGTGACTTGGTTTAGCTTGTCCAGTGGGGTTAGTGCGTGGGTACTGGGGGCAGCGGAGGCCAGACTAGAAGACCCGTGGTCCCTTCTGGCCTTAAAGTCTATGCCTCTCTCAGGGCAAAATTGGAATCAGATACTTAACCCTTAACTGGATACTTAAGCCAGTATGGAGTTGGGGAGGCATTTCCCCATAGAATTCCATGGGACTTCACTTACCTTGGGAGCACTCAGGAATTATCCATTGGTGCCCGCTGCTGCCTCCCATTAGCCTGATATCCCTCCATCGGAGGGGTCAGAGCATTGGTAGACCTTGGTCCTTCTCTGTCATTTTCTGTCATGCTGCTGTTTATCGTAGGAGAAAATTCCTCTTTCTCCTGACCTCAAACCAGTGTCTGGGGACCAGACAAAGAAAACTAAGAATAAGAAAGGTATTTGCTATCTGATCTGGCCTGTGGTTTATATTTTAAAAGCTGCCAGACCCACTTTTTTACTCTTTCCTTTGTATGTGTTAGAAATAGAAACACAATAGATTAAATGCTGAAACTACATTAATGCAAACATTATGGTTGAGATTTAAAACACACATAAATCAGGAAATTCAAAATGGTATTTTTCCACAGCAGCTATAACTAGACACCCACGCTTATGCTAGACTTTTTGTCACTTGATAAAGTAATAAATATGTGCAATGTGCTTTTGTTACAGCGCCTGTTAAAATCGTCACTTGAATTTCTTGGCATTCATTTATTTAAAATCTCATCTGTGATGTCCAACTAACTCAGTTGTTTAGATGTAATTTCCTTCCATATTTGTAATAAAAACCAGTCTGTAACTGTACATTAAATAAATGCTGGAGTAGAGTTAAATAAACACAACTTAGTCATGCGTAAGGCAGTTCACAGCATGATACAAGCACAGAATTTAAACACTTACGTGTAATTATTTGTAAGTCAGATCTGACACTTGGCAGACTCCAGTCCTTGCTGAGGACTGACTCTTGGGATGGTGTGTGCTGTCTGGAGTCCCAGCACTCACAAACCGTGTTAGAAGAGACGCTGCTGTGGGCGTTGGTCACTCAGTACTGGAATGTGAGAACAGAGGAATATTTGGGTACCAATGAATTTGCAATTTTACAATATTTCTATAGTTTGCGGGGTGCACGTGTCCAAGACTGTCCCCACCAATAGGCAAAATACGCAACTGTCTTGGGTACCACAAAGTTTGAAGCACCAAATTGCCCCAAATTTTTTGCTGCCCTAGGCAGCTGCATGCAGCGGTATGCAGCGTTGCAGGCTCTGGCAGCCAGCCTGATCCTCTGGCCGTCCCTTGGAGGCTGCAGGGCCTGGGACGACCCCCTCCACCGCTGTTGCACCACCACTCGGCCCACACTCCAACCCTTCCCCTGAATGCCCGCCCCTGCTCTGCCTCTTTCCCCCTCCCTGCCTCCATTCCACCCCTTCACCTGAGCCCCCTCCCCTAAGTGATGTGGCTGGAGCATTAGCGGGGGTCCCCATGCTAGAAGCAGGGGTCAGGCCCCCCGCCCGTACTCATCAGTGATATCAGGAAGCAAAGCCACCTAACCCCAGTCTGCTCCACTCCCCTGGCTCCCAGCTGTGTCACATCACTTCACTTCCCACCACTGCCAAGGAATGTGGGGGAGGGGGTCCTTCCCCTTTCCCCAAGCTCCCACCCCTGAGCAACGGGGCTTGGAGCTGGGACTGAATAGCTCTGCTTTCTGGTGAGTGTGTGTAGGGGTAACCCTGCCCAGCACTGGCCCCCGTGCTCCTGCAGCCCTTGGGCATAGCCCCCCCCCGCAGAAGGGCCCTCCCTCGGGGGGCAGTGCAGGACACAACCGCTAGGGATGGACAACATGTTGCAGACAATACTCGGATAAAAGTCGCTTCTGTCTCTCAAAGTACAAGGAAATGCTTTGGACTAGAAAAATAACAGCGCTGGTTCTCAAATGTTCGCTCCTGACTTTCAAAGGGGAGGGAGGTCATTGATGTGAAAGAACATCGTGAATTTCATACTTACTGGGGAGCTGCTTTTTCACGTGTTTCATTCCACTCGTTGTCCACAGTTTCTCAGCCCTTCTCTAGATGCATCTGTCGGTTTAGACTCATCTGTTCACAAGTGGTAGAGGTAGGAAAAGCCCGGTGAGCAGGTGAGATGTGGTAAATGTCTCTTGTGGCTCGGTTTTATTGACAGCCACCTGAGCTGCCATGAAAGGCAAGTTACAAAATATAAACCTTTTTGTCTTTAACGAAGGCTGTACCTGCTTGGTGGTGGCACTGCAGTTGCGCTTAGGAAGTTGGCATTTCATATTGGATCGGACCCAATGTCCATCTGGCCCACTATCCTGTGTCTGGCAGTGGCCAAAAGCAGCTGTTGCTGAAAAAGGTGTAGGAAACCTACAATGGCTGATGTGAGAGAACCCCCCAATTAGGTCTCATCCTGATCTCTGAAGTAAGAGCCTGGTTTAAATCGGAGGCACGAGGTTTAATTTGTTTTAGTCATTCATCATCTCAGTTGTATGCAAAGTCTTAGAACAGAATTGGGAAGCTTGGATAAATAGTAGCTGATATAAAATACGATTGTTTTACAAAAGCTAGATTGCGTTAGACCATCCTGATCTTCTGCTGTGAGAAGATGACTGATTTGGTGGAGAAAGGAAATTCAGGAGAGCTAATCTACCTGGGTTTCAGCAGAGCATTTGTTACGGTTCCACACGGACAGTGATTGGTTAAATTGACGAAGTTGGCGACAAACACGAGAATTGAAAGGTGGACAAAGATGGGAAAAGGGAGACTGCAGTGGGTCCTGCTGAAAGGTGACCTGTCAGGATGGTGGGGGGCTACTACTGGAGCTCCTCTGGGATCAGTTGTGGGAGCAATTTTATTGAATATCTTCATTAACGACTTTGACACAAAAGAGTGGAGTGTGCTAACAAAATGTGCAGATTACCCAAAGTTGGGAGGCGCATAGCCAATGTGGAGAAGGGATTTGGACACCTTTGAAAACTAGAGTAATAGAAATGAGATGACATGCAGCAGTGCAGCATGTGCTGGGGGGTGGAGGGGGGAGGTAGATACGCTGGAGGGTGGGGACAGGGTCTAGAGCAGCAGTTTCCAACCTTTTCCAGATGGGGACCCATTTTGACAATTCAGGAAGACTTGGTGACCCAGGGCAACTCAAAAATCAGAGGAGCAGGGAGGGCAGAGCCACCTGAGGAGACCTTGGGGACCCTTTTGAAATGTAATGGCGACCCATATTTGGGTCCCGACCCATAGGTTGGGAAACCCTGGTCTAGAGTGACCTAGACAATTTGGAGGATTGGGCCAAAAGAAATCCGATGAGGTTCAACAAGGACAAATGCAGAGTCCTGCACTTGGGACGGAAGAATCCCAAGCATTGGTACAGGCTGGGGACTGACTGGCTATGTAGCAGTTCTGCAGAAAAGGACCTAGGGGTTAGAGTGGATGAGAATTATAGTGAACGTGAGTCAACACTGTGCCCTTGTTGCCAAGAAGGCTAATGGATATTGGGATGCATTAGTAGGGGCTTTGTCAGCAGATCGAGGGAATTGATCATTACCCTCTATTTGGTACTGATGAGGTCACATCTGGAGTATCGTGTCTACTCCCTCCACCCTGGAAAGGATGTGAACAAATTGGAGTGTATCCAGCAGAGGGCAACAAAAATGATGAAGGGGCTGGAGCACATGACTTACGAGGAGAGGCTGAGGGATTTGGGTTGTTTAGTCTGCAGAAAAGAGTGAGGGGGGATTTGAGAGCAGCCTTCAACTTCCTGAAGGGGGGTTCCAAAGAGGATGGAGAGAGGCTGTTCTCAGTGGTGATGGATGGCAGAACAAGGAGCAATGGTCTCAAGTTGCAGTGGGGGAGGTCTAGGTTGGGTATTAGGAAAAACTATTTCCCTTGGAGAGTGGTGAAGTGCTGGGATTGGTTCCCTAAAGAGGGGATGAAATCTTCTTTCCTAGGGGGTTTTAAAGCCCAGCTTGACAAAGCCCTGGCTGGGATGATTTAGATGTGGTTGGTTCTGTTTCAAGTACATGTTCGGACTGGATGGGTTCTTGAGGTCTCTTCCAGCCCTTAAAAAAATCAAACTGGAACGAGTTGAGAGACGGCTACTAGGATGGTCAGAGGAATGGAAAACTTGCCTCACAAGAGACTTCGGGAGCTTGGCTTATTTAGTTTAACAAAACAAAGGCTGTGGAGAGAGAGACTTGTTCTCAGACGGACAAACACCAGGGAGGGAGAGGAGTTATTTAATTTGAGACATTGTTGGTATAATAACCAATGGGTATAATCTGTCAATCAACAAGATTGCCAATCTGACAAAGGTTTAAAACTATCTGAGGTATAAAGTTCTGGAAAGGCTTTCCAAAGGAAGTAGTGGAGGCAAAAAAAGAATGTGTCCCAAGACTGAGTTTGATGAGTTTATGGAGGGGGGCATGATGAGCTGCCTGGAATGACATTTGGCCCATGTGCAAGAAAGGAATAGGTAATATGACAGAAAATATCTTATTGCTGCTGTGTAAATCCATGGCATGTTCCATCTCAAAAAAACATATATTGGAATGGGAAAAGATTCAGAAAAGGTCAACAAAAATTATTACGGGTATGGAACAGTTTCCATATGAGGAAAGATTAATAAGACTCGGATTTTCAGCTTAGAGAACAGATGGCTAAGGGGAGAGCTATAATAGAGGTTTACTAAATTGTGACTTGTGTGGTGAAACTAAATAAGGAAACGTTATTTAGTCCTCCTCATAACACAAGAAGTAGGGGTCACTGAATGAAATGAAAAGAGAGATGTTTTAAAGCAATGACAAGAAAGCCTTTTTTATGCAATGCAGCCTGTGGAACACCTAACCAGAGGACGTTGCGAAGGCTAAAACTATAACAGGGTTCAAAAAAGGGCTAGCTAAATTCCTGGAGGTTAGGTCCATCAATGGCTATGAGCCAGGCTGGGCAGGAACGGTGTCCCTAGTCTCTGTTTGCCAGTAGCTGGGAATGGGTGCCAGGGGATGGATTAATTGATGGTGCCTGTTCTGTCCATTTCTCTGGGGCACATGGCGTTGACTACTGTTGGCAGACAGGACACTGAGCTAGATGGACCTTTGGTCTGACCCACTATGGCCATTCTTATGCTCTTAACTGCTATTAGCACACGTCTCTAGTGGCCGGAGATAGGCACCAGACGGATAGAGCTCCGAGTTACTGCAGAGAAACAGAGAAATTCCTCATGCATCTGATGAAGTGGGTCTTTGCCCACGAAAGCTTAAGCTCCAATACATCTGTTGGTCTATAAGGTGCCACAGGACTCCTTGTCGCATTTGCAGATCCAGACTAACACGGCTACCCCTCTGATGCAGAGAAATAGTGGGTCTTACTCACATGTTCTGGGTTTAACTTATCACTACATTTGGGGACGGGTAGGAGTTTTCTTCCATGTTAGATTGGTAGGAGTGGGTGGGAAGGTTGGTCTTCCTTTCCAGCATGGGACATGGACAATTTACTGGTTTGAACTAGAGTAAATGGTGGATTCTTTAAAGTCCTTTAAATGTTAAGATTTGAAGGACTGCAGTAGCTCCACCTGGAACAGGAGAGGGTTGGTGAAGGTCTGGGACCTGTGTGTGCAGGAGGTCAGATGAGACAGTCACGGTGATATCTATCCTGTGAGTAGCTTGATGTCATCCCAAGGCAGTGAAATGAAAGCACCCCACTAGAAAGACAGTGCCAGTGCCAGGAGCAGATCCAGGAATAGAGACTTGATGCCCTGGGCCACACTAGCAGAACAAATGTCGTGCTAGGCGCAGTCGCAGTGCTGGGCTCTAGTGAGCGCCTAGAAGGCCAGTCATACTGCCGACAGGGCCTGGCAACCAGAACCCTCGATCGCCTACTCTGTAACTCCGAGGAAATGAATCTTGACTGATGCTTCTTTTGAATGAGAATTCTGATCAAATGAATGAGCTGCCTTCTCCCTGAGAATGGGCTGTTTGGAATGTAACTTTGAGAAATATACTGAGCTGGAAGTTATCAATTCTTGTCCTTAAGAGGCTCTTGCATGGGTTTTGATTTACAAGATATATTTTCCAATCATCACATGCGCTTTATTAAAAGTAAAAATGGACTATTCTGTGTCTGTCTGCCTGCCTCAAACGTTAGGATCTCTCTGCAGGATGGAGAGCCCTGAAATTCCCCACATCACTTTAGATTCATAGATCCTAAGGCCAGAGGGGGCCATTGTGATCGCCTCACTTGTCCTGCTGCCAAGTACAGGCCAAAGGACATTCCCGAATTAAGTTCTGTTGTGCTGCAGCCATCTTTTAGAGGGCAGTCCCATCTTGATTTAAAAATGCCAGTTATGGAGAATCCACCACAATTCTGGGTAAGTTGTTCTACTCATTAATTACCAGCTACAGAGGAGTGGATAGGACACTCTTGAGAGCCTTCAAAGAACTCTCTTCCTGGTCTTACGGGCTTCCTGCTGAGCAAGAAAACCTTCATTTCCAAGGGCTGTCGCTCTCCCCCTTTCTGTCAGCCCCAGGGACCGGGGGGATGGGAGGGGGTTTGGACAGCTGCATAGTGAAGCAGATTAACTGTACCCTTAATGTAAGATTCTCACACCAATTGGTTGTTGAGGTTTATAATCCCAGTGGGTTTTTTCTAAGTAATTCTGACATTGTCACTCATTATAAATCAGTTTCATGGATAACTCTCCAAAGGGTTACATCAGAGTTCGATCATAGTCCAACCTCCATTCGTTTCCCCACTGATTCTTGCCCATAGCTACTATGAAACCTGTCCCTTTCACTGCCTAGTGTTCCAGAACAGGATCTCTTTGTTCAAGCACTGCTCAGTGTCACTGCTGGCTAATTAATTAATTTCTTGCATGCTGGTTTTTGAGAGGCTGTATTGTGCTTTCACATATCTCACTGTGCCTAAGAATCATCTCCACTGATGAAGTGTGTCAGCTAAATGCAGGCATGTCTACAGGTCAGCCCTTGTAATGCAACCACATTCCTCATCCAGTAGGAAAGGAAACATGCACTTCACTGATTTATGCCAAGATCATCCTTAGGGAGAGCATTAAAAATATTCCAGAGGTTTCCCAGATTAGATCTCTGGGTCTAATACTAGGTAAGCATGGAAAGATGTAAATTTGACTTGGAGTCCGATATCCAGTTGTTTGTGCACGTCGGGTCTTTTTATCTCTCACTCCTGAAAAGCAGATATTTTAGGTTTACACTAGATTTTCAATGCTGAAGTCCATATAGCTGTTCTTGTGGCATGAGCTCTCAGCACTTAGTTTTGTAAGGTATACTTATTGAAATGTACTAAACTATGCTTTTAGTTCCAATTCTGTACATCACTTAAGCACATTGGCTTCAAGGAATCACATGGACTCAAAAGAGGGTGAGCAAGACTTAAACTGAATCAGTGATGGCCGGTGGGTCAGGAGTTTGAGACCCCTGTTCTACATCAACCCATTTCCTCCCACCTTGCAGTTAATCTGAGATCCTCTGTTACTTTTACATTTTAAATCGCCCCTGCCTTTATCTCATGCACTGAAACCCATTTGTTGTGAGAGAGTTTTAAAGCAAATCCATTTTTAACTGTGCGAAAGCATCCCAAATTCCAGCACACAGCACTCCCACCAGCCTCTGGTCAGAGTCTGACACACAAAGCTCTAGCCCTCCATATTGCCCTTCTTAAACCCCGCTTAAGGGTTCTGGAAACTAGCACTGAGAAGCCATTGGCAGACAAACACCCCTGTCTCAGAAAGATCATGTCCATTTACATCAGTGGAAAACATATTGCAGTATCTATGGGGACGTCCCAAAGGTGCTGAAGGCAGAAGAACAACTCTCCTTTTTGAATGAAAAGCCTATTTCATGGTAGGTAGAGAAGGAAAGACATGAAGCTGTTGAACTGTATCCATGACATTGTGCAATTTACCTTGTGTTCATTTACATATTTGATAGCAGAAAGTAGAACAGGTTTGGAATCAAGGCTATTCACAAAAATAATGGCTCCTTAAGTCTCGGACTAGTGTGAGATTTTGATAAGCCTTTTATATGAGCATTTTACTAGTGTGTTAGAATGACAGGGACTCTGCCGATTAAAATGCATGCTTATGTTTGAACATTTTAAAACTCCTTCATGTAATTTGTAACCCCCAGGATGTCTATCGCTGAAACAGATTGGAGAAGAATGTGTGTTTAGTAATTATTTTTTAATTTAGACATTTAGCAGCACTTTGTGCGCCATCACTTTCACTGTTGCCCTGGATTAATTTGTTAGGCAGTTTCCCCTGTTGTTCATTTGGGTGTTTCACAAAGCAACAGGTTAGAGAAGAACCTTTTGCAAATTAAATAGAAATGAATAAAAGTAAACCCCAAAAAAGCTGCCAAAGGGACTCAGGACAGGTGTAGAACTTGATTATTAAAACAGATTTCAAGTTCCCCCCCATCTCTGTAAAGAGTTAGGCATTTGGTTGTTTTTAAATATTGATTTTAGCTTTGTTTTCAGCACTAGGAAGGCCATGTCCAAAAAGGACAAATGTTTTCACTTTATCTAAGGATTAGCTATTGTGTTTAGAGAAACAAAGCAATTACTGCAAAGTACATGTTATGCAAACACCTTGGCAATGCAAATAACTAACTTACCTACAAAAGACAACTAAAAGCAAACAGATTAAAAAACTCTATTTTATGAGAGCAGCAAATAGTCACATGATTTAGAGTAGCAAAGGGGGATGCATCCCCTGAAAAGGAACCAGAAGGATACTAGGGAAGTGAAACTGATAATTCGTTTAATCCTCAGAACCGAGTCCTGTGATTGGGCACAGCGTTGTCACATGAAAGGGGTGGGAAAATGCTTAAATGTTGGTTACGCTTGCCGTTCTAGAGTCAAAAATAGCAAACGAACCAGCCAGTTACTTTGCTAGTGAGGAAGTTCTCATCAAACAAACGGCCAGAGATAGCTGCAGGATTCCACTTGGATCTTCTAGGGCAGTGGCCCACATGGTAAAAGGGGCAGGACTATAAAAAGTCCTGCACCGCCAATAGAGAGATCGTCCGCGGCTGTCCCCAGACTGGAAACCAGACCTGGTTTTAGATCATTTGGCTGGAGTTATAAGTGAACAGAAGGCTCTGGTCAAAGGCATCCAGCTGGATAAAGCACTTTCTGGTTGCCTCTTCCAGGGCTGACTTTCCAAGAAAACCAAACCAGGCGCTAATTGCACCAATCGCAAGGGCCCTGCACCAGGGCTCCAGGCTTCTTCCTGCATGAGGTGTGAACGGGCATTTCAAGGGGGTCTCTGGTCACATTTCGGAGTTAGCTCTTTATTTCCTTTGCAGTCAGTGGGAAACTGTCCAGGGAGAAATCCTGGCCCCATAGACGTGAACAATAAAACTCCCCCTGTCACCAGTGAGGTCAGGATTTCGCCATTCTCTTTGACAGCAAAAGGATCTGGCCGTAGCCTTTTAGAAGACCAGGAATCCCTGCTCACCGGGGAGTAGACCAGCTGTGTCTGGCCTGCACCGTTCACCAGCTGTCAGAGCAGTAGGTGTCTGATTTAGAGCAGAATATTGACACTTCTGCACTTCAGCTGCGGGGGAGATCCATCCTGGGGCAAAGGAAACCTAGTTTGTGAACATTAATGCCAGCAGTGTGAAGGATGCAGGAGCTGCACTTCATAATGGGCCGTGTGAAGCACGGAGGGTTGGTGCCACCACACATGATGGACTTGCAAAGCTGATGCTCAGCCTGGTGGTAGCCTTTCTGACTGATGTATGCATGCTTGGCTGAGTGTCCTTTCCGGTACTAGGGAGCCCCGCTCTGCCTCTGGGGGAGGAAGGTGTAAGTCACCAGCCAGTCTGGTGAAGGGAAGGGAAGGGAAGTGAAGCCTCTCCAGGCTGCTGGTGCTGATTCCAACTCCAGAGCATGTTCGCAGCGTGCTAAGTGAAAGTCAGTAGCAGCAGCGGCTGCAGACATGTCCGACTAGGACGGAGCGTCGGCTTTCAGAGCAGAGCCGCAGTAGCAGATATTTTAAACAAGCTCTGTCTGCTTGTGTTTCTGAGGGTTCTCCAAGGCAACTTGATATTAATTAGCAACTTCTGGCTTCACTATCTAGCATCTCTGTTTAACTTTTGTCTGAATTAGATCTCGCCTCTTCCTGTTGCTGTTTCTTCTTCCTGAGTGGGATGGGGGCTGTGCGAACTCTCTCCCCATATCTATCCCAGGCACACGCAGACCCTTCCGTGCCTATTCACCGAACTGGACAAGGCCCATGCAGACTCCTTCCCAGTCCACAAACATAAGAATGACCACACTGGGTCAGACTAATGACCCATCTAGCCCTGTATCCCGTCTTCCCACAGTGACCAATGCCAGGTGCTTCAGAACAGAAATCATTAAGTGATCCCTTCCCTGGCATCCAGTCCCAGCTTTAGACAGCCAGAGGTCTAAAGACATCCAGCACATGTGGTTGCATCCCTGGCCGCTGTGACTAATAGTCACTGATGGACCTAGCCTCCTTGAACTTGCCTAAGTCTTTTCTGAACCCAGTTATAGTTGTGACCATCACAGCACCTCCTGGGAAGGAGTTCCACTGATTAAATGTCCATTGTGTTGGGGCTCTTCACTTCTCAGATTCATAAGCTTCCAAAGTCACAAAGTACAATCGTTATAGTCTAGTCTGAGCCCCTGTGTAACACAGGCCAGAGAACTGCCCCCAAATCATTTGCAGAGCAGATTGTTTAGAAAACCATCCAGTCTCCATTTCAAATTGTCAGTGATTAAGACTCAGCCAGGACCTGGTGAAACTGTTCCCATTGTGAATGATGCTCACTTTGAAACATGCCACCCGATTTCCTGTCTGAATGTGTTTAGCTTCTCGTTTCAGCCATTGGATTATGTTACATATTTCTCTGCTAGACTGAAGAGTCCAATACTAAATATTTGTTCCCTGTGTAGGTGCTTCTACACCCCTTAGCCTTCTCTTTGCTAAGCTAAATAGATTGAGCTCTTTGAGTCTTCAATTCAAGGCATGTTTGAGACTACCTCTAGGTAGTCTCACCAACACATGTAGGTTCAGCACTTGGTTTTTTATGATAGTTTCTAACGTTGAGAGCTCCTTGATTTTTTTTTATTGTATAGAATGCTGATAAGGTAGTTCCTTAGTGGTGGTTCTTAGCTGTGTAGATTCTTGTGGTAGTACTCTTCCTCTCTAATTGCTATCCTAAGATCCTTATCTGCTTCTTTTAACTAGCCAATTTTAGGTGTTTATAGATTACCAGTTTTGCCTGTTTAGTTTTCCCTTTGATATTTACATACCCTCTGCTTCTTGTTTCCTGCCCCCTTCCATTTTTTTCCCTTCCCCCCTCTCTCTTCTCCACTATTTATTTTGGGTGTGGACATCCTAAACTCAAAACTCCAGTCATCTGAAGAAGTGGGCTGTGTCCACGAAAGCTCATGATCCTATCTACATGTTTGGTTAGTTTATAAAATGCCACCAGACTATTTGTTGTTTTTTAAGTTCAACACATGTAGGTCCAATACAAGATTTATATCAGCCACTTTGCCTTTCTAATCCTTTAATCATTGGGATCGCTCTTCTCTGAACCCTCTCCAGTTCATTCACAGTGCAAAGGTGGTAAAATAACACCTCTCCCATTGGGGATTCCCCTGTGTATGAATCCCAAGGTTTCATTAACTCTTTTGGCCACAGCATCACATTGCAAATTCATGTTCAGCTGATTATTCATAACAACCCCCAACTCTTTTTGCAGAGTCACTGCTTCCTCAGCTAGTCCTGCCTCCCATGAATAAGGCCTACAGTCTTTCTTCACAGCTAATTAAAAAAGTACATTGTTTCCTTGCGCACAGTTTAGCAAGCAATCCTGTTTGCTCTGAATCAATTACTTGTCCTCTTCATGCAATTTTGGGACAACTGCAAACTCTGAGTAATAATTTTATTTTCTTCCATGTCATTGATAAAAATGTTAAATAGATTCTGACCAAGAATTGATCACAGTGAGACCCCACTGGACGTGCGTCCTTGAGATGACGGCTCCCTGTTTACAGTTACATTTTCAGGCCTATCACATGGCTCATCCATTAAGTGAGTGCCATGTTGATTTGATACTGTTCTGGTTTTTAATCAGAATGTACCAACTCAAATGCCTATTACAGCAACGCTTTTACCTTTCTCAACCAAACCTATCGCCCCAGCAACAAAAAGTGCCAAGTTAGTTTGACAAAATCTCATTTGCATGAATTATTAATCCAGTCCCTTGGTAGTTACTTTATTATTTTGTCCAGGATTCTTGTCAAGCTGTCAGGCCTATAATTACCAGGGTCATCCCATTTATCCTTAAAATTGGCCAAACATTAGCTTCCTTCAGTCTTCGGGAACTTTCCTGATGCTCCAGAACTTGCTGAAAATCAACATTAACATTCAGTGAGTTCTTCAACTAGTGTTTAAAAACCACTTGAGGCAACGTACCTGGATGTGCTTTTTATAAAAAATGTCTGACTTTAGTCCTTCTGTTTCACATCCTCCAGAGATACTTAGTGAAATGGAAAGAGTGTTATTGTCACCATGTGATGAGATTATATCATCTGGTTTTCCCCAAATAGAGAACAGAAATATTTATTTCACTTCTCTTTCTGCCACGATGGCTATGTCTTCACTAGGAAAAGGTGTGGTTTTAAAGCTAGCTAGCACCACAAGCCTAGGAAAGATGAGGCTGTTTATAGTTTTCACATGAGCTCACAGATGGAGTTAAAAATGATTGAGGAACCTGGTCCTTATACTCAACCCGCAACTTTTGTGAAAACTACCAACTGCCTTGTCTTCACTAAGCATGTTCCTTGAGCTACCCAGCCTGAGTTAACAATATACTGTTATTTCTAGGAAGGCAAAGGCCTCTGTGTTTGGTCCTTTCCTGATTTTACTCCCTTATGTCATGCCATCCCCACCTGATAATGCAGTTCCTTAGTGGGTCACTTAGTGCTGAACCATACGCATGCGGTGCCTGTAACTGACCAATATTGTACAGCCCAGCTGCTATTAATGTTGGTGGGAATGGGAGAGCCACCCAATAAAATGAATCCTTGGGGTCAGTCCCATAGTAGCAGGTCTTATCCCTCCCGCTCCGCCCCCTCCCCCCCCCCCCCCCCGGTAGGGTCCTATATTTTACTTTATATATTTATTTATTTATTTGTTGTGGTTTTAAACAATTTTTAAATAAATCAATTAAATTAAATAATTGCAGTAGATTTAAACCAGGGCTAAGTCTGGCCCACTCTGCTAAACGGGCACCTCACTTTCGAGCCAGCTGATCTCCCCCAGTCAGTGTATTATTTAACCCCATAAACACCAGGGACCGGCAGTCATGAATGACCTAGAGATTTTTGCTGCCCTTGTGGAGAAGGCAGGAGGTTTGTTTTAGTCCAGTCTGGTGTGATACTGGTGGAGGCGCCTTTTTGGAAAAAAGCATCATCCAGAAGCACTGCCTTTCTTCTGTGCCGGAGGATTCTTCACCCCGGCTCTGCCCCAGGCCCCACCCCACTTCACCCCTCCTGCCCCTCCCCAATTGCACCTGAGGGGCTGGGAGTCACTGGGAGGGAGGGGAAGTGCTGATTGGGGTGGCTGTCCATGGGTGACACCACCCACAACGTCCGTGCCTATGGTAGTATCCCCATGCAGGGACAAATGGGGAAGGACACGGTGCACATGACTTCTCCCTGCACCACCCAAGGGAGGGAGAGTACACCATGCCCTCTGCCCCAGTCCTGCCCCACCTTTCCCATCCTGTTCCGCCACACCCCTCCCACCTCTTCCTGCCAGCCATGCGGCCCAGGGGCCTAGCAGGGGTCTGGTGCTGGCAGTAGGATTGGGCCCCCGGCACTCCCTGGCGGCAGCAGGCGGCTCCACACCCCTGGCTGCATTGCTCCGCTTCCCATCGGAGTGTGCGAGGGGCGGTCTCGCATCTCCCCTCCCTGAGTGACAAGCTGGGGGAGTGGAGCCGCTGCTGCCAGTGAGTGCAAGGCAGCCTGCCCCCCGCTACCCCTGGGCCTTCCCAAAGCTCTGGGCCCTGCTGCTCTCACCCACGGCGTTTGGCTCCTGGGACTGCCCTCGCGCCGTGCCTGAGCCCTGTGGCTTCCCCCCCAGGGGCCGGTGCTTGTTTGCTGCTGCAGGACGTCTCTGTCCAGCAGTGCTGCATAGACAAGCCCGAGTGAAGCGACTGGAGGTGACCTCAGTCTATTAATCCTGGTGCTGGTTGTCCCAGGGCAGGTGAAACAGCCACCTCGTGCCTCTCTCCCCGGAGCACCCTGGGCTTGCAGAGCCAGGTTCCGCAGCTCTGCACTGGGAGTCTCAGGGCACCAGGCTGCAACTAGTTACTGCTGGGAACTGCCCTGACTATTTACTGCCCCCTCCTGCCTCAGAGCCGAGGCCCCGGCTGTTCATTGCTCTGCCCTGCCCGAGGGCTCTAACTCTCCTGCTCCACACAGCCTGGGCCCAGGGCTGGGACTCCTGTGGCCCCATCTCCATGCAGACCTGCTGTTCATTTGGGACAAGAACTAACCTCCCCAGGAGAAGCAGCATCCGCCGCCCACGTGCCCCACCACAGCGGCACTAGCAGTGTCCCCAGGGCCCAGGCAGAATGGGCAGCAAAGGGAGTTACCACGTTCAAGCCCGATACTTGCTGGTGTTTCCTGGAACTGCTGCTTCTGTCCTGGTTCCTCGACCCTTTTCTTTCCCTTCCTCAGGGTGCAGAACACCTGTTCCCTACCATCTGGGCTGGCTGGGCTCCATCTCTGGTCATCTGGGCTGATGTGATGGCTGCCCTACTAAAGCCTCCCCCAAACCTAGTTTCCCCAGTTGCAAAGGGAGCCTTGGCTCCCTCCTGGCCACTTGTGGGAATCCCTCCCCTTTTCCTCTCCCCGTTGCCCTGCGCCGGTGCAGGCAGATGGTTCAAATTGCAGCTGTGCGCAGGGAGCCTCGGGCGCTGAACGGTAGCACACCTAGCATCCTTTTCGCCACGTCTCTCCCTTCACGCCCTTCTTGGTGCTGAACCCCGGAAAGAGGCGGGCACCCCCTTCACATCGCTCCCGATGCCCACCTGCGTGTGGGAGAAGGGGATCCAGACTAGCACAGCCCCTTTGATTCTCAGTTTATAAAATCTGCCCCCCGAAGCCTTTATTCCAACCTCCAGTCATTGTGCGGTGCAGTCTCCACAGCGGGATCAGGCGCTCCGACTTCCATGGCCTTGCCCAGAGCGAATAGATACTCAGGGGCTGGAGCCATAGGCCTTGCAGACTTAATGTGTGAAACTAGGCCCTCAAATAGCATGGCCATTATCTTCCTCGCCTGTCGGAATCTCTTTCTAGGTGTTTCCTTGGTCACGTTTTCTCAGCCTTTGGTAAGAAATGGCTTTGTCCATTGCATGCAGCAAGTTGCCCAGCACTAGCTGCTGCAAGGCAACACAGTCTGGTGACTAGAGCTGGGTCTTAAGGGCTCTGGACCCAGATTTATCATTGACTGGGGGAGATTCACGCTCTGTGCCTCAGTTTCCCCAACTCTAAAATGGGTGTCAGACAGTTTCCTTTTTACTATTGTGATAATTCACTTTTATCCAGAGCCTTAAAATCTTTGGTTAAAAGACGCTGCCCATGGGTGTAGCACATTGCGGTTATTCATTGCATGCATTTTACATCCAGGTTATTGCAGTTCTTTTCGTGTAACTCCGAAGTCGTTTCCAAGAAGCCCAGGGACTTGGCGTTTCATTCTCGTGCTGGTATCCCACACACAAGGGTGAAGAAAATAAAGCAGGCTCTGGACACACTGAACCCTCATTCTATGGCTTCATCTAGCAAAGGGCCCGTATCAGTCTCAATGGCACGAAAGCCCCACAGCCCATGAAATCCCCAGGTCAGTGTGGAAAGGACCAGACTTTTGTCTGAAATGTGTTAAATGTGAGTGTGGGAGGGGCTGCAGGCAGCCCAAGGCACTGTGTTGTTTCTCTCCCTTTCAAAGCAGAAGTCTCAGGTTCACAGGAATTTATAACCTTTCCCTCTGCTCATCCATGACATGCTGTAAACACGGGGGCGCATTGCCACGACCAGCCTGTGCAGTCAGCCTCTTCTAGGTGGGCAGGACACTGAGGCAGGGACATGCCCTTTTGGCGCAGCTGCTGGGCGTGGCCTCAGTGGGCAGGTGGCAGTTTTCTTCCCCCAGTATCACAGCAGGCAGTGTCCTGATGGCTGCTGGGGCAAGTAACCAGAGGAGAACCGGGCGGGGGGGGTTGCAGCTCTGTTGGCTGCTTTGTGGTGCTGGAGTGAGGCTCCGGATCTAGCCCAAAGACTGTTGATCTTGCTCAGTTGCCCAAAGGCAACACCATGGACGCTCCCAGTCCCAAGTCTCTTGGGGGGTGCCCCAAACTCCGCTGGCTCCTGAGCATGTCCCCCAAGGGGAGCGTAGATCGGGGCTGCCCGAAAAGGGGCTGTTAGAGAAGCCAGAACTGGACTCTGAGCGCAGCGGCCTGGCAGCGTGTGTTGTGTGAGGCAGGATTCTCACGCTATAAATATAGAGTCTATGATAAGGGAAGGAAAAAACCCAGCATGGAAATATTCCTCCTGTAAGAGAAATAATTGCACTGCTGCTATAAATATATGTTCATATTGCTCCTCCCTTGGTCTCTAGTGTGATGGGAGAGAGTCCACTGCCCTCCGGAAATACCCAGGCTTTCAGAGGGGCCATGTCTTGTGTCTACCAGGGATGGAGGGAGCAAAGGAGGTGGCCCCTTCGCTGGTATTTCCCGCTCCTCTGTGCGATCCTCCTCCTCTCTTTCCAGGCAGTGGAACCTGGGTACCCCGTGGGGAGGGGTGCGCAGTGGGAAAGGAAGGGATCTGTTGTGTTCTCACCAGTCCTAGCCCTGCCTGTGCACAGAGCCCAGGATGGCTTCGTTCAGGACAAGCACAGACTCGCGTGATGTCTGATCCACCCCTGACAAACCTGGGCCTGGTCTTCCTCTCTTGATTTCCACTTGCGCCGTGCAGTGCTCTCCGGGCCTCGTGGGGAGGGTGGCGCAGAGGCTGGGAATGGGCGACGGGAGGATCACGTGAGGATTCCCTGTTCTGCTCCCTCCCTCTGGGGCACCTGGCACTGGCCACTGTTGGCCAACAGGACACTGGCCTAGAGGGACCTTTGGTCTGACCTGATGTGGCCATTCACCGGGGGACTCTGCAAAGTTGAGACAGTGACTGTGTTGGAGAGTAACCTGCTCACCGTTTCTCAGCTTCCCATCCCTCAGTGGGAAGCCAGCAGAGTTTTCTGCTAACCCCTAATCCATTCTTCTTTTAAACAGAGTGAACAGTGAGGGGAGATGCAGGGCTGACAGCCCCCAGGCTTCCAGGCCTCTGTTCATTCACATGGCACGGGCAGTAGCCGTTCCGGCTTCCCCAGCAGTGTGCAGCAACATGCCTTCTCCCTGACCCAGAGGGTGAGAGGAAAGCCCATGAGCTGAGCTTCCTTGCTTGGTCTGTTGAGACAGTCCGTGCAGACAGTGCTGGGGGTGTTAACTATCGGTTAATTGAATAGGCAAATAACCGCACGAATTCCCATCGGTTACTCGACTATTCTGTAGTCCCCAGGGGTGGGGCCGGCAGCCAGTGCGCTCTGGCCCCACGCCTGAGGAGCCCTGCTGCTCCGCGATGCTGGCTCCGAGATAGCAGCAGCAGCACAGGGTGCCAGGTGGGATCTGGTCTGCGAAGGAAGCCAGTTTAAAAACCAGCTCCCCTCGCAGACCAGCTGACTCAGGCAGCAGCGTGGGGTGGCAGCAGCCCCTGTCTTGAAGTGGGGGGGGGGGCACTGAGCTCCCAGACCCGGCGCGAGCCAGGACTGAGCCGGGTTGGCCAGCCTGCTAAATGTTTACTGGGGGTGGGAGATGCATGTAGTCTATAGCATCAACCTATAAGCTTTGCTAGACAGTGGCGACACAAAGGAGGGCTTTGCTGTGAGATGCAGTGTGTGTTTGTAGGACCCGTTGTGTTATGCTGCTGGCACACAGTGGACGAGGCAGAAGAGCCACCTGGTGTAGTTCCCATTAACCGCTGCCCCGATAATGGGAACAGGGTAAACAGAATGCCTGCCCGCTTTCTGGGAAGGGCTTGGGGATTGGTTTATGAGGAAAACGTGCTGGGTGAATGAGTGAGTACCTTGTATCAACTGTAGCAGCAGGCCTGCAAGTTTCCTTCTGGCCTCTGAGCAGCACGTGGTGACTTCTGCTCCGAGGTGGAGCATTCCGATATGCCCTGGCTGAATTTGTCTAATGTCCCACCGGTGCAGAGTAGGGTGGTGGGAAGGAGGGGGGGATTTTTGCAGAAAGGAAAGGGAAAAGCTGCCTCCTCGTTTTTCCAGCCCAGACCCTCTCCCCTTTCTATTGCTGGGAAAGACAGGCTTCAGCCCAGCTCAAGGTTACGTCCCTTTGCTGCCTGGCCCGGGTTCAAAAAGCATGGGAGAAAGCTAGACACAATGACAAATATGTCAAACGTGCAGTCACTTCCTCTTGGGCCTCCGGGGTTTTTCTGCAAGTGGACGAGGGGTGTGTGGAAAAGGGTTAATGGGTTCAAACAGGAACCGGGCTGTATGGTGAAACTTCCAAAAAGCAAGATTCTGGGGTTTTGTGTGTCTAAGATGAAAAAAAAAATCCATTCTTAGATTTCCACCTGTTCTTCTACTCAGTAGAAATCAGTTGTTTTCTGTGGAGAATCTGCTTTGAATAGTGCTGGATTTTGTCACTTTAGGACTTATTGAACCTTTCTCTAGTTTTGTTTTCCGGTACATTCGTTATCACTCTGAGAGACAGGAGACTAATCAGAGCTTTCAGTTTTTGAATCACAACAGGGGAAAAAGGGAACCAACTTTCCCGAGTAGTTTGGTAGAGAGCGTTTCCTGTCACTCACCGCCAACAGGAACCGCTGACTACATGGATGGCCATGTAAAGCCCATTGGCATGTCTGCTTCGTTGCTAGGGGCAGTTCACGTTTGGGATCCATTCGCTGTTTCCTGCAACAGGCTTTAGTTTTATGTAGCTCCCCTTTTCCTCTGACGTGAGACTCATCTGTCGTAATTTAATCTTCTGGGGCCACACAAGACTAATGTGACCCAGGCTGTGTCTGCTCTGCGGGGAACTGTGTGCCACTGTGCATGCACAGAATTTATGTCTCCCGCAGATTCTTTTGCAAAAAAAGTAACTTTTTGGCAGACAAGTAAAGGGATTCCACAAGAGCAATTGTTTCGGATGCCCAGGGCAGCTGGCAGAGAGGTAAATTGCTATGGGGCAGGGGGCAGGAATGGGGAAGACCCACCTGATGGCTTCTATCCTGTGCTGGGCTCAGCTGGCGGGTCTGGGGAGGACAGGACTTCCTCTTCCCATGCACGACATCTGGGGCCAGAGAAGTGCTTGTGGCCTCTTCCTGGCTGAGGAATCTGCTGGGCAGGGCAGCTGGCTGGGAGCTGCCCAGGTAAGTGATTCCTAGCCAGAGCCTGCCTCTGGCACCCCAAGTCCTCCCTCCCTCAACTCTCTGCTCCCCCTCTTGCACCCTTACTCCACATAACCCAAAACCTCTGCACCCCCAATTCCCCACCCCCAGTCACAACCCAAATCCCTGCACCCACTCTGCACTCCTGCAAATGCAGGGAGCCAGACAGTAATGCAAAATCTCGCCAACACACATGCCATGGGGAAGACGTAAAGCCAGAACCCTTCCCCGTCTGCTGATAAGTTTTGATCATTGGCTGGACTCAGTCACATCTGGTATAACAGTGTCACTTTCAGAACATCCTGTGGAGTTAAAATGTGGGTGCTGATAATGAATAGCTGCTGTGGGAATGCTTCCCGCAGATACAGGCCTTCCTAGCAAGAAGATGGGGGGCTAAAGTTCTTTTGCCCTGGGGTAACCTTGGCCCCTTGGCAGAGCACTTGGAGCCCAGGTAAAGCAGGGTTGATTTCAGTGAGATCTCCCTGTGTAATGTCCCTTTGATCTGATGTGATGCAGTGCGTTTCCTGGCCCAGTGGTTCTCGTCCGGTCGTTAAGGCTGCTTGGCAGCTGAGCAGAGAGGAAGGCTGGAAGTAAACATGGCATCTTGGCGCGGTCGCTGGGAAAGCTGGTGAGGAGCTGCATGGGCTTGCCGTCGTCAAAGCCTTCTCGTTTCCTTGCCTCTCAGACACAGCTTCCTGCCAGGGAGCACACGCTGCTGAGCTCTGCTGCTGGCAGCCTTGCTTTCCCTGGGCTGGCCTGGCCTGTGCTTGATGTTCTTTATCTTCCTTGTCTCTGGCAGGGTTTTCCAGGGGTCCCAAGTGAATTGGAGCTCCAGCTCCTATTGAATTGCAGAGGCCCCTTGGAAAATCTCAGCTCGTATTAGTATAAACAAAAAGGTTGCAAGGATTAGCCCTTAAATCCCCCCCAGCAAGTGACCACGAGGTGCCCAGCTCTGGAGGGCGCAGTCTGCCCTCCCCAGACCAAGCGTTGGTTTCAAGCCTGATGGTTCGCTCTGCATCATTTTGTGGCCTGCATGGTTCTGCTTGTGTTTGGTTTCTAATGTCCATGTTTCTCAGCTCTCTGGTCTCCTCCCATCTGAGACTGATTCTTGCTGTGAGCTATTCCTTGGAATGGGGCAGCTTCTTGCCTGGACTCAGAATAACATTAGAAGGAAATTAATTTCCTTGCGGGGGGGCTACTGGGGAGAAGCCATCACCGGTTCCGATGCAGCCCGGTGCAGCGGCGCTAACAGTGCGTGAGGCTTGCCGGGCTAACAGGCAAAAGAAGCACCAACAGGCTTTACCCCATCTTGTCGCCCTTCCATGGGTCTGTCCCCATGACAAGGGGACAGAAGCAGCCCTGGCCTGCAGCGTGGTGATGCCTGTGGTCGATTTGTACACGTGGTGCCTATCACGACTGGGCCAAGAGCCCTGTTCCTCTGAGCAGTCCCGTCCCATCATTGAGGGTTTGTTCTATTCTGGCTCTAAACTGGGACTGTTTCTAGGGTCCTGAACGTGCCTCTCCGGAGAACGGCCAGCTGGCAAGGGACTGTCAGGTGCCCTGTGAGCTGTAGCAGGCGGAGCAGCCACAGCCATGGATGCAGGACAGGTTGGGATCCACCACTGCGGTCTCGGTCCAGTCCGAGTGCTGCTTGTAGCTGCGTGCATGCAGCTGGTGCCTCAGGAGAGCGGCCAGTTCTGAAGCAGAAGTACCGAGAGTGGCTGATCCCTGTGGTTTTCCAGCAGTCTGCTCAAACCGGAATCTCTAGCTTTGAGTTGTCCCAAAGTGCAGCCTTACCTGGGTCTGTGTCTGAGGCCCACCTGATAGGCCCCTGTCAGCCGACGATCAGGGCAGTGAGTCCCTTATGACCGGCTGAAGTTCTTTTAAATTGTGCTTGGTTCTGTTACAGCAACTGAAGGAGTCAGGTTAAAGCTTAAACAGTTACTATTTTATTGTTACAGGGTAAACTTAGTTGTTAAATGCTACTGCTGTGTTACAGATAACACAGCCACTACAAAGGACAGGACAGAAATTACACTAAGAAGTCACTTACAGGTACCATGAAGCCCTTTTGGTTCTCTGAGCTCTTATTAAATGCATGCAAATAGACACCTAGCAGGTATATATTCTCACCCCTGCATTCCAGACTTGGCGTGGCCAGCGTCTTTCTCTCAATCCCTCGGGAAGAAGTAGGACGAGGTTGGGCGTCCCACAGACCTCGGGAGACAATCAATACCTGCCAGCAGGTATAGATGATTGGAGCTCCAATGGGGTGGGCTACTAAACCCTCTTTATACCCCTTGGGTCACGTAGGCTTCTTCCTGGTCTCAAGTGGCCAATTAGGAAAAATGGCTTTGAACACCAAGTTTCCCACAAAGGGTGCAAAGCATAATTCACACCTGGGAAAATGCAGACAATGGGCACCTCTGGTATGTGATGGGCGAAGATTCCTCTTCTGGGACAGTGCAGGCGTGTCAATTACTGGTACTAGCCATCAGGCCGGCGGGAGGCCCCGGGTCGTGAGCTAGGCCATTTACTGTCTGGTTTCTGTTTATGGTAGAGTCAGGGACAGGCAGCACACCTGCGTTCCCAGGGCATCAAAGGCTGACTGCCTTTCTCTTGCTCTCTGGCAGGGGGAGGGGGGGGCGGAAACCAAGATGGGGTTCGTGTCTGGCTACAGCCCCTCAAGTGCCAGCCAAGTGTGTTTTGCTGGGACTCTTGCCAGGCATCTCAAATTGAAACGAACCTCTGGAGACATTTGCAAAAGCAGCGAGGAGTCCGGTGGCACCTTATAGACTAACCGAAGTGTTGGAGCAGAAGCTTTCGTGGGCAAAGACCCACTTCGTCAGATGCGTGTCAGTTAGTCTATAAGGTGCCTGTAGCCAGACAGGAACCCCCCCCTTGTAACATCCATTTTTGCTTGCCTGGAGCATACAGGGCACACAGAGCAGAAGGCCCAGGCTGTGTGATCGTGAATGGCTGTAAACAGAGATATGCCAATTGCTGACCAAGAGGCTGCAGAGGAGTGCCCTTGACTTAATCCCATATTGATACGAACACACATCCATCCGCGGGGGGAGGAATCTCTTGCCCAGTAAAAAAATGTCTAGTACTCACAATTTAGTTCTCTCTCTTGCAAGTGTAAATTAACTTGAAACTTGCTTGTAAGAACTGGCGCCACAAAACGGACCAGTATAATTCAGCATCTTAGATAAGAAAGAGGATACGGGCCCCCAGGGGTATAAAGATGGGTCCAGCAGCACATTTACTTTGAGCATCAATCTACCATCTATCTGCTGGTCAGGTTAGGTGTTTGATCTCCCGAGGTTCCAAGGGGACACCCACCTCATATTCGTCTTTCCTAGGAATTGAGGGACCGGCCCTGGCCTGACACGCTGGAGTCGAGAGGCACAGAAGGGGGTAAAAATTGTACCTGGATGTGGTCCTTTGTCTTAAGTGTACACATAGACTTAGAGCTCTTTAAAGATTAAGCTGTCACTTGGTACCATTATTTCTATTTTCTATCTTTATTTTCTTTGTAACATTTTTTTAAATAGCTGTATTTGCTAACAGTTAAGAAAGAGAGCAATAGCCATTGTAACCATATGCTTTTATAAGCTTTTTTAATAAACCTGTAACTGTTTAAGTTTTTAACCTGACTCCTTCAGTTGCTGTAACAGAACCAAGCACAATTTAAAAGAACTTCAGCCGGTCATAAGGGTATAGGAAGAGCTTGGGCGTTTGGATCTGTGTCACATCCAGGTGACAGGTCCGTTGGGGCACCTCTCAGTCTTTCCCAGGCTGCCCGCTGCGAAGTGATTTTTGTATCCTAGCAGCTAAAATCTGAGGTGTAATAAGCTCTTCCTATAAATAAGGGGCGTCTGTTGGCCTGCTGGCTACCCTTTGCGACGGGACCCCAGTCCTTGCAGTAAAGACACGGACGTTAAACCTTTTCTCGGAAACACACACACACACACACACACACACTGCCCTGACCGTCGGCTGACAGTGCCACGGGACTCCTCTCTGCTTTTGCAGATTCAGACTGACACGGCTACCCCTCTGATTCTGGAGACATTTGTTTTTCATCAGAGTGCACTAAGCTTGTCTACTGACTGCTCATGAAAGGCTGCACAGGTCTCTGCCAGGCAGCCTCCTCCGTGTTGCAACGCGCCCACGTTTGCATGGATTCGCATGGCTCCGTGCTTCCTAACGACTTAGCTGCATCTGGCTTTGCCACCTGGAATGGCAGACAGTGGAGTGACCAGCACTCAGCAGACAGGTTTCTGTGTGATCCATTTGATAGGAGAGGAGCGTGTGTGTCTGTGTGTGTTTATGGGGTGGGTGTTCTACTGTGAAGGGAGAAATGACAAGTGTTGAAGGAGCTCGTAGGCCTCTGGATTTCGGTTCCTTTCTGCTCATCCATGTTTCAGCAGCCAGTTAGCGGGAAAGCATCTCTTAACAGGAGTGGTGAGCGGGCCTATTGCTGGGCTGAGTCCCTCTCATCCTCATCACACATTTCCTTACACATGTCCCCCTGATCACAGAGCCCTGGGATTAGGGGAATCCGGCGAATGCAGCTGTAGTGTGAACACTGGTCCAAAATGTACTTGCCTTGCACATTGATTACTGTGCCAAATGTTTACAGGAATCTAAATTCCCTTCTTAGCTAATCATCAGTGTCAACCCTTCGCCTATAGTAATGCCTGGGCCTCCTCTGGCACTTTCCATCCAAGGACCTCAAAGCACTTTCCTAACGTCAGTTCATCATCACTCACAAGCCCCCTGTGAAGCATGTGATTCTGTATTTTAGAATGTGGGAAACTGAGGCACGTGCCTGTTAAATGATCTGCGATCACACACCAGGTCTTGAGCAGAGCCAGGAGTATGCCTGGGATCTCTTTCTTATTGCCATGCTGTACCCAGTAGGCAAGAGCTGTTTACTCTATTGCTTTGTGTAATCATCCCAATCAGAATAATATCTTGGCAGACATCCCAGTTATTCCCCACCAATGCTTGTGACTTCTGCCTAGGAGTGCTGTAGAATAACTCTTGCTCCGCTGACACACTTATTTAGGGTCAAACTCCCAGAAGACCAGTAAGATGGGGTACTCCTCACTGAACTGCAAGGGGAAACGCACAGCTCTAGGTTGCTCACAAAGTAACGTTTTGCTAACAGGCAGAGAGCTTGGGAGGTGAGGCTGGAGGAACATGTCCTGCCCATGAAGTTGACCCTGGAATGAAAATGTTGGAAGAGAATGGGTGGATTAAGGAATTTCTGCAAGTATCAAGGCAGGGGGGAGAGATGGCTCAGTGGTTTGAGCATTGGCCTGCTAAACCTAGGGTGGTGAGTTCAATCCTTGAGGGAGCCACTTAGGGAGCTGGGGCAAATCTGTCAGGGATGGTGCTTGGTCCTGTCATGAGGGCAGGGGACTGGATTCAATGACTTCCCAAGTCCCTTCCAGCTCTGTGAGGTAGGTATATCTCTCTGTATATACAATAAGGATTCCAAGCCCCCCCCCCCCCCCCCCCACTGTGCCTTGGAGGAGTCATCCAACCAAGATTATTTCTTTCCCACTGGTGATGCCAAGACTGGGGGACAATGCTGACCAATGTCTCCTGTTGCCATAAAGCACGCTTCAATGCCTACAGCCATGTGTCTGCACCACTGTGCTGTTGGTATGTGTCTCCTGTCATTTGGAGCAAGGGCATTCCTAGACTGACCCCATTCCATTTAATTCTGGGAGACGGGGCTTTCTGCTGCACTGCAGCCATGGGAATGGTGCAGAAAATGGTCTCTATTGACTGGCAAACAAAGGACGTGAAAATGATGTGTGCTTGTCACCAGCAGAAAGGAAACCCACCATCCATCCAACACAGGCTACTTCTCCTGATGATTATCCCTTTGGGGTAAGCTGTCAACATATGGACGATAGCAGTTCTGGTTACGTTTGCACCCTGACTTGGGTCTCTCCCACTGGCGCTGCTGAGCCAGGAGATGTAAGACTGTGACCATGAACAGAGGCTGCCCAGTAGGCACTGGGAGATAGGGAAAGGTTGGGGTGCAGTGCTGAGGCTACGTGTGAGTGAATAACACAGCTGTGTGATCTATGGCTTGTCAGGCAAGGCTCCCCAATCGCCTGTAGGAACACCGGTGGCCACTGGAATACCGTCACCCTTATTGTTTAAACAGAGAACTTGAAAAGACGGCCTTTCCTCCTGCTTCGAAGGCTGGTTTTGCTCCGGTATGTCAGTATATGCTCCTGGAATGTGCCCCTCCGAAGACGGAACAGCCCTCAGCCCTCTGCCTCTTGCTCTGTTGGCTTGTTCTTGCTTCAGTGGGAGTTTGGAAGCTCTCCCGATATCTGCCATGCAGCCAGCCGGTGTCTATTTCACAAACCTCTTCCCCTCTGAGGTCCTTGGTGCTGACGATTTGCTACAGCCCTATTCCCAGGCACTGGCCAGAACCTCCGTCACATGCAGGGAATGAGGGATGGGCTTGCTGATCTAGCTTCTCATTATAAGGAGAAGGAAGCAGCAGAGACTTGAAATTTCTGACTAGCTTCCAAGGGGACTCCCATCCCCTCCAAGGCATGGCTCAGCTTCCCACTGGAGGCTGGATGCTTTCCAAGGGCTGGGATGGTTTATGGCTTCTTCTGAAGCACACTCTTTCCTTTTCTCCCCTTTGCTGCAAATCCTCCAGTGGAGCAAAACACCGAGTCCTGGGGTCCCATTTCGCAGCTTCTGGCCAAGCACTGTCGCATGGTGGCATTATAAGCTGGGGACACATCAGTTGGAAGTAACGGAGGAGGAGGACGACCTCGGAGTCATGGTTGATTATAAAATGACTATGAGCCGCCATTGTGACATGGCCGTGAAAAAGGCTAATACGATCTTGGGATGTATTAGGCGAGGTATTTCCAGTAGGGATAAGGAGGTGGTAGTGCCATTATACAAAGCATTGGTGAGACCCCGTTTGGAATACTGTGTGCATTTCTGGTCTCCCATGTTTAAGAAGGATGAATTCAAACTGGAACAGGTACAAAGAAGGGCCGCTAGGATGATCCGAGGAATGGAAAACCTGTCTTATGAAAGGAGACTCCAGGAGCTTGGCTTGTTTACCTTAACCAAAAGAAGGCCGAGGGGGGACATGATTGCTCTCTTTAAATATATTAGAGGGATAAATGCCAGGGAGGGAGAGGAATTATTTAAGTTTAATACCAATGTGGACACAAGAACAAATGGATATAAGCTGGCTAGTAGGAAGTTTAGACTTGAGATTAGACGAAGGTTTCTAACCATTAGAGGAGTGAGGTTCTGGAACGGCCTTCCAAGGGAAGTAGTGGGGGCAAAAGATCTATCTGGTTTCAAGATTAAACTAGATGGGTTTATGAAGGGGATGGTTTGATGAGATAACATGATCTTGGTAACTAATTGACCATTGATTATCAGTGGGAATAGGTCAATGGAGGGATGATAGGAGTTACTATAGAGAACTTTCTGGGTGTCTGGCTGGTGAGTCTTGCCCACATGCTCAGGGTTTAGCTGATCGCCATATTTGGGGTCGGGAAGGAATTTTCCTCCAGGGTAGATTGGCAGAGGCCCTGGAGGTTTTTCGCCTTCCTCTGTAGCATTGGGCACAGATCACAGCTGGAGGATTCTCTGCATCTTGGGTCTTCAAAGTATTTGAAGGCTTCAATATCTGAGATATAGGAGAGAGGATTATTCTGGGAGGGGTGGGTGAGATTCTGTGGCCTGCACTGTGCAGGGGGTCAGACTAGATGATCATAATGGTCCCTTCTGACCTTAAAGTCTATGAGTCTATGAGGTGACTAATCAGCTCCTGTGTTGCAGTCGATGGCAGTGAATTCCGCACGGGGTTCCAGGAGTGACCTGCAGAATTACCAGGGCCCGAGTCCTGGTACCCGCTCTCTGAAGTGTGGGACCATCTGGCGCCCTCTGTCCTGCAGTGGTTCTTGTGTTAGCTTGGGCAGTTGGCCCTTTGCACTCCCTTCCTCCAGACCAGTCATGCTGTGCCAGGACAAAGTCCTGCGCACGCTCTGGGGAGCTTCCGGATCTGCTTTGCCTTCTGTCCTTCTATGCCCAGGGTTTGTGGATGGGTCCTATTGGTGCCTCAAGGACAGTTTCTTTCTCTGCATTGCGTAGCCAGGTGAAACCCCAAAGCGCTGAGACTAGTTACTGCACGGGAGAAATGAGTCTAAATGCCAAGTCCCATTTAACCCCATGAAGCTGATCTCTCCCTGCAGACTGAATGGGTGGAGCCAGAGAGCAGAGCCATGGCCACACTGACCTGTACATCCGGGAGGGAGCAGGCGTGGAGGGATGCAGGGTTAGTAGGCAGCAGGAGAGAGGCAGAGGGGATTGGGTTCATGCGTGTCATCACTACATCCTAACTAATGGAGAATGACATCTACATGCTGTCTTTAACTGTACTTCTGTGAGTCAGGAACTTGTGATATTTAGCATGTGAAACCCCTGCGACATCTCTCTCCCACCAGGAGAATACAGGTGCATAGCAATGGGCCTGGACTGCAGCCCCTGATGGCTGCAGAGAGTTTCACATTTCCTTTTGCCTTCTCTCGTAAATCAGAGTCTGGTGCGTGAGTCCACGTTTGCTGCATGCCCCTGTGGAGTTCTGCAGTCTCAGAGGGCACCAGCACCTTTCTGTGAACTTGTGCAGTGCTGAGACTGGAAGCGCTTTGAGACAGCCACCAACTTTTTGTTTGGTGTCTGTACCGTGCTCAGCACAATGGGTTCCTGACCTAGGGCTGGGGCTGCCAAGAATTACGTAACACACATAATGAATATGAATAATCTCTCAGGGTATGTCTACACTACAAAGTTAGTTCGAACTAACTTTCATAGGCGCTACACTAGCGTTCCGTTAGTTCGAATTTAATTCGAACTAACGGAGCGCTTAGTTCGAACTAGGTAATCCTCATTCCACGAGGATTAAGCCTAGTTCAAACTAGCTAGTTCGAATTAAGGGGTGTGTAGCCCTTTAATTCGAACTAGTGGGAGGCTAGCCCTTCCCAGGTTTCCCTGGTGGCCACTCTGGCCAACATCAAGGAAACTCGTCTGCCCCCCTCCCGGCCCCGGAGCCCTTAAAGGGGCACGGGCTGGCTACGGTGCCCGTGCCAGGTGCAAGCCTGCCAGCACCCAGCCAGCAGACCCTGCACCTCGCACGGATCGAGCCACCCACCCGATGCCCCCCAGCCCTCCCCCTCTTCCCGGGACCAGGCTGGTGGCTCCCGGGAGCTTGCCCGGGACCGCAAGAGGCGGGCACCCGCCTGGGCTAGTGCGGACATCGTGGACCTCGTCCACGATCTCCGCACTAGGCACAGGAAAGTGGCCGGCTTGGGCAGGAGAGCTGCCAGCCTGGCCACCCAGGAGCAGGTGTGCAAGAGAATCAAGGGGGTCCTCCAACCCTGAGCTTACAGTGGCCATCCTGGGTCAGACCAAAGGTCCATCTAGCCCAGTAGCCTGTCTGCCGACAGCGGCCAACCCTAGGGACCCTGGAGGGGATGGACCGAAGACAGTGACCAAGCCATTTGTCTCGTGCCATCCCTCTCCAGCCTTTCACAAACCTTGGGCAGGGACACCACTCCTACCCCCTGGCTAATAGCACTCCATGGACCCAACCTCCATGACTTGATCTCACTTCCCTTTAAACTCTGTTCCAGTTCTAGCCTTCACAGCCTCCTGCAGCAAGGAGTTCCACTGGTTGACTCTTTGCTTTGTGAAGAACAACTTTCTGTTACTAGTTTGAAGCCTGCTACCCATTCCTTTCCTTTGGTGTCCTCTAGTCCTTCTTTATGGGAACTAATGAAGAACTTTTCTATATGCACCGTCTCCACCCAACTCCTGCTTTTAGAGACCTCTATCCTGTCCCCCCTCCGTCTCCTCTTTTCTAAGATGAAAAGTCCCAGTCTCTTTAGCCTCTCTTCATATGGGACCTGTTCCCAACCCCTGATCATTTTAGTTGCCCTCTCCTCTCCCAGCCTCTCTCTTCCCCTCTCCCACCTCTTTTTCCCAGTCTCCCCGAGTTTTGTTCAATAAAGACAGATTCCATTTTGGAAGACACGTTATCTTTATTTTGTACATCAAGAAGAGGGGCTAGGGAAGGGTAAGTGGAAGGAGGTGAGGGAGGAATGGGGCACGAGCCCCCGACGGGGAGTACTGGGCTGGCTCTGTGGGCTTCTGGGGGTGGAAGCTCTCCTGCAGCCCCCCAATTGCCCCTTCTCCCCAGATGGCAGCTTGCGGCAAGTGCAGCCGGGCTGATGGCCGAGTGCTGTGATGTGCCCAGTGTGGGCACTCAGGGCACTTCAAGCCAGGACTGCTTTGCAAGCAGGGCACCCCTGAGAACTGTCTGTCCGGGGTGAGGGTCGGGACCCTTTAAGCACAGCCCTCGGCTAGCCTGAGACAGCATCTCCACGCTCTAAGTCCTAATCTGATGCCCTGCTGGCACTGCTTCCGGCCATCCTTAACCCCAGTTCAGGGTCCACTTAATGTGGATGCGCTAGTTCGAATTAGCAAAACGCTAATTCAAACTAGTTTTTAGTTCTAGATGCGTTAGTTCGAATTAGCGCTGTAGTGTAGACGTACCCTTAGAGAATCTGCCCTGAATGTTGTATTGAACACTGCTTTTGTAATTTGCTTAATTTATAGCAGTGTGCGCCAAACCCCCAGCAGCTCCCCGAGCTGCCAGAATATGGGAGAAAATTGACGGTTTGATCTTTTACTTTTACCATGAATGATCCCATAAGGAATTATTTTGGTGTTGCGACACAGTGGATCTCTTAATGATGCTGAATGGTGAGAGAATCTGCTGATTAAGATGTTCAAGTGGATTAAATGTACAGACACCTACGGGTGACAGCGCGGGAGTGTTAGGTTTGAGTCATGCCATTCTGCATGAATGTCACAGCTCACGGCAGCCAGCTTTGATGGGAACAAAGTCGACATAATTAGGGGAGCAAGACTTATTTTTAGTGCCGTGTAGTGCTTCTTCCTTAAAACAGTGAAGGGTCAGTGACCTGGCAGCCTCTGATCTAAGAGTGTTGTTAACCCAAGTTCAGCTCCTTGTTCCAAAACATAAAATTAGTGCTTGATTGCCTGCAGAAAAAAGTATTTGGAAACCTCCAGAGTCCCTTTTATCTGCTGTGGGAGATATGAAGCTTTTTAATATCAAATGTATCATTGTTTTGTGTAAATAAGAACAGATATTAGTGGTGTTTGGATCCTTTCCTATCTAAGGTACTGGTGAAAAAACAGTCCCTTGCTAGTAAAATGATTGTAAAGTAGCCCATTCATCACCAGCCACTGTAAAATATTTTTTCAATCTGTTCCTGTTTAAGCAGCGTGATATCAAGGGAATAATTGCTGTTTGGATTTGATCCCAGAAGAAAACTCATTCCATTCTTTCTTATCGGGTCCTTCCCTACTGAGTTAGATACCCACTGGGTACTTTATCTCCCTCTTCAGTGCTGGCCTCTAATTACTATTTAAACAGCTCATTAGAAAACCTTCTCTAAAGTGTGATAGCTGAGGCTGGAAATAATTTAAGGATTATGCTGCTGCACTGCTGCTCCCCTACAGAATGGTCACTTCCCCTTGTGGATGTAAAGAAGGGAGTATAGCCTTCCATGTGCCGTGGCTCACACACAGTTGTGACGTCTCATTCTGCGGAAGTTGGGTCAGAGGCACCTACTGAAACCTGGGTTCCTTGTCTAAAAGCCACTCTTAACTGTTCTGGTTGCATCATGGCATGACTCCAGGATATGCTGGAAATAGACTAGGACTCTCGCTACCAGTTCAGCCCTTGCCATGCGTAACAAACCATTTCAGCAGCTGGAAAGCATTGCACAGTTATGCTTACGGTCTAGAGAAGATTAGAGACCATAGCAATCCCATTTGAAAGAAATAATGACACACATGGGAAGTGTTTTATACTAATTTGGTGCTGGTGAAATGTTCATGACTGCAGACCATGCGGGCGCACTCGATCTCTAGAACAGGGAGAGTACTGGCAGGGTCAGTGCCGTGGTAATAAAGGAAAGGATGTGTCCTGTCTCTGTTTTTGCAAATTCTGGCATCTTGTCAGTTTCAACCAAGAGTCACTCTTTGGCATTGTTCTTTTGCAGGGCTTTTTTAAATCAGGAAATCCATGAATGTTTAATAAATATCATTGCAAAGAGCAAGCTAGCTAGCAAGCGTATGTGTATGCACTGTGGAATGTTGTATGGGCTTGGCAGAATTAGATCCTGCAAATATTTCCACAACATTCATAGCATTTTAAGGAATGTTTTTCTTTTCCTGCCAACTTGAAACCATAAAATGAGAAACCCAGAAATTGGATACTCTGCCCCCTACGTAAGGCAGCGGTTTCATTAGCCCTTTACATGGTGTAACGGAGGGTTTGTCCACATGGCTGCATTCAGGAAAATTAATCCAAATTAAGGTGTGAATTTGAAGAGTTTTGTTACCCTCACTAAATCCCAGTGTGGATGTTGCTGTTCAAAATTAAAGGGGCCCTAATTCAGTTTATTTAATGTTTGTTGGAAGTTAACTTTAATGCACTTTAATTCATCCACTTCAAATTGAGACCTTTAGTTAATATGGGTTAATTTTCCTGGTTTTCCACATGTACTCTGGCCTGGAAGTATCTGTTCCCCAAGGGAATTTGCAGCTGGACCATGAAGACTGAAAACAATCTACGGAACAGCTACAGCATGGGCAGCTGCTCTGCAAGATTCCCTGCAGTACTTCATCAGTATGCCTAACCCTGACCTTTTTATCATCCATTTAGTGAGCATGGTGGAATTGCCACAAACATCAAATTTGCGACTGTTGTGTTGGACCCACCAGTTACCATAGCTACTAGTGTAAGGACGTAAATAGCCATTTAAAAAGTTAACTGGTTGAACAATATAATTGCAATCACTTAACTGGTTAACCGTGTGGCTGAGGTCTGGCCAGCCCCCCACAGGTGGGGGGGGCACTCCAGACAGCTGGGGTCCCACCATGCCATGGGCAGGGGGCTGCTCCCCTGCCCAGCCCTCTGGTTAAGTGGTTACCAGGTAACCTGGCCAGTATAAGGCTACTGCTCCCTGGGTAACTGCTTACATCCCTAACTAGTACTAACCTGCCACAGTGTGCCTTAAAATAATAAGCTATAGCTATATCCACACTTTTATGGGCTATAGTGGTGGCTGCACTAAGGGAGTACGTCTAAACTACATGCCTCTGTCGGCAGAGGCATGTCGATTTGTTTGTTCAGCAAAGGCAAATGAAGCTGCGATTTAAATGATCGCGGCTTCATTTACATTTACATGGCTGCCGCGCTGAGCCGACAAACAGCTGATCAGCTGTTTGTCGGCTTGCGCGCTAGTCTGGACGTTCCCCCTGTCGACATCAAAGCCCTTTGTCGGCAGCCCCGGTAAACCTCATTCCACGAGGAATAACGGGGCTGCCGACAAAGGGCTTTGATGTCGACAGGGGGAACATCCAGACTAGCGCGCGAGCCGACAAACAGCTGATCAGCTGTTTGTCGGCTCAGCGCGGCAGCCATGTAAATGTAAATGAAGCCGCGATCATTTAAATCGCAGCTTTATTTGCCTTTGCTGATCTGTCTAATCTACATGCCTCTGCCGACAGAGGCATGTAGTCTAGACACAGCCAGGGAGTGTGTGGATTTGTCTATATCTGTTTGCAAACTAGTGATGCCAAAATTGCGGTATAAAGTTTTTTGCAATCTCACTTTTGCAATTCATCATTAAATGAATAAATCCCTATCTCTTTCCCAGCCTAGATTTGCTGTACATGTTGACACCCTTGTAATGAGCAGAAAAGAGACATGTCTTCAAGTGGCAAAGGAAAATAAGCAGCGCCACTCTGGAAATCAGAGGCTTCTCCAAAACAAAGGATTTAGATCTAGAGCTTAATTGCTGCTGTTTCTTTGGAGCAGGGGAAGAGCCATGATGTGCTTCAGCACATGTGCTGTGTTTTTATGTACACCCATGTAGTAAGCACATTTGAGCGCTGGCATCTGATGAAGTGGGTTTTTCCCACGAAAGCTCATGATCCTATATCTCTGATTCAGGGGGTAGCCAAGTTAGTCTGTACAGGATAAACTTAACAATCAGCAAATAGTCTGGTAGCACTTTAAAGATTAATGAAGAAGTGGGTTGTGCCCACAAAAGTTCATGATCCCATCTACAGGTTTTGTTAGTGTTTAAAGTGCTACCAGACCGTTTGCTGTTTGTTAAGTTTAGGTCTATGATTGTTAGTCTCTAAGGCGCCACGGCAGTACTCATCAGTTAGACAAATAACTCTCCACAAAGCAAAAAAGAAGCTAAGGGCATCTGCAAACCTAGGTGGCAGGGACTGGCACCCATTGGCATGCCTGCCAGCAGCGGCACACGAGGCGGGAGCTCAGCCCAGCTCCCCCACCCCGTGTGGCAGGGAGCCAGTGCAGTGGCTCGAGCCTCAGCCGCACAGCTGCAGGCTGGAGCACCAGCTCTGTCTTCCTGCTGGGGGTGAGTAGTGGGAGAGGCGTGTGCGCATCCCTGGGGCTGCCTCCTGCATTGGGAGGGGGCAGGGCTCGATCTGCTCTGCAGATCCAGGGTAGGGTGGCCGGCACACGTGGCATGCTGGGGCCCAGGCTGTGCCATGCTGCTTCCCATGGGTTGTGCGCAGGCGCAAGGAGCCCCTTCCCCATGCCTCACAGCATCTGGCCGGGCTGGAGCCAGCCCTGGGCAGCCCAGCCCTGGAGCTGCAGGCAAAGGGCTGGGCTGGGCAAGGAAGAGACTCTGCCCCTCCCCCCGCCCCAGTGCGGCTGCCCTGCTGGTGAGTGCACTGGGAGCACAGAGAGGTGGGGTTGAGGGGTGAAAGAGGGTGCTGGGGCACGATGGGAGGGGACAGGGGTTGCACTGAGGGGCATGGGGCGATGCAGGGGATCAGGCTGGGGGGATCATGGGGCTGAGGGGAGTGAGGCTGGAGCAGAGGGAAAATGTGTGGGGCTGCCACTTCTGGCCTCGTGCAGGCTGGGGGCCGGCAGTCCTGCGTAGGTCTGGAAGCAGCCCCTACCTGCAGTGTGGGGGGGGTGCTGCTCCAGCCTGCCCCTGTTTAATCAGTTAAATGTAACTTGTTAGCAAATTGAACAGGATTGTACATCCCTCTTGCTAAATACCGGCCTTATCCGATCCACATGCTCCTCCGCACCCATTGGCTTCCCCCAGCCTTTACATTAAAAATTGCTCTATGGCCTATTTCATTTTAAGTGCCAGCAGCCTGATTCCCTTTTGGCCCATCTTTCCTGCTCAGGCTCCCCCTTCCCCTACAGTTTCCCCAGTTCCTAATAAATCTAAACCCTTCCTCCCCACATCTGCACATTGAGGCCCTGCCATTTCGCCTGGCCCTGCGTGTGGAACTGCATTCCACCAGGGTTGTGTGGAATGAAACTAAATGTACCTGTCAGAGCTAGAAGCAATGGTGTTTGTTACACGCCCAGGCCTTTCAGCTAGGGATGCCCAGTTAGGACTCTTTCCTAGCCCCGTGAATCCAGAATGGAAGGGATCCTGGTTAATACGGGGAAGAGTGAGACAAAATTGTTAATAAAGAGCACACCCAGCACACTGAATGTGACACATCCAAGTTGTCTGATGTCCCGTCCTGTGTTTCTTAGTGAGACAGAAATTGACATGAATGGCAAGTACCAAAGCGATACACATTGCTGTGCCAGCTGAAAGCATTCTATTTACTGCGCGGTGGCCAAGAATAGCAGTGGTGCCCATTACATGCCTCATTTCTCAAGACTTAACATAAGCCCTGCTGGTTAAATGTGGCCCATGCCCTTCGGTCCCTCAAGGAGGATGACAGTGCATACAGCGTGCAGGTGAGATTTTTAGATGGAGGCTTAGCCTCTAATGGAGAGCAAGGCCCATTTAGCATCTCTTGTCACCTGGATACTAGTGAAATGGTAAAACTTCCATTGACTTCAGTGGAGATGCGTTAGGCCAATACTGCATTTTGGAAAACTCCCCTAAATGATTTTCCTGTCATTTTGATCCTTTATTATTTCTGTCTTATAAGGACAAACATCTTCTATGCAGTCTGGTTTGGGCCCTCTGCTCCCCGGTTTGTGGCACTGAGAATTCCTGCCTTTTAGATGAAATCCACCAAAAGCGACGTGGTTGCTGCTCAGGTTTCACAACCCCAAGTGCCCTGTGATCTGACAGTGCTCATTTGCATTCTGTGTTGCCCGCTGGGAGGTGAAGACCCAAGGGGATTATACAAGGCTTGAAGGCAGTTTTAGCCAAGAAAGGCAGTGGTGGGATTAAGAAAAATCTCACACTCTACTGTTAATGGGAAATGTCTGAAATAGGTGATTGTCCAGTGGGCCTGTGTCCCTTAGCACCAGCGTCACAGTGCCTCTGGCATATGGGGAGCCACTTAAAAGCATGCAGCAAAGGCAGGGCAGGCTGTTGAGTTAGAAATCACCAGAGCTGGTTAAAATGTGTCCATCAAAACAAAGGCTGCTCCAGGTGTCTTCCACTGAGGCCACGCGCACGTGTGCCACACAGCCCGAGGTGGAGACTCTTTGAAAGGAGTGTCCATTGACCTATGCCCTCCTCGTGTTTCCACCCCATGGCCTGAGCGCTCTCCTTCACTTGCTCTGATCTGTACACATTGCAGAGATTGCCTTTGGTGCACTGTGGGTTCCTATGTTTTCAGTAAGATGCAAGCGTTTAGCAGGGTTTTTCTTGTTCCAGTCCCTGCCTCAGGGAACCCTGCTCCATCCTCCTAGTAGCCAAAGGAGAATTAGCTTCTCACTAGAACTCCAGGCTTCATGAATGGCATGCCCTTTCCCATTCCTTCTTGTCAGTGACTGCCCCAGGGTGTCACGCATCGTGGCTGGTGTCATATGTGCCCCTTGTAGTAGGAAGACATAACGCCTGAATCAGAAGCCCTGGTGTCAGGGGCCTGGCGTGAGGCAGGACCTGCCCACAGAATCGGGCAAGCGCAGGGCTGATAGTGCAGCTACACGCATTCCTAACAAGTGCTGGGCACAGTCACTCGCCACACCCTCCCCCGATAGCGAACACATTCCAGAGCTTTCCAATAGCAAAGATGGTACAAGGCCAACGTGAACACACTCACCCCTCCTAACAGACACCGTCAAGGTGACCATACGAAATAGAGACACTCCCGTCAAACCAACTTGCGCAAGGTGCTGTCGGGGCAGTGTCTAACTCACTCAGAAGGGCACAGGGCACATGGAGGTATCTCAGAGGGTTTGGCTTTGTTCAGCCAAGGGGGAAATGGAAAGTCCCGCCATTCGCTGAGCTGCGTCCATTGTCACAGGCCCCCCATCTAAGTATTCTCCCAGAGTCTGCCAGATGCTGTTCCCATGCCTCATCGACAACAATCCTGGCTGGTGCCTTCATCCCTTGATGGATCTCCTGCTACAGCCTTCACCATGGCGTTTACCTTGGGAATGCTGGTACCCCTTGTGACCCAGCCTACTGGCTATACTGGGGAGCATAGGACACGTATGCTAGCGATACCGAGCCCATGCATTCTGCCAGGTCATCACTCCACCATTCCTCTCTGAGGGAACAATCACATCTTCCTGACTTCACAGGAGGAGGACTATGAATGACGCTGCTTGTACTGATGACATTGCATTCTTCATCTCCCAAGGAAGCAGTTGCCACTGTGGTATATCTATACTCTAGGGAGATCTGTAATTCCTCTGCCATCCTGTAAAGGAAATCCTGACTCCATTGATGAGGTACAAGATGATCGGCACAAATTCCTAGATGCCCTGCAAACAACCAGATCCAGTCCAATAGCACTTCCAGTTAATGAAGCAATTGTGGAACCTGTTAGAGCAGTCTGGCATACATCAGCCACACGCATCATTATCCCCAAGGAGCAGAGAAATGCTATTTCATTCCAACCACAGGAATAGCATTTGTTTACCCATCTGGTTGTTCAAGCTGCCATGGAGAGATCTAGACAACCAAACATCTAGATTTCTTGAAGAGAAGTCTTCACATCTGCTAGCCTTCAATTTCAAATACTGAACTATCAAGTGCTACTGACTAAGTAGCTCTGTCTGAACTATTCCACTAGCAGCCAGGCTGGGCAGGGATCCAACACCATGTTCTGCATGTCCCTCGCCTCTGTTTGCCAGAAGCTGAGATGGGTGATCGGATGATTCACTCAGTGATTGCCTGTTGTGTGCATTCCCTCTGAAGCACCTGGCATTTGCTACCGAGTGTCAGCAGACAGGACACTGGGCTAGAAGGATCTTTGGTCTGGCCACTCTGATGATCTTACCTAGATCTCAGATGTATCTGCCTTTGTTGTAATCCACTTGACCCCACTCCCCTCCCAGAGCTGAGAGCAAACCCAGGAGGTGAAGCAATCTCTCTCTTTCTGAAGAGTAGGAACAAAGAATATATCTAAACCAGTGTCCCTGAAATGGCTTGACACAAGATGTCAGAATATGCTATTAGAGCTGAGAGGGTCTAATATTTGTTTGTCTTCTTTTTATATCGAAATTAGATTAAGTATAGGGCACCCGTCAGCTAACTGCTAAATTATCTGCCAGAAAACTAGAGTTTTCAGGTGCCTAAATAGCCCCTGGGAACGAAGGTTAAAGTTCCCCCTCCTCCAGCAAAAGCAATGAACCGTAAAAGAGCGTAACCTTCCTGGGAACATCTTGATTTCTGTGATTTTACATGAGAAGATGGGAGGGCACCTGCCTCATGCAAACCCTTTTAAGGGTGAGGAATGAGGTAATCCTGGTCATTAGTTCTCCCCAGCTACCCCACCCAAGATGACTTCTGGAAACAACTGAGTCTGAACTGGGGGAAGGAAGTGGACCCTGTCTGCTCTGTGAAGAAGATTACTGGAACCACATTCAAGGTGAGATCTTACATGTAACTAGTTTCTTTAGCGTATTAAATGTAACTTGCATGTTTGTTGATTTTGCTCAGTCATTTACTTTGTTCTGTTTGTTCCCTTTTACAACCACTGAAATCCTCTCCAGAAAATCACATTTGTTTAGTAATAAACCCGGGGTAAGTAATTACTACCTGAGGGAGCAGGACCATCAGAGAGCCATTCTATTGTCATGCCCCCATTGATTAGCATTTTCTTGAAGAGCCTAATCAGAACCTTCCAGCCAGTAGGAAAACAGCCCTTGTACTTTGGCATTCACTAACTTTCCCTTCACACCATGGTCCATGTCTCACGTATCAGTGAAAGTTGTATTTCTTGTGGCCGTTACCTCGGCCAACAGCAAAGGTGAGCTGGGTGCCCTGCTGGCAGGTCTCCCACACTCTACTCCTCAAGGATGAGGTTTCTACAGCAGAACATCTCAAAGGATTTCACATAACCCAGCCTACTCACTTCTCTGGTTTCCCCAAAATGGCATGTGTCTAGAAGAGACTGAATTCCTTGGCATATGACATGATCTCAGCCTCTCTCTGCAGAGCACAAAGCCAGACAGAAAATCGTGAGCAGCGTGAGCCCAAGGCAAGGGGGCCGTTTCAGGAGGGCAGAGGGGGGGCTGCAGCTGGGTGTACCAGGACACTGCTTGCTCTTCTTCCCATTCCCCTGACTATCAGGGAGCAACGGGAAAGTACACAGCATGTGTGAATTACTCCTCTGCCCCTCCCTTCCCCACTCCACCCAGGAATGAGAGGAATGCCTGCAAGCTGTGTACTTTCCCCTCGTCCCCTAATAATCAGAGGAATGGGAAGAAGAGCAAGCAGCACCCCCCCTTCCCCCGGGCTCTCTAAATTGATCTCAGACTGTATTCTGTGCTGTTACCAGTCGTATCCTTGTCCTCCTCTGCCTCATGGAGTAAAGGCTTATTCTACAAAAGCCCATTCAACTCAGGGCATCACTTCAGGAAGTACCTTTACTTGACCTTGCAGGGCAGCTACATGGAGTCCCGCTCACACGTTCACGAGATATTATGCTCGAGTGCAGAACTCCACTGCTGACATGTCACTTGGTACAGCAGTCCTGCGACTGTCCCTGCCATCGGCATCCTCCGACATGTCAGCCACCCGCAGCAGAATGCCCCAGGGACTGGCATTCGAAGAAATGAGGAAGTCCTTTGCCTATGGTCAGCGGAGGGCACTTGAGATGTGTGCTCCCTGTCTGTATTTCATTACCTGACGCCATGCTCTGTGGGAGATCTTGCCTGGATCTGTGGGCAGCAAAGGAACTGGGGTTGGCCCACTTTGCTCGGTTTGCCCTCAGATGGAAACATGAGGCAGGCAAGGGTACCACCATAGATCGTTGGACGCTCCTGGCAAGAATTCTCTGGCTCCATGCGCATGGAGTTGCATGCAAGCACCCCCAGCGTAACACAGCTCTTGGGGAACCTCCACTTCCCACAGTGTAAGTTACTTCCTCTTTCTCTGCAAAGCAGCTTTTTGACATGGAGATTGTTGTGGAAAACCCCCTGCTTTTGTCCAAAAATGTGGGTTGCTATAAAAAAAAGCCCCAAAAACCACTAAAACTGAAAAGTACTTCATGTTTCAGTTTTTCAATGATACTTCAAAACATTGTGAGGAAAATATAAACAAAAATGAAAAAATATAATTTTGTCAAAACATTTCAAACAAAAATGATTTCCTGAGCAGTTTTGGGTATCCCACAGCTTTTCTGAGATAAAACCACAGAGCATCATCTTAGACCCTGTTCAGCCCCAGGATTCTCTCAGAAGTACATTTCTGAGGTGATACAGCTATTTATAGTTGAGATTATGTGATAGATTTATTATTCTTTTTATTAGGATCCATTTAAATAAGAAACGAGTAATTTCCGAGGGCTAATTCTACGCCATCAGCATCACAAAACTGTGTTTTGGAGTTTACATCATCAAGAGCGGATCTTTTTCTCCCATTGAACTTACTTCTGTTATTCTTAGGGCAGCTGCCCTGGGGTCACACACAGCTAGAGAAATGAACACTGGGTCTTGTGGAAAACTGGGACCCCAGAGTCCCTCCTATTCTATAGATATAAATGGAATGGAAAGTTGTTTCAAATCAAAGTGCACTGGCCTCTGAGAAATGTTCTCACAGAACCGCCCCTGAGCTTCTTAACTCTTTGCCATTGTACAGAGCTTTGCCGCGGGAAGGGGGCTCTCATACAGCAGTTACAGTACATGCAGAGTGCCAGGCAGAGAGCAGAAGGGCTCCACAGTACAGCTTGCCCTGTTTGTACAGCACGCATGGGATCACTCCTGAACAAGGCCAACCCTCTCATCCCCCCGACGAGGCTTGGATCTCCTCTCCCCCGCCACTGCCTTCAGCAGTCACTCCTGATGTGTGCCAGTGTTACAGAGAGGAGAATCGGGCCCAGTCAGGGCCCTCCCGAGGTACATTGTGCTGAATAAGAAGACAGTCCACCCCCTGGTAGTTTTCTGTGCAAAATGTGACTTGCATTTCCTCTGTCCCTTTGAACCACCGTGCCCTGGGGCAGTTTTCCCTTTTCCTCCCTGTCCGCAGGCCTGCACACAGCTCTGTCTAAGCAAACATGTTTTATTCTTAAGCTGAAAACAATACAGGGAAAACATAAAATCAGTGAAAGAACACATGCTGACAATTGTACCAAAGATCATCCAAAGTCCAGCCAGAGCTTGGGCAGGTGAGCAGTTCTTCAAATCCCACATGTAGATTTTCCATGGATTTCAAGTTCATGAACCCCTTTTCTCATTGCCAAGTTTGGTCCACCCTTTATACATGTAGAGAGCATTGATCCAGAGTTTCCAGGGGCAGTTGATGAATAGAGAATGGGTTTCTCTCCCCGGGTCTCAGCTTCTAAAGGCCTGGCAAGTGCCTCCTTGGAAACTCACGTCCCACTGCGGTCCCAAACAGCTCTTTAAAGTTAATAATTCTTCCCAGAGATGGCGTTAATCACATCTTCCTCCTAAAGAAGTTCCATGCACTCCCACATGAAGATGGAAACATTTGCATTTGTAATGCAGTGAACTCCTAACTCCTTACATTCAATGCAGCAAGACTTAACTTGATCAATATGATCTGTACAGGAGATTGCAGTCAATCCTGGAGCAGTTTCTAAAAGGCCTCCCAGAAAACAGCCCCAATACAGCAGTGTTAGTGTAGTATACGCAGCTCCTCTCAAAGGCAAAGGGATGCAGTGCTAGTGACAGGGTGGATGAGCGCTCGCTTCCCTTCACAGAAGTCTTAGACTCATAAGTCTGGAAGAGCCCGCGAGAGGCAATCTCATATAGTCTCCTTCACTCAAGGCAGGACTAAGTATTAGACCATCCCTGAAAGGTGTTGACTAACCTGCTCTTAAAGATCTGCGATGACAGAGATTTCACAACCTTTCTTTGCAATTTATTCCAGTGCTTCACCTCTTTGACAAGACACTTTTCTTAATGCCCAACCTAACGCTCCCTTGCTACAATTTAAGCCCATTGCTTCTTGTCCTAGCTGCAGAGGTTAAGGAGAAAAAATGTTCTCCCTCTTCCTTGTAACAACCTTTTATATACTTTCAAAATGTTATGATGTCCCCTCTCAGTCTTCCCTTCTCCAAACTAAACAAACAGGTTTTTTCAATCTTCCCCCATAGGTCTTGTTTTCTAGACCTTTAATCATTATTGTTGCTCCTTTCTAGACTTTCTCAAGTTTGTCCATGTCTTTTTTGAAATACAGGCAGTCCCCGGGTTACGTACAAGATAGGGACTGTAGGTTTGTTCTTAAGTTGAATCTGTATGTAAGTCGGAACTGGCGTCCAGATTCAGCCGCTGCTGAAACTGATCAGTTTCAACAGTGGCTGAATCTGGACGCCAGTTCTGACTTACATACAGATTCAACTTAAGAACCCCAGGCATCCCCAAGTCAGCTGCTGCTGAAACTGATCAGTGGCTGATTCCAGGAAGCCCGGGGCAGGGGCTTCCTGTAGTCAGCCACTGGTCAGTTTCAGCAGCGGCTGACTTGGGGACGCCTGGGGCAGAGCAGCTGGGGTGCTGCCGGGTTGGTCCAGTAGCGCCGCCGCTTCTCGGCGCTACTGGACCAACCCGGCAGCACCCAAGCTGCTCTGCCCCAGGCATCCTGATTCAGCCGCTGCTGAAACTGACCAGCAGTGGCTGAATCAGGACGCCTGGGGCAGAGCAGCTGGGGTGCTGCCGGGTTGGTCCAGTAAGCGCCAAGAGCGGCGCTACGGGACCAACCGGCAGCGCCCCAGCTGCTGTACCACAGGCGTCCGGAGCAAAGCCGCGAAGCACGGGGGCAGCGGGACAGCCCAGATGCGCCGTGGCTGTCCTGCTGCCCTCGGGCTCCATGGCTTTGCTCTGCTTTGCTCCCCGTCCCCCTGGTCTGCAGACCAGGGGGACGGGGAGCAAGCAGAGCAAAGCCGCGGAGCACGCGGGCAGCGGACAGCCCAGACGCGTCTGGGCTGTCCGCTGCCCGCGTGTTCCGCTGCTTTGCTTCCTCTCCCTGGTCTGCTGGAGACCAGGGAGAGGGAGGGCCCCGTTTGTAACTGCGGATCCGACATAAGTCGGATCCACGTAACTCGGGGACTGCCTGTATGGCATCTAGAACTGGGCACAGTATTCCAGTTTAGGCCTAATCAGCATGAAGTAGAATTGGGGAATTACTTCTCATGTCTTGCTTACAACTCTCATGCTAATAGATCTCAGTGTGATTTTACACTTTTTTTCTTTTTGCAACAGTGTTACACTGTTAGTTCATATTTAGCTTGTGATCCACTATGACTCCCAGATCCCTTTCTGCTGTACTCCTTCCTTGGCAATCGTTTTCCACTTTTGTACGTATGCAACTAATTGTTTCTTTGTTCATGGAATATTTTGCATTTGTCCTTATTAAATTTCATCCTATTGACTTCAGACCATTTCTCCACTTTGTCCTCCAAAGCACTTGCAACCCCTCCCAGCTTGGTATCGTCTGCACGCTTTACAAGTGTTCTCTCTATGCTGTTATCTAAATCACCGATGAAGATATTGAATGGAACAGGACCTGGAATTGATGCCTGTGGGATCCCTCTTGATATGCCCTTCCAACCTGAATTTGAACCACTGATAAGTAGTCTCTTTTCCAAACACTTATGAACCCGTCTTTAGTAACTCCATGTAGGTTGTATGAGGGGTGGTATAGTCGATGAACCGGTAAGCAAAAGCTTATAGGTTAATGCTATAGCCTACATGCATCCCCCTTCCCCCAGGAAATTTTTTTAACAGCCTGGCCAGCAGCCTGTCTCAGTCCTGGCTTGTGATGGGTCTGGGACCTACCCCCACTGCAGCTCTGCATTTAAAGTGTATTAGGAGGTAGGCAGGCAGGCAGCCCGGCTCATGCTGAGTCCAGGAGCTCAGGACCACCCCTGCCCCTGCCCCCAGACAGGGGCTACTGCCACTCCTGTATCAGAGGCAGCAGCGAGGGGCGACAGGCAGCCAGTCCGTGAGCGGAGCTGGTTTTTAAACTGGCACCCCTTGTGGACCAGCTCCCGCCTGGCACTCTGTGCTGCTGCCGCTGTATCAGAGGCAGCAGTACAGAGCGGCAGGGGCTCCTCTGCAGTGGGGCCAGATTGCATTGGCTGCCGGCCCTGCCCCCGGGGACTGTAGAATAGTCGAGTAACCGATAAGAATTCATGAGGTTACTCAACTATTCAGTTAACCGATATTTAACATCCTGAGGTTGTATTTCCCTAGTTTGTTTATGAGTAGGTCATGTGAGTGAGTTATCGAAAGACCCACTAAAGTCAAGATATACCATACCTAGTGCTTCCCCCTGTTCACAAGGCTTGTTATTCTGGTTTGATAAGATTTGTTTTTGACAAATCCATGCTCACTGTAACTTATCACCTTATCATCTTCTAGATGTTTACAAATTGATTGCTTTAGTTAGTTGCTCCATTATCTTTCTGAGTACTGAAGTTAAGCTGATTTGTCTGTAACTCCTGGGTTGTCCTTTTTATAGATGGGCATTATATTTGTTCTTTTCCAGCTCCCTGGAATCTCTCCGGGGCTTTTCAAAGATAATTGCTAATTGCTCAGATATCTCTTCAGTCAGTTCCTGGAGTATTCTAGAACTAGTTTCATCAGGCTCTGGCAAGCTGAAGACACCTGACTTACATAAATAATTTGTAACCTGATCTTTCTCTGTTTTAGCCTCAGAGCCTACTTCATTTTCACTGTCATTCACTATGTTAGACGGCCAATCGCTACTAACAAACAAAAAAGTCCTATAGCACGTCTGCCATTTCCATATTTTCTGTTATTGTTTTCTCCCCTCATGGAGTAATGGGCCTACCTAGTTTTCGCTCCTGATGTATTTGTGGAATATTTTCTTGTTACTCTTGATGTCTCTAGCTCGTTTAATCTCATGTTGTGTTTTGGTCTTTCTCATTTTGTGCCTACATCCTTGTGTCTTAGAATGTCACTCGGGGCCTTGCACTTACAAGGGAACAAAAAGGGCAATATAAATGTTGTCCAGTTATTGCAACATGAGGCTTGAGGTCCAGATTCTGAGGGTCGGCTCCGAGGTCTGCCACACATGTGTTTGGGAGCACCGGATTCTAAAAGAGGGAAGACAAACTTCATGTAGGGCCCAGAATCCGTATGCCAAGGCAGTAGCTGTTTTTCCAAGACACACAGCTGTGCATCCTCACAAACTGCACCTTTGGCCGTTACCATAACCTTGCCATGGTCCTCTCTGCAGGCTCCACACTTCCACTGATGTGACTAGGATCCTGTGGCACCACATGTGGAAACAAGACTGTGATAGAAATCTGTGTGAGCAGTTTGCTCTTCCCCCTTCATGTTAATCTGAACTTTCCTGAACTGGGACAATCAGATGGACTAGCACATGGCTGCAGTTGGAAATGCTCTTTCCCAGGAGGATTACACGGCCTTTTTATTTTGATTCTTCCCCCTTATGCTCCCCCTTTCCTCTAATATTTTAGTGTCATTCCCTAAGGGAAACTTACTTAGCTTATGCAGTGTTCCCACCAGAAATGCTACCCCCCTCTTTATTTGGGGGAGGAGGGTGATTAATGGTAACATGTCCCATGACAGAAGAAGAAGAAATCTTTCCACTGGGAGGATTGCTTCTCTGCTGACAGAGTCCTTCTCCAGGGCTGGCATGGACCCTCAGGCTGCTCTAATGAAGGGCCAGATTCTGCCACAGTTCAGTGGTGTCTGAACAGATAGAAGTAGGGGTAGAATTTGACCCTTTCTCATCAAGATAAATATCAAATCTGCCTGTGAGAGTTGTATCTGTTTCCAACTTAGTGACAAAATTTGTTTCTGTGGCTGAATGGTTGAGGGAAGGCAAGAAGTTCGTAGAGGTACCCGAAGCTACTGTGAGAAGCAGAAGTTGCCATCTCGATTTGGTTGCTCACCATGTTCCACAGAAGAGGAAAATCTTACACCCACATCCATGCGCATGTGTATATTTAGAGGCGCTAGTCCTGGCTCAGGCTTAAAGTTGTGTTCTGAAGTTATCTTGAAAAGGACTATAAATCCTTACTTTTCTCCATGTGCAAATTATATTTTTAAGTGTGAACTTTTGCAAGAGTTTTCATTTTCAAGCCACCAAGTTTCCTCTGCCATTTTGTTTGATCTGGTGTTAAAAATGTGTAATTGGAAGTGTTTCATATTGACAACTGGCTGGTATTCATCAGGCTTTCTCATGTTGTATTGCCTGTGTTGTTGTTGTTGTTTTTAACTTCTGATTAAGCCGGGTTTTATCATTCTTCACAGCGCACTGTTTAGGCCTCCACTTCTGCTGAAGGCAAAATCTTCTCTGCAGAGGCTTGTGCAGAATGAGGCTATGCACATGACTGCTTCAGAGGGGTACCGTACTAGTCTGTGGTCTGGCCACATGATTGCCATTTCCCTACAACCGAGTCTGACGGACAGTTAGGCTGCCCTTAGCAGAAGTGGCCTCCATCTATTATGGTTCCAGTGGGAATGAAACCAAGGGAATGTGGCAGCCTCAGTGCTGGCAGGAGGCAGAGAAGGGCACTGTCAGGCACAAGTGAATAAATGATGGGGGATGGGGAAATGAGTGGGGCAGTGTAAGGGGATGGAGAAAGGAGCCTGATGGAGCAGGAGAGCAGCAGAGATAAGGTGGGGGCAGATCTTGGCAGGGGGAATATGAGTGAGACAGGAAGGGGGAAGAGCAGGGGACTGAGGTAGGACAGTGACAATGGCGGGAGATGGGGAGAGAGAAAGTTGTGACACTACCACTTGTCACTTCAAGTCACTTAAAATCACAGTGGTCACCATTCAAAAGTCAGTTCAGCAGCAACTACTGCAGTGAGGTCAGAGAGAGCACAGCTGTTTTCTGGTCTCGGTGCAGAGGGAATCTGCTGGTTTTCACAAACTACTAAGTGGTACCTATCGGGATGCGTTTCAGGGGACTAGTTATATTAGTCTGTTTCGGCAAAAACAACAAAAGCTTCTGCCTAACTAAAATCTAGTAAACAATGGGTTGAACTTTGTTAAAAGGCTCTACAGCAAGAGGAACAAAGAGAAAGGGTTCTCCTGGTGAACCGAGGGCGAGGGGAGGAGAGCCTTCAACCGTACCCCTTCTGCTCAAGACCCTGCCCCTGTTACACATGGCAGCCTCCTCTCCCGCTGCCCCAGAGCACGGGTGAGCAGTAGCCCAGCCCCTCCAGAGCCCCTTCAGATCACTTGTTGCCCGCGATCTGGCCCATCTCAGCACAGGTGGCTCACAGCCACAGCCGTCCCCTACTCCCCACTCCTGAGCACAGCCCTCCCCTCTGCCCCAGCCTCCCTGGCCCCAGAGCATGTGCAAAAGGAAGCCCCAGCCTTCCCCAGAGCATTGGAAAGATGGGCAGCTCACCTGGCCCAGAGTGTGATCAGCACCTGGCCCCAGCCTCCCCAGCCCAGGAGGGCGGGTAGCACCCAGACCCAGCCTTGACAGGACAGTCCCAAGACACCAAGAGATCTGTGATGAATGGGGGTGACTGGGAGCAGCGTGTGGGCGGGGCCAGCAGGCAGTGCCTCTGATGCGCATGCTGTGAGGGTTCTTGGAGAAGGGATGTATTTGCTCGCTCCCAGAAGTGATGCGTTGCTTTATGGCTGCTGCTTTGCTATTTGCATTACAATAATTAAGGGCCTTGGTAGACATAGTTAAAAAGTTCTGACCAAAATGTTTTCCTGCTGAAAAATGGGACTTAATGAAAAACCTTTTCCACGGGAAAATAGCTAAACAAAGCAAAACAAAATAAAATATTTGTCTCGTTTAATTTCAAATTGTAATTTTCATTTTATTTTGGTTTGTTTAAACCATTTTTTCTAATTTTAGAAATTTTGAATATGTTTCTCCCTTTTCCCCTCTTTTTTCTTTATTTGTTACTGAACACAGTAGAATGAATGACATGGGGTGTTTCCCCTCTGTTTCCATGTTTGAAATTTTCTTTTTCTCACTCAGTAACTTTTCAAAGTAAAAAGCTGTCACTTTGCTACTCTGTGACTTGTTTCTTGTTGGAGAAGCGTTGAAATATTACTGAGTGGGAAAAGGAAAGATGAAAAAAAGAAAAAGTGGATGAATAAAGTTGAACCCTAGACATCTTTTCTTCTAAGAATAAAGGAGGTAGAACAAATTCAGAATTAAAAAATCAGGTTTTTTTGCTTAAATAAAAACAAAACTTTTTATTTGAAAGTAATCAAAACCCAATTTTTGTTTTGGTCAACATTTTTTACAGAAAAAAATTGTCCGGTTTTGGTCCCAACCATAATGGGGGTTTCTGTTGTGCCAAGTTCTGTAAATCCACATAGGAAGAGAGAGCCCTTGCCCAAGGAACTTAATCTAAGCAGACAAAAGATGGGAGAAAGTGATACAACCTACAAACAGAAAATGGGAAACTGTGGACCAGAGAAATTGAGGTGGATATTTTGAAAGGGTAAAAGGACAATTAGGCACCCAACTTCCACTGAAAGCAAAAGGCATTTGCGGCTTTGAAAAAAATCTCCCTTTAAGCCAATGGTAGAGAGAAGAACAGAACTCAGTTTGTTTGGTTCTCAGGCTAATGCCTTAACTACAAGATTATCATCCTTTCTTCACTGTTATTTCCAAAATGTCATTCTTGCCATCAGAGGTACCCCTCCTAGGTAGTACATATTAATATACAGGTTGAACCTCTCTAGTCTAGCACCCTCGGACCAATGCTGAACCAGAAAATTTGCCAAACAGAGATCAATTTGTCTAGCAGCATCACCAACACTTCCACTGCTTACTGAGTTCTTAGAAGACATTTTGGGGTAAATTACAGCTAAATAACAGCACAGAACACAGGGTATGTCTACACTACCCCGCTAGTTCGAACTAGGAGGGTAATGTAGGCATACCGCACTTGCAAATGAAGCCCGGGATTTGAATTTCCCGGGCTTCATTTGCATAAGCGGGGAGCCGCCATTTTTAAAACCCCGCTGGTTCGAACCCCGTGCAGCGCGGCTACACGGGGCTCAAACTAGGTAGTTCGGATTAGGCTTTCTATTCCGAACTCCACGAGGTGTACCGGTAGTTCAGAATAGGAAGCCTAGTCCGAACTACCTAGTTCGAGCCCCGTGTAGCCGCGCTGCACGGGGTTCAAACCAGCGGGGTTTTAAAAATGGCGGCTCCCCGCTTATGCAAATGAAGCCCGGGAAATTCAAATCCCGGGCTTCATTTGCAAGTGCGGTATGCCTACATTACCCTCCTAGTTCGAACTAGCGGGGTAGTGTAGACATACCCACAAAGAGCCAGGACTGGTGGCTGAAAACAAACTTTATGTGACTGCGGGAAACTTGGCTACACCCATAGTAAGTGGACATCCATCCAACTAAAATCATGCCGAACCATGGATGTTGCTGGACCAGAGTGTGCCGGACTAGAACAGTTCAACCTGTTCAACTTTCTAAGGTGTGCAAGTGGGGGGCAGAATTCTGGAGCATAGGGAAAACAGTTCTGCTGGCATGCAATCTGTTGACAGCCTGGATCATCCATCAGGAATGCCATTGCAAAGGGGACATTCCAAGTGGTTTCCAGCATGGGAAAATATTTTATCAAAGAAACTTGAAATAAAAAAAAAAATCTAAACACAAACCCTTGACACAGTGCCACATGCTGGCTATTTTTAATTTGCTTCTTAATCGTTTCACTTGTTCTCATCATGATCAACTCGTAGAATGATGGAATTAGTCACCATATATGAGATGGAGTCAACAGACAGTTCATGGCTTCAAACTGAGCATGAAGTTAACTCTTTGAGTCATGGTGGGAGCCACAGAGATTCACCAGGGAACAAGCAAGATGGGCCATGCCTGTGTTTCCTTAGCATCTGTTCTAGTCACGGCCATGGGGACAGAGAGCAGCCTTGTCCATGCCAGTCTGACACCCTCCGAAATCTGGAAGACAATGATTACCGTGACTTTTCTTTTTGTCGCCACAGTACCCAGGCTCCAGGATATAGTCCTAGACAGGGCTGGCCTTACCATGAGGCAAATTGAGGTGGCCGCCTCAGGTGCCAGACTGTGAGGGGCGCCACTAGGACTCAGAGTATAGAAAATTGTATCTGCTGCTGGTGCAGATGGATTCTCTCTGCTCTAGGTGCACAGAGATGGCGGAGTGCTGTGCTGGAGGAAGGAGGGCACAAGAGACACAGCAGGCAGGCAGGAGAAAAGGGGGCATGGGAGCGTCATTTGAGCTCCCCGCCTTAGGTGCCAAAATGTTGTGGGTCGGCCCTGGTCCTAGATTACAGAAGGAACCGCTGTGACCATCTGGTCTGACCTATGTAGCACAGGCCAGGGAATCTTCCTGACATAATTCCTGTTTGTTTTAGAGAAAATCTTTTAGAAAAACATCCCATCATGATTTTAAAATGACCAGTGAAAGGGCTGGTTGTATGGGGTGCTGTGCAGACACACACAAGAAATAATGATAGAAATGTAGCCGGGTTAGTCTGGTGTGGCTGAAACAAACAGGACTATGTAGCACTTTGACAAAATAGTTTGAAGCAAGGTGCATGAAGTGATCAGCAGTGGAAGGAGAGGGGAGTTCCCCTGTAGATGAGTTCAGGGAAGGGTTTCATGTGTAAGGAGCACACAGAAGGAAGCTCCAAGATGTTGATGGCAGAAGCAGGCCAGTGACTTGCACTCTCCCCCATGCTGTGTATGTGGATGGAGGGAGAAGGCCAGATTTCAAGTTTCAGAATAGGTAAATGCCAAAACTAGCTACTCCTGACTGGCAGGTCCCACATAGAGGGCTTTAGAGCAGAATTAAATTCCAAGTCATGAAATACATGCAGCACATCTGCCAAAGTGGCTTTCACCCACGAAAGGTCCTAGAATCCTACGGTTAGAAGAGACCTCAGGAGGCAAGTCCAGCTCCCTGCTCAATGCAGGACCAGTCCCAACTAAATCAGCCAGGGCTTTGTCAAGGGCATTTAAAAACTTCTAGGGATGGAGATTCCACCACCTCCCTAGGGAACCGATCCCAGCGCTTCCCCACCATCCTAGGGAAATAGTTTTTCCTAATACCCAATCTAGACCTCTTCCACTGCAACCTGAGACCATTGCTCCTCGTTCTGTCATGTCACTGCTGAGAACAGCCTCTCTCCCTCCTCTTTGGAACCCCCCTTCAGGAATTTGAAGTCTGCTATCAAATCACCCCTCACTCTTCTCTTCTGTAGACTAAATAAGCCCAAATCCCTCCGCCTCCCCTAATAAGTCATGTGCTCCAGTCCCCTCATCATTTTTCTTGCCCTCTGCTGGACTTTCTTCAATGTGTCCACATCCTTTCTGTGGTGGGGAGGGGGGGGCAGAACTGGACACAATACTCCAGATGTGGTGTCACCAGAGTCGAATAAAGAGGAATAATCAATTCCCCAGATCTGCTGGCAATGCTCCTCCTAATGCACCTCAATATGCCGTTAGCCTTCTTGGCTACCAAGGGCACAGTGTTGACTCATATCCAGCTTCTCAGCCACTGCAATCCCTAGGTCCTTTTCTGCAGAACTGCTGCTTAGCCAGACGGTCCCCAGCCTGTAACAATGCTTGGGATTCTTCCATCCCAAGGGCAGGACTCTGCACTTGTCCTTGTTGAACCTCATCGGATTTCTTTTGGCCCAATCCTCCAAATTGTCTAGGTCACTCTGGACCCTATCCCTGCCCTCCAGCGTATCTACCTCTCCCCCTAGCTTAGTGTCGTCTGTGAACTTGCTGAGGGTGCAATCCATCCCCTCAGCCAGGTCATTAATAAAGATGTTGAACAAATCTGTCCCAGAACTAACCCTTGGAGGACTCCGCTTGATACCAGACATTGAGCTGTTCATCGCTGCCTGTTGAGCCCAATGATCTAGCCAGCTTTCTATCCACCTTACAGTCCATTTATCCAATCTATACTTCCTTACCTTGCTGGCAAGAATACTGTGGGAGATCGTATCAGAAACTTTGCTAAAGTTGAGTTATATCATGGTATATTCTGTACCCAAATAAATCTGTTAGTCTCTAAAGTGCAACGGGGCTCCTCATTGTTTTTGCAGATACTGCCTAACACAGCTCCTCCTTTGAGAATAATAGTATTAATCTTCTCAGCGTATGTGCACGGTGCCTCAGGTGCCATCTGAGCAGGATTCATCACTGAGTGTGGTTCACTGGTTGGATTGCTAGCTTCCCTGGCGCAGGCCAGGTATAGACAGAGAGTCCAGTGTGAACCCTGATCCGTGCCCCCACAATGATGAAAAATACGTACTGCTTACACCACATGTTACATTGTCAGAGCACAGTTCTACACACAGCAGCATTCTATTTTACTGATCCCTGCAAATAGGGTCCCTTAAAGTTAATGGAAGTTCCCAGAAAGCATTAGAGATGTGTATACACCCCAGAGCCTTCAGAGTTGCTTTTGGTAAGCCCTGTTTACTGAAGAGTGATATTGTTTTTCTGAGGGACTAGGCAGCATCTGATGAATTTAAAATATGATGCTTTTAATTTAACCACATAGGTCTCTTACATGACTCTCCTGCTAGCCAAGGAGCTGTAGTAAAGAATGGTTCCCATTTATTGAAATGCTCAATTAAACAACTTACTATCCAATTAGGCCACTTATTCTAATTCTGGCATCGGCTTGTACTTTGGAAACATAATAAAACAATGTTTAGGCAAGTCAAAGGAGACTTAAGTGAATGAAGGTTTTCAGTGAATACCCCAGATATCTATTGGCAAAATCCAGTGGAAAGGAAAAGAATAAATCTGTTGATTATGGAGAAGTTTGTCAGTTCCATTCCAAATGGCTTTGTGTTCTGTTTTTTAGAATGGAAGGTCTGTGGTGGGGTTTGGCCAGCTTGTGATGCTGTAATGAACTACTGTAGAGAGGAGCATGGGCTTTCAGTGGCACTGAACAGTGTAACTTCCATTTCTTGATAAAGAAACCAGATACGAAACCCATGGTAATCAGATTTTTGAAACCTCCTTCTGAATTTCCTACTGGGAAGTAAAAGCTTCAGAGGGGTAGCCAAGTTGGTCTGTAACAGGAAAAACTTGAGCTTTCGTGGGCACAACCCACTTCTTCAGATGACAGCAGAAGCTCATGATCCCATCTCCAGGTTTTGTTAGTCTTTAAGGTGCTACTAGACTATTTGTTGTTTAAGTTTTTTCTACTATGACTAGTTAGGTTTGCTGGCTACTTGAAATGACATCCATACAGAACAGTAGAGTAACAGTACAGGAGGCCCCCAACTCGCAACTGCCCCAGTTCTGACCCCCCGCACTTACAACCATTTTTGTAAGTGCAGAAGGGGCCGAAACCCCCCCGACTTACGTCCTTATCCTGCATTTAGACAGCGCACGGCACCTATCATAAATGAGGGTTTGAGTTACGACGACGCCAACTTGCGACGCTTCCCCAGGAACCAATTGCGTCATAAGTTGGGGGCCTCCTGTATTTCTGAGTATGGAACCCTTCCTTACCAGGGTTATTACAATATAATAACAACAAGCATTTCATTGGTCATACCTTAGCATTTCTTACATGGTATAGAAGTAATTCACTAAGAGCTAATGTTTGCAAGTATTATGGTCAGACCCACAGCTTCTGCACAATTAAGGTTGCATCATGTGGCAATTTTAACCCCTCTTGTTCACTATGAATTGCATATTTGTCTGCTTCTAGATTTTGAAGGTTAGTTTATCGGGATGGAGATTTTTCCTGCAGTCAGCGGCAGGAAATCCAGGACAGGCCTACAGAACTGCAAACAGTAACGGAGCACTCCTCCTTCAGAGTGTCAGTGGTCACAAGGCTTTTCCATCTCGCTGTGTTTCTAGTGCGATGGCAATTTGCTGTGGGTTAGCCTGCAGAGTCCCAAGAAAATATGTAAAAATAGGAAAAGATAGCACCATTTGCTGTGAGGGTGAAATTAACTCCACCCGCATTTGCAGCGTATGCCAGGGATGTGCAGGGCACTTGCACAACTGAAACTTCTCAGGGGGCAGGTATAGGCCACCCCTTACAGCTGTTTCCAGCCGGTGGGATGGCAGAGCATGTGCAGCCCCTGCAAGCAAATTGTATCAATTCCTAGGTCACTGAAAATAAATCATCTGGGACATGAAGGGTTTTACACTGACCCTGCTGTGGGACTTCTGCAGTCACTTCACCTCTCGGTGCGGCTGTTTCTCTTTCTACCCTTGGTCTGCTGAGATTGACAGCTCTTCAGGGCAGGGACAGTCTTTCACCATGTGACTGTACAGCACGGCGCATAGTTATTATTGGTTTTGCTGTACAGATTGAACCTCTCTAGTCCAGCACTCTTGGGACCTGACTGGTGCCAGACCATGGGAGTCAGCATCGCCCAGCAGCATGACGACACTTCCCCTGCTCACGGAGGGGTCAATCAGAGCTAAATAACAGCACAGATCTCAGAGCCAGGACTGGTGGCTGTGAACTTTATGGGACTGCGGGAAACTTGGCCAGATCCATGGTAAGTGGACCTCCAGCTAATTAAAATCATGCTGGACTGGAGTGTGCAAGACTGGAGGGGTTCAGCTTGTACTAGCTAGGTGCCCCACAGGAGCAGAAAGTACAGTCCCTGCCCACTGGGGCTCACAGTCTGTGCTTGGGACAAGAGACGCCACATGGAGATAGATGGGGGAACACAAAGAAATGATGAAGCAGGATTGGTCAGTATAACAAGAAGTGGCCTCTGCGCACTGGCAGCGTAACCAAGCGTTAAGCCAGTGCTGAGCCCTTTTGAAAATCCTCCCCACGGTTTCTCCTGCTCTCTCTTAAACAAGGCAGGCATGTGGGAACTCCCATGCGCAGCCCGAACTCTGGCCTTCCAGCTGGTTCTGATGCCCTTAGGTCCAGTGGGGTAAAAGAGACGCTGCCGTGTCTAGGGAACGCGTCTGCTCTTCTGACATTTTTGCGGAAGAGCAGGCGCGCTCTTTCAGAAGCCCTGCAAATCTCGATGCATGAGAAAGAAGGGCTCTTCCAAAAGAGGAGGTTTTTCTGAAATTTGGCCCCGGATAGATGGGAAAAGCAGAGCACAATGTGTGTATCTTTTTCCGAAAAAGAAGTGTAGTGTAGACATAGGCAGAGAGAGGCTGAGATTCTCAGTGCCAGATGAATGGGAACTGGTGTCCCAGACCCCTAAGCACCTTCCGAATTCTCAGCCAGAGTGAGCAGGAGGGTTGCCAGTGTTTGGGCTTGACCAGAACACCTGGTCGAAAAGAGCCCCTGGCAGCTCCAGTCGGCACCCTGACCAGGCCGTCCAGTGTCCGTTTGGTGGGACTGGCAGGCTTCATTCCTGGCTCCGCATGGCTCCCTGGAGGCAGCAACATGTCCTTCAGCTTCTAGGCAGAGGCAATGCCAGGGGGGCTCCACATGCTGCCCCCCAAGTGCCAGCTCCGCAGTGCCCCTTGGCCAGGAGCCATGGCCAATGGGAGCTGTGGGGGGCAGCACCTGTGGGTGGAGGAAGTGTGCAGAGCCACCTGGCCACACTGCTGCCTAGAAGCTGAGGGACATGTTGCAGCTTCTAGGGAGGAAAGCACCCCCCAGACACTGCATTCCTCCCCACCGCCCCAGCCCTGACCCCCTCCCATACCCAAACTCCCTCCCAGAGCCTGTACCCCAAGCCCCTGCTACAGCCAGGAGCCCACCCAGGCCTCCGCTGCCTCCTACACTCTGAACCCCCTGGGTTCACACCCCAAGCCAGAGTCCGATCTAGGACCCTACCCCCTCATCCCTGGCAGCAACAGAGGGATGGGGGGGGGAGAGTGGAGGTGGGGCTTCTGAGGAGGGCAGGGGCGGGGTAAGGGTGGGGGTTTTGTACAGTTAGAAAGTCAGCAACCTCAGTGACCACAGCAACTCCCCCAAGGAGCACGTTGTGTTGCAGTGTGACCCTCAGCCTTCCCGGGGGCCGTGCGGGGCTGGGCTCACGCCTAGTTACGTGTGTGTAAGTGACCAGTGAGTGGCAGAGGGATGGCTGGGGGGGGGGTTCTCTCTGAGCCTAGCCCTGCTCACTCTGGTCCCTGCCCCAAGTGGAACAGCAAGTGAGGGGAAGAGCTAAAAGCAAAGCGGCGTTCCAGTAGCCCCGCTGTCTCGCTAGCCTCTCTTCCTTTGGAAACTCCCAAGCTTGAGCCGTTCTCACACTGGCGTTTCCCCCCAGATGGCTTCTCCCTTTTGTCAGATACCAAGGCTCAAAGAACAGTGCAGAGTACCCTGGTAGACCTCGTTCCCACACTCATCATGACTGGGTCACAGGAGACACAAAAGGGGCTGCTGTGCTCCTGGGATTTGAAGGGGGAGGGAAGAGGAGAGCGGGTGGTTCTGCTGGCATTACTTCATTTCTTTCTCACTCAAGATGACCTTCAGTGTCTCCCTGGCTAATCCCTCCCTTTAATTTCCCTCCCCTTTCCCCTTCCAGGTCAGGGTGTTTATCATATTTCCCCCCTCGGGGATTCTGTTCCTCTGGTGATTTTGAAGCTCAAGCCCAACATGCAGATGTCTCCATCCACCCTCCAAAGTAGCACCTTCCTGGGGGGAAGTGTTGTCTGAACTTTATAGATGCTGCCAGGAATTCAGGGCTCTGCTCTTCTGTGTTGTGTGTGTGGAGATTGTGAACAGGAGTTGTACAGGCACCGAGGGACTTCTGAGATGGAAACCCAGCCAACGCCTGGGATTCAGCTCCTACGTTACATTATCTATATTTGGATAGCCAAGGGTTCCTGCCAGTTGGCTAACCACCCTTGCTAGAATAGCCGTACGGTTCACGAGCACCGTGTACTCTCCAGCACTGATCGGGGCTGCTTAACACCAGTCCAGTCTCCTCATTTCTGCGGCAGTCGAGCTGTGTAGGATTGATTGTTTTCATGGGCTGGGGTGTTAGTTGTAGACCAGAGCAGTCGCCCTCACTGGAAAAATGGTGACGTTGCAGCTGCGCCCAACCCTGAACTTCTCTCCGTTTATTCTGTTGGCCTGGATGATGTGCCCTGAACCACCCTTGACTTGGTTTTAGTAAAATGCAATCCTGGCTTAATCCGGCTGTGCTGGCATCACTGAAAATGGCCTTCAGGTCCTCCCCCCCTTTGTCCCCTCCCCTGCTCCTCTTAGCGGGGTCGCCAGTGGGGGGTGGGAGGGCAAAGAGGGCAGTTGTCCCAGGGCCCGGCGAGTCTAAGGGCCTGAGGCACACAGCTCCTGCTACTGCTGTCAGCCAGAGCCCCGGCCCCCTTTGACTTGCTTCTGGAGAGCTGCTGGAGGGCATGTGCCACGGTCAGGGCGGTGCTGAGGGCTGGCTGCCCTGGCCCCACCCCTTCCCCCCAAGGTCCCGCCCCTTCCCGGGCATGGAGCTGCCCCACTGACTAAAACTCTCTTCTGATCCCCAGCCCACTCTGGCTGCCCAGTACCTGGCAGACTGGACAACCCTGGTGTGTTTGTCGGCGCACCCCTGGGTTGAGCACACTGGAGTCTTGCTGCCCTGGGGGATTACTGGGCGGCCTGGCGCAGGGTGGCAGCAGAGCATCCCCACCCTCCGTCCACAATGGCAGGAGCCAGAGCGATCTGGCAGCCTGCTGTGCCCTGCTGCCCTCTGCCGCGTGGTAGCCGCGCCCCAGCCACTTCCCACGGCCTTGGAGAAGTGGGGCGCGACGGGCTGGAAGAGGGTGGTGGGGGCAGAGCAGGTTACTAGGTTGCTCCAGCTCCCGCTGCCTGGTGAGTGCAGTGGAGGCGCTGGGCCGTCCTTGCACCAGGCTCCCTGGGAATCCTCCAGCTCCTGTTGCTTGGCGGGAGAGGGGCAGGGTCCGTACGTGGGACCCGGGTGGGGCACAGCAGACTGGCTCACTGGGCTCCTCACCCTCCGCAGGCAGCAGAAGAATCGTTTAGTGTAGTTGAGGCACATTTCTCCGAGCTAGCTGACCCTCCAGCCTAGGGCCCTGCTCTGTGTTCCGCCCTGCAAGGCCTTTTTAAAACCCATTGTCCCTTGCAAGGAAAGGACTGTCTGCTGGGCTCCGTTGTTAGTGTGTTGAGACACCCACACAACCCTTTGCTTAAGGCTGTAGATCAGGTGAGAGGGCTTGTGTGTGGCTGGGAGCCCAGGTAGGAGCAGCATCCAAGTAAGAGCCTGTGTTAACGCTGCAGTGAGGACAGACCTTTTGGATGCGCCTACAGGAGAAACAGCCTCCCCCCCCCCCCCCCGGCGGTGAGGTGTACCGCCTCGGTCTTGCACTGCAGCACTAGAGCTCCGGCTCGGAACCCCGTTCATGGGGGGTTAGGTTCCACCCCTCGAATGTCTGCGTGGCTGGTTTAATGCAGTAGCACAAGGCCCAGTCTGCAGCCAGGCTCTGAGAGGCCCTGTCGCCCGTGTGGCTTTGCCCTCTCAGTAAAGATTTGAACAAGGAAAGACAGGGCCTCTGTGGGAAGCAGGAAGCTGATCTCCACCCCTGCTTCCTCTTTCCCGGTGACCCTGCACCATTCACCTCGGGGGGTGTTTTCCATGGATTTGAGTGCAAGTGGGATCAAGCCCCTTTGGGGAGGGAGATGGCACCAGGCGAGCCACAAAGGGACAAAAGCTGAAGACAGGAATTCAGTCTCGTTTCACTCGCGTGCCCGGAATCCTGATGTCAAGGCAGTTGGCTGAGTAATAACAGGGAGCAAAGAGGGTGGAGTGGGGCGAGCGTGGGATTGTGCCCCCTCAGGCCTGATCCCTTCCAGCCTCACGGGGCGCTTCCCCGAGCGGTTCAGTCAAATGTCAAAAAGGCTCTTGGGTCTTGGTGGCTGGGGCACTGCTCAGAGTGCCCGTGTGATTCAAGCGCTTGGTTTCAGCCCCCCTCCCCCGCAGAGGGGACGTTTAATTTTGGTTTTACCTGCTGCGTTTCCTTGCCTGGCTGCCAGCCCTGCCTTGTTCTCTCTCAGCTCCAGAACATTCGCTGGCGCTCAGACGAGCCACTGGCACCCACCAGACACCCAGCCCTGGCACCATTGCTGGGACAGTTTTAAAGAGCCAGTCTCCCACTCGGCAGGGCCAGCTGGATTTTTATGTCCATCTTTGCCACCGAGGCTGATTTCTGCTGCTCATGTTTCAAATTTCCCAATAAGCGCCTTTGCTATTGTGTGTCATGTCACTGCATTAGCCCCTTGGTGGCAGCCAGGGTTGGTGCTGGGTTGTTAGACTCTGAACTTACCCTGGCTTGAAGAGCTGGCCATTGAAACAGAATCAGTAATGCCGATGCTTTCTCCACATCCGGTCATCCACGCCAGCACAGCGCCCCGTGTTCTCTGGAGGCCAGGTCTCTCTGTGTCAGCGTTTCAGAGGGTCTGACAAGGAGACCAGGCAGTGTTGCAGTGAATGCACCAGCCATGCCACAGAAGGCAAAGGAGACAATGACAAACAAACAGCAAGACAGGCCATCTCCAGTGGCAAGAAGGGGTTTGGCGTTATTTGGGTGTAAATACCTCCTACACTTCACCTATCGCCAGAGAATCTTCCCTAAGTCTGACAGCAAGTTGCTAACTGGTTCAAACGGTACGTCTTCCATCTCAGGGCTGGGAGTCAGCTCAGAGCTCTCGTGGTGGGGAGAGTACCCACTGCCTGGCCCGGGTGAGGGCTGGGGACAGCACATCTACAAGCAAGCAGCTGGACCTAATGGGACAACCCTTCGTTTTGGCCCAAGGGAGTTCGCACACCATGTTGTTTTAGTAAATGGCTGTAAATGGAGCTTGCAGGGCAGGGAACAGGATGGAGAGAGACCCATGGGAACCAATTCACTCACGGCAGTGGGGGAAGAGCATCGCCTTGTGCTGGTGCTAACAGGAAACCAACTGTTTCACATGCATTAGCACCTCATCATATTAACACTTTTATTGCCACCACATCCTCTAGCAGCCACATCACAGAGTGAGCCAGCGCCTCGCCTCTGCTGCAGCAGCTCCTCGTCTCACCGGAGAAAGGCCCCCTCCCCCCTTGCAACACTCTCAGTGAGAAGCTGCTGCCCCAGGCACTAGAGTACTGGGACGTATTTTACGTACAGTACTGGAGTTTTGGTGGTGCTGGTGTGGGACCAGACCCACAGCGGGCAGTGCTGCTCTGGCCTGAGGAGCTTACAGAGCTTCGTGATTTTTGCTGTGCCCATCACATTCATGTGAGGTAGGCCCATGTTCGGCCCATGTTCAAGAGGGGGAAACTGAGGCACACAGCGGCGCGTGACTCACTCAAGGTTTCCCAGTGAATTATTGGCAGATACAAATCCCGACACCACGTCACTTACTCTCACTTCTGGATCCTCCTCCTCCTTAGAGCTCAAACCAAACCCAGGAGTCGGCTCTAATAACAGGGAGCAGATCTTCACGATCTGTCTCCTCCCACTCCTACAACTTCATGTGAGCCTCCGTGCAAGAGGATGCTTCATGCTCTTGTTTGGGTGTTGGCTGGAATGCTTTGGGTGCAAGAGGGGGGCCGTTACAGACTCCAGAACATGAGGTGGCCTACATCCGCGCTCTGCCGTAGGGCTCTGGACGTGCTGAGATGCAGAATAAACAATTTCTTGTCATCTGTCTGGTTTTGGATGGAGTGGTGGCACTTGAAAGGAGTCCACGGACAGGGATTCCCCGTGTTAGGGGCCTGCAGGAGGCACAGGGGCTGAAATGCTCTGACTGATCTGTCGGGGGCATGCTGGGAATCTCAGCTAGAGAAAGCTCTGTAGCTGTGGAAATGCTAACTCCTCACCAGGGAACACATGCAGCCTGGTTAGAAGAGGGACATTCCGAGTTCATCCCACCTCCCTTTGCACTGCCTGAGCAGGAGAGAGGCAGCGTACGTCCTGGACCGTCTCAGCCTTCAATCTGAATGTCCTTGCGTATGTCAGTTTCAATCAGGCTTCTAAGGAGGCTTTATAGTAGGAATGCTCCCAGCCCCTTCATGTTCCCTCTCCTGGCCTCTGGCCCTATTGTTTGGTTTCCTCCCTCTTATATTCCTTTTGCCCAAAGTGGGAATTCTTCGTGTTCGGTTCAAATTTTTCTCACCTTGAGTGGAAAAGTACCAGATCTCAAATGGATTCAGCAGCTGATGACCTGGTCACATGTCTTTCTGAACCATCCCTAATTTGGCCTTACAGGAGCCCTTGGTTTGAGTACTGAGTCATTAAGGTTCTGGAGCATCAGTAATGGCCCTCATTAGCACATTTACAACCATAAACAGAGCCACACTTCGAACTTCCCATGCAGTGACCACCCATGCACAAAAATTGGCTAAACAGGTTCAGCAGATTGTAACTGTCCCATTGCTGTGTTCTCAGAGGTATTCTGTCAAACACATCTTTGAGTTATGCAGATTGATATTCAAGGGCTCTACCCCAGAGAGCTTACTGTCTCAATCTGAGACCGGGCACAGCAAAGAGATGGGGGAGCGCAGCCAATTGGCGAGCCTGTTTTGGTTAGCGGGATGTGCAGATATCACCCGCACCAGCTGCTGAACCAGCGAGTGGCACCATGGCCCAGGAGATCTAGGCCAGAGTTTCTCACCCAGTAGTACGAGGACCCTCAGGGGTACTCGAGAGGAGTCTGGGGGGTGCGTCAACACACCTGAAATTTGGAGAAAATTGAATTTTTGTTTTAAGTTTTACAGTACTTTTGTACTTTTTACACCCAAAAATTTCATCGCCCACCCAGCTACGATTAAGTTGTTTAAACAAATTTGTTGCAATGGTAGAAAAAAAATTTGTGTCTGAAAACTGTACGGACTGGGGGTACTTATAATATTTCTTTTTAAAAAGGGGGTACTTTTTTTTAAGAGGTACTTCATAAAAAAAGGTTGAGAAACACTGAGTTGGAAGAACACATGTAAAGGGATAGAATGTAGCCGTGTTAGTCTGGTGTAGCTAGGGAGACCATTGAAGTGATGGGAGCTCCATGATGTGCAATGCTATCTACAGATACCCTTGTAACAGGCTGAACTGAAACAAACCAGCGCTGATTTTGAGTGTCTCGGAGCTGCCATCCAGCGCCTGGCCATCCAGTGCTGGGGGCCACGATGGTCTTTGAGATCGAGACACTTGCTCACTACAAGTGGACTGGAAACAACCAAACTCATTTCAGCTCTCAGGTGGTAGTTTTTGGTTGCCAACATCCTGAGTTATGTGAGCCAGTGATGGAGAGATGAAGGCCTCTGTCCATTACCAAGCCTGAAACATTCAGAGCTAGATCATCAAGTGGTGGAAACTTGCACCTCTCCATCAAAATCACTAGAATTTTGCCAGTTTACATCAACTGCAAGTATGCCCTGGACCTCTGCGGTATTGCCTCCTGATCTTTATGTGGTTCCCTTTCCTTGTAAGCCATCCCCACTCACCAGCAGGCATGCCATCAGCTAACTTAAGGGAGCAGGGTTTTTCTGCTGGCACTAGGATACTTAAAAAACAACAATGGTCCTGTAGCACCTTAGGCTACATCTAGACAGCAGCACTATTTCCGGATACCGGAAGTATCCCAAAATAGCAATTCCATGTCTTTGAACGTGCCCGTTATTTCGAAATAGATTTCGAAGTAATGGGTACGCTATTCCAGCATCCCTGTAATCCTCGTTCCATGAGGGCTAAGGGACTTGTTGGAATAGAGCTTTATTTCAAAATTTGGTGCTGTCATTTCAAAATAAGCTATTTTGAAATTATCTCCAAATAAGCTATGCTGGGGTCTCCAACATTTTTAAGCACGAGATCACTTTTTAAATTTAAGTGCAATCCAAGGTGATGTCTCACTCAAATACCCTTGCCCCGCCTCCTTTGTGCCCCTTCTGAGGCCCCGCCCCCTGCTCACTCCATCCTCCCTCCCTTTCACCAGGCTGGGGCAGAGGGTTGGGGTGCAGGCTCTGATCTTGGATTAAGGGATTGGGAGTGCGAGAGGGGCTCTGAGCTGAGATGCCGGAGGGGGTTCTAGGTGCAGGCTCTGGGAGGGTGTTTGGATGCAGGGTGCTCTGGGCTAGGGCAGGGTCTTGGGGTGCACAAGGGGGTTCATGACTGGGCTAGGGTTTCGGGATGTGAGCTCCAGAAGGACACTGCTTACCTCAGGTGGCTCCTGGGTGGGGGTGCAGTGGGGCTAAGGCAGCCTCACCCCTGCCCTGGCCCTGCACCGCTCCCTAAAGCAGCCAGCAAACTCCATCCCTGATCCTGTTGTCCCTCCCCCCCCCCCCGCCCTCGCTCTGTGGAGATAGGATACAGAGTGGGGGGGGGGGGCACCTTGACATCAGCATCCCCCACTCCCTTCCCTGCCCAGCAAGCAGGAGGTTCCTGAGGGGACAGCTCCAAGGCAAAGGGCAGGAGGTGCGCAGCAGTAGGGGGAGGGGCAGCTGAAGTGCTGGCACTTGACAGCCTCTTGGCCAAACCAGTCAGGGTCACCTCTGAGGCTCCAAGATCTACGTGTGGATCCCGATCCACTGGCTGGTGCCCACTGAGCTATGCAGTCTGTGTAGCGCACATTGCATAGCTTATTTCAAGGGAAGGGTGCTGTGTAGACGCACCCTAAGAAACTAACACAAATATATAAATAGCATCATGAGCTTTTGTGGGCACAGCCACTGCTCAGATGACAGCCCATTTCCTCAGATATTTGTTGGACAATCTGGCTGTCCTCGGGGGTGGACTTTTGTCTAATGTCGTCGCTTGGCGTACCTGGAAGCTGTCTACTCCTGGGCACACCACACCGTTCCTGGTTTTAAATACATCCATTATGTGGAAGTTTGAAAGTGTAGCCTGAAGATGTTAATAAGGCTGATTATCCAACTTCACACTAGATAGGTTTAGTGCACAGTGCTTTGTCCTTTGTCAGTGTCCTGTGTGCTTCTCACAGCTTTGTAGTGGATCTGATCACATATCTGAGGAATGGTTGTTATTTTCCAGGAAGGCAGTTACACTATTTCAGAGATAGTGTTCATGAGTTTTTTTCTCCCTGAATTGAGTCTCAGGTTTAGAGCAGAACCCTGGGATTCAGGACTAATGAGTTCTAGCCACTGACTCACTATGTGACCTCGCATGTCTTTTCACCCTTCCCTGCCTCCTTACTATAATGTTGGCTGCCCTCGCTTATTATGCAAGTTATTGAGAGCCCATGTTTGCAAAGCACATTGGAATGTTTGGATGAGAGTTGCTGTGTAAGTTTAGAGTGTCGTTAATAACTCACCTTCAATGCGAGTCCAGCTCAGCATCATCCACTCTGGAGCACAATAGTTTATTCCAAGGGTTAACTGTTGGACGTGAGTGAGCATTTACATTTTAATGCATATCCAATGAGTGTGCATCTCTTTTTTGGAACAGTTGTCTGTGAAAGAAGTAGCAGGGGATTGTACAACCAATCCCCAGAAGTACTTGATATGACTGAGGCCCCACTACAGTCCATTCACGTTTTGTGTTCCCCACATGTGTATATGAATGTCTTTCACACGGAGGGATTGTTTTGTTTAGTCAGTTTCACTCACTCTTGAAGCTCTGTACTGTCTCTCTCTAACTCAGTTCTGTATGTGGAGCTGTAGGGCTGGACGTTCACAGTGACCCGCATTGGCCCAGCAATGCCCCTGTTCAAGCCAAGGGGACCTGAGTCCAGCCAGTACTGAGTGCTTTTGAATCCCAGCCCCGTCTGTGACACCTCCAGCATGCAGGCTCTAATGTAGCAGCGCAGTATGTTGGCTTCCCAACATGAGGAGCAAGCAGAAAAGCAGCAGAACTCCTAGGGTGTCACTTCCCACCAGTACAACTGCACAGAAGAAACAGGCTACGTGAAGTTCTGCTGTAAATGTTCCCGGTTTTGCCACTCCACCACACCCCAAAAGTCCCTGCTTACCCTGTTCCAGGGTTAAGGAGAACAAAGAAAGGGAGGTGTTTTACAAAGAGGAAGGGAATGTTTCGTTGGTTTGGTCAAATCTTAGCTGGAACCATGAGAACACTGCTGCAGCGTGCGCTGTTCTCAGCCACACCTGCGTGGAGTCTCTATGCCTCCCAAACCACACCCCCTTCATGTGTTGCCTTCTCAGTGTACTTGAAATGGGTTTGATAGAACGGTTGGTAAAAATCAAACTCCTTCCATTTTACTGAATGTATTGGATCTGTGTGTGTGTATGAGTCAATCAAAACCCTGGTGCGGGGATTTTGACAAAACCTGGCAAAAGCCAGGACATTCAGTACAAGCGGTGACGTTTTGCATTTCTGTAACACCTGTGAAGTGAGGATTTCCAAAGCTTGTTATAACACATGTGGCCATAGAGTTGGGAGGTTCTCGTTCTCCCCTCCCAACTTTATGGCTACATGAGTTATAACAAGCTTTGGGAATCCTCACTTCACAGGTGTTACAGAAATGCAAAATGTCACTGCTTGATTTGCAACACTGGGTGTCATTGCAAAGGGCTTTTTGATTCACAGCAGGAAAGGTGTCAGACACTTTGGAATGAACACTGTTGGCTGCTGGGGTCTGTCTGCACTGCAGCCAGGAGCTTGCTTCCCCATGTCAGTGGAGAACTGCGTAGCTCTGTTCACACTAGTGTGCTCCACGTAGGGTAGCTGGGAAGCATAGGCAGTAGCTCAGGCTAGAACCCTCAGCACAGACCCGTGTGGTGCCCATGTGTACGCAGGCAGCTAGCCCCAGCTGTAGACTGTGCGCCCTCTGCTTACCTGGCTATGTTCAGCACATTGGCTTGGGCAAAGCTAGTACCTCCGGCTACCCACGCTGGGTACCCAGACTCCCAGATCCCAGAGGGTGTTGTTCAGCTATGGCAAGTGGAAAGATGCAGTATCAGACTATTGACTTTTGCCTGGCGAGGATGAACCAAAGCAGCCATTGTATTCCTCTAGTGTTACCTGTGCCTCTGTGGCCGAAATGGTTAGCAAGCCAGTGGTCAGGAAGGGGCTAGCTAACCCTTATCCTGCCTACACATGGGGGGAGTGGGATGCTCTCTTGAGATCCTTTCCAGCCCCACATTTCTCTCATTCTGTGCCTGGAATGGTGAGAGCTGCCATGGCCCTGTGAATTGGCCGAGAGGGCCATTCTGGTTCCCCGTGGCGAGTGACGGAGGAGGCTGTAGGTGTCTGAACCAGAAATGGAGCTTCTGGCTCCAAAATGTTCAGCAAGAAACCTGAGCTGTTCTCTTCCTGTTCAGTGTCACTAGAAGACTCGATGGTTTGGGGTCTCATTTTTGAAGATACAGCAAACATGGCTTGGTCTTGCTGAAATGTTTATGGTTGTCACCAAAGTGACTTCCAGTTTCAAAGGGTTAGTTCCAATATTTCTCTCCTCATCTGACAGTTGAACATTTTCCCACCAAACCAGCTTCCTCTTACGTGATAGATTATGATGGGTTCTCACTACAGATGGGAACTCCTCACCTTTTTATTTTACAGAGTGTAGGCTTCTCTGCTTTTAAATTAGCATGTCTCATTCTTTTTCTTTGCAGCAAGATGCAAAACTTTTTTAAACTATGAAAGAACAAAGATTCCTAACTTCTTTTAGGACCTTGCAGGGAACTTTAATTTTTTTAAAAAGTCATCCTATGACAAGTTATACCACCCAAGTCCCCTTGGGGTTGTCCCCTGGTGTGCTGATCATGCCACTGATGCCCGCTTTCCTGCCCTCTGGGGCCCCCCACCACCCTGCCCTGCTGGGCCAGAAGCTCTGGTCTCCCCCAGCCAAGGCACAGATTTGGAGTAACAGCCCCTTAGCAGAGTAACAGAGACAACACTGAACCAGTTCAGCTCTGAGAGGGCTCAGCATCCAGGAAAGCAACCCCCAAAAGGAACCAAAGCCTCAAGCAAATCCGTCTTACCCTATGTAAAAGTTTTACACAGAGCAAGCTCCCAAGGGCTGTCCCTTTAGCAGTGAAAGAGGTATGCACAGTGGTTGCTCCCCTCCAGGTAGCAGTTATTTATACTGGGCTTGATAATAAGTGAGTGTTTCTATTATGTATAAAAAGAAGGGTTTACGTGGCTGCAAGTAAAACCAGTCAGATCAGAGTAAGTTGCTAAGTTCACATGCCAGCTAACCCTAGCCCACTAAGAAATGCGTTACATGCAAATGCTTACCCTGACGTCCTAAACAGCTGTTCTACACATCTCTTTCACTAGCTAAGCACTCTGCTAGCTTGGCCTGATCCCTCCCCGGCTCAGTCTTAGATGTTTCCAACAGGCATCTTAGGTGGTAAGGGGGGGGCTTGTGGCATCTGGCAACTGCCCCTATTGTTTGGATTCCCTCCCTTATACCCCTTTTGCCCCAGGCAGGAATTCTTTGTGCTCAGTTCAAACTTTTCTCACCTTGAGTGGAAAAGCACCAGATCCCAAATGTGGCCTGGCCGCACGTCTTTGTGGGACCAGCCAGTTTGGGCCCACGGGGCAAATATGACTATTCACGGGCCTTTGGTTTGAATACCGAGTCATTAAGAACCCAGAGTATCCCTAATGGCCTTCAATAGCACGTTTAAAATGAAAACCACACTCACACTTCATATTTCTAACTTCACATACAAGAATGATACATGCACAAAATGAGAATATACACATTCAGCAGATTGTAACATTAAAACTGATATGTTACCTGAAGTATTTTGCATGCATATTCATAAGCCAATTTTTATAAAGCATGAGCAGGCCATGGCACATCCCATTTGGAAAGCTACACCAGATTTGTCCCAGTCTCCCCTCACAACATGCTGACTAGTGCAAATTACATTTCATAATCATAACTTTCAAGGGTATCTCTTTTTGAGTGGCGAACAATGTTCCTTCTAATCTTCTCCATCCATGTGCAGAATAATTTTTATGTGCACCAAGGCATGTGAGAGCGTGCACCACCAACACCTAGCTGGGGGCACTCTGCAAATCTGCTGGGCAGCATTTGAATCTCTCTTGAGCAGTACTACAAGCACCCAGCATATGGAGAACTGTGGTAAGGACACTCACTTTAATCCCAGAGTTCTTATGTATTCCCTGGTGATACTAGTGGCACTAGACTCAGTGATCCTGAAGGACCTTCCTAGGCCTATGTGCTGTGCTCTTATTAATACACATATTTGGGGCCCCCTCACTTTAATTGCCAAAAGTGAAAGTAATTAATGTCATTTAAAGTGTTTTACATGAATCATTTTCTGAGCCATGACAAGTTCAGAGATTCATCTGAAGCAGTGGGCTGTGCCCACGAAAGCTCATGATACCATCTACATCTTTTGTTAGTCTCTAAGGTGCTGCTAGACTATTGGTTGTTTTTTAAGTTCAGAGATCACAGTGGGGTGCCAGAGCAGCTGGGCCGTAGTACAGATTGTGTGGCTGATTGTGGCTGAGTCTACATTTGTACTGTTTGTTCACTTGGGGAATATAGCACAGTGTCCTTCCTGCACTTCCCCCGGTATGTTATGGAGTCTCGTGCTGCCTTTGTGGTTTTTGGAGCAATACTGGAACGTTTGCATGAAAACAGGATCTTTAGACAGTTTTTCTGTAGCTCTTGCCCTGTGTTTCCATCCTCCTCTCTGATGTCATGACGATCCCCCCAGCAACTGGCTGTGATGCACTCACAGACAAGGTGAGAACTGCTCCCTGGGAGCAAGCATTTGGCATCAGTGTAGTAGAAGCACCAAGGGTCGTGGTTTCCTGTCGCTATGTCAGAGCTGCATGAAGTTACCTGCAGCATCTCTAAGGCGATGACTGGGGCTGGCCTTGTACTGGTGTTGTATCCACAGTGATCTGTGGCTGAGAGAGTTTGAATTGCATTTAACTGACTGTGAGCAATCTTACCCTGCTACCATAAAATGTTCTGTAGGGCGTGGCTCAGAGGAATTGGTTAGCCAGTTCTGTGTGTTACACACGGAGCAGGGCTCTGCCTGGCCCCGTTAGGATTCCAGCAGCTTGACAGGACATCATTCCAAATGCAGTATCAGTCACGCAGGCTTCTTGGCCCAGCCAGAGTAGGAGCTCAGGAACTACGGACATGAGCTCCCACGCCAAGAGGCAGTGGAAGCCAAGTATCGGCCATGGATTGTGTGTTGACCTGTGGGACAATGGTGCAAATCCATCGCATCCTCCACAGACTGGCTCTTCGAACAGCCTCGATAACAAATGTGCAGAGAAGTAACAGAGAGGTAGTTGTGTTAGTCTGATCTTGCTAAAACAAAAAGAAAAACCGTGTAGCACTTTAAAGACTAACAAGTTGGTTTATCAGGTGATGAGCTTTCATGGGCCAGACCCACTTCCTCAAATGTGAGGTCGTGGGTCTGGCCCACGAAAGCTCATCACCTATTAAACCATCTTGTTAGGCTTCAAATGTGCAGAGATTTACTCATGGACCATGGTGGCTGACAATGGAATAATGGAAGGGAAAGTTGGTCAGCTGCATTGTCATTTGCATTTTTGACTACAGAAAGAGAAAGAACATCTCAGTGTGATCCACAGAGGATGAATCTAAGAAAAGAATCTAGTTTGGTTTGTCAGAGCTGCCTTTTTATTTGTTGCTGTCAGTCAATGTGAGCTGCTAGGAGGAAAACGGTTTATGGATTTTGTCTCTCTTCTACTCAGTAATATTGGCAGAAGGTGAAATCAGCCTGTTGGTGTCAGCATGGCTCATAGATACTGCACCAGATGCCTTATCGGAGTATAACGTGTCGGTCAGTAACAATTCTCCATCCCTCCCTCTCCCTCGCTCAGTTTCTCTCGGAAGGAGAAAATGGGCTCTTGTTTTGCTCTGTTTTTCCCATAAGAGCTCATCAGCTGATGCCATCAACTCACAAGTCTGTGATTGATGTTTATTTTAGAAAGGCGTTGTGGGATCTGTCCCATGCTGTATTTTAAATCACCTTTGATAGCTTCAATAAACAAATTGTTGCTTTTCTCTCTATTCCTCCCCAACCCTCCTCCAAAATAATAAAAAAAAGAGAACGAGTAACTCTTGTTGTCTCTCATTTATTATTTTTCTTTCTGTGAGAATTTTCCCAGGTGGGAAAGCAGAAGTGGCCTTTTGGAGAACAATCTTGGGGAATGCCACCTGCAGCCTGCCTGCAAACACCAGCGAAAACGGCTGGAGGGGCAGAGCGGACAGTGATCCTTTGTTCCCAGTTTGCATCAGCAATGTCCAGTCAAGGAGCAGAAGCGAACTAGCCCTACAGGGATTTTCCTTAATGTCCAGGTATCTTTGAAATGCTCTGGAAGAGGGAGGGATTGGCTGACTCCTACGAGTGTTCAGAAGATCCCGAGCCGGCATGACTACAGCCCCTGCTGGTATCTTATTACTAAACTGTGTGATGGCCATTCAGCAGCACGTGTAAAATGCCGTGGTGGCTGCAGTGGGTAACTCTCCGCATCAGAGCAAGGCCCGTTATAGGCCTTCCCAGCAGAGAGGCCAGGGTTGAGTGGCCCATGCAGTGAGTTTCTCTGGATCAGGTCTGAGATGCGGTCGCAGGTGAAGAGGCTGGTATGGCCACTGCCTTTGCTGTATTTGTGCGGGGGACAGAAGCCTTCACTTGCAGAGGCTTTCGATGGCATTGCCTGCTACAAGGGCTTCCTTAGAAAGGGTTGTGGCGACTGAATTGCCTGTGGCTGCAAGCCTGAGTCAACAGAAGGTCTCAGGCCCTTGTAGGTGGTCAAAAAAAGATTTGACAAGTCTTGCCTGATCCGTGGGCAGAGCGAGCTGATTACAGTAGCACAGTCATTATTCATTTCATTGGCTGTGCGATTAAGTAAGGTCATGAGCACCAAGAATTCATGCATATTTAATGGGTAGTGACTTTGGTTCTGTATTAAATGGTGACAAAGCCCTAATACTATAGTGTCATATATGTAAAAAGGTGAAGTCCCCAGACTGGATGGATGAAACGTCTAATTTTATTCCTCCTGGTACCTGCTGTGATGTAGTTGGGATACTCTGGGTAACAGGAAAGTCTGAAGAGCATTGCTTACAGTTGAGGGGCTGGGAACTTCACAGGCCTGTAAGATCACAAGATCATTTGACCAGCCAGCCAACATATTCATTCCCCCAAGAAAAAACATTTAGCCATTATTGCGTTTTGAGCCCTCTCTCCCCGCAGCTGCCTGAGAGGTTCAGCAGCTGCCCGAGCTGGGAGGTTCAGCCTCTTTCATGCAGTGCTGAAACTGACCCTTGCTCAAGGAGCTGCCCCATTGCCATCTCCAGTGCTCCGTGGCCGGATCCCACACGACAGGGCACAGGAGTGTCTAGGGAGCGAGCTGCTCATGGGATTGGGTGCCAGGTTAGTTCCTGGCCACATAGGGAATGTAAAGAGTCTTTGCTTATTTCATGGTGCGCTTGATAAAGCAAGTGCTCTGCCCTGACTGTGGCCATTTGTGCAGCCCCACGTCACGTGTCTGAGAGGAGGGGTGATCTCTCCATCCTCTGGCCCACCCATGACCTGCCAGCTGATCTACACGTCAGGGATACGTCCACACTACACGGCCCCAGCTTCTTGCCTTCACCCCCATTCAGCCATATCAGCTCCACTGCTAAGGACCCACCACATAATTGGCTCTGTTGCTTTGAGTAGCCAACTAGTGCAGTTTGGTGAGTGTTCTGCTGGCGAATGCAGCCCTATCGCTCCCCAGTGTATGGAAGGCAGGGTGTGTCTGGTGCCATTCACTAAGGAAGAGCACGGTGGTTACACAAGAAGCTTTCGGGGGGGGGGGGGGCAGGCGACAAAGCTGATTTCCCTACCCTGAGAGTCTGGACTCATGCAGGCAGCCTGGACAAGAAACACGCTAGTGCCCACTAACAGTCTCCTGAGCAAAATAGTCAGCCTTCTGGAGCATTTTATTACACACAGTACAGAACACATGAACTAGGACTGCAGAGCCATGTGACTTCTCCCAAGCTCTTTTCTTGCCAGGGTTCATTGATTGAAACAGAGCCCCGAGACGAAGTTCAGCATCTTCAACCTGAGTGCCCAATATTAGCTCCGTATGTAAGTGTCTACGTGATGCTCTCTAGGCATTGGCATGTTGGTCTCGGTGTATGTGACTGAGAAGGTTTGGGTGACTGTTATGCTCCCTTTTGGCTTTGTAGGGTAGCTGGTGACATTTCTCCTTTTCATGATGCTCTCACACCAGTGAGGTCCTCCAGAAGGTCACTTCTGCTTTCCTCTCTGGGAAAATGTTCACAGAATGAAAAATAATAAATTAAAGAAGACAAGAGGTTCCATGTTTGAGAGCTCAGCAGAAAAGGCAGCATTCTGTGTATTAAAAATAACGTTGGCGATGACAATGTACCATGTGGAAGAAGCCACTCCGGATGTGATCACAAATGGATCATTTCCCTGGCCTCCAACATGTCACAGATGCTGGGGCAGAGAAGTCGGAAGTACTGGACCTGTGTTTATAGCAGAAACGGGCCTGATCCAAATCCTGGGATTCCAGCACTCCAGACCTTTGCCAGCCCCTAACTCTGTAACGAGCCTGAGCAAGACCATATAGAGGTTTTTAAGGCCCAGCTTGACAGAGCCCTGACTGGGCTGACTGAGTTGGGGTTGGTCCTGTTTTGAGCAGGGGGTTGGACTCGATGACTCCTGAGGTCTTTGCCAGCCCAAGTCTTCTGTGACTCTGTGACCCAAATCTCCTGCTGAACTTCTGCTCCATGTAGAGGAAGTTTAGGAATTCTGTGGCTCAGGCAGGGTCCGAGTTTCAGGTTGGTTCTCTTATGCAGAAGATCACGATCCCCTACTCATCACTGATAAATACACAGTCATGTTTGGGTAGAACTCACCCCTTTGGATTGGGACTTCTGGCTCTTCCTGTTTGATGTATCTCATGTGTTCAACACAGTGGCGGACAATGTGTCTGCTAGAAAAGCACATTGGATACTGAATGGGTAGTTTAAAGGTGCTGGTCTCCAGGAAATGTGTGCGCATGTCAGCTTACAAGGGGTGTAAATGTAACCACATGGAGGTGTGTGCATACACCCTTCTGTGGATAGCTACATGCACACACACAATTGCAGCTAGCCAACTCCAGCTTCTCTAATGTGATTTCTTCTGCTTATCACTCACCTGAGAAGAAGTCTTGATCACTATTTTTCACTGGATTCCTGCTTTCCATGAGCTGCTGCCACGGTGGCTTCATGGTGTGAGGACTTGGTGCCAGGATGGGGGAAGGTCAATGACTTAGGCTCCCCACTGTGTGGGAATAGATACTGACTTTTGTCTTCAGTCCTGCTGATGTCGTTGGAGGTGCTGTAACACGTGGAAAAGTCAATGATTTCTGCCCCCGAGTGTATTGTTCACTGTCTGGTCACTAGCTGGGGGCCCGTCAGATCAGTCACCTGGAAGGGAAACTTTCTAGCCAGTGTAGCTCCTGCCTGCATGTAGATACGGTTCATGTGGCCAAACTGGTCTGCGAGAACAAGAGCGTATTTTCCATGTGCTGTTGCTCTCCTGAGGCTCCAGTCCAGCTGGAAGGCAAGTGCTTGTGTGGTGCGAACTGAGGGTGAGGGCAGACTGGGCCTCCCACTAGTGCCGATTGCTCAGTGAAGGAGCATAAGGGCTCATTGACTTGAGCTACTGGGCTGTGATCCTCCCACACCTGCCTGGCTGCTCTCAGAGTCTGGATTGACTTTAAGGAAACTTTAATGGCGCTGACTCTAGCTTCATCCTCCGTCTGCTCCTTGAGCCTGGCCCTGGAGGGCCGGCACTCATATGCCATGGGACTGCATTTGCTACCAGTCCTTTTCATTGCTTGATTCCTAATGGGGACCTTTGTTTGGTTTGCTGCATCATATTTTAAGAGGCTGCAACTCTCCTCTCTCGGGTTTGTTTCCATTGTGCCGTTTAGCTTCCCAAGCACCTCTGGAGGGGGAGAGAGGGTGATAAATCTGTGACCATTATTTATTTATTGTTCTAGTCCTGTCGGCCCCCGCCCCAGTTCTTGGCACTCCACCTACTTAATCTCTGCATGGCTTTGTTCACGCGTCTCTCTGGACGCAGCCGCGGAGGAGCAGCTTGTTTACATCTCGGCTTGTTTGGAAGGACGAGGGGGGGCCTGTCAGCTCCCCAGCCCTGACCACGCTGGGACTGCGGCTTTGAGACACAGACGGTGCAGGGGGAGAGCGACTGGTGAGAAAAAGCTCCTGCTGCAGCAACAGAGCCTGATGTCCGCAACCAGCACGCCATGTGGGCACAGCTGGCGCTGGCGCTGAGAGGCACAGAGCTAAGAGGCACTGCTGCACTGGACCAGTGACCATGCAGAGCTTCAGAGCTCAGCCCCCAACGCCGCCGGGATGGCAACACAGGAGCGGAGCTGCTTTGAGCTATGCAGGCATCCCTGCTGAGCCAGCCAGGATGGAGTCACCTGCAGAAAGGCTGGGGATTTAGCCATGGGATTCTGCAGCACTAGAGTAACAAAAGAGGAGGGGCCGTTCTTGCCTCCAGTCTGAGCAGCCAGCAGGCTCCCAGCAGGCCTGGGGAAGCCAGGGCTGGCCCCAAGGACTGAGCAGGGCTTGGGAATGATGTTGTCTCAGAACAAGTCGATGGTCATTACGTTGGTGGCAGGTCCGATGCCCAGAGCTCAGCTACCGCCCGCCCAGCTGAAAGCCTTCACCAGCAAACAGTGCAGGACCGAGGTTCTGGCAGGCCAGCGAGACGGACCATTGTCTGCCAAAAGGAGGGGTGGGGCCAGGAAATGAGGGGCGTTATTGTGGAGCTGCAGGGAGGTGTTAGGCTGGGCTAGCCGGGAATGGAAGGTTTCCATTTGTTTGTAGGGCTCAGTGCCCGTCATTCGTGATTCATTCAGGTATTGAGCCTGGGCTTGCCCTGGGTTTCAGAGGGAGCTTTCTCCAGGTGGCTTGCCCCCCTGAATTTCATTGGCCTGCAGGTACTAGAAGGATTTGAACCAGCCTGGAAGAAGAGCGATGGGCGAGCCTCAGAGAAACACCAAGGAATTTAGTACCATGCCCAGGGGCAACAGCACAGTATTTGCTCCTCCGCTTAGTTCGCAGCAGCACAAGGCTGGCTAGACCCTCCATTGCACAAGGGAGAAAGATCTTCTAGTGGGTCCTGGTAGCCTGGCCTCCCTGGCTGCACCGTCACTGTGCAGCATAGGCTGGCTGTTCTCGAGCCATGAACGTGGGAGATAGTGGGCAACGCTGTGGTCCAGAGGGCTCTGCTCTTTTCTCCAGCAGAGAGTTGGGGCTGCAGGGCCAGCATGCAGGGTGACTGGCTCAGCGGAAGCCATTGCGTCCATGGGCCCTGCTTCCCCAGAAAGGTGAGGGCAGCGGGTCTGCTCTCTCTGGTGCAGCTCGCCCTAGGGCCCATCCCGCCCTCAAGCTCCAGGCAGGTGGCCAGCATTGGGCAGGATGTAGCTCCCTGAGGTTGCTCCTCATCACAAAGGGATTTAATCACCACAGGCCAACGCAGCCTCCTCCCTCAGCTTTTCCTCAGTCCCTCTGGCTCCGTGGGGGGGCAGGAAGGAATCAGGCTGTGGGGTTTGTATTGGGTGACTCGACCGGATTGCTGGGGACAGAGCAGGGGCAACTGCCCTGGGGCCCAGCGACGCTAAAGGGCCAGGGACTCCTGGCAGCCCATACTGTGGCCATGTTAGCAGCCAGAGCCCCAGCCCTTCAAATCGTCTGCTGGAGCCCCGGGCAGTGGCGCCGGATGGCACCGCAGGGCTGGTGGGAGGCCAGCCGCAGCCCCTCCCCTTCTTCCTGTGGCCCCCTCCTTGCCCAGGGGCCTGGCGAGTCGATGGGCCCCACAGGGACAGAGCCAGCACAGGCACTTGGTCCCACTGCCAGGTGAGGGCAGGAGACTGGACATGGACTAGGCCACAGGCATCTGTCAGTGTTAACCAAGGGAAGGAGCATCCCCAGTAACATGTGAAATGTCGGATTCAGGCCTTGCCCTGTGCCCCAATGGCAGCTGGTGGGGGTGGGATCCCTGCGTCTCATGCAGCACCGGGCGCTGGTACATGAGGTCACAGCAGGGGCCTTCCGAGGCCTGTCGGGCATGTTCTAGCAATAGCCAGTCTCGCTAGGCCCTGGTGCGCCAGCCTCGGCCTCCCCGAGCAGCCTGGGGGCCATGCCCCAGGCAGTGTCTGTGCCGTGGGGAGGGAGTGGCAGCAGAGTGGTTTTGTGACGTCTCTTGCATGCTGCACTGCAACGCGCTGGCTCTGGTGTCGTGCTGTGCACGCGCAGACAGAGATTCCCAGCCGCGGCCCCTCCTTCCTGCTCCCTCAGGCTCTTCTTTCCCACTGCCTTTCCTGTGACTAACGCCAGCCTGCTCGGCCTGCCCATCCTCCCACTTTCCCACACTGCTTAGCAATCAGCAGGTTCTCACACTCGGCTCCCATGGGGCCACGTCTGCTCTCAGGCCGGCATGTCCGCCGGGCCTCGAACTTCCCCTGAGTCTGGGAACTGGGCCTCGCTTTCTCCCAGCTCAGCACCGAGCTGGCACTTCTCTTTCTGTCCTCCCCCGTGAAGGAGCGAGAGAGAAACGACCCATCGCAGCCGCCGCTCGAGCCCTTCGGAACGTCCCCAACCCTCAGGGTCCCAGGGCAGGGGGGCGGGAGGGGAGGGACCTGCATCTTTCTGCTTCTGTTTGTAAAGCCGCCAGAGGCTTTGGGCTACGCAGAGTGTGTCAGCTACACCCAGCGAGAGGCTGCTTGCCTGGCCGGGGCGGGGGTGTGTTCTCTTGCAGTCATCGAGTGCAGGAAACAAGTCGGGCGTGGGGCCTTTTGCATGGGGGACACTGCCCCATTGCTCCTGTCTAGGTCCCTCTTGTCAAGTGCATTTGATTCCACAGGTGCTGGCACTGAATTTCCCTCCCCCCCATCCTCCCTGTCCCCGCCCCGGCAACAGGCCAGCGCCTGGCTCAGACTCGCTGGATGCTGAGATTTTCTAAGCCAAACGCCCTGCGCAGCGGCCCAAGTTTTAGTTCACGTCAGGCCCGTGACCTGGGCGTCCAGACGTAGATTTAGGCACCGAAGAGCCAACACCCACTTTTCAGTAGCTTTCCCAGAGAGTCTGTTAGTAACTCGTGAGGCTGCATCCAGCAAGTGCCTCCCGGGCTGGCCCTAGTGGGGCCTGGTGATGGGACACTCCATGCAGGGCACCTTGGAGGGATTGTGTGTCTAGCCCAGTAGCCCTTCCCTCTGAGCCCGGGCCAGGGTCTCCTCTGCCTCTTGTGAATGGGCCTGCCCTGGCAGAGAGAGGGGTACTCTAGCAGCCTGGGTCACGGCAACCTGGGAGTCGGCTCTGGCTCCCACAGCAGGCGAGACCCCGTGGCAGTGAGTCGCGGAGCCCAGGCCTGCAGCGCTAACGCTTGCCCTGGGAGGGAGGACAGCCCAAGCCAGAGTGAGGAGACCTGTGCTCAGAGACTGGCTGCTGCAGAGGCCTGCGTGCTGTCTAGACGTGTGCTCTGTGGCCTTGGCTAGGCCGTGTCTCCGGAGCTGGGGACACTTGCAGCCCTGCTCCTGCTGACACCGTTTGGGGACAAAGCTGCCCCCCCAGAGGGCCAGGGTGAGGGTGCTGGCTGGCTGTGAGAGGAGCCTGCTGCCTCCAACTCCTCTGACCCTTGCAGCAGGCAGACTCCACACTGGCCTGGGCCTTACAAGGCTTCTCCTCCCTCTCCAAAGCACAGCTCTGGCTCACCCCTCCTCCGAGCCCATTCACAGTCCCCACCCCCGAGCGAGGTGCTGATGTTAGTGGCCCACTGCTGGGAAGCAGAGGGCCGGGGAGAGCTGCCCAATGCTGGGGTTGTGGGGGGGGTGGGTCAAGCGTTCCAGGGGCCTGGTTCTGTTCCCAGTCCCATCACTGGCCTGCTGGGTGACTCGGGCAATTCAGTCCCCTGCTCGGGGCCTCAGTTTCCTCCTCTGTACAGTGGGGCTAATGAGACTGACCTGGGCAGGAGCGTTCCTGTCCCTGACGACGAGCCCTGGGTAACACTAAGGAGCATTGGTCCCCATCTGGACAGCGGCCCTAGGAGGGTCCTTCTGGAGAACTTACTGCCTGCTGGAGTCAGCACTCTGGGGCGAATGGCAGGGCCGAGGTTAGCCCAGAGCAGCAGGGAGGCGGTGGGTTCGTTGTTCTCTGTGCGGTTCTGAGGCACCCGGCATTGTAGGCGAGCAGGCGACTGAACTGGCTGGGTTTGGGTCAGTGAAGCAGTCTGGTGAAAGCTCAAACTCCTCGCACCCGCCCCTTTCCTTTCTGAGCTCCCGCTTGCCGCTGCCTTGGGCCTGGCTCAAATGAACGTGCTGACGCAGGCTTTCTGTGCCACTGCACCCTGGTGAGAGCAAAGCCACGGGGCGAGTCTGTCCCCTGCGAGCCAGCTGGGTCCTGCAGCGTTTCTGACCCCCGGGCCAGGAGTTTCCAAGCCTCCTAGCGGGTTTAGATGCACCAGTCCTATCAATGTTTGTCCATGGGAATTGCGTGTCCAAGGCCACGTGGAACACTGCAGCCTGGAGGGGCTTGTGTGGCTTCAGTTCCTGAGCACACGGAGAATGCAGCTTGCCCAGCACCCTCCCCGAGGCTTCTCCCGGGGAAGTGGCCTTTAAACAGGCTGGAGTTCCACAGAAGCCCTGCTTGGAGAGACCTCAGTCAGTGCATCCCCAGCCTGTCTTGTCCCCTCCCCACCAGGGAGAATGGGGGCTCTGTTGCCTGCAGCCCCATCCTGCTGGCAGAGCCCCGGCCAGGAGCTGGGCCCATTCACTGGAAGGTGGTTTGTCTTGGGTGAAGGCTTTGCCTGTGGAATTTGCCCCATTGTACTAGGCAGGCAACTGGCTGCGTTTGTGCTGGAGCAGCCAGCCCTGTGTTTCAGCTGGGGCCATGCTGCTGAGCTCTGGCTGTGGGGAGGGTTGCCAGCCCTCTAAGATGGGCCAGGAATCAGCATCAGTCTCCTGGTGACTGTTGAAAGCCACCCTGGAGATTTCAGTGGGGCATGAGGTCGATCTCATGGAATAGCTGCGGTCCACTGGCAACCCCAGCGGTGCGGCGCGCAAGCCGGGCTGGTCTCGCACTGAGAGCCATTAAGTAAATCAGCAGCAGAACGTTTGGCATTTCTGGGCCTGGCCTGGCCTTACAAACATGGGCACAAATTGTTAGCAGAACTAGTCCTGGCTTAGGCCTGTGGACACAAGATCCAGGGCAAAGCCCAACGAGGATTGATTATTTCGTGGCGCTCTGGCCAGCCCAAGGCTGTGAGGGACAAGAGACTCCCCAGCTGAGCACTTAGCAAGGCATCTTTGCAGAGCTCCTGGCTAAACTGAACCTCTGGGGGTTTTGACTGAGTTTGCATCCCCAGGTGCCCTTCATTCCGGACACGAGTCTCCCTGTACTTTTCTTGGCCCTTGCTAGAGGTGGGACAGGGAGCCCCGGGTCACAAGAGCTGTATCCTGGAGAGAAAATAGCAGCCACAAGTAAATCCCTAACAGAGACCAGAGCCCCACAGGAGGAGCTGAGCTCTGAGCATTTATTATAAGTCTACTTTCTGCTCGCTTCTGGGACACAAAGACCAAAGCTGCCAGTTTGCCCGGGGTGACCTCTGCTGCCCTGCAAATCGAACCCTTCCCAGAAAAGACAAAAGCCCCATTGCCTTGTATCTCCATCTGTGTAGAGAGCAGTTTGACCTAACAAGATTAGCGTTTGGGATTGTCTCTTCCTCTTTTACTTTTCTCCCCTGCCATTTGCAAAGAAAACAGCCTTGGAGTTAGGACAATGGGCTGAAAACCCCTCATTTGTAAGGAGCACAACCCATGGAAACTGCTTTGTTCCCAGGTTCTCTAAGAGCAGCTCCAGGATCCTTGCACACAGGATCAGTAGGGGGCTTTGGGGGAAGGGAGGGTATTAGTTGGAAAGTAGCTGTGGGTGGCGTCAAATCAAGCATCCCGCTTTGGTCCATCTGCATAGAGAAAGCCTGTTCTGGGAGCAGGTGCACTTTGGTCTAGTGGTTAGAGCAGGGGCAGTCAGCATTGTTGGCCTCTGTCCCTAGCTCTGGCACTGCCTGGCAAGTCCCTTCATGCAGACTGGTTCGGAAGAGTCTGGCTCTTGTCATGAGTCATTTCCCCCTGGTGGGATTCTTACCTTCTCATCAGCTGTTAGGAAGGGGTGACACCCCGATTGACTTAACCTCCTTAGCTCTGGTCCCTCGTATGGTGATGTAACCTTCCCAGCTTTGTGCCTATGACAAACTGAAGTTTCCACTTCATGCATCTGACAAAGTGGGTGCCAGCCCACAAAAGCTTCTGCCCAGATAAAATTGATAGGAATTAATGCCTCAGGATTTTAGTGCAGATTTGTAACTGTGGTTGCCTTAAAGGTAGGCACCCGGGTACCCGTGGTCTGAGTTCTCAGCTGAGGAAGTCAATGTGGGTATGTCTACACTACAGCGCTAATTCGAATTAACTAATTCGAACTAAGCTAATTCGAGCTAACGGATCCAGACTAAAAAACTAGTTCGAATTAGCGTTTTGCTAATTCGAACTAGCATGTCCACATTAAGTGGACCCTGAACTGGGGTTAAGGATGGCCGGAAGCAGTGCCGGCAGGGCATCAGATGAGGAGTTAGAGCGTGGAGCTGCTGCCTCAGGCTAGCCGAGGGCTGTGCTTAAAGGGACCCGACCCCCACCCCGGACAGACAGTTCTCAGGGGTGCCCCGCTTGCAAAGCAGTCCTGGCTTGGAGTGCTCTGAGTGCCCACACTGGGCACATCACAGCACTCGGCCATCAGACCGGCTGCACTTGCCGCAGGCTGCCATCTGGGGAGAGGGGGCAATTGGGGGGCTGCAGGAGAGCTTCCACCCCCAGAAGCCCACAGAGCCAGCCCAGTCCTCCCCATCGGGGGCTCGTGCCCCATTCCTCCCTCACCTCCTTCCACTTACCCTTCCCTAGCCCCCCTTCCTGATGTACAAAATAAAGAAAACGTGTACTCAAAAATAGAATCTCTCTTTATTGAACAAAACTGGGGGAGACTGGGAAAAGGAGGTGGGAGAGGGGAGGGCAACTAAAATGATCAGAGGTTTGGAAGAGGTCCCATATGAAGAGAGGCTAAAGAGACTGGGACTTTTCAGTTTAGAAAAGAGGAGACGGAGGGGGGACAGGATAGAGGTCTCTAAAAGCATGAGTGGGGTGGAGACGGTGCATACAGAAAAGTTCATCATTAGTTCCCATAAAGAAGGACTAGAGGACACCAAAGGAAATGAATGGGCTTCAAACTAGTAACAGAAAGTTGTTCTTCACAAAGCAAAGAGTCAACCTGTGGAACTCCTTGGTGCAGGAGGCTGTGAAGGCTAGAACTAGAACAGAGTTTAAAGAGAAGTGAGATCAAGTCATGGAAGCTGGGTCCATGGAGTGGTATTAGCCAGGGGGTAGGAGTGGTGTCCCTGCCCAAAGTTTGTGGCAGGCTGGAGAGGGATGGCACGAGACAAATGGCTTGGTCACTGTCTTCGGTCCATCCCCTCCAGTGTCCCTAGTGTTGGCCGCTGTCGGCAGACAGGCTACTGGGCTAGATGGACCTTTGGTCTGACCGAGTACGGCCATTGTAAGCTCAGGGCTCAGGGTCGGGGGTCTCAGTGGACCACCTTGATTTTCATGCACACCTGCTCCTGGGTGGCCAGGATGGTAGCTTTCCTGCCCTAGACGGCCACTTTCCTGTGCCTAGTGCAGAGGTCGTGGACGAGGTCCACGATGTCTGCACTAGACCAGGCGGGTGCCCGCCTCTTGCGGTCCCGGGCAAGCTCCCGGGAGCCGCCAGCCTGGTCCCGGCAAGAGGGGGAGGGCTGGAGGGTATCGGGGGGCTGGCTCGAGCCGTGCCAGGTGAAGGGTCTGCTGGCTGGGTGCTGGCAGGCTTGCACCTGGCATGGGCATCGTAGCCAGCCCGTGCCCCTTTAAGGGCTCCGGGGCCAGGAGGGGGGCAGTAGAGTTTCCCTGGTGTTGGCCAGAGTGGCCACCAGGGAAAGCTGGGAAGGGCTAGCCTCCCACTAGTTCGAATTAAGGGGCTACACAACCCTTAATTCGAACTAGTAAGTTCGAACTAGGCTTAGTCCTCGTAGAATGAGGTTTACCTAGTTCGTACTAAGCGCTCCGCTAGTTCGAATTAAGTTCGAACTAGTGGAGCGCTAGTGTAGCGCCTATCAAAGTTAATTAGAACTAACGTCTGTTAGTTCGAACTAACTTTGTAGTGTAGACATACCCTGGGAGTGAGAATGTGCTAGGCTCTGAAAAAACACACAGGAGACTTAAAGCTGGATTCACCTGGGAGAAAAGAGGGAGCTAGCACTTTTGGTTAAACATGACCTAGAGTCCAGCCCCCAGCTGCTTGGATTCCTCTTGGCTTCGCTGCCACAGGTTAGCTTTACAAACACAGGGATGGGCCTAAGCGTGCGGCTGGGATTTGCTGTGGAAAGGTGAAGGGTTTTCATTCCTCCCTTGGGCTGTTTCCCATCCTCCCTCACTTTGTGCTACATTGTACTGAGCTTGACTCAGCCCTTCGTACCAGGGATTAGCGGGTCGGTGCTGATAAATAGAGGAGCAGGTCGGGATCCGTGGGAACCAGTTGTGGCACACAGTGTCTAGGGACATTCTTCCTCCGGAGGGCCAGGCAGGAGGAAAAGTCCAGCCTAACCCCAGGTCACCGGGGACCCCAGGGCCTGGGAAGGTTTGTTTGGACACTGGCTTTGTTGTTCAGAGTCCCGTGTCTGTGCACGTAGCTCGCTCCTTACTGACGACAGGCAAGAGCTCTGTTGTCACGCGTGGAAGGGCCCCTCTCCTGAGTGCTGCTGGCTACAGCATGGGAACCAGCATCCCAGAACATGCTCTGGCCTGGGCCAGGGGCCTGCAGAGCCCGATGTCACTGGGATTCCCATTCGGTTTCTGGGCTGACGAACACGGAAGGCAGAGGTGCAGACAGACCGAGTTCTTCATCAGATCTGTGCGAAGAAGAGCCTCTCGGGCCTGCGGGACACAGCGGGTGAGCAGCCAGCCCATGACGTACAGTACAGTAACATTTGGGGGAGGGGCAATCCCAGAGCGGTGCGGGAGGGACCCTCCACAGGGGAAACGTGCCTTTCCAGTGGGTGTGAGGGCCCTGAGTTTGGGGTGCTACCCGCAGCACTGGAGTGGAACCACGTGTGGAACAGCCCTCCTGGTGGCCTCTTCGTGGGACTCCCTGGAAGCAGGGACCCAGACGGAAGCAGGTGAAATTGAAAACAAGTGACTCCAACTTTGTCCGCCCTCCGGGAGAATCCTGAGGGAAGGTTTGCTCAGAGGTGCTGCCTGTTAACCTGGCCGTTTAGCACGTCCCTGTAGCAGTAACATTCCCAGACAGAGGGCACGCAGCAGAGTCAGTCCCCGAGTAACACCAGGGACAGGGCAGGTGTTGCTTTCCTTTCCTATCGCAGACCTATAGAGGGCGGGGAACCCCGATGGGCCAGCGTTTATTCCACCTTAATCCCGCGGCCCGTCGGGGACATCAGTTGGCGGCTCCTTCACGGCTCCGCGAGCACGGGCGTGGACTTGGCGCGGTTCACCCCAATCCCAGACACCTGCCCCTTTTGCGGCGGGAGGGAGAACCTGGCGCACGCCTACCTCGAATGCGCCAGGTTGCAGCCCCTATTCCGGCTCCTCCAGAACCTCCTCTTGAGGTTCTGGCTGCACTTTTCCCCTCACCTTTTTATTTACGCACACCCAATCCGTGGCCCCACAAAGTCGCGAGACCTCGTCACCCTCCTCCTGGCCTTAGCGAAAGCTGCCATCAATAATAGCAGGAGTAAGATGTTGGACGAGGGGTTCTCTGCGACTGTGGGGCCTATTTCCGCTCTTCCCTCGTATCACGAATCCGGGCAGAGTTCCTCTGGGCGGCGTCCACTGGCTCCATCGACAGCTTTGAGGAGCAGTGGGCGCTGTCCGGGGTTCTCTGCTCGGTGTCCCCATCCGGCTCCCTTATTTTAAGCCTGTGACCCGCACTCCTTGACCCTGTTGTCATTTTTTGTCCCCCGAATTCAGTTGAACATGGGTTCAGTGTCCCCCCCATAAGGTTGGGGAGGGGCTTTTAGAATGTGGGCGGGCTTTGCCCGCCCACCTTCCCATGATTTCAAATAGGCCCTTTTCCAACCCGTCCCTTGCCAGATGGGCCATCCTGATTGGAGAGAGTCCAGCAGAGGCAACCAGAGTGAGTCGGGGGCTGGAGCACGTGACCTACGAGGAGAGGCTGAGGGATTTGGGCTTATTTAGTCTGCAGAAGAGAAGAGTGAGGGGGGATTTGATAGCAGCCTTCAGCTTCCTGAAAGGGGGTTCCAAAGAGGCTGAAGAGAGACTGTTCTCAGTGGGGGCAGGAGCAATGGGCTCAAGTTGCAGTGGGGTAGGTCCAGGTTGGATATTAGAAAAAACTCATTTCCCTAGGAGGGTGGTGAAGCCCTGGGATGGGGTCCCTAGGGAGGGGGTGGAGTCTCCATCCCTAGAGGTGTTTAATTCCTGGCCTGACCAAGCCCTGGCTGGGTTGATTGAGTCGGGGTTGGTCCTGCTTTGGGCAGGGGGCTGGACTTGACTCCTGAGGTCTCTTCCAGCCCTAGGATTTGAGCTGTCACTGGCTTTCTCAGTGTCTCCATTTCAAGGACAGGGTTTACCTCCGAATCCCTTCCTCTCTGAAATCACAGCAGGCCGGGTGGCAGGGGTCGGCTGCTGGGATCTTATCTGACCAATCAAGCCCCAGGAAGACGTGTACTTGAAAGGGAAAGGCTCCCTTTTCAGCCGCTGTTTGAGACGCGCCCTGGAAGCTGTACAGGTCAGCTCTGGGTCTGAGTTTCACCCATTCCAGGGCTTGGAACCAGGCAGGAAGTTGCGAGGCAGCTATGAACTTCCCCACCTGAGGCAACACTGCCCTGGAAAGCACACATTACACCCAACCTAGTGCACCCTGCCTGGCTAACTGGCTAACCACGGAAAACCCCACATCAGATTGAAGCTAAATTGAATTTTGCTGCCTTCTTCGCACCTGGCTGCGATGCTTGCTAGGATCTAGCAAAGTAGCCAGGGGAGTGCATGGCGAACACCTGCCATGAACTGGCCATGGGGCGTTTAATGTCCCACAGGCAATCTGAAACTCTGCCAGGCTCTGGGGCTGCTAATAACAGAGGGAAGCTTAAACGTTTCTCGTAGGAATATTGGATGTGTATTGTGTTTCATCCAAAAGAATCCAAAGCCATTTTCTGGGGTGATGCAGATGTTTGGTCACACACACGGATGCTCCCAAAGGGGTTCTTCATGGCTGCTGACATGCAGCCTCGAAGTCAGCACTGTAGAACAGCAGAGGACAGGCCCTGTCTGACTCTAGGGCCGTGGCCTGCTGAAGCTGCAGTCTAATGAAAGCTTAAACAGGCTGCGACACAAGTGTCCGGACTGAGAAAACGGCATCAAGCCTCCTTAACCATTTCAGCTGTAGCGTCTCCAGGCTCCTCTGCTCCCAGTCCTCCCCGCAGATCCCTTAACTTTCCCACTGAGAAGCTCGCTGCAGAGTTCGGCTGTGCCTGCCCTGGAGATGTACAGCGCCGGCAGCTCCCAGAGCACGGCAGAGAACCCGCCGTTGGGTCTCCGCAGCCGGCTGTCAGCGCAGTAGCGTGGCCACACTCGCGGTACTTCCAGCAGCTTTCGGAGCGGTGCACTCTGGGTAGCTCCCACAGCGCACCTCTTCCTCCTCTGCCACTGAGGCTTGTGGGAAGGTGCGGGGCATGCTGGGTCCTGTCCCACTGCCCCGTGGTGCCTCCCTTTGCATCCCAGCAACCCCTGCGCTTCTGTCCACATTTGGCGCCATCTTTCAGTGGCTTCTGTGCTGCACGCTCTGCAGGGCTAAGCTGCATGAGAAGAGGGGTTGAGTGCAGTGGCCGCTGGCAGGAGTCTGCAGGCTAGGGCAGTGAGGAGTCAAGTGTGGAATGTGGCAGTTGCCAACTGGGGACAGGCAGGTGGCCAAACTGTGTGGGAAAGAGTCTTGGGCCCCTGGCTGGCCCAGCTGCTCTGTCTGCAGTGCTAGGAGTTCCTGGGGCATGTCCGCTTGTGCTCTGTAATGTCGTGTGGCTTCATGTTCCATACTCTCCTGTTCCCGCCTCTTGCTAGCCTGCCACTCCTTCACTGCCTCCTTTCCCTCGGTGCGCTGCAGCATGGCATCATGCAAAGGGGCCTCTTGAGTTTTTCACGGCCACAGTCTCATTCTGCACAGCCATTCGGCCGGGGATGATAAGGCAGCCTGGGATCCCGAGGCAAGATCTGTGCATTTTACAGAAGCACCTGATGGAGCACTGTGAGGATGGTTTGTAAACACAAGCACGAGTAACATACCGCTCATTAACTGGCTGTCCCAAGCCTCGTGCACATAAGCCACAGACCCCTCCCCAGACTCAAGAGCTAGCCACAGAGGTGGGGGAATTCGTTGGTCCGGTGCCTTACTGTGCTCGGGGCATGTGTATCTTGTGGAGAGCCGACACTGCTGAGAAGGGCCTAGTAATCTTACAGGCTGTGCTCATCCTGGAAGGTCTCTCATTGCTCAGGATGAGCAGGGAAGCAAAGGAGGGTCTTCTGCAAGCCTGCAGCTGCCACCCTGGCCCTTCTGCAGCGTACGTATGTGCAGCAATGGTTTCTCCCGGCCCCATGCTGGCACAGTGGTACAGGAATGTGCCCCTTTATCCGGCAAGGACCAAAGCAGCTCCTCCAAAGAACCTGCGGGAGTGGATTGCCCTGTGTCTCCATGAGCCTGGCCTGGAAATCCCCGAGGCCGATCATCACAAAGCACGAGTATCCGTCGACATCCTGTTCCACCTCTCCAAGTGGTCATATGTCAGAACAGCCTCACTCCGAGCCGAGCCTGCTCTCTGCCACAGCTCGACTCCCCAGATCAGAGCCCCGTCCCGGCTCTGTGGCTGGCTCGCTTCCTCCAGAGCAGAGAGCCCCTGACTGCATGCAGCCGTGGACGCGGAGTCATCCTCTGGCTCTGTTCCTCCTCCGTACCCTGGTGCACAACGGTCTCCTCCTGTCTTGGCCCAGCCCCCGAAGTATCCAGGGGGCTCTTTGCAGTGGGGTTAGGGTCACCCCCAAGCATGACAACCAGCTCTTTGTAGACGCTGCAAAGCGTCCCGGCCGTGGCCCCTTTCGGCCAGGTACCTAGAGATCTGCCCGTAGGTGTTGTCATTCCTACGGCTGCACAGCCTCCTCTCCCCACATGCCGGTGAGGTCCAGCCCCTTGGCCTGGCTCCAGGCCAGGGATCTCCTGGTGTGTGGAGCCACATGGCCAGCTGGAGAGATGCTGAGAACACACCAGGTGTCGCCAAACAAACAGGAAGGGGCCCAAAGGCAAAGGGTGGGTCTGAGGGTTGGTCGCCTGAGAGCAGGGCAGCAGAGCTCAAACCAAGGACCAGAGAGTCAAGCACAGGCCTTGTGGGACGCGCCCCGGAGGCCAGTCACAGCGCTGTGCCCGGCCAGGCTATCTCCACTGGCGCCCGGCGCAGACAGCTGGGCACCTCACGCTGAGACGGTTTTCCAGAGCACTGCAACGGCAGAGTTTGTGCGCACTAAGCACCTGGACACCGCAGGAGTTACTGTGCTGGGAGCTGATTTACTGCGCTGCCACTTGCCGGTGTAAACGCGGCTTCAGCCAGGGCACGGTGTGGCAAAAATCCTAGGCCCTTGAAGGAGCATCCACGGAAACAGAAAACTGCCATGCGATTCATCCCTGTTTGCCCTCCCTCCCACGTGCGCACGCAGCCCCTCCAGCCCCCCCCTTCGCGCAAAAGCTGGGCAAGCGCTGTTCTTCCTGCCAGCCAGGAGAAAGCCGTTTAATAGCCTCTCAGTCCAAATCCGCTGCCCCGGGGATAAACAACGGAAACTGGTTTCAGATAAAGGCGGAAGCAGGAGCCAAGCTGGAAATGGATTGAAAAAGTGCAGGCGTCCCAAGTGACCCTCCCCAAGAGGAGAACTCCCTGCTTTGTTTGTTTTCTTTCATTCATTCGCCCCTCCAGAACGCTCCGGGACCCCAGGGTATGTCGTTTCTCCTCTTCCTCCGCCACTCCCACCACGTGTCTCTCTCCTGCTGCCTCAGGATTGCCTTGGCTAATTACTCTGGTACCTGTGCAATGGGGGGTGGGGAATGAAATAATAGGGGGTCTCTGACTGATCATGTGGGACAGCTCCTGCAGTGCCCTGGTGGCCCTGAGTTCCTTGAACTGCTGATCATTTCTGCAGCACACGTCCTTGGCGTGCGCGCGCGGGCGGGCGTGGGTCTCAACCAGCTGCTGGGGCCAGCTCTTCGATACAGCTAGCTGTCGGACGGCTTGCAGTGGGGAAACAAAGTCACAGCTTGAGCGTCAGTGGCTTGGCACGCAAGCCAGGCTCTGCGTTCACTAGACTTTGTTCTTAACCTTCTCCAGTGGACTGAGCTGCTGGCATCCCAAGTCACGTGCCTTGAACCTGAGCGCAGAGCCAGATGAGGTGGCTATCAAGCCACCAGGGCCTCCTGAAGCCCTGCTTATAGCTGCGCTTCCCCCAGCCAGACTGAACCAGTGGGGCCAACACAGCAACATGTTCCCGCTAGAGTCTTCTCCAGTGCGGCGGACACAGGAGGGGAACTGGGGGGAGTGGAAGAGAGGTCAGGCCGAGGACGGAACAGGAGATGGTCATGGAAAAAACGGAGGAAGAAGGAGAAATAAAGGGAAGTCAGAAATTTGGAGAAAATAGCAAGGGGCGGGGGGGGATTCCAGGTAAAGTGCTAGAAGGGGAGGAAGTGTTTTTGAAAGGGTTTAAGCCCCTTTCCCCTCTTCCCCTCTCCCTCCCATCCATCCTCCTTCCAGCCCAGGATTCTTGACACCCTCACAAATGGGTTTACAGCTCACCATGACCAAACAGCCTCATCCCCGGGGTGTTTTCTCAGCCGCATCGCAATTGCTTAGTGAGTGTCTGAGCTGGGAAGGGACCCGGCACATTCTGCTGCAGACTGGGCCGTAGCCTCCTCCCGCCTGGCCAGGTAAAGCGCTAACGGCTGGACAAGCGCTGGCCCGCCGACGCTGCAAGTCCGCTCCGTTTTGCTGGTTCAGGTGCACAGGCGACATAACCGAATGCCAGTAACTTAGACTGACTTAGAGCGGTGTCTGCCCAGCACGGTGCCCATGGGAAGTGCTCTCCACCACTACAGCTTCCAGCTCCAGACCTCCACAGGAGAGCGCTCCCGGAGCCCTGCATCAGCACAGCCCTGCTGGAGCCAGTCGCAGGCAGGCCTGGGGCAAAGTGAGCCCCATGTTTCTTCCCAATCCCCCAGTTTGCAGTGTCACCTCTGGCTTAGCCTGGGCTCTCTGCTGCAAGCAAAAGCAGCAGCTGATTGGTCACAAACTGTTTTGCATTGTCTAACCTGCTTAGGTTGCCAGCTTGGCTGCTCATATTCCTGGAGGTTTCATCACCTGACACAACTTTTAATTAAAGATGAATCTTTAATTCCTGGAGACTCCTGGCCGGTGCTGGATGGCTGGCAGCCCGACGCTGGCCTTCCCTCCCCCATCAGCGTGCCTGCAGCCCACTCTCGTGCTCCCCTGCCGCCTGGGCAGCAGCTGTTGCAGTTCGATTCCTGTCCCACCCACGGCCCGTCACAGTACCAGTGTGCTCATGCCCCATGGGAGGGGGTGCCCATTGTTCTGATGAGCGACCTGAAACACTTCCTCGTGCTTGGTAAAACCTGTTTGGCTGGACTGGCGATGCCAGGCCTGCGCTGCTGCAGCCTTGCTTTAGTGTCTAACCGAGGGTAGAGGGCGGGCACAGGGAGAGCTTGTTGTGAGACTTTGTTAATAAATACTGCTGAAGGGTGAGCGTGGCACAGCCTTGCCTGGGGCCACGTTCTGAACTCAGTGACCCCGCTGCTGTCTGCCCTTCTTCCACTGAAGCCAGCCGAGCTACTCGGGTTTGAGGCTGGTGTAAATGAAATCAGAATCTGAGCTGTGGTGTGTGTCTGTGTGCGCACACGTGAGCATTGGTACCTTACATTGACCAGACGGGGGGGGGGGGTCTGTGTGCGCACACGCGAGCATTGGTACCTTACATTGACCAGACGGGGCGGGGTCTGTGTGCGCACACGCGAGCATTGGTACCTTACATTGACCAGACGGGGGGGGTGTCTGTGTGCGTACACGCGTGCACTGGTACCTTACATTGACCAGATGGGGGGGTGTCTGTGTGCGCACACGTGAGCATTGGTACCTTACATTGACCAGACGGGGGGGGTGTCTGTGTGCGTACACGCGTGCACTGGTACCTTACATTGACCAGATGGGGGGGTGTCTGTGTGCGCACACGTGAGCATTGGTACCTTACATTGACCAGATGGGGGGGTGTCTGTGTGCGCACACGCGTGCATTGGTACCTTACATTGACCAGATGGGGGGGTGTCTGTGTGCGCACACGTGAGCATTGGTACCTTACATTGACCAGATGGGGGGGTGTCTGTGTGCGCACACGTGAGCATTGGTACCTTACATTGACCAGATGGGGGGGTGTCTGTGTGCGCACACGTGAGCATTGGTACCTTACATTGACCAGATGGGGGGGTGTCTGTGTGCGCACACGCGTGCATTGGTACCTTACATTGACCAGATGGGGGGGTGTCTGTGTGCGTACACGCGTGCACTGGTACCTTACATTGACCAGATGGGGGGGTGTCTGTGTGCGCACACGTGAGCATTGGTACCTTACATTGACCAGACGGGGGGGGTGTCTGTGTGCGTACACGCGTGCACTGGTACCTTACATTGACCAGATGGGGGGGTGTCTGTGTGCACACACGTGAGCATTGGTACCTTACATTGACCAGACGGGGGGGTGTCTGTGTGCGCACACGCGTGCATTGGTACCTTACATTGACCAGACGGGGGGGGTGTCTGTGTGCGTACACGCGTGCACTGGTACCTTACATTGACCAGATGGGGGGGTGTCTGTGTGCGTACACGCGTGCACTGGTACCTTACATTGACCAGATGGGGGGGTGTCTGTGTGCCTATGAGGAGAGCTGAGGGATTTGGGCTTAGTCTGCAGAAGAGAAGAGTGAGGGGGGATTTGATAGCAGCCTCCAACTTCCTGAAGGGAGGTTCCAAAGAGGATGGAGAGAGGCTGTTCGCAGTAGTGACAGATGGCAGAACAAGGAGCAATGGTCTCGAGTTACAGTGGGGGAGGTCAAGGTTGGATATTAGGAAAAACTATTTCCCTAGGAGATTGCTGAAGGTCTGGGCTGGGTTCCCTAGGGAGGGGGTGGAATCTCCATCCTGAGGGGTTTTTAAGTCTTGGCTTGACAAAGCCCTGGCTGGGATGATTTAAAAAACAACCAATGGGCTGGTATCACTTTGTAGACTAACAAAACATGTCGATGGGATCATGAGCATTCATGGGCACAGCCCACTTCTTCAGATGACCGGAGTTTTGAGTTTAGGATGTGCAGATCCAAAATAAATAGGAGAGATGGGGGAAGGGGGAAAAAAGGAAGGGAGTGGGAAGCAAGGAGCAGAGGGTTTGAAAATATCAAAGGGAAAACCAAGTAGGCAGAACTGGTCACCTATAAGCACCTAAAAATTGGATAGTTAAAAGAAGCAGATAAGAATCATAGGTTAGCAATGGATAGGAAGGGTACCAGCGCAAGAATCTACACAGACAAAGAGCTGTTGGCACCTTCATTGAATGTTAGGTTGCTAATGTCCCAGCCATCCGCTATCTCGATTCAGGAGGCCATCAGAGTGAGAATTGAATTTGTGGATGAATTGTAATTCCAACGCCTCTTTGTGTATTTAGCTTGAATATTGGTTTGTGACAGGACTGCCACTTGAAGATCTTTTAAAGAGTGATTAGGTAGATTGAAGTGTTCCCCAATAGGTTTCTGTATGTTCCCTTTACATATATCTGATTTGTGTCCATTGATTCTTTTCCGCAGAGACTGTCCAGTTTGTCCAGTATATATAGCAGTGGGGCACTGCTGGCATTTGATGGCAGAGATCAAATTACTGGATGTGCAGTTAAATGATCCTCTGATTTGGTAGCTTATGTTGGTTCCAGTGATGAATTCACTTGTATAGATATGTGGGCCAAGATGGCACCACAGCTGATTGCAGGGCTGGGTTCCTGGATGCTTATGATGTGGTTGTGCAGCATGGTGACCAGAAAGAATTTCTTTCAGGTTGGGGGGTTGTCTGTAAGCGAGAATAGGCTTTTCCCTCAAGGCCTCTGAGAGTGAGGGATCATTTTCCAGGATGGGTTGTAGATTGTGTATAATACATTGGAGGGGTTTGAGTTGTGGACTGTAGGTGGAATTCTGTAATTCTCCCTTTTGGGTCTGTCTTGAAGTAGTTCATGTCTGGGTACTTTCTTGGCTCTGTCAATCTGTATTTTTCACTTCTCCAGGTGGGTATTTCAGGTGGGAATGCTCTATAAAAATCCTGTAGGTGTTTGTCTCTGTCTGTGGGATCAGAGCAAATCCGGTTGTATCTTAGGGCTTGGCTGTATACAATAGATTGAGAAATGTGTCTGGGATGGAAGCTGGAGGCATGAAGGTAAGTGTAGCGGTCGGTGGGTTTCCGGATGATTGAGTTGGGGTTGGTCCTGCTTTGGGCAGGGGGCTGGACTCGATGACTCCTGAGGTCTCTCCCAACCCCAGGAGTCTATGATTCTAGTGGGCTGTGGAACCATAAGTTTCACACACCCTCACAAAGCTTTTGGGGGAATCCAGCCAGCCATTTATTTTGCATTTGACGGCAACTTCTCGTCTTCCCCAGGTTGACATTGTGTTCTAAAGGTTTTCATCCCTACTTTAAGAGCTGCTGGCGTTTTGATGATCATGTCTTTTCTTCCCACCATCTCTGCAAGTAATTGTGGAATCTTCTCTTTGGTATTTGCTTAGATCCAGCCTGGGCTGGGTCCTGCTTGGTCACCCCAACGTATTTTGTTCTTGGCTTGAGTTTGATTTTCATGCCTCCAGTGTGACTGATCTCAGCAACTGTGGCCAGGAAGCCCTGGATCCGACAATGTGACTGTCTTGCTGGCATGTGTAGCCTGTATTTGCATTATTGGTCCCGCCTGGAGCTAAACTATCATCACTGCTTCTGCACCTCTGTGCACACCTGCTCCAGCGTCCTGTTGTGCTTCTAACCACCTGCACCTTCCTCTGCTTTCGCTTCCATCTGCCTGTCTCCTCCTCTTCTCCCTGCTATGTTCCCACACACTCTGCCTGCTCCTGTTCTCCTGACGTGTCCTCTTGTGTTCGGGCAGGGCCTTGTCTGTCCTGTGCAAGGTGTGGTCTGATCTCACATTGGCTGGGGGACGCTAAGGGAGGCCTGTTACCTTTGGGGGTTTGCATCTGGCTGATGCAGAAGCCGTTCTCAGCCTCCATCCGCACCGTCTGCACACTGTGGAGCCTGACACACCTGCTCCTGGGGGCATGGGGCATGACCGACAGCCCTGGCTTCAGCCAACAGCATTATTGGTACATTTCCTCTTTGAGTCTCTTCCTTTGCAGGAGCTCAAAGCACTTCATGAGTATTGGCTAATTTGGCCTCCCAACGGTGCTGTCATGTAGGGGACTATGACACAGCCAGGGAGACTGACGCATAAGGAAGCTGATCATGCAGAGTCTCATCAGATAGCAAAGAATAGGATTCAGGGGTCTTATTTCCAGCACTTTTCATTAAGCACAAGATCATTCTGTGTCTCTTCAAGGTACAGCCAGGGTCACAGTGAATTCAAGTCACCACCCACCATGCTCCCAGCAGCGGGCTGTTCACCAGAGCCCCTCGTGCTGCCAGGGAAGGACCACGCTAGCAAAACCCGGCTGTGGAATGCTCTACTGGTGGAAGCTGCAGAGCGTAAGGCTGCTTGTTGAATCTTAGTAAGTTTAGTCTCATTTTTGTAAGTTGATGGGAGAGCTGATCAACCTGTGTAAGTAAAAATAAAATTCTTGTCAAAGAACTGGCAGCTTTCTAGTGATTTCTGTAGGGCTGGCGATTTGAAGGCTGTAATGCAGAACGGATGAGTTCTGAAATGTGTTCCAATTCGACATACATTTGGGGGTTGCTTGAAGGAATCCTTGGTGAAATTCTCCATTACACAGGAAGTCAGTCTACATATGATAATGTTCCTTTTCATAGGCAAATCTGTGCATCAGTGGGCAGATCTCGTTGAAAGTGGCCTTCCAGGTGTGTTGTGGAAATGGTCCTGCTCTTCCTGGGGTAAGAGTAGGTTTCACAGTTGCCTTGAGATGAGAGGAATTACTAATGGTTTGCAGTGGTGTGCGTGAGATGGAACAAATCCAGACATCTCCTTGCCCCAAATGGGCAAAGTGGTGGTGTTTGGACTACAAGCCATTTGGCTCAGAGGTTTTACCCAATCAGCGGCCACGGCTCTGTGGAGATCGCTGGGGCAGCTTGCAGGGGGTGACATGCTGCTGCAATCGGAGAGACTGCTGTGCGGATTCTCACCTCCGTCCAGTTTGCTGGAGATCAAAGGACCACTTGCTCTGTCAGATGAAAGCGGCGTCAGGCAGCAGGGCTGAGAAGTGGGGAGGGAGGAGGGGCAGCTCAGCAAGTGGTTCCCTGCTGTCTCCCCGTGGGGCTCAGCACGCTGTGAAGGTGTCACCTGAACTTTGTACTTTCCCAGGGTAGCAGACGCGGCTTCCTGGCTGTGCGTAGGAGTCACTGCTCCACAGAGACAGGCTGGGAGCAGGCCGCCGAGCTCCCGGCTAACCACAGGCAGCAGCTACACAGCTGCAACAGGCAGACCCCGCAGTGCATCTCCTGGGGCCAGGCGCTAGGACTGTGCTCTAGCATGGAGACAGGCTGGTGCAGAGCAGAGCAGTCTGGATGTGGAGCCATGGGAGGAGACAACCTGCTGTGGTGCCCCGCTATGAAATGATTGCGCACTCCTGATCTGGCCCTGCCGTGGGGAGCTGAGTTAAGCAAAGCCGAGCCTGGGCTCCTTTTGCTAGTTTTCCCACTGTTGCTCAGCTCCACCAATAGCAGCAGCGCTAGGAGTGCAAATGGGTTAAGCTGCATGTCACGCAGCACTGCTGTGAACACTGTTGGGTGGACCGTGGTTAGGTGAGGGCCAACTAAAGCGATCTTGTCCAGTCTGTTTTCAATGACAAGTCCACCTTTGCAGCTAAATGGATTTTTCATGACAAATCTCAGCTTTCTGGGAGAAAACCCTGAGTCTTCTGCTGAGAAAACAAGCCCCCGAAAAGCAAAACGCTGGATTTGGCAATGCCTTCGACGTGCCTCAGCTGGTGTCATTTGATGTGCCTCATGCCCCAGTCCGCTTCTATCAGCCAGGCGCCCCCAGCCAGACTACACCTCCCATGATGCATCACAGCAGTTCCAGGGAGTGGGGGATTAGTGCTTCATGTCATCTAGGGAGGGACCCCAGCCCATAGAAGAAAATTAGGGCATGAGGCACCAGAATGATTCAGAAGGCCAATTTCATAGGGTATGGCTGCCCCTTGGGCTGTGTCTAGACTACATGCCTCTGTCAGCAGAGGCATGTAGATTAGACACATAGGCAAAGGCAAATGAAGCCGCGATTTAAATGATCGCGGCTTCATTTACATTTACATGGCTGCCGCGCTGAGCCGACAAACAGCTGATCAGCTGTTTGTCCGCTCAGCGCGCTAGTCTGGACGCTCCCCTGCCGACATCAAAGCCCTTTGTCGGCAGCCCCGTTATTCCTCGTGGAATGAGGTTTACCGGGGCTGCCGACAAAGGGCTTTGATGTCGACAGGGGAGCGTCCAGACTAGCGCGCGAGCCGACAAACAGCTGATCAGCTGTTTGTCGACTCAGCGCGGCAGCCATGTAAATGTAAATGAAGCCGCGATCATTTAAATCGCGGCTTCATTTGCCTTTGCCAAAAAAACAAATCTACATGCCTCTGCCGACAGAGGCATGTAGTTTAGACGTACCCTTGGTGTCTCCTGCAGGCTAAGTATAGCGTGGCTACACCTCTCTGCCTCAGTTTCCCTCCCTCCTTTGGCTTTGCGCACTCCAGTTTGTGTTGGAGATGTAGCTTGGCCCTCTGGCCAAATGATAAACAAACAGAACCTCTTCCAAGGTAGCAAAAGTCCAACTGAAGAATCTCAAATAAACAAAAAGCTTCTTCTGCCCGTCACGTCTTTACTTCGGCTTGCTTTCTGCTCCTGTTCCCAGCGCCTGCTGGGTGACCTTTGAGAATCTATCTCTTCTCTGCTCCTTGGCCCCAAGCTGGTTCCCTGGAATACCCTTTTCAGCCCCTTTCTAGGCTCTGTTTCTTGCATTCTTCCCTGCGCTGCTGTAGAGCATAGGACCCCCCAGGCTCGCTCCTCAGCCACCTGCAGGCCTCAGCTCATGGCCAAACACAAGGGGTTGTCTGCTCCTGTGGCCCCACATCCTGATTGTTCCCTCTCAGCCTTCTGTAAGGTCCAGCTGTCTGTCCTTAGTGCTGCTCAGTCGGACTGGGAAGCATTAATTAATTCTGGCCTAGCTGTGGCTGGTCCCGTTTCCACAGACAGGGTCCCGTTACTAACTGTGAACAAAGTCAGAACTAATTAGGGCTTGTGTTTGGTTCCAAGCCATCAGCGAATCATTTCCATGCAGTAAGGTGCACTGTCATTTCGAGAGAAATTTTCAAACTCAAAAGTTTTCAGGTTTCAGTTTATCTCTAAAAAGGTGCAATTTTCCCACAAACAAACTATTTGTGTATTTTTCTAAGCACAGAGCAGAAAAGGAAGAGTAGCACAGACAAAGAAAAAAGCACCCCAGTGTGACATGGAGTGGTTGCATCTCATGTTATTAAAGGGGGTGCTTTGCTTTGGGTGCACCCTACAATTTCAGATGAGTTTGTGCCGGCAGCAGATCTGCTTGGGCGTGGGATGCGAGACTGAGGTTTTCCCATGATCTCCAAGGAGCACCTGGTGTCCTCTGGGCTAGGAACCAGGACTCTCCCTAAAGCCTTTCCACAACTTAGCTTCCCTTCGCCACCAAAACCAGGAAGGGGGGAGTGTGTGAACCCTGACAGGAAGCGGAAGTTTTTAAAGCTCTGTGAAGTGGGCAGGGGAGGGAAGAGATGCTGCCTCTGACACTGGGATCCCTGTGCTCTGACTATCCAGTGAGGAGACAAGCGACTGCAGGGCAAACTCTCAGCCTCAGAATGTTCACTCCGGACACCCGGACAGCTTGTCTTTCATCCCAGATGCAGAGCCTAGCCCAAGCGCCTCGTTTCAAGCCAGCCTGGGCCAGGGTGTGACTCCATGTTGAAAACCAGAGAACTTTGCCCAGAAGGGAGAGCAGCTAGGACCTAGCAGTGTGGGCCGAGCTGAGCTTTGGGTTCACGCTTCAGCCAGTGGGGCGTGGAGAGGCTGGAATCTAGCGTGGCTCATGATCCAGGAACCAGCTGGCCAGAAAGCACCCATGGGCTTGTCACCAGTCAGTGCCCAGGAATGAAACCCTGTGTTCTGGCCTAGTGGTACCAAAGCCTGAGCAGCTGCAAGTGCAAACCCCTTTCCGTGGAAGGGCCTGGAGCACGGGGCAGACACCAGCGGTGGGAATGGGCAGGAGGCAAAGGGGCAGATTGGAACCAGCGTTGCCCGGCTGCCGAGCTTGATTGAGATGGCAGCTTCTAAACTTGCCTGTCAGGTCAGGCGGGCAGTGGCAGTGCAGACTCTGCCGCTCCCATTGTGCCACCTAGCCCCAGGTTTGCAGGTAGCTCCATGACTGGGACACTGGCAGAGAAGCAGACGTCTTACTCAGACCAGACAGGCGGGGAAGAGGGAGGCGGTGTAGCCTTGTGTATGAAAAGTATCTACTTGGGCCAGTGTTCCCTCTGATTTTGTGTACAAAGACTCTTATCCAGACCCTCGGAGCCCTCCCCCGGCACATCCACCCAGCAGGCCTCAAGGCCCCAGCCCTCCAGCTTACCTGCCACAGCACAGCAGAGAGGAGGGTGCCTGACCGAGACCCGGCTGAGCCTACACAAAGCTCTGTCCACAGAGGAGGGCTGGATTCTGAACTCTACAGAACCCGCCATGCTGGGTCTGCTCTCACCATAGGCGCAACAGGACCCTGCTCCCCCTTCCCCCCGCGCTCACACCCAGCACGAGCCCCTCCTAGAAAAGTGTTTTGCACCTTCGGCTGCAGTAGGGGGGAAAGAGAGGGGCTAGTGCCCCAGCCTCCGCTGGCGTGGTGGCTTCCGAAGCCTCGCTGCACACCTTCCCGCCGGTGAGCACCTCGCACCAGCCAGGCTGGCACTGTGCTTTTGACCTCCCTTGACCCCGGTTGCACTGCAGGCTCTAGGGGAAGCAAATTAACACAGAAGGCAGGATGTCAGTGCTGGGAGAAATCTGCTCGGTTCCATGTGGCCCATTCCCCACAATTGTGCATAGTAAATCCTGCAGTGATGTATTTCCTAGCTTAGTTCTCAATGGCCCGTGTATGGAGCATGCACGTCTCTTCCGGGGCGGGCGGCCTAAACCCCAACGCTGTGAAAAAGATTTGTGAGCAACAATGAACCTGCTTTCTAGTGGGGACTCCTGTCGTTTGGCCCCTTAGCAGCCCGATATCCACGGAGTTGCACCGTAACCGGCACGTGGCGCGATGACACCTGCCAGTACAGAACTTGCTGCTTCCAAGTAAAGAGCTGGCCTGTGGCTCTCCACTCTGCACTTGTATTGCCAGCCACTTCTCCAGCAGCAACCTTACTGAGAACATGGGGAGTCCAGGGACAGCCTTGTGCCACTCCCGTGATGGGCTGTTGTGCGCTCCCCGGAGGCTGGGGGCCCTGGGCACAGGTTCTGTCCTGCTTCTCGCATGGCTTGGGGCACATAGAGGGTGGTTTCTCTCTTTCTGATGGGAATTCTGCACTGGTGTGAGATGCTACATTACTAGCACTACGGACTGCAGTCGAGAGCATAAACCAGGCGAAGCCCAGCTTGGCCAGCAGCAGTGCCCTCAGCTGGAGTGTTTCAGCCCGGAGCAGGCCGGGCCGCTCTGGCGGAGAGGGAAGTGCAGTTGCCCCCCGCCAGTCCTGCTGTGGGGCAGAGGGGGCTGTTGTGTAAAAGCTCTGAGGGGAATTAGAAAAGAAGAATTTGTATTGAATTCCACTGAGGCAAGCAGGGAGGGCAGCAGGAGAGACCAGTTCCACAGATCGCCCTCCACTCCCTCAGGACACTACATTGGAAGCGTTGCAGCCTGGACAAGCTGGGTTCACACCGAGGGGCTTGGGGCTTTTAGCGCCAGTGATGTCTTGTCACGCGGAATCTCTGGGCCTGGGCCGAGCCCGGCAGCCTGTCTCCGGTTGGCAGCAAAGAACTGTCTAGTGCAAGTGCCTGGGGGCAGTCAGGCCGTCTGCGCTGAGGCAGTGACCTGCGGCAGAGGGCACTGGAGCACGCTGCCTGGCTTGCTGGAAGATTTCAAGGGTTGTCCATTTTGGGTGGGTTTGTGTTGATACTGCAGTGGCCTTGGCACAAACCGGCTTCAGCCTGTCGACACGGCTCTGAGCTCAGGATATCCCCACTGGGGCCAGTGCGCTCTAGTGAATCCCTCTGGGACGCGGGCACTGCCTGCCCACTGCAGCCGTAGCACTAGTGCCAGTGGTGCGCCGGCTCTAGCCCTGGATCTGGAGCTGGCGATTGTTGTGTGACCAGGCGCGGGGATGGGGCCAGACGCAGCTTTCACCGGAGCTGGCTCTGTTGTGAAGACAAGCCCTGGGAGTGCTGCTGACCTCCGCTCTGTCTGCATTTGGAGCTGGGCTGGGGTGCACCCCAAAGCACAGGCAGTGCCGTGGTTCAAACCCACCAGGACTCTGGCTCACGCCTGCATCCTGGGGCTACTGCCGCACAGTAGCGTGGTGAAAGCTACTTACAGGTCGTGGAAAATGCTGTGCTAGAGAGCGTGGCCTGGCAGCTCCCTTCCATTCAGTACAGCTGGCTCTCTCTGCCCCAGCCTCTCTGACTGACTCACGCCTGAGGCCCACGCTGCTCCCTACAGAATACACCCAGGCAGCGCCCAAACTTTACAGCTCACAGTTACTACCCTAAGTCAGGTCAGGGGAACGTCACCATCTGAAACTCAGGTACAGGAAACTCAGACAAAAATAGCTCAGTATTGGCCTGCAAAGTGATGTGGATTCAGCCTGGTACCCTTTGAAAGAGGCCTTTTTGAGACATGCTTTGCAGAGTGTGGTAATTTAATCCAGCTATTGACATAGACACAATATGGACACATGAACTTAGCTAGAATCCATGTGAGTTGTTGTGTTGAGATGGTAAGTGCTTGGGAACAGGTCCTGTGATATTTTACTGCAACTAATATTCAAGCCTCCACCTATGTTTAATACATCTAGAGCGCTGATGCCAACCCCCCCCAAAAACAAACAACAGTTGGAGAGTTGATAGATAGATGCTGGGTCTGCCAGTGCTTTGTCTCTTCTTTTTAGCACTGCCAGGTATTGTGCTAGTTCCATTGTTAAAGATAGCCTCCAAATCAATGTAAAATAGTGGGGCTCTGTGCTGTTTTTTGCCTTCTTCTGATGGATAAAAAAGCACTTGCACCTTTCCTCCCTCGCAGTTTTGTTTTGGTTTTCTGCTTGTTTTTACCTTAAAAATCTCAGGAATGTCACTCTGCTCTTACCTGGTTCTTCTGCAGGCTGTGCCTTGACAGCAGCCACACCTTGATTGGAAGAGCCAATTAGCCCATTACATCTTGAGCAAAGACTCCCTCTGTCCAGGTGAGAAGTACGGTAGTTGTTGAAGTTACACAGACATTAAGAGCAAAGAGTTTTGAACAGCAAGAGTCAACCCCCAAGTCAACATTACCCCATTTTCCCTCTTGCTGCACCATTTCCCTAGTTCTCCAGTCTGGCTGACATGGAAGGGTGAGAATGACACTTTGTTGGCCTAAGTCTGTCCCTGTTCCATGTGAAGTTAAACTAAGTTGTGTGGTTCTGCACATCACCCCCAATAGCAGATTGTCCCACCCCACTTCTCCCAAACCGAATTCGGCATGCAGCTTCCTCTTATCAGACCCTGAAGCAGGGTCAGGGTTTGGTTGTGCCAGGACAATGGGATGTGCCAGGATGGGATCGCTTCTCATCAAGCCAAACAGAAAAGAGACGGAATCACCAGGCAGGTGAAAGGGGCTGGCTGGGCGCACCCTCTCCCTGCTGTCCAGGACTGACCTCGCCCCAAGCCTCTATGACCCAGGCACCCTTGTGGGAGGTGAGTGAAGCTCCTCCTCTGCTCCAGTTCCTATGGGGACATTGCTGGCTGGTCCCCTTCGTCAGGGAGCGAGGGGAAAGTGCACCATTTGTTGCATTCCTCACTCTGACTGGGGAGCCTAGGGAGCAGATGACCTGCCCCAGCGGGGAGGGGACACTCCCTCCCCCCTCAGCTGTGCCCGCTGAAGCTGCAGCAGCCATGGAGAGGCGCTTCTCACCTGGTCCTAAGCTGCTGCAGAGACAAGACTGGGGTTGTCCTCTCTCCCCGGGGCAGCCTGCATCCCGCCCCCTCCTCCCCAGCCCCACCCCAAAGCACTGATTGAAATGAAGGAAAAAACCAACGAAAAGGAGTTAAGGACCCGAGCAGCATGGGGTGGGTAACTCTTCTAGAGTGACTGCGTAAGAATCTCCGCTTTCGTTTCAACACCAGCAAACAGGACGCATCTCGCCCTCCCGGCTGTGGAGAAACGCTCGACCACAAGGCTCCTTGGAGCTCCAGCCCCAGAAGGCAAAGAGAAAACCCAACGCAGATTATTTTTTAAAAATCTCCTGAGTTTCAAGTCAGTCTGAGGCTTGAGGGGCAGCGCGTGAGCCGCACGTGTTGGAAGTCCGGACGCGGTGGGGGCGGTGACAACACCAGTGATCTCTGCAGTCGTGTGTAGCACCAGTTCCGTGTTGATCCAGCACTGAGCACAGCGGGGGCCTGGGTTCCCATAATGCTCCTGGGACAGAGCACAGGGGGTTTCTCAGAGAGAGCAGAAAGGGACTGGGATGTAATTAATTAATCCGGCTGATGAGCTGACGACCCAATTAGCCCATCAGCTCACAACTGCTCAGAAGGCACAAGTGAGAGACAGTCTCAGAGCTGGTTGAAGCAGAGACCTCAGCAAAGGGAGACCTCTCATCTCAAGCCCCGGGGGTCATGCTCAGGGGAAGCTTCTGGGGACCAGGAAGGTGTTGGTGGACGGAGCACACCTAACCGGCGAGGTGTGGCTACACAGCTAGTGTCCTCAGAGTGGGTCTGCGGCGCTAGAAGGCAGGATGGGCCTGCAGTCCGCTACAAAGCCTGATGGGACGTAGGGTGCTCAGCAGTCTGGAGCGTGCAACCACGATGCACCTAATACACGAGTCCAGCGCCGAGGCCCCGGGGGAATGTAAAGAACTCGGAAATGGGAGCCAGCTGCCCACCCTCCTGCAGCTGCTCCAGGTCTGGTGTAGAAGTTGTTACGTGCTAACGCGCAGCAGCGCTTGTCTGGGCACCTCCCCATCCCCGCAGCAGCCAGCCTGACCCTTCCTCTGTGCACAAGGCCGTGCTAAAGCCTTGGGGAGAGGCTGAGGCCTTTCAGGAAAATCAGCGCTGCGGCCCTTGATGTAGCGGGTCTAGTAAAGACCCACGAATCGGTTCCAGGACTCCTGCTCCCTGCGAGGAGCAAGGGAGGCCGGCAGGAGCCATTTCCCATCAAGCTCAGTTTAAGGTACATCGACATAGCTGGGACTGCGTCCCTTAAGCCATCAGTGTGGACCTGGCGAGGAGGCGAGTGTGTGTCCCATGAGCACCTGGAGACCCAGGGCCCCGTTGTGCTGGGTGCAGCCCAGAGCGAGTGAGACGGGTCCTGCCACAGGCCGACTGGCGTGAGGAGGGAGGGACGCTGTCCAGAGCAGAGCTGGCAGGAGAGTCCCCGGTCTGACAAGGCCTGGCCATTTCTGGAGCTGATCCCAGCCACGCAGCTCACAGCTGGTGGCAGGTGCTGCTGCCCTCTCTAAGTGCTGCTCCTGTGGCACCCAGAACAGATCGCCCCCCCAGCCATTCCCTTCCCTGGGCACTGCCTGGAAACAAACAGGCTGCCCCCACACTCACACCCAGCCCCAGCCGAAAGGGCCTGGTCTCTCTGGAGGGGTGTGCATTCGCACCGGAGGGGCGGGGCGTTGTCCGGCTGAGCGGGTCAGGCCCTGGCCATGAGAAGCAGACGTCCCTCCGCTCGAGCTGCTGAAATGCTCAGTTTGAACGGACCAGCAGCCTGGGAAAGAGGCGCCGTGTCCTGTTCTGGGCCGTGTTTTGTTTTGTATCCACTAGCCCTGGCTGAATGCAGCCGGGCGCACAATGAGTCCTTTCTGCGCCCGTCCCTGCTGCCCTCCCCACCCCGACCTTTCCTGCTAGCTGCTGGCATTGTGCCCGGGGCCTGGCCCCTGCCCTGCCAGACGTGTCTGTAGAGGGCCACTGAGAGCCGCAGGCCCTGGAGCACAGGCTGCAACACCCCCGCTGATGAGAGCAGCACGTGGGCTGGGCTGACAGAACCCACCCGCGAGGCTGCATGAGCCCCCTGAGAGGAGCAGGGATGTGCTGATGTGGTGCCTGCCGCGGGCATGGCAGAGCTTTTCCCGAAGAACGCTTTGCCCAGTGAGCACGCGGGTCGTTGGGGCGTCCAGACGTGGGCTCTGTAGCCTAGATGAGAGTCCCAGCCCGGAGGGGCTGTGCTTGTGAGCTGAGTCCTGCTGCTGCTTGGTTTGCAAGCAGGTAGCGCTCCCTTTGACATCAGCGTGCAGCAGAAGCCCTGCTGACTCCAGAGCCCGGCGCTCAGGCCTGGGCCCCCGCACGGGCCCAGTGCAGAGGGGAGATGCACGTTAGCAGGAAACTGAGCATTCAAAGTCGTGGAGAGTTTGCTGGTGGGACGTTCCCCAGGGCAAGCGGTTAGGAACCTTCTGGTCACATGGCAGAGCTTTGGTCAAGCCACACACGCCAGCAACACAAGGCTCATTTGGCCCCTGGGTTAGCCAGCCCAGCCCGGTTCTGCGAAGAGCCCGTGCAGAGTGTTTTCCAGCAGGTCGGTTCCTGGAGCTTTTGGCCCCTTTGCATTTTTTCTGCTCTAAGTTCAAGATGCCGTTTGTCTGCCTTGCTTGCAACGGTCTTGGCCTGCTTGCAAACCCAGGCACAGCATCGTGGCCCGTGGGCTGCCGAAAGGCCACCTTTGGCAGCCCTCAGGAATGCTCAGACAAGCCCTGGCCAGGAGGAAGAGCCGTCCCCTTTGTCTCTCCCTACAGCCTAGATCAAAGTCCCAGCTGCTGACTGGACGGCTGCGCGCTGGCGCTCCCCGTGTGCTGGGGGCCTTGCTCGCTCACCCGTGTGCCGCAGAGCACAGCAGGGCCCCGGGAGGCCACCTTTCGCAGTGGCCCAGGGCAGTCGCTCTTCTCATTAGTCAAGCAGGCAGTGAGCCGTTTCCCTGGCGCACAGGCCCAGCCGGGCTTGCTCAGGAACTGCAGACTCCTGCTGCTGCCCGTTTCCCAGGAGAAGTTTGCTCAGCCTCAACCTGCCGCGTCTGAATTCAAAGTGCCAGAGCCCCTGGCGCCTCCGGCCTGGCCCAGTCCCCACAGAGCAAAGGAAGCAGCGAGAGGCCCTGGCAAGGGAGAGACCTTCCCCTCACCTCCCGCCACCCCCCGGCTCAGTAGGTTAACACCTAGGAGTTCTCCTCCCTCAGAGCTTGGCCAAGCCCTTGTGCATGGCTCTAAGGGCAGCTGGGTGGGAGCAGGCTGGCCAGGTGCAGGGGTAGGGGTAGGGTGAAGGGGCACGTCTCTCTGACCAGGGCAGCACCACGTCCTGGACATGCCCGGGGCAGTGGCTGCAGAGCTGGGAATGTGCCGCGCAGTGCTGGCATGGCAGCCAGAGTGCAGGTGATCACAGTGTATTGCAGTTTGCACCACCCCCAGGAGGCCCTGTGCTTCCCAGCAGGAGCTGCGCACACTGCACTGGCTCTCCTGGGCTGGGGATGACTGAGCAGTCGTGCGAGGGGAGCGCTGCCGTGTGAAAGCCACGGCAGGTATGTGGGAGGCAGGGACAGATAAACCGAGAGCAAGGGACGGGTTAGCAAATAGGCACTTCACCGTGAAGGCTCCAAATAGCCACACCTTGTCTTTGCTGCAGTCTGTTGCACCTCTCTGACTGCCTCCCCAGGTGGTGGGAATGAGTGCGGGGGGCGTATCAGGGCCTGGCACGAGCACAACTCAGCCGGGGGGCTGCCCTGTGGACTCTTTGGTCCAGTGCCAGTTTGGCCCCCGTCTTGTAGCCAATTCCAAGGGTGGGCAGAAGAGAGAGACATTTCCTGGCATATGCTCTGCCTCCTGCCACCTGTGGAGCACAAGCCCTGATTGCTCCCTGCTTGTCTGTCCAAGCAGCTGTGGAAATGGGCAAAGGAGCAGCCCCCCTCTGCTCCGGACAGACTGGTAGGCGTGCATCTGGTTTGGGAGTAGAGAGCTTTTCCACCGGGCCGGTTCCTGGGCCTGGGGAGGCTGTTGAGGCCAGTGGGGCAGCATTACGAGAAGAGGGTAAGGAGGGAGGGAGTCGTTCACTCCCATGAAGGAACCAGAAGGGCAGGAAGGTGTCTAGCTGGGGAACCCGAATTTGCAAATTGTGCCCCAACCATTTTCCTGCCTGTTCTGGTAGCAAGAGGCTTGATGGATTCCACTAGTAGATCACAGCCGCTCCAGCTGCCTGGGGGCGCCTGCTGCAGTCGGCAGGAGGAGAGATTGCGCTGGTCGGTGGAGCTTCACTTTCTGTCTGGCACCAGTGTGGGGCTCTGGTTCTCGGGCAGCACGAAGCCAGTGTAGGGGCCTTGGCTTCCCACTCCAGGAACAGCCCTGTGCAGATGGCTGTTTGGGGACGTGCTTCCATGGCACAAGTGGGAGCGAGAGGCACAAGGCCCATGGGCTTGCAGTGGGAACAAGGCAGCAGGCTGCCAGCCCAGCCTTCCTGTGGCCACAGCGCAGGCTGTGCTAGCCCCGCGTCCCTTGCGCTGTGGGCAGCAGCGTCTCCCCAGCTCCCAGCCCGGGGAAGTGGTGACTTGTCGCAGGCTGCAGAGGGGAACCGATTCATACCGTGCTCCCCTGGCTGGAAACAAGGCTGGGCAGTGAGGCTCTGGAACAACTGCCAAGGCGCTGACACCTGCTCAACGAAGAGCGGATGTTCCTGACAGACCTGCTGTAGGAGTGACTGGGGCTCAGACCTCCCCAGTGGTTCATTCTGGCCCATCTGTGAATGTGCCTTCCTCCTCCCCCTCCCCACTTCCTGGCCTGCCCACAGGCCTTCTCCTGCATCCTTTCCTGCAGGCCTGAGCGGCAGGACACAGAGTATCTGAGTGTGCGAGAGCTCAGAGCACCTACTCGACAGAAAGGCCCTTCCTGCTCTTCCATGAATTGGGAACAGCCCCTCTGCAGGCGAACCCTTCCCAGAGGCTGTCCCTCGCTGTTTTACCGAGCTGTGCCATGCTCCGGAATGAACCCTGGGCTGGACTCCTTGCGTGGATGTTCTGTAGGCAGCAGGATTTGGGGCACAATGAATGGCGGGGCAGCAGCTTCCGCCCACTCTCATTTTTCCCTTTTCCCTCCGGCAGTGGAGATTGGGCTTGTCAGCAGCGTGGTGCCGGGCACCGGGCCTGTCTCTTTTGGGGTCACCCACGTGATGGAGCACGCAGCGCGGTTGCTCATACACCAGATGTGCCTACCCACCCAGCGCCAGCCCCAGTGCTGGTGACAGCCTGACAGCTAGGAGATCCCCTGGAACTGCTTCTCCTCCCCCCAGCCCTGGAGACCCAGGGACATCAGGGTTCTCTGACATCTCACTGGCGTGTGAGGCGTCAGGGCATTGCCAGAAGCCCGTCCGTCGTCAGCGGCAGCCGTGGATGCTGGCAAGTGAAATGTGTTTCCTTGCATCCTGTTTCTTCATATTAAGTTCCTCTTGTGGGGTTTTGCATGGATGTGGGTTAAACAGGCTAGTTTCTTCTTGTAGGGTTGCTCAGGAGCACAGGGCTGCAGGGCCCTGCTTGTAATTGGGGGTTGCCTATGAGTTGCTGGCTATCAGGGCGCTTTCTGGGCACAGTGCACTGTCCCGTTGGTTGTGAGGAGATTATCTAAAGCAGGAGCAAACCGCTGGGGTTGGGGCCACCTCACTCTTAGTCTCCTGACCCCTTAGTTCTGGGTGGGCTTAACCCAAAGGAACAGCCTCCTAGAATGTTCAGCGCTGGCTCTGGCCCCGTGCCACTGGGTATCAGTTGTTCCTGTGGCAGCTGGAGGCCGTGCTGGACTGTCTCCGCCCACCTGTGCTCTGCGAGGGCAGGGGGCAGCCATGGCACTGGGCATTGTGGGCTGTGGTGCACCCCATGCGCCCCCAGGAAAGGCTGCTCTGCTCTCTGCCTCTTTGGACCCTGCTCAGGCCAGAATCCAGGTGGCACAAAGCAAGTTTAAAGCCCCCTTTTCCCGCGGCGACCTTCTGTGCTCACCATGCCCAGGCCGAGCACGGAAAGCAGGACCATGGTCTGCATGGCGTCAGCCCCGGAGGAGTCCAGAGTTTCCAGGGAACCTGTCAGCCAAGAGGCAGAGGTGGCAGCACGTCCATGCTGCCGATTGCACGAGCTCTGAGGTTGGGCCAGCAAGACAGAGAAACGTGTCTGTGTTGAGCCTTCAGCTTTTGAGGCGTGTGTCCTATTACTGTCATGGCTTGCAGCCAGGAGCCCATCAACTGAGCTCTCCTGCCCGGGGAAAGGGGTCAGCCAGGGGAGAGTGGGAAGCCTGGGAGTCAAACACTATGAAACCAAGGGCTAGAACAGCAGCTGCTGCAGGTAAGCTGTCCTGACCCCACCGTGGCTCACGGGACTTGTAGCCCTCATCTGAGTCAAGAGGCTTGTGAGTAGGAAGCCAAGGCCAGCCTGCCCCATGGGCATCCCTGTGCGTCGCACCAGTGTCACATGTAAGAGCCAGCTCTGACACAAGTGGAGCAAAGGAGAGCCAGCCAAATCCCGCTCTAGAAAGGAACCTGGCAGAGGATTGGAGCAGGCAGCTGCCACCCAGCCAGAGAAAGGTGAATTCTCTGCAGTGCTGCGTCCATAAGGGCAGGACGCACCCTGGCTAAGCAGAGGCGCTCAGAGCCCGGGCGACATTCTGTGGTCCACACTGGAAAAGGCAGGTTTTCTTCACCAAAAACCAGGTGCTAGGTGAGACCATTGGCCAGCAGGTTACAAGCTGGGGAAGAAAGTGAGCTGTGTGAGCTTGAACAGCTCCCAGAAGGTCTGCTGGCGAGCTAACTCGGCTGTGGCATAACTGATAGGAGACATCGCACCTGGACTGGAAATGAGGAGTGGAGATTTGCAGAGCTTCGGGATCTGCTCAAGTGGAAGCATCCACAAGCAGGGAAAGCAGACGCGTGGAATGGAACGTGCATCCCAAGGCACAAGAGAGAACAAATGGCAGGGGACATTAGCTCACAGGGAATGTGGAGCTGGTCACACGATCACACAGCTCAGCACAAGGGACTGGGGTCAGCTGTAAAATCAGAGCCCTTTGGCAGGAGTGTCACTCAGAGCCCCCGTCGTAGAGACATCCCAGCCCACAGCGTGCTGCTCTGAGCCAAAAGGTCTAGATGCTTTGATCAAGGAGAATTCCACGCATGGAGCTGTAGTCTCCATGGGTCTTAATGCATGTGTTTGCATTAAAGCTGAGGTCGACACTCGGTAGCCAACACCATCTTCTGGAAACTAGGAGCGCTCCATCACGGCAAGCACATCAGGCTTTTGAAATGGATAGTCCTAGATCAGTAAATGGGGAACAACCGGGATTAGAGCAGGCAGCCGCAGTCTGATTGCCTGCAGTCGCCTCCTCTGAACCGAGCTAAACCTGCTGGCTTTCCTCGCTGCACTAATTCTGCAGACACAACAGCCTGCTGGAGGGGGTCAGAATCACTGGTTAATGCTCCAATTGAAGATGCTTTATTGAGGAGGACGTGTGAGCTGGAAAGAGCCCAGCTTGGCTCCCATGTCCCAGGCTCAGCTTGGAGGAACAGCAAGTGAAAAACCCATGAGCTGACCTGACCTGACCTGACCTGACCTGGAGTCACTGAGCAAGAAGCCAGGACTCCCCAGTGCCAAGCATAGACTCCGAGGGCTGGAAGAGACCTCAGGAGTCACCGAGTCCAGCCCCCTGCCCAAAGCAGGACCAGCCCCAACTAAACCATCCCAGCTGGGGCTTTGTCAGGCCAGGACTTAAAAACCTCTAGGGATGGAGATTCCACCACCTCGCTAGGGAACCCAGCCCAGTGCTTCCCCCCCCCCCCAGGGAAATAGGTTTCCCTAATATCCAACCTTGACTTCCCCCACTGTAACTTGAGACCATTGCTCCTTGTTCTGCCATCCATCACCACTGAGAACAGCCTCTCTCCATCCTCTTTGGAACCCCCCTTCAGGAAGCTGAAGGCTGCTATCAAATCCCCCATCACTCTTCTCTTCTGCAGACTAATAAACCCAAATCCCTCAGTCTCTCCTCATAGGTCGTGTGCTCCAGCCTCCTAATCATTTTGGTTGCCCTTCGCTGGACTCTCTCCAGTGCGTCCACATCCTTTCTGTAGTGGAGGGCCCAGAATTGGAAGCAATACTCCAGATGTGGCCTCACCAGAGCCGAGAAAAGGGGAATAATCACTTCTCTAGATCTGCTGGCAATGCTCCTCCTAATGCACCCTAATATGCCATTGGCCTTCTTGGCTACAAGGACACACTGTTGACTCATGTCCAGCTTCTCATCCACTGTGACCCCCTAGTCCTGTTCTGCCGAGCCGCCACTTAGCCTGTACCAGTGCTTGGGATTCTTCCGTCCCAAGGACAGGACTCTGCCCTTGTCCTTACTGAACCTCCTCAGATTCCTTTTGGCCCAATCCTCCAATGTGTCCAGGTCACTCTGGACCCGATCCCTGTCCTCCAGTGTATCTACCTCTCCCCCAGCCATTGACGCAGAGGAAAATTCTGCAGTGAGGCCGCTCAGTGAATGTTTCGCAGCCTTCGTTTGCTTGGCTGCCAAGAGTGCATCCTGCAAGCCCCTCACTGCGCCTCTGCCTCCAGAGAGCCCAGGCATGCGACGAGTGTGGCGCTTTGAGTCCAAAGGCCCTTGAGAGGAACAGCAGGGCAGGCTGGCAGGACCAGGTACCTCGCTCTGGGAGGCGCCGTTACCCCATCCTCTGGAAGGGCCGTTTGGGGTAATCTCCAGGCAGAGCTCATGCGCGGGAGCTTGCCCGGGAATGTGCGAGATATCTGCCCCTCAGGCAAGCTGCCCACGGAGCCCAGTGTTGCCAGTTTGGGATCTTTATTCCTGTATTAGCTGAAGGCTGAATGTGGGTGTCAGGTGCCCGGGTCATACATCCGAATGTGGTGCAGACGAGCTGCGGTCACACGCAGCAGCTGATTCTGTGTGGCCCCGACTCCAGGCCCCGTGTGCGTTAGCAATCACTGCTAAGCCTGGCAGGCCACAGAGGCACCATGAGAATTTCAGACTCTCACGATGCAGATGCCAGTTATTTAAAATCCCCACCGCCAGCCAGCCGTCTTTGGGTGCACTCAGGTATTTTGAGAACCCAGGCTCCTTTGTTGCTCTATGGGAGCAAGAGAGCTCTGCTGTCCAGAAAGTCAATTCCACATGATGGGAAGCAGCAACCTAGCTGCGGCATTCTCTCTGATGTCCCAGGGCCAGCGCACTGGCCCAGTGTGTCAGGAAGAAGGGTTCTGTGTAGCGCAGAACCCTTGCATGGCCTGTACTAGGCGGAAGAGCTAGACGGTGCTTTCCCGGCTCACTGTTTTGGCTCTCTGACCTGAAGGGCAAACAGCGCATGGCCTCATGGAATCATGATGTCATTTCCTGTCCCCGTGTTGAGTGGCTGAGATTCCTGGCACCTTGGAGCCCGTCGTGGAGCTGCTTGGCTGGCTATCCTGGGTACTGGTTAATAGGCAGCAAGAATTGTATCCTTGCTGGCCCTTGAAGAAAAACCAGATCAAGTCAAAAAACCCATTAGCTGAGCTGCAAACGGTTTCTGTGCTGCTGGCTTTGTTCCAAAAGGACTCTTGGCTCCCATGCCATGGCAGGACAGGGACCCTGATTCCCTGTGTCATTTAGTGATGCTGATGAGAAGAGGCTCCTACCATCTGCCTGGTCCATCGTCCCATCCATCAGAATCCAGTGATGTCCCTTCCATCTCCCCACAGAGCCCTTCTTGTATCTTCCAAAGCTAGATTTCTGGTGGCCCCCAACTTGTGGTGTAGGCGTTAGTAGCAGACAATCTTCCTTGCTAGAAATCCATCCCGAGATGGGGCCAGATGCTTCGAGCAGACCAGCTCCCATCTAGGCTCCTAAATCAGGCTACTTTTTCACCGGGGTTCAGTGCCCGACGTGCACAACATACATATGCGCATACACAAGCACATACACACACCTGCACGCCCACACACACATATACACACATGCACGCTTGTACACACATGCATGCTTGTACACACACACACACACAGATGCATGCTCATACACACACATGCCCACTCATAAACATACGCACACATACACGCTCTTACACACATATACACACATGCACGCCCGTACACATATACACATACATATACACTCATACATGCACATATACACACTTGTACACACACATGCACGCTTGTACACATCCATGCACACTCGTACACATACACAAACTCACACACATCCACATGCACTCTCCCCAGAAGCCCTCTGAACTCTGGTCCCTTGTTTAGGTTCCTCAGTGGGAGCTGAGGACTTTGACAGTCGTGGGGCCTAGAGGGCAGATATTCTGTCACTTCGCCTACCCAGCAGGGCAGCCTGAACTCTCGTCATAGTGACAGGCAGGGACTTTTGAGGTGCCAGTGTCTGGCCCGCAAGTAGCAGGTGTTCCTGGTCAGGCTTCCATGGCAAGTGGCGCAGGGCACGTCAGAGCTGGCAGTCTGGGAAAGCTTGTGGAGTTCCTGCGCAGTAAAAGAACCCGCAGCTGCAGCCTGGGGCTTGTGCTCCAGGGGTAAGAACGGGAGCGTGGCCATTTCGGCGCACTTTGCGGTTCAGGCTACAGCCCAAATCCCAGCGGCTACCCCAGTTGATCTGTGCAGAGTGGTTTGCACTGGCGGCCTGTGCAGAGACATGGAAAATCCTAGGGAACATCCCTTCTTCCCTCCACTGCTGCCTGCACCCTGGATGCTTAGTCGGTCTGGGAAGTGGCCGGGGGGCCCTGCGGCCCTGCCGTCTGGGAAGGCACATCGCTATGCCATCCATCTCGATTTCACGTGGGCCCGCAGGGAAGGGGACGGCTTTGCTCTTAGCAGCTCACAGACTTCATAATTGCCTTGTTGTTTTGCAGTGCTTGAAAGTGCAGGGGGTTTGCCTTTCCGTGCCCTCCCCCTTCCCCCCGCCTATTCTACCTTATGTGTAGGAACTGGTTTTTCTTCCCGGGCTATTGTTTCTGCTGGATTGGTTACATCGCTCCAGGCCTGGCTCAGATTTCCTTTCTCACGCTTTTTTTTTTTTTTTTTTTTTGTAATTCCCATTTTCTGCTGTAGCTTCTGTGTAAGTCTCACTAGGGAAAGCAGCGTCTGAAACACACCTCTTATCCTGGCACCGGGGCAGGTGGGTCGGGGTGCCATTCTCTGCACTGACACCATCCAACCCGCAAGGCCTGAAACCAAAGTATTACAGGGTCACCGCGCTGCAAGTCTGCAAAGCTCAGAAGAGATTGGCTTAAAAAACTGAAAAGCTTCAAGGGGTAGCCGAGTTCGTCTGTAACTGGAAAAACTTAAAAAACAACGAATAGTTCCAAAATAAATGGGGGGGGGAGAGAAGGAAAAAGGAGAAAAAAGGAGAGAAAAAAAGACCGTGAATAGATTGTTCAAGTTACAAGAGGCTGATAAGAACAATTAGCACCTCCTTCCCCCCCCCCCCCTTCTTTATTTATTCCTGGATCCAAACTTTTAATACTCCAGTCATCTGAAGAAGTGGGCTGTGCCCACGAAAGCTCATGATCCCATCTCCAGGTTTTGTTAGTCTTTAAGGTGCTACTAGACTATTTGTTGTTTTTTAAGTTTTTAAAAAATGGAGAGTCCGAATAATAACTCATGGTCCCTTATTTGCCTTCTGTACTTTAGTGGAAGTAGCAGTGTTTATCAGAGCCCCAGGACGGCCTGGCGCAGACACAGAACACAGACAGTCCCTGCCTGCAAGAGCTGACAGTCTGAGGAAGTTGTGGAGTTTCAGCCTTTAGGGTTCATGTTACTCAGTGCAGGACACAGAAGTTGCCTCAGCTTGCAGCCAGGAGCCACCTTAGCCACTTGCCCAGATCCAGAGGCCTGCACTTAATTTGTTTAGCTGCTCTGCTCATCCTGCTACAGCCTCTGGAGACAGCCTGGTGCTCTGTGGCCACGTTCTGTGTTGCTGAACTCTTGGAATACAGTGGCTCGTGCATTGGGCCACCTCTTGTAGTGAAGGCTCTGAGCATGGGTGGGGCAGGCCAGAGCCCAGCTGTAGATACTTCTGATTGGGGGTGCAAGGGGAACGAGGTGGCAGCTTCTGGCCCTTTGACTTCAGGGCTGATTCCAGGCCTGGCCTGTGCAGGCTCCTTTTCCTCCTCTGGAAGGATGTTCAGTTTGCTCCTTGTTTGCTGCCAGCTTGCGTTCCCAGCTAAAAACAAGGGATGAAATGCGCTCCCGCCCCCTGCCCCCACCCATTCCTCAGCATCTGCTGCCGCCCCCCCGCCAGGCGCATTGGGGCCCCTTCCAGACAGGTCTCTGCGCCACGGGGACTAGGATGTGATGGCTGGCCAGGCCATTCACACCCACAGCCCTGGGAGTGCAGAAAGCCCCTGGGGCAAGTGGCTGTGTAACTTCCTTGATCCAAAGCCTTGTGCCCGGTAGCTGAGACCCTGTTTGAGCAGGAAGCTCTGAACTCCCCAGGCAGGAAGTGCTGAGAGATCTGCGGAGGACAGGCTGCCTTTCTGGAGGCCCAGTGACTGGGCACAGCACAGGGGACGTGGGTGATGGTCTCCCCCCCCCCCCCGTGGAGGTGACTGACTAAATGCAATGGACCTTTCTGACCCTGGGAAGCCAGGACCCTAGGCCCACTCCTGCCTGCCCGCCCGCCCTGCCACACAAAGCAAGACAGTGGAAAGGGGAAATGGAGAGCGCAGGAGAAGTGAGGATCCAGAGCAGTGACTAGAGAAGGGCCCCCCACGAGGGAGTCAGCCCATTGCAAGGACTGCACTATCCAAGGTAAAATTCCACAGCCCAGCAACAGACCCAGGGCCCACTCCCCAGCCTTGTCCACACCTGTCGTGGGGCGAGACACGGGGACCTGGCCCCATCACTTTTTACTGGCAGGAAGGGCGAGCAGAAGGCTGGGTGGAGAGGAGTGGGGCAAGGTCTTAGGGGGAAGAGGTGGCACAGGAACAGGCTTCGCGGGGCAGGGTCACTGGGGAGATGGGGAGCGCTGGGGCCTGAGGGGAATGAGCAGTGCTGGGGCGGGGTGCTGGGGGTTCGGGTGCTGGGGGCCCCCCCACACTTCTAGGGAGCTTCCGTTCTCCTGCTCTGAAGCCTCTTGCCAATAGAAGGGGCTGGCTTTCGGGAAGCTGTATAGATGCAGCATCTGCAGTGCTTGGTAATTAGCAACGTGGGTGCTGTATGGAAATTGCAGTTTTTGTTTCTATCATGCTGTGTGTTACGCGTGACAGGCGAGGCTGTCACTAGATGTCCACGTGTATTTTAGAGGGCAGAGTTAAGGATGATCAGTCTTAATGTTTAGAATTACCAGATCTATCAAAGCTTAACTTCCTGACCTGAACTTTGCACTAGTGTTGTTATGTAAATACATGCAGAATAGTATTGCTCTGAATGATTACTTGTTAGTATAAATAATACTAGACTTTCCTTTCCTTTCCCAACACCCAGAGCTTTGCAGCTTCCCAGGACTCCCAGTTTCCATGGTCAAAGTTTCTGTTGCTCTGTCTCCAGCACCCAGCCATTTTGAACGGTTGGTCTCAGTGAGCTCTGCAGAGCTGGGTGACTTCAGTGGTTTTCACTCCAGCTCAGCCTGGGGTTTGGTTTTCTGCACAGAATGTTTCTAGGTAGAGCTGAGGAGCAGAGCTCAGATCTTTGTCACAGAGGAATAACTCTAGAACAGCTGGGTCAATTTCAACTAAAGCATATTTAAAAAGAAGAAACCAAATGAACCCAAATTCACCAGGCCTGAACAGCCTCATTCCCAAAGGCTGTATTCCTATATTCAGATGCAGGTGTGGCTTGCTAGGTAAAACTGCGTGTGATTATGAGTAACAGCAATGGGACATGTAGCTGGGGCAGAGCCCAGGACTGTTAACCCGCATGGCTGCTGTCAGTACACTCGTGTGTTTCACGTTTCCTGCATTCGATGGCATCATGTCGCACATCACATGCAGATGCGTCGAGGTGTCTCAGCTAGGCAAGGCTGTGACATGCTGAGCAGGCAAGGCATGTTGTGTGCTACTGGAGGCAGCAGGAATGAGACTGGAAATGGGCTGCCTTCCTTCCTCCAGCCAGGTAGGAAAGAGCAAAGCTGTCCATCCAGTCTGGCTGAGACCAGCCCCTCACTCCCTCCTGGCTGCCTCCCAGTGATGAACCATCCCCCGCGAAATGGGCCACGGACTCGCTAACCTGAAGCTTGGGGGATAGTGGGCAACTCTCTTTCTTCCTTTCTCACGGAATCCTAGAACACCACAACTGGAAGGGGCCGTGCGAGGTCACCAAGTCCAGTCCCCTGGCCTCACGGCAGGACCAAGCGCCTGACGGGTCTGGCCAACCTGCTCTTAAACATCTCTAGTGATGGCCAGTGTCTCTCAAACTGTGCTCTGTGGAGCCCGACAAACTGGAACCATGCCAGGTACCACACCTACAATCAGTGGACCTTGGGGCTCCACAGACATTTTTACACTTGTAAAGGGCTCCGGAGCCCAAGAAGTTTGAGAACCGCTGCCCCAGGCAATTTAGTCCAGTGTTTAACCACCCTGACAGGCAGGAGGTTTTTCCTAAGGGGGAGCTCTGGCCGGACCTCACTCCCAGATTGCAGGCCTGCTGCAGGGGGGCAGCCGGGGCAGGAGAAGGCAGCAGGACACCCCATTGCCAATGAGGAGTGGCCATGGCAGACTGCAGTTTGCCCCGAGGCAGGGGCTAGATGACGACTGGCAGGGGTCGCTGAGGCAGGGTGGTATCCGAGAGAGGGGTTCCCTGGGAAGAGGAGGGTACCCTCATTGACATCCCCGGATGGGATACCCGTGGCTATAAAGCAGGCAGCTGCACGTTTGCAGGGCTCCTGAGATGGGGACAGAGTTGGCAACAGGGTTTGTTAGAGGGATTGGTGTGTCTGCTGTGCGGTGTGTAGTTGCTGGGGCGTATTTGCTTCAGGTTGGGGGGCTGCCTGTAAGCAAGGCCTGGCCTGCCTCCCAAGATCTGTGAAGGGAGGGCTCATTGGCTAGGCTAGGCTGTAAATCCTTGATGAGGCGCTGGGGGCTGCAGGTGATGGCCAGTGCTGCTCTGTTTCTTTCTGTGTTGGGTCGGTCCTGTAGTCGGTGACTTCTGGGTCCCCGCCTGGCTCTGGCAGTCTGTTTCTCACTTCCCCAGTGGGTGCTGTAGCTCTCAGCCTGCTTGCTGGAGCGCCTGCAGGGGCCTGCTGAAGCAGAAGGACGAGGGGCCCGGCAGGCAGAAAGCTGTGCTGCCCTGTGCTCGGTTCGGGGGATAGCACAGCCAGACCTGCCTGCCGTTGCCTTGCCAGGGATCTGGTCCTAGAGGGTCACTGCAAGTCCGACAAAGGCCTGACACCTTCTGTTCTGAGCTCCGGGGGTGTTGGAGCGTGGGGCAGCATTCTCAGGGGCACGGGGCACGCGTGCTGGGGATATCGTGGAGCAGGGTGTCCAGTGCATGTCACAAGTGTGCCAGGGCTCCATGCACTTTGGGACGTGCTTGGTTCTGTGGGTCCAGGTGTGGGCACCACGACCCCTGACTGCTGCACGCAGTGCTGGGACTGGCCAGTGCCATGGACAGGTCATGAAGAGGGAGGGCGATGGCTGCAGTTTTCATGCCTGTCGGCACGGGGCTGAGCAATGGACCGCAGGGCTGAGACGTTCGCTGGGGACTGTTGGACTGGGCTGTTGTAATAAGCCAGCCTCGAGGAAGGGTAGTCATGAGACGAGAGCCTGAGAGGGGCCAGGCCACAGCCTACAGCAGGAGGGCTCTCCAGGGACAGCGTGTATCTTATTGGCAGGGCTACTGGAGTGTCAGGGCAGCGCTGAGTTGGGCAGCAGGCACCGGAGAGCCGGATCTTGCGAGAGGCAGAGCGCTCTGGGGGGGCCCGAAGCTCTCAGCTGCCAGCGAGGCCATTTCTGTTGTCTCCAGCAGTTGATAGTTGTCAGTCAGCGCGACTGCCCCAGTGCTCTGCTAGCCACCGCTGGTGTTTGGCTGTGTGCGTCTGCTCCCTCCCACACAGGCAGCACAGCAGACCCGAGAGAGCCCCGATGGACCACAAAGTCCAGTGGGGGGCGAAGGGACACTAGGACAAGCATGCTCATTGCAATGCACCAGCGCAGCCAGTGACGGGGTTTCCCACCGCCCCTCGGCCAGACAAAGGCAGCCCCTCTGAGCTGCAGCTGTGTGCACAGGTACAAACAAGTTACGCATCACACCTGCTGTATCAGGCCGCCACCCTGTACCTGCTGGTGTGATCAACACCTCCCTGTCCATGAAGCTGTCATCCTGGGCCTGGCTCACTCCACTCCTATGAGCTGTGGAGAACATGGTGGCACCAGCGTGTTACCAGTGGGATGTTCTGGTGCTTACTTGTGCCTAGTACCTCTCAGCCCTGTTCCTGCCCGATTCTGGGAGCCGCGGGCTCACAGCTCACCTTGCAAAGCCTGGGCTTCCTTTGCTGAGGCCTCAGGCATGGATTCGTGGGTCTGTGTTCCAGCCCCTCTTCTTATGTCTCTTTCTGTTCCACCGAGGTTCTGACACGTGGCCATCCCCAAGGGTCTGAGCCCTTCTGGGATTTGTAGGTCCCAGAATATGCTCAGCACCTCCCAGAATCAGACTAGTTGATACTGACCTCTTGATGTGTGCAGCTGTAAAGAAACGCCTGCAGAAAGCAGGAGGAGATGCCTTCAAAGGGGCAATTCCTCAGAGGGCAGAAAATAAAACACAGCTGGAGCCGGTACCTAAGCATCACCCAAGCTGACTTGCCTGCAGTTCTGGCCAGTTCTACGCTGACCCGGGCATGGCCACTTGGGTCTCCCGCCTCGTCACTGCAGGCGCTCCCTCTGAATGCGCCCGAAGAGGAGGCCCTTCTAGCCCTCAGGTGAGCCTCTCCCACTGCTGTGCAAGTGAGACCACTTGAAGGCAGCCTGTCTGTGTGAGTTCCCAAGCCTTGAAACCGCAGGTTTCCGCTCTGTGGCGCAGGGCAGCCGGAATGGCAGCCTAGGCAAGCGCTTGCGGTGCCAACAGCGGGTCACTCACCAGAGGAGCAGCTGGCTGAGAGCTGGGCTGAAACCCTTCCTTATGCATGAGAAACCTTCCCGAGCCCGTGACTAATAGTGCAGAGGGAGCCAGGAGAGCAGTGGGCAGGCTGGGATCCCACACCATTTACCAGCTGAGAGGGTTGGGTAGCTCAGCTCTTGCATGAGAGACCTTTCAGGAATGCCAGGGTGTGATGAGGGAGTGTGCCCCAGCCTGACTCCCATTTCCCCAGGGGTGGGTAAGGGCAGTGCCAACGTTCCTTGAACACACGGGGGCTGGACAAACCAATACAGATCAAATAAAACCAGACACAAATCTTCAACCCAAGCAAAAGCCAAAACGCACCTTTTCTTTGAATTGGGAACAGCTCCTTGCCCTTCATAGAATCATAGGACTGGAAGGGACCTCGAGAGGTCATCGAGTCCAGCCCCCCGCCCTCAAGGCAGGACCAAGCTCCGTCTACACCATCCCTGACAGATGTCTATCTAACCTGTTCTTAAATATCTCCAGAGAGGGAGATTCCACCACCTCCCTTGGCAATTTATTCCAATATTTGACCACCCTGACAGTTAGGAATTTTTTCCTAATGTCCAATCTAAACCTCCCCTGCTGCACTTTAAGCCCATTACTCCTTGTCCTGTCCTCAGAAACCAAGAGGAACAAATTTTCTCCTTCCTCCTTGTGACACCCTCTTAGATATTTGAAAACCGCCATCATGTCCCCCCTTAATCTTCTTTTTTCCAAACTAAACAAGCCCAGTTCATGAAGCCTGGCTTCATAGGTCATGGTCTCTAGACCTTTAATCATTCTTGTCGCTCTTCTCTGTACCTTTTCCAATTTCTCCACATCTTTCTTGAAATGCGGTGCCCAGAACTGGACACAGTACTCCAGCTGAGGCCTAACTAGTGCAGAGTAGAGCGGCAGAATGACTTCACGAGTTTTGCTTACAACACACCTGTTGATACAACCTAGAATCATATTTGCTTTTTTTGCAACAGCATCCCACTGTTGACTCATATTCAACTTGTGGTCCACAATGACCCCTAGATCCCTTTCCGCCATGCTCCTTCCTAGACAGTCGCTTCATTTCCCCCCATGTCTCTGCACAAGTGCCTAGCTCTCAAGGGCACCACTGGCTGTCCCTGGGCTGGAGCTGGCATGAAAGCTGAGAGAGGGTCTGCAATAAGCTGGAGAGCTCACTGGATTCCAGCTCAGACCTCCTTTGCCTGGCGCCCTTTGAGGTTTCATCTGTCTCTGGCTCAGGCATTTAGCTCTGTAAAGGGAGAAACGTCACTGTGGTTTTTGTCGCCTTCCCTGTCCAAAATAGCCAGCATGTCAGTCTGCGCGGGAGGAGAGAGAAGGTGTTTCTGTGCGAACGGGACCCAGAAAAGCCATAACCAAGCCAGCTCCCTCATTGCCCCTCCCCCCCCCCCATTCCAAAAGCGTTCTCGCTGCATTCTCCTTCCTGTGCAATAACTGACCATCGGGGTGTTTCCCCCAGCTGCGATTGGCTCATTAATTCCCTTGGACTGTGTCCTATTCAGTATCCACATGCACAAGTCAGGGCAGCCCCAGCACTCAGCTCAGTCTGAGTCTGCTCAGACATCTGGAGATACCTGGTTTGCCCTGGGCGTGCTTGCAAGTTGATCCTTGTCCTTCAAGGGTTAATGGCCCTCACAGCACAACACTGGACCATGGTTTAAGAACCTCGGACATGCTCCAGCCAGCCTAGGCAGAAACAGTGATGCATGATACTGCCATATCCTCCCTGAGTCCGTAAGGCAGCTGGGTAGAAACCTCTGCCCCTCGTACATGACACCAGCCTTGGTGGCATCCCGTTCACCAGCCCCTCAGTGTCATAAACACCAAGTTGGAACATTGTGGAGCCAGCCGGTCAGGTCTGGTTGAAAAATGGGGAGTTTCTACAGGAGGAGGCTGAAAGGCTGTGGTGGGGCAGAGGGAAAGCAGGAAGTCTGGGTGGAAGTGTGGAAGACTTTAGGGGGCAAGAGAGAACTAGCCATTGCCTTGTTAGGGACACGTCCCCAACTTGCTCACCTGCCCCCCAACCAGCCTTCCCATTAGATGCACCCCAGATCTGAGGGTCCTGCTGCCAGAACACTCCCCCAGGAAGTGCTCAGGACCACAAGAGGGAACAGGGCTTAGCTAATAGGAACAGCAGGAAACTTGAGGCGCAGAGCACAGCTCACCTAAGTTGGATTTGGGCTCTGGGACTTGTTACTGCAGGAAGAGCCTGTGGCATCTGCAATGGGACAAGTGGCCAGGGCAGCAATTTTCCATTTCAGCCACAAGATGCGGCATCAGCATCCTGAGACGCCCTAGGCTAGTAAAGGGCTTGGGTTGAAAGGGCCTCCAGTGGCCATCCAGGCCAGCCCACTGTGCTCAGGCAGAGCCAAATTGACCCAGACCATCCCTGACAGGATGCTCCCAACTGTCCCTACAAACCTCCAATGACGGGGTCTCCCCCCGACCTTGTTCCAGAGCTTAGCGCCCTCGCAGAAGGAGTTTTCTAAAATCTAACTGGACTCTCCTTTGCCCTGGACCAAGGCCATGAGTTCTCCGGCTTCGGTTGGTCGCTCTCCTCTCTGTAGCAGCCCAGGAAGCTGGTTCTCGGGCCCTTCCCCAGCGAAGCAGGCCCCGTTTCTGTAGCCTTGCCGCAGAGGCAGGTTTTCCATCCGTCTCGACTCCGCCTGTGTACTGCACGGCACTGGCACTGCACTCCAGCTGAGACCCCCCTCACGCTCCATGCTCACCACTGAGGCTTTCCACCCCTTCGGCTCTCGCCGTCGGTCGCCCTGATTTTGGCTCTTTTGAATGAGCTGGGAAATTATTCATTCCTCCGAGCCAGGAAACTCGGTTTTCTTGGCTTCTGCCCTCGCCCTAGTCAGGCAGAGGGGCCTGATTCCTGGGCCCAAAGGGACGAGCGCCATGCACTCCGCCAGCCTTTATGCCTAGAATTGGCAGCTGGAAGCAGGGCTGCCGTGGGAACACGCACCTGCCCCGGCTCCCGAGGCCTGGGATTGCCTCAGCAGGGGTGCAGCCAAGATCCATTTCACAGGGGGCAGAAGGAAGAATTTCACTTGGGATTTGCTGGTGACTCAGCATGAGCTGGCAAGGGCTGCCCTAGCGTGAGAGAGGGCGGCTCCTCCTCGCTGTGTGCTCACCTGGAATCAGGGCGCTGTGGTGACCTGCACTGCCCTGCCCAGGCTCTGTCTAGGCACTTCTCTGCCACACTCCCTGGTCCCAGACCCACAGCCCTGCGCAGCCTGGGGCAGAGCTTTTCACCTCCAGCTCGGCGGGCGAAACTAGCCCAGCTGGCAGTCCCCAAAGGGTCGCCTCTGCCAGCTGCCCGCGGCCCAGGGGCCGTCTGTCACCGGTCCTGGCAGCTGCCTAAGCAGAGACCCTGGAGCAGCATCAGGCCCGGGAGGTGATGGGGGACTCCAGGGACTCGTGTATATGTGGCATTAGCGTCCCCTGATCCCTGGCTGCTCTGTTCCTGCCCATTCGCAGGTCGGCTCCTGACTGCGGGTGGCTGCTGCAGAAGCAGCGTGGAGGCTCCCTGCACCCTCCTGCAGCAGCTGCAAGCTCTAGCAGGTGTCGTGCGCCGGGGAGCCAAGCCGCCCTCCAGGCTGAGCCTCTGCCCGTCACGTCATGCTCAGGCAGCTCTGGGGGACGCCCCACACGGGACCTCGTCTCTCCCTTTGCTACCTGAGGGACTGCTCGCCTGCCCCGGTCAAGTGCCGTCCCCGCCTGGCCCCATTGGCTGACGGGAGTCACATGGCCAGGCAGCTGTATTCCGCCTTCGCTGTCTCAGCCGCTCAGAATATTTTCCCATAGGAACTGCCGGGCTCATGCGAGCTGTGTCATCATCGCTAAGGGCTGAAGAATGTTCCCATGAATTCTGGCTTTAATTATATCTGCCCTACCTCTTCTGGGCACTGGGTTTTTCCACCCTAACACAACAGGTCCAGGGAAGCCAGCGCTAGGCAAGCTCACCCTTCCGCAGCAGTGCCTCCAAACCTCGCCATGGGCACAGCTCAGGCGGAGGAGGTGGCTCGGGAAGGACCTTGCCCGTGCAGCTGTCTGCCCCCCACACGCTCATCTCCCCCCGTCCGGGAGACGGCTGGTGAACTCCGATGGGGGCATGTTCCTGGCAGGGACCTACCCAAGCCACTTGATTGGCTCCAGTTTGGTTGGGGGGTTATTAAAAGGCACTTTCATTGAAATGTTTATGATAAGCAATTGGCTTTGCTGCGAAGTGGTTTCCTGGCTGTGCCTGCCCCTGCCATAGGGAGCCGGGGCCTGGCGATTGCCGGGGCCTGCACAGCCATGCAGCCTGGAAGATGGGGTGTTGCACGAGGGAGTGGAGCCTTATTGCAAAAAGGATCTAGGACGAGGAGATAAGCCACAAGGTTGCTCTGCTGCTCTGTGCCAGACTGGCACTAGAACCCGGAGCCCTGGTCCTGTGCCGTCCCCTGGAGCCCTCTGCCGATAGCGAGGAGTTTGTCAGGAGCAGTGGGAATCATTGTGAATGTGACATTGTGGCCTGGAGGCAGCCGGGCTGTTCATATCCCCCTGCTCCCACCAACATGCTTCAGCTTCCCAAAGCTCCACTTCCTCCATGGCTCATCCATCCTTGGCCTCTTGTTGAAATGATGAACAGTGGGGCCTGGCGAGAGCTGGCATGAGCCACGAGCCAGTGCACTGGGCTGGGAACCCGGAGATCTGGCCTCTTCCCAGTCCTGTCCCTTTCCTCCTCTTTGTCTCCTTTTCCCACCTGAGGCCTGTGGCTACCAGCCAACTGTCCCCTCCCCCTGAGGCACCTCTCACTCATCTGCCAAAAGCCTTTTTCTTGGCTCCTTTCTGAGCACCTTGTCTCCTTTCTCTAGGCCTGTCCCATCCCCCCAAGTGCCTCACCTGGGGAAGGGCGTAGGCATGCTTGTCTTATTTCGACTGTTGGCATTGCAGGCAGCAAATGTATCTCACCTGTGCTTGTACCGTGCGGCGGGCCCTTCGACATGCCGTGTTCTGAAAGAATGATACTGATTGATGGAACTCCCCCTCCCTCCTGCCTGCCTGTTTGCTCTCCCAAGGCACAGACCTGGCTCAGCCACCTTATAATCCCTTCTGAACAACTCAAAGACGGTGCTTCTTCCTTCTGGACAGAGCTGAGAGCTGTATGGGGAGGGAGGCTGCTTAGTGCAGACTTTGGCACGAGCTTCCCGAGCTGCTTGTGTGACAAGGAAGGGAATGCAATAAATGTGGCCAGTTCACCGTTGTCTGCTGTGATGCAATACAGTAAAACGTATAAGGCACCTTCTAGGTCAGACGTCCCAAGGTGGCGCGTGAGACACTCAGGGCTTCGGGGAGGTCACAGGTGCCCTGCGAGCAGCAGCCTTTGTAGCTCTGTGGCAAATCTTGCCCAGGAGAAAGTGTCACAGGCTCCAAGGGCAGCATCACCCAGAAGAGGTGTGGCCCAGCAGTCTCCCATGCGAGGGGAGTGTGAAAAGGCAGGAGATGGATTTGTGACAGGCCCATGCGCGGGGGGTGCGAATGGTCCCCTAAGTAAGCATGCTCCAGCCAGCCTGGGGAAGGCAGGAGCAGCACACCTCCCTCCCCCATGCTTTGGCCAGCCGGGGGAAGGCTGAGGCTGATTTCCCTGCTTACTTGGGGGCCATGGGGGTGCATTCACACCCTTGCGGTCCACACTTACAAAAAAAGCACCGCCCACAGAAATTCCTGCCCACAGGCACAAGGGGTCTGTTCTCCCACCCTGGGGAGGAGCCGGTGGTGAACCTCACTCTCAGTAGCATTCATGGGAATTGTGAGAGGCCCCAGCTCCAACCCCTGAGGGGGAGACTAGGTCTATTATGTGCAAACTGACCAGTGTCAGAGCAGTGGGGCAGGGGGTAGGCTCCGGAGTGTCTCAGGGAAGAAGCTGCAGTAGGTCTCTGCTTATGGAGACTGGAGATTATCATGACCCCTGGCTCTGCACAGCTCAGGGAGCCGACTGTCAGAGAGTAAACCCCCCCCACCTTCCGTCGGACCAGAGCTTGGAAATGAGCATTTCAGCTGGCCTCAGGCCTCAGCTCTGGCACAGAGGAGAAATGCGCACAGGCCTCCCTGTGGATTCCCAGCCGGCGCAGCCCTGTCTTGTTTCAGTGAAAAGAGTCTCTTTCCCTCTGGTCAAATAGTGCACCTGTTTTTCTCAAACCTTTTTCAGGGCATTTTGGTAAATTGTCAAGTTGTGCTGAAGTACTTCTGGGTTTCTGTCTAGCAGGGTTACACCTGGAAGACATGCAGTTAAATTGCAGGAGTGGTGCGCAAATGAAAACTGAGCCTATCATGAGATTTAAGGTCTGTGTTTATTCAAGACAGCTAACTCCTGAGAAGATCTGATCCGATAACCTCCTGAAGTTATAATTTAACCCTGACTTCTGTTTTGTTCCTCTGGAAATCAGAAGTGACTCGTCCCTCATGATTCTTCATAGTGCAGGCCTGGCTTTGTTTCTCCCAACCAGGTTTTCCCCTGTGGCCCTGGTGTTTCGGAGGTGCACATTCTGTATCACTTGTGCATTGTACAAAGAGCGTGAAGGAGGGATATTTGTTTTCAGTGGGCAGACACAGTTCCTTGGAATGGGAGACTGGCAGGATTCGCTCAGAGCTGGACCCAGATGTTGTCCATCATGACCCCTCACACTTCCCATGGTCCTGGAGCTAGCCAACACTTCTGGAAATGTCAAGGAAGAAAAGGCATCAAAATATCGACTAAGGATAACATTTTCCAAAGTGCCTGTGGCCCAGTTGGGCCAGTGAAATCCATCGACATGAGGAGCATAAATACCTTTGAGGATCTGGCTCTAAGGGTACCTCTACACAGCAGGGCTAAAGTCAAATTAAGCTACACAGCTTCAGTTACGTCAATTGCGTAGCTTAAGTCGAAATAGCTTGGGCGCTGTCTACACAGCAGGAAGTTGAAGGAAGAACACTCTTCCTTCGACTTTCCTTATTCCTCGTGAAAAGAGGGTTACCATGAATCGGAGTAAGAAGTCCTCCAACTTGACATTATTTTGAAATAAAGGCTTGCAGTGTAGACACGCGATTTGTTATTTCGGAATAACGTTGGTTATTCCGAAATAATGCTGCTGTGTAGACATAAGCCTAAGTGACTTAAGAGCCAAATCACCATTTTCAAAAGTGCCCTGGATATTTAGAGCCTGAGTCCTATTGAAAATCCAGTGTGTTTAGGTCACATTTGCAAAACGGGCCTTGGGCTTCTGCAACATTAGGTGACATTGAAAAAGTTTCCTTAAAGTTTTGGCAAAAAAGCTTTGCAAAAACTTTTCCAAGTCACTGCTTCACTGTGGCAGGAGCTCAGTGTCCTCACAGGTAAGGAACATCTGTCCATTTGCATTCCTGCCACTGGGGAGAGTCCCCGGGGCACCATCCACCACACCAAATTCAATCCATGAAAATATCCAAACGCCATGAAACCTGTGCAGGTTTTTAGGGACACGAATGCTGGGAAAGGAACAAAAGATGAATCTCTTCTGCAGCATCTGCCAACTAGAACAAATGGGAAGGCTCCTGTTTTAAGACAGAGCATCTAACAAAAGACGAGGAATCAGATTGCAGGCTCCCTCTTCCCATGTGTGCAGGCAGCTTGCAAATCGGGTGGCATCAAAAAGTGAGCCTGGCTTTGTAGAGTGAGAACTGTACTTTGGAGAGGAGGAGGCCACTGAGTCTGTCTATCTGTCATCGCTTTGCTTTTCTCACCCTCTCACTAATGAAGTACTGGGCGGAGGCTCCGAATACTTAGTGACACCAGCCTCCAGAGGTCTCTTCTCTCCCCTACTTTCAGAATCAGTTTCCATTACTTAGATGTGTGTCTTAGCAGGTTTTATGTCTCCCCTTTGGGGTCTTGTATTTTATTCCCTTATATATATTTATATTTATTGTGATTTAAAAATGTTGTAAGCCGCCTTGAATATTTTAAATAGAGAGGCAGGGCAAATATATTTTAAACAAATAAATAATAATAAATATCCTTCCTTCACTCCTTTGATCTTCTGTCTCCATCTTCCTTGCCAAGCCCGCCCTTGCTGTCGGGTTCAGGTTGTGTGAAATGAGAGGTCTTGCACTGAGTGCAAGTGGAGTCTGCTCTGATTCTAATCTGATTTCTAGAGCCTTGCATGGATACTAAATTTGTATCCACATCCGTATCCACAGAAATGAGCCGCGGAGACGCACAGCCACATCTGTGGATGCAGAGATCTGTGGATAGAAAGCTGATTTGCGGGACTCTACTGATTTCCACTGGAGTGAAATTCCACAGCTGAGAATGTCCTTCCTCACAAAACCCATCAGCCACAGACCTCTCCCTCCCGCCCCCCAAAAGCAGCAGGGCTGCGGAGGGATGTCTCTGAGGCGCGGTCACTACGAATGTAACGTTGCAGAATATTTTGAAGGTGGGGGGGAAAACTTGTGTTTCTGCGGGTGTTTGACTTTGCCCCCCAAAAAATATTAGGAAAAATGGAAATCTCTGCAATAATTAGCTGTTTATCACAACTAAATTTTCTTTACTTCTAATACTGTCCATTGCTAGAGTCCCTTTATTTTCAGTCCTTACTGCTATTAGAAAGCATTAGAAGGGCAACAGTCACAACATGGTTTTAAATATTACTCTAAAATTCTTTCACTGTTCAGTCTCAAAGTATTTTATATAACTCCGCCTTTCACATTTGTCCCCAGAATTCCAGTTCTTCCTTACCAGGCCTCAGAAAAAAACAGAGAACACCCCGGTTCCCCCATCTCTGGCAGTAGCTAGGACTGAAGGCCTTAAAGATCAAGACCTGGTCCTAGCTTGGGACCAAGTGTGGAATGAGGAGTAGTGATGTGCCCACCTCTGCCCTTGTGTAGGAGACAGGCATCTCTGGGCTCTCCACACGGCCCTCGCCCTCAGGCCAGGCAGAGCTCTTGCTGTCAGGCTGCTCCATAATAGAGGTGTTAAATATCGGTTAATTGAATAGTCGAGTAACCTCATGAATTCCCATCGGTTACTCGGCTATTCTACAGTCCCCGGGGGCAGGCAGCCAATGCAATCTGGCCCCACTCCTGAGGAGCCCCTGCCACTCCGAACTGCTGCCTCTGATACAGCGGCAGCAGCACAGGTTGCCAAGTGGAGCTGGTCCTCAAGGGGAGCCAGTTTAAAAAACAGTTCCCCTTGCAGACTGGCTGCCTGTCACCCCTCGCTGCTGCCTCTGATACAAGGGTAGCAGCAGCCCCTGTCTGGAGGTGGGTAGGGGGACGGGTCCTGAGCTCCTAGTCCCAGTGGGAGCTGGAACTGAGCCGGGCTGCCTGCTCTCCTACCTCCTAATACATTTTAAGTGTGTGTGTGTGTGTGTGTGTATGTGTGTGTGTGTGTGTGTGTGTGTGTGTTCGTTCTCTAGCATTAACCTATAAGCTTTTGCTTATCATAAGAACGGCCACACTGGGTCAGACCAAAGGTGCCTCCAGCCCAGGGTCCTGTCTGCTGACAGTGGCCAAGACCAGGTGCCCTAGAGGGAGGGATCACAACAGGCAATCCTCCCGTGATGCCTCCCGTCACCCACCTCCAGAGAAACAGAGGCTGGGGGCGCCATTCCTGCCCATCCTGACCAATAGCCACTGATGGACCCAACCTCGGTTAATGGACTCCACCATTACACCCCTTCTCTGCAGCCTGTCAGCAAGGAGCCAGCCTGCAGCTGCGCTGGGTCAGTGGATAACACCCGGGGGAGCTTTGCAAACCCAGGCCAGCAGCAGGCTCTAGAGGCACTGCCACAGAAGGGGGAGGTTTGGGGAGCCCCACTTGGTCAATAGTTGGAGTCTTCCTGCAGCAGGCCACCTGGCCACAGAGGTGTGCTTCCCTCCTCACGGGCCTTTTTGAGCCTCCAGCTGGTGCAGAAAGGGGCGTGATCATGGGGCCACCCTTCCTCAGCCACACTCCCTTGGGGCCTCTGGCTCCCCAGTGCACTTGGGGTGGACCTATTGAGAGCTCCCTTCTTCCTCTCTCTCCACCCCGGGAGATTCCCAGATTCTGGCTCTAAAACAATAATCGCATCAGCTTTGCTACTGCAGGGCATAAGCAGGGTCCTAGGGGAGGGTGTGCGGGGCTCACTGGCCAGCAAACCTGCAGGCACTCTCCTTCCTTGGCAAAGGGTTTGGCCACTGCCGGATCCCAGCCAGTCTGAGCTGCTCCAGCCATGTGGCAGGACTTTGCACGGAGGCAGGCAGGAGAATTGACGTGTCTGCGTTCAGGGCAAACAGCCATGTGGTGCTGGAAGGAAGTGGCTCATCAGAGAACGCAAAGCGTCTGCCACAATGTATGGGAAGTGAGTTCTCTGAAGAGTTCTCGTCCCCGATTGCATGGCCGTTTCTGAGGCTTTCTGCTTTGCCCGCTGTAGCAGGCTTTGCTTGAGGTGCAGCTTCAGAGAGCGGAAGGCAGAGGCCTTTCACGGTCTGAGTCATTGGCGGGCTCGGATGTAGGGCCTCCTTTCTAGGAGGGCCTGGCTGTCCCACCTGGGGATAGCTTTGCCGCGGCCCGGCCAGGGGTCGCTCTGCCCTGGCCCGGCCGGGGGTCGCTCTGCCCTGGCCCAGCCGGGGGTCGCTCTGACGAGGCCCGGCCGGGGGTCGCTCTGCCCTGGCCCGGCCGGGGGTCGCTCTGCCCTGGCCCAGCCGGGGGTCGCTCTGCCGCGGCCTGGCTGTGAATTGGGGGCAGATGCCTAGGCTGTGACCGTATAATTGTCCCACTTTCCTCTCTGATTTTTCCATTTGGGGGGAAGGGAAGCCACCAACCCTCCCCCCCAGCAGTCACCTCTCTACCACCCCCGGCTCGTGCTCCACACAAAGCTGAGTGACTGGGACGGGGCCAGGGCTGGAGGCCCTGCCCAGCACGAGGGGTAGGGGTGCTCGGTGCTTTGTGGAAAGCAGGCCCTTGTCCGATGGTTTGTCACTGGAGGAGCATAGGCCCTTGTGTCTGACCAGAGCAGAGATTTGCACAGCAGCAGGGCCCATTCCGAACGCTCGTTACCTCAGCGAGCTTTTCAGGTCTGTGCCTATTCATGCAAACAGGGCAAGCCAGTGAAAGAGCTTCCGAGCTCTATCTCAGGCCCTGGGGGCCTGCTGACATTCACAGGCAGGCTCAGCCTCTGGGGCTCTGTGGCAGCACCAGGGGCCGAGGGGAGCAGCCACCCCGGGTGCAGAGCAGGTGGCTGTTCTCCAGTACTGAGCTGCGCTGGAGCTGCCTAACCAGGGCTCATTTCTCGGTGGGGTTCTTCGAGAGTGCTGCTGGATTTGCCATGTGAACATACGGGCTCTTAATGAATGGGCCTTATCGGGGGCCTGTCCTGGGCGTCTCAACAAGCGCTGTTCTTTAGGGGAGCGGTGCACAGGAAAGCTGGAGACCTGGCCCCAGAGCTCAAGCTATAAAGTGGCTCTGCCGAGAGCACGTCAGAAGCTGGAAGTGACTTGCTGGGGCGGAGACCCCCCCCCCGCAGACCTACACAGACCTCTTCTCTTTGGACTGGCCGGTCTCTGGGGAAGCCCAGACAGGTCCCTTGAGTTGCACTGTGAGATAGGCCAAGAGCCGGGGTGAAAGCATCTGAAATTCTTCCAGGCACTGTCCTGTCGCAACCCGGGGCCCTGCCAGCTCTTCAATAGCTCCTGCTGACTTTTACCGCAGCTCAGCCAGCTCTTGCTGGAGCTGTGCAACAGGCGCACCCGCTTCCTTTCACCTCCGCCAAGAGCAATGGTCCCTGGTAGCTGGGCGCTTGAGAGATTCCAGTGCAGCCCAGCTGATTAGCAGAACACCCACAGCTAGGGCTTGTTTGTTTGTACTGCTGGTGCACATTTGTGCATGCCTTGGTGCACAGAACAAAATGCATTCTGCACATGGATGGAAAAGATTAGAGCAGTGTCACCAACCAGTCGATCGGGATCCACACGTAGATCTTGGAGCCCCTGACAGGTGACCCTGACTGGTTTGGCCAAGAGGCTGTCAAGTGCCAGCACTTCAGCTGCCCCTCCCCCCACTGCTGTGCATCTCCTGGCCTTTTTAGAGCCCCCCCCCCGGAAACCTCCCACTTGCTGTGCAGAGCAGGGAAGTGAAAGGAGGGCCCCCCCCTTCCACCCTGTATTCTGTCTCCAGAGACCAGACAGGTGGGGCACAGCAGGGCTTGAGATAGAGGGAGTTTGCTGGCTGCTCTAGAGAATGTTGCAGGGCCAGGGCCAGCCTGTCTTAGCCCCCGGCACCACCACCCAGGAGCCACGTGGGGTAAGCGGTGCCCAGCTAGAGCCAGCTCTGAACCCCAGCCCGTCATAAACCCCTCCTGCATCCCAAACCCCTGCCTTAGCCCTGAGCCCTCCCTTACAGAGCCTGTACCCTAAACCCCTTCCTGCACGCCAACCCTCTGCCCCAGGCTCAGCTCAGAGCTTCTCTCACACTCTAAATCCGCTGGCCCAAGACCAGAGCCTGCACCCCAACCCTCTGCCCCTGCCTGGTGTAAGGGAGAGAGGATGCGGGGAAGGCAGGGAGGGAAGACGGAGTGAGCAGGGGCGGGGCCTCAGAGAAGGGGCATAAAGAAGGCGGGGCAGGGGATTTGGGTCGAGGTAGTGATCTTGTGCTTAAAAAGGTTGGAGATCGCTGGATTAGAGGGACCAGTGGCCAAGCATCTGGCCAGCTGGCTCAGGAGGCACAGGCAGCATGTTACTGCAGGCCTGGCTGATCGCTGTCACTGATACTGGACTGGGGACGCAGTTTCAATGGGGGGGGCATCCACCCAGCCACGTAACCAGCGTGAGCAGGAGGAGCTGGGGCGGGGCACTGCTTTTACCCAGGATCTCGTAACTCTCTTGAGGTTTCCCTATTGCCCTCTGTTACAGGCGAGATGGGCCAGGGAATGTGTGCTACCCTCGTGCTGTCACAGCCTCACTCGTGTGTGCTTGCCTCTGTTTCTCTGGCTGTAAATGCTGGTGATGCTGACAGGCCTCAGAGGGCCGTTGTGAAGCTGAGCTCACTGGTTTGCAATGTGCCGTGAGATGGCTGGACAGAAGATGCTATGTCTAATCTCCCTCTCTCCCTTTGCCAGCTGTGTAATTGCGACAAGTACCTGAAGATCTCCAAAGAGCAAATGAGGCGGCTGATGCAGCGCGGAGGGCTCTTAACAGACGAAGATGCTGCAGGTAACAAAGCGAGCACCTAACCAGTTATACCACCCAGCCCAGGGTTTGCAGGGGCTGCCCAGGGACCGAGCCCTAATTTGTAACATCTTGGCATCCTGAGGTGCTGCAGGCCAGGGCCCTGGGTGGTTAAAGCACTGTAGCTCCATCAGCCGCTGGCTCTGATATCAGTCCACACCAGCTGAGAACCCGGCCCTAATGACCGAGGGAGGAGAGTTGTGTTTAATGCTGACATTTCATAGCAGCTTTGCATGCGCGAGTTGTTGGCCATTTAACTGCAGCGCTGAGACAAGTTGCAAGGATTTAGACTCCTGCACCAGCAGTGGCACGGATGCTGCGGTGCAGAGGTGCAGTAGGGGAAGTTGCGATTCCTCGGCCGTCTCCGGACCCCGGCGATTCCCGCTGCTGGATAGCATGCCAAGAGTGGCGGGAGGCGCTCCGAAGGCAGGATTATTTGTGTGGCCTTTTTCATTAAAGCATCATGTTCAGATTCTTTTTCTGCAACTGCAGCTCCATAAAATATCAACATTGCAGCAAGAACTGCAGCTGGGCACCCTCCCCGCTCCAAGCCAATGGAATGGGGGACTGGCTCTGCTTTTGGAAGAACCTCACCATGGACTATACACCACGAAACATCGCAGGCTGCACCTTGTGGTGCAGAGTGTAAAACGTTCCCAGATCGGCCTGTCCCCTCCCACCCCACAGTGTGCAGGGGCCAGGGAATCAGGCTCAGACAGAAAAGTGCTTTGCAGACTTGGCATAGGTTTGACAAGGCCTTGATAGGCAATCCCCTGCTGAGCCTCCCGGCCCTGATAAGCAAAACTCCCAGCCCCCAAGCACAGCTAGCATGGTCCCGCCTTTGCACTGCCACTTAGAAGCCAGCCTCGTGGGCAGTGTGTTGCGTGGCGTGGGCTGGTTTGAGTGCTGGGTGCGGGGACTCCTCACAGGTGCACTGGTTACCGTCTAAGGACTTTCCCACCAAACTCTGCAAACTTTGCAGCCACAGGCTGCGAAGTGGCTTCAGCGCCTCAGTGCAGTGTGTCTCCGCTGCTCCTAAACTGGGTCAGATTGCAGCTGGGGTTACAGTCTGCCTTGCTAGTGCTGCGCTTCCAGACACGGCAAGGAGGTTTCTTCATTTCCTCTCCTGTCGGCTCTGGCTGCAGCAGCCAGTTGTGGCAGCATTTCAGTGACTGACTGAAGCAGTTTGCACGGAGGGGCAGGGAGGTACAGTGGGCAGTGCACTGCCACGGGAGCAGGGAGAGCAGAGTCCGTTGCTGCATGTGCCTCTGGCCTGCAGCACAGCCTTGCCTCGGTTTCCTTATGTCTGCTGCGTGTGGGCAGTGATCCCTCCTGTACTTTGGAAACCCCTGGCACTCTGTCCATGCACCGGCTTTGCTGTGGAGGAGGTGCAAGGCCCTTTGGGCGGAGACGTGGCTGCCATTCCCTGCACTCCGCCTGGCTGGCGGCATGGTCCTCTCACAGCTTTCCCTGCTGAGAGCTGTTCCTGTCCCACCCCAGCCCGAGACAGGCCCAGCCTGTTCAGCCAGTCCCCAGAGCCTGGCAGGCAAACAGAAATGCTTTGGGTTCTATTCAGCGGGGCACAGAGCCCTCAGAGCGGAGGGAGTGCGCTATGACTGGAGGGTCTGACGTGAGGCTTACTCCATCCCCCAGGTCCTACCCTCTCCCCCTTTCAGGGACTCCCAGCCACCACTGTGTCCCCTCCCCCACACCTGCCACCACTGTGCCCCCATTCCCTCTCCCCTCATGCCTGGGCCCCCCACTCCTCCCTCTGCCAGAGGCTCAGTGTGTCTCCCCAGTGCCAGGGACTCTGTGTCCCCCCCACATTCGCCCCATAGCGTGACCCCCCCTTCCAGTCTTATTTTATGTCTTTCCGTTTGGGAGAGCCGCCGTTCCTCCCCTCTGGTTTTAGCAGTCGAAAGGTTCTGACCACTGGTCCCTAGAGCCAGTGGCTGGGGAGTCTGTAGCGTGGGGGTGCCGAGAGCCACTGAACCAAGCTGTAATCCTGCGTCTGACGGAACCACCGGGGTGCGGCAGCCCCCCACTCACCTGTGCCTAGAACATTCCTGACGCTTTGGAGATGACCAGAGGCAGCGTCCAGGCTATCGCCTCACGGCCAGGCAGGCAGGGAAAGGCCAGGACCCGGCTTTGTTCAACCAACAATCCAGATCCCAACAGGCTGAGCCATTCCAGGGGAACACTGGTTCATGGCCCTTAGGAGCAGCGTGCGGCATTCGCTCTGTGCGCGGTCCGGAGGCAGTGCTCTTTGGCTGTGAGGTGGCCAGAGGGTGCTGGCAAGGCAGCACAAAGCAGCCACTTGACCCAGAGCATCCAGCAGTGCGTGCAAGGGGAATGATCTCCACGGTAACCAATGCATCTCCTCCAGTCTCTGAGCTCGGCTGGGTATTCTCTGCAGAGGGTTTCAAGTGTCCCTTTTCCTGGTTGGTGGGAGGATAGTGCTGATTGTCGGGGACTGAACAGCGAGGGTGCGTCTAGACTGCGTGGCTCCGGCGACGGAGCCATGAAACTAGCTGGCCCGCCATAGTCAGTGAAGCGGGGATTTAAATAATCCCCGCGTCATTATAATAAAAAACGGCCGCTGCGCTGTGCTGACAATCAGCTGCTGCAGCCCAGCGCGGCAGTCTACACACGGATCGGTCGACAGGAAGCCTTTGTCGACCGCTCCCTTGTGCCTGGTGGAAGGAGGGTTACAGGAGCCAAGTAGTCTAGACATACCCTGAGAGAACGGACTGTGGGGCCAAAACGCTGCCTGTGCAAGTCACATTGATGGAGCCTGTGCCAGAGGAAATGCAATGTAACTAAAGTCTGCAGCAAGCACGGTGTTGGCTCTCAGCGCCCAGATGGGCCTGAAGCTGCAAAGGGCCAGCGGCTGAGGCTGAGCACTTTGGGGGAGGCCCAGACGGTGAATGCCTAGAACCACTTGGCATTGCCATGTTGGAAACATCCCTAGTAAGTTACTTTCTGGCTTGTTCTGTTGACTGGTTTCCATCCCTTTTCATGGCTGGGCTTATATGTTACTACCACGAGTAGTCCATGAAGAACAGTTGTTATTAGGAAAGGGCTAGAAAATAAGACCCAGAATATCTTCCTGCCCCTGTATAAAACTATGGGACGCCCACATCTGGAATACTGTGTACAGATGTGGTCTCCTCACCTCAAAAAAGATATTTTGGCCTTGGAAAGGGTTCAGAAAAGGGCAACTAAAATGATTAGGGGTTTGGAACAGGTTCCATATGAGGAGAGGCTAAAGCGACTGGGACTTTTCAGTTTAGAAAAGAGGAGACTGAGGGGGGATATGATAGAGGTCTATAAAATCATGAGTGATGTGGAGAGGGCCGATAAAGAAAAGTTATTCATTAGTTCCCTAAATAGAAGAACTAGAGGACACCAAATGAAATTAATGGGTAGCAGGTTTAAAACTAATAAAAGAAAGTTCTTCTTCACACAGCGTGTAGTCAACCTGTGGAACTCCTTGCCAGAGGAGGCTGTGAAGGCTAGGACTATAATAGAGTTTAAAGAGAAGCTAGATAATTTCATGGAGGTTAGGTTCATAAAAGGCTATTAGCCAGGGGATAAAATGGTGTCCTTGGCCTCTGTCTGTCAGAGGCTGGAGAGGGATGGCAGGAGACAAATCGCTTGATCATTGTCTTCGGTCCACCCTCTCTGGGGCACCTGGTGCTGGCCACTGTCGGCAGACAGGATACTGGGCTAGATGGACCTTTGGTCTGACCCTGTACGGCCGTTCTTATGTAACAGCTCATTTGAAATTTTACCTAGAGCTCTGGACAGGGTTTGGGCACATTTTCCAGCCCAGTCTGTTTAGGGCTCATCCAGGTCTGCCAGAAATTGCTCACAGTTCCAGACAGATCTGCCTCGATGGAATTCCCAGCGTGGGATCCCCGCAGCTCTCCCAGGGCGGTTTATGCACCCCGGAGAAAGGGGAAGCAAGCAAGTCAGTGTTGTGTTTGTGGGCCAGTGTCACAGGCCCCTGAAGCAGGACTTCCCTGAGCTTTAGGCTGCACCCTCACCCCATCACCAAGAACCCTTAAAACGGCATTGGGGAGCTTCTGCTGCAAACACAATTTGCAAAACAAGACTGAAATAATAAGATACAAATAAATTATCTGGGCGTGTCACATGGTCCTGAACAGGGGAACTTAGCACAGGCAACACGTCCAGAGCTAGGACACCACCTTTCCAGGGACACTCCAGCACAGCACCAGCCTTGTTTGAACCCCAGCATGGCACCTGGAGACCAGCCCATAGGTCCCTCTGACCAGCCCAGGGCTCATCAAAGATATGGCAAGCCTCCACCCAGGGTAATGTGCCATCCCTGCCCTTGATCTCTCGGTAGGGCTGTGACAGGAGAAATCAGGCAATGTGAGAACCAGACACAGGGCACTGCAGGTTTTGCTGACGTTTGCAGACATGCCTGGCGGTGCCCCCTTTGTGCACTCTGATACATTCATGTCTGACTCTTCGTTCTGGTAGCTTCACAACAAATCAGGAGCAGGCAGCTTTGCTCTGCCTCCCAGCAGCCTTTGATATTCTTCTGCCTTTCAGAAGCAGGGTCCAGCTCCACCGGGAGCTATGACCTTCATACGGGCTCCGAGGGGGAAATTCCAGGCCCTGTGTTATACAGTGGGTCTGACTTCATGATAAACGTGGCCTTCAAGTGCAGGAGTCCGGTCTCCTGACTGCACCTACCATTTCCCTGTGTAGTCTGAGGCTCTTCTGTCATTCCAAGCTAGAGACCGGTGGAGGATCCAAGATCTCAGGCTAGGAGATGGGAGGAGGGGGGCTGCCCTGCTCCTGATCACAAACCTGTGCACAATAGCAGAGCCATGCTCCGGGCACTCGGGGAGGGGTGCGGTGCTCATGTTGGAGGTCAGGCTCACAGCTGTTTCCTGGCATGCAGAGTGGGGATCAGCTCATGACAGCTCAGGTGCAGTGTTTCCAACCTGCATTACCGTCTCTATCCAGTGACTTAGCCAGAGGCCTGGGATCGGGAACCAGCTGCAGATTCCAGCTCTGCTGCTGGCTATGTGTAGGTAAATCACTTGGGCTACGGCTACACTGCAGTGCTGTTTCGGGTACCAGTATCCCAAAATAGCTATCCCATGTCTTCACAGCAAGCCTGTTACTTTGGGCTCGCTATTCTGACGTCCCTGTAAACCTCGTTCCACGAGGCGTACAGATAGTTCGGATTAGAAGCCTAATCCGAACTATCTAGTCTGTGCCGCGTGTAGCCGGCTTTTAAAAATGGCGGCGCCGGCTTTATGCTAATGAAGCCCGGGAAATTCAAATCCCGGGCTTCATTAGCAAGTTCGGTATGCATACATTACCCCGCTAGTTCGAACTAGGGGGGTAGTGTAGACATACCCATAGAGAGCTGCAGCTCTCCCTGCGGCCCAGGGAAGAGGGATGACTTAACTGCCGTGGCAGGCTCCTGCTGCCCTCGGAGCTACCTTGCAGCTACTGCCCTGACGGGCCCTAGAGAGAAGGGGAGCCTCGTTCTGGGGGCTGAGTTTGCAGGGGGAGGAGGGGGCAGCAGAACATGGCCCTTCCCCGCCCCCCCTGACGGTGAGCCCAGCAGGACGTGGAAGCTCATGCTAAGGCTCTTGCCCTGGATTCACAACAGATTCATCCGCTCGGCCTTTGCTGCCGCTGGCTTCCCAGTCGCTCCTGGTCAGGACCCACAATCTGGATGTCCTTGCCGTCCTGCCCGGGGCTGTTTCCCCACCGCTCCTGTGTGCTGCGCCCTGGCTCCATCGGCCGAAAGGTCGTTCCCGCAGGAATGGCTGGGACGGCAGGGCAAGCAGCAGAGCGGGGCAGAGGAGGGGAGGGGAGGCCTGGCAGCACCAGCAGAACTCCCGGCAGCCCTGGCCGGAATAGCAGCGCTTGGCAGGGGCTGGGCGCTGGCAGAGGTTAGGGTTCGGCTGTGCTCAGCGGCACCAGCAGAACTCCCGGCAGCCCTGGCCGGAATAGCAGCGCTTGGCAGGGGCCGGGCGCTGGCAGGGGTTAGGGTTCGGCTGTGCTCAGCGGCACCAGGAGAACTCCCGGCAGCCCTGGCCGGAATAGCAGCGCTTGGCAGGGGCTGGGCGCTGGCAGGGGTTAGGGTTCGGCTGTGCTCAGCGGCACCAGCAGAACTCCCGGCGGCCCTGGCCGGAATAGCAGCGCTTGGCAGGGGCCGGGCGCTGGCAGGGGTTAGGGTTCGGCTGTGCTCAGCGGCACCAGCAGAACTCCCGGCGGCCCTGGCCGGAATAGCAGCGCTTGGCAGGGGCTGGGTGCTGGCAGAGGTTAGGGTTCGGCTGTGCTCAGCGGCACCAGCAGAACTCCCGGCGGCCCTGGCCGGAATAGCAGCGCTTGGCAGGGGCCGGGCGCTGGCAGGGGTTAGGGTTCGGCTGTGCTCAGCGGCACCAGCAGAACTCCCGGCGGCCCTGGCCGGAATAGCAGCGCTTGGCAGGGGCTGGGTGCTGGCAGAGGTTAGGGTTCGGCTGTGCTCAGCGGCACCAGCAGAACTCCCGGCAGCCCTGGCCGGAATAGCAGCGCTTGGCAGGGGCCGGGTGCTGGCAGAGGTTAGGGTTCGGCTGTGCTCAGCGGCACCAGCAGAACTCCCGGCGGCCCTGGCCGGAATAGCAGCGCTTGGCAGGGGCTGGGTGCTGGCAGAGGTTAGGGTTCGGCTGTGCTCAGCAGCACCAGCAGAACTCCCGGCGGCCCTGGCCGGAATAGCGGGGGGCTGTGTGGCTGAGAGTGGGGCAGTAGGATGCTGGTGAGCCCTAGAGGCGCCCTTGGGGTGGGGCAGGGTGCCCTGGTTTGTGTCCTGCCGGCAGCAGGGGAGAAGGGAATGGCAAGGGAGCATGAGTTCTCCCTGACTGGGACCCTGGACACCTGTTCTCAGCTCATTTCCCACTCCCTGGCTGCAGCAGTGACTCAGGATTCCTCTCCCTTCCTCCCCCCTTCAGTGCACGGCTGCTAATTACAGCGTGAGAATTTTCTCAGCCCGGCTCTGCTGTGTGGCCTGGGAAGGGGAGGAAGCAGCCGAAGAGGGAGAGCTTTGCAGCTACAATTGTTCTGTGCTGAGGTGTAAGCCCCAAGACTCCCCGGGAAGAGCTGGGGTCTTTCTACACCCCTCCTTTTCCCCCACAGTCTCATACCCCACCTGTGCCTGACGTCCGTACCGCTCGGGTACCCTGCCTGCTCCTGGGCGGCAGGGCGGAGGTGAGGGCAGGCCCATCAGCCTCTTAGAGCCAGCAGTTAGTTCACCTGGAAGCGGGGATGGAGCTTTCAGATATGGCGGGCGGGAGGTCTCCTGGCTGCAGAACCTCTTGCCCTCCCCTTGCATGCGCCTTTGGCTCGCTCCACCACGAGGCTCGGGACCTAGCCCTGGAATGCCCTTGTGAACGTCGTCCCAACCCTATAGCCGTGTGAGCACAGACGTGCAGTCATCCAGCGGGCTGAGGTTAGTGATTCCAAGGGGCAGTGCTCAGGGATCTCCACGTTGCTCTTTTTACCCTCCGATTGCACACGTAGGTGAGCACGGTTTCCCCGCTTTGTACATGGGGATACTGAGGCACGGCCTGGCACTATAGCTTCTGTGAGTGAATGGCAGGGCCAAGAGTCAAAGCCAGAAGTCCTGATTCCCACTCCCAGGGTGCTACAGATCTTTCAGAAAAACAGCCAATCTTGATACAAAGATTAGCCCAGGCTGCTCCAGAGAGATGAACGTTTAGTGCGAGGCTGCTGTGTGCGCTGCAAAGAACAGCCCCGTAGCCATAATGTTATTTGTCACAGCCTCACCCAGGCGCCCCCTTTGTTCCCCATGTTTGTACAGCACCGAGCTAGTACAGGCCTCTCGGCATTCCCGCAGTGACGACCGGCAGGAATGGCAGTGATGGGTTCAGTCAGCCACAGAGCCTGCAGAGAGTGGGAGGATACAGATGGGAAGTGCCCTGCCAAGGTCACAGGGCAGAGCTGGCGACTGTCTCAGAGCTAGCTGGTCATGAGCAATGTCTGTCCCGTCCCCCCTGCCCAGGTGGGGCAGGAGCCGGGCAGGCATCTCCTGGCATCCGGTACAATGGGGGTGCCCAGAGAATAAGCAAGAGCCGACTATGCCCTTTGCCCATGCGAGAGCGAACCACTGTCCTCCGTTGGGGGCTCAGAGCACCAGGCAGGGCCTCCGGAGAGCTGTGGACACGGCAGCGACTCCAGCCAGGGCCCCTTTCCCTTCCATGAGCAGAGGGAGGAGACGCTTGGGCTGCTTTGTGCATTTTTATCTTATTGCTTTGCATCGGCGGGCAGAGGAGGGCACAGGTCTGAGCTCCCAGCCACCGTCCTGCTCAGCTCCAAGAAAGCCCCAAGAACTTGGCCTCTCCTAAGTGGCTGGTTGCACAATCCTGAGTCCTTTGTCCTTTGCTTATCACCCTTATCAGGCAGGAAAAGATAATCAGGCATCTTCAGTTCCCTGCAGCCCTGTGTGTTTCTCAAGCTTGTAATTTCTCTTATCAGGAGCCATCTCTCCCCAAGGGAAGGTTTCCCACGGACCTTTGTCCCCCAAGAATGTTCCCAGGAGTTGGGCAGAGTCTTTATGACAAGGGCTTTTCCCAGGACACCTCGCTCTTGGTCGCCCGCGTACAGGGGAGCTGGGGAGTGTGAGGCGCTCGCAGTCGCCTGGCAGGACTGTGGAGCTCAGGGCATGGCAGGCGGTTATCATTCCTCAGGGCTCACGCTTCCAAAGGGACCTGCTGCTGCCCTGCCAGTACAGCTCCAAGCACTCCGGCCTCACGGGAGGACTGCAGGCTGTCTGCCTCAGGGGGCCTGTGCCCCTTGTTGGGGTGGTGGTAGCATCCCTGCACCCTAAGCGAGACCAGGTTAATGTGGGTCCGAGTTGGGACCCACACGACATATGGGGAGTATTTTAAAGCACAGTTTCTAACATTGTTTGGCGCAAGAAAACATTCAAGGCTGGGGGTTCCACATGCCATGGGGTATGTCTACACTGCCACCCTAGTTCGAACTAGGGTGGTTAATGTAGTCAATCGAAGTTGCAAATGAAGCTCGGGATTTAAATATCCCTGGCTTCATTTGCATCTTGCCGGGCGCCGCCATTTTTAAATCCCCGCTAGTTTGGACTCCGTGCCCGCGGCTACACGCGGCACGGAGTAGGTAGTTCGAACGAGGTGTAACGGTAGTTCGAATTAGAAAGCCTAATTCGAACTACCTACTCCGTGCTGCGTGTAGCCGCGGGCACGGAGTCCAAACTAGCGGGGATTTAAAAATGGCGGCGCCCGGCAAGATGCAAATGAAGCCAGGGATATTTAAATCCCGAGCTTCATTTGCAACTTCGATTGACTACATTAACCACCCTAGTTCGAACGAGGGTGGTAGTGTAGACATACCCTAAGTGATGGAGGAGCAAAGTCCCATGAAGAAATGCCATCCTTCCCCTGCTCCTGGTCTATTGCTCACCCCCAGGTCCTAGGAGTTCCCGGACCCAGTGTCCCGGGGGTCCTGCTGACGGGGGGGCCTGGCTCTGCAGAGTGCCCTGACACTGGGGAGACAGTCAGCTCGTGCCTGCCAGTGGCCTCCCTAGCACAAGTGGGTAGGACATGCCGCGGTGGCATTTCTGCAGGGAGAATTCCCTGCCTCTGACCCCCTGCCAGGCCTCTTTCTCCCAAACGAATCCCCCAGGCGGGGCCAGCCACCAGCCTGCTCCTTGTTGGCAAAGAGCTTGGATGGTAGTCGGGCTGGGATCTGGTCCTAGCTCTGACACTGACTTGTTGTGTTCCTTTGCCAAATCACTTCACCTCCCAGGGCCTGGCTGCCTTGTCTGTAAAGTGGAGTTAATCTCTCTGGGTACGTCTACACTAGCCCCCTAGATCGATCACCATTTTAGAAACTGACTAGCCCGAAGTAACTGCCCGCGTCCACACGTGGCAGTGAAAGGGATTCCGGAATAAAGCCCCTAAGTCAAAGTAGCTGGTAAACCTCATTGCAGGAGGAATACCAGCTAATTCGAGTGAGGGCTTTATTTCGGAATCCCGTTTCATTGCTGCGTGTAGACGCGGGCAGTTACTTCGGGCTAGTCAGTTTCTAAAATGGTGACCAGCCGGAACATGCTAATGAAGCGTGTGGTATTTAAATCGCGCGCTTCATTTGCAATTTCGGTTGCCCTCATTAGCCTCCCTAGATCGATCTAGGGGCTAGTGTAGACGTACCCTCTCTCTACAATTGGCACCAGCCTTGTTTCCCCTGTCTGGGGGTGGGGAGGGCACATTTCCCAAGAATGAACCTGTTCAATAACAATACAGAAAACACCTTGATTTGTCTCCTTGGCCTCAGAACTGCCTGGGCATTGGCTGCCCTCCCAAGGTGTGGACACGTCCCTCTCTCCAGCGCCCCGTTCCTCCTCCTGGAGACTCCCGGCAGCGGTGGGTTTGCCCCATTTCACCCCAAGTAGCACAGGACAGAGCTAAAGGAAGGCCCTGGAATAGTGGTGGAAGTTGGGGCCCAGCCCTGCCAGTTCCTTTGTGCTCCAGTATCAGAACCACTCCGGCAGCTTGGCTAATCCGGATCCCAGCTGCCTTCATGCCAGTGCCCCCTCCCAACCATACTTACTGCTGCTGCTACCTGGCAGAGCAGCTGCTGTGGCGGCATTCGGGCCTGGAACCCAGGCAAGCCGCAGCCCTGGCAGAGGTAGCTGGGAGGAGACTAGCAAAAGAGTGGAGGAAAATGAGGATTTCTGGTCTTTTGTCATGGGCATCAACAGGCCATTGCTTGGCTTGTCCAGTTTCCTAGACTGACCCTGCCCTGCTGGGTTGGGCAGCAGATGGTTGGGTGCTGTGCAGACGTGGTAGCAGACGCCAGTGGGCGCGCATGAAGGAGTCGGATGAAGCCCAAGAGCGTCTCAGAAGGTAACCTATGTCCCAAGGGGGGAGTCTCTTGCCAGGCACACACTGTGGGGAAGGGCGTGCATACTGTGAAGCACCGTGCAAGCCTGGGAGATTGAGCTCTGCAGCGTGGCTAAATGCAGACAAGCCCTTAGGTGTTTCACAGAGGGAGATGCGTTCTGCCCATCAAGCCCTTGTTGGCTATAAATAGCACACAGACTAAAATGGCAGCAATCCCTTGGCCTCAAGGCTGAGGGCTCTGTCATCCCAGAGTGACCCTGGGGAAATGGCCTTTTTAATGGAAACCTGGTTTAGAATGGGCTTATTGGCTCCCAAGGGCTGTTTCTAAGGGTCTGTCTACACTACCCCTCGTTCGAACTAGGGTGGTTAATGTGGGCAACTGAAGTTGCAAATGAAGCCCGGGATTTGAATTTCCCGGCTTCATTTGCATCTTGCCGGGCGGCGCCATTTTTAAATCCCCGCTAGTTCGGACTCCGTGCCCGCGGCTCCACGCGGCACAGACTAGGTAGTTCGGATTAGGCTTCCTATTCCGAACTACCGTTACGCCTCGCGGAACAGGCTTCATTTGCAGCTCCGGTTGCCTACATTAACCTCCCTAGTCCGAACTAGCGGGGTAGTGTAGACAGACCCTAAGTGATTTGAGAGAGAACCAGATTCCTCACACTGTGACACTGGGAATCCAGGCACTGGCATTGCTGGTCACAGACAGATCCCTTGGAAATGCAGCTGTAATGACAACACTCTTGGCTTCCCTTGGGCTCCCATGCCCCCCCGCCCCGCCCACCGGCCATAGCTTGGTCCCAGTGAGGTGAGGATCTCAGTGCCAGCACTGTAGGGCACAGACATGTCTCAGTCGAATACACACCCAGTGCCACTGCCCTAGCCCAGCCCACCAGCTTGCAGCCTGGCCGGCGGTGCGCCAGCCGGGATGGACACAGCAGTGTGTGGGGGCCAAGGGGAGTGCAGAGCCACATGGGGCTCATCTCGGCTCTACGCTGCCTGTTTGAACCGTGAACGGTGCCCCGCGCGTGTGCGCCCGGGACCAGCCAGTGTGCCTTTGTTTCTGTGCACTCTGTATTCCAGGAGCCCCAGAATTCCCCTGTGGAGTCTCACTGTGTATTTTAGCATAGATAAGGCCCGGTATTTACCCAGCCTTAGGAAAGGAGGGAGAAAAATCCCTCCTTAAAGAATCTTCCCCTCTCCTCTCCTCTTCCAGCCCCTTGCAAATGAAGCCCATTCTCTCCAGCGCCACCCCGGAGATGACCTTTTTACAGGGACTTTTTTCTGAGATTGTTTGCTGAGTTGGCACCCTGCTTACTGGCTCCCAGTGGCCTTTTCAGACAGGCTGCCACAGGGACACAGGCATCTTCAAAAGCCTTTGAACCGAATTCCGGGGGGGGCTTTACAAGCTCCCATTGAAAAATTGTTACTTTGAAGTGATGTTGCATTTTCAACCCTTTGAAGCGAAACAATTAAGAGGAGGCCCAGCCGCTGGAAAGGCAAAACGCTGGGTGTCACAAGCCTTTTTCTCCTTCTCTTTGTGAGCATGACCCCCCATCCCTCTCCTGTCTCACCAGCCCCATCCCACGGGGGCAGGGGAGACCAGGGACTTCGGTGCGGGCGGGAGTTCTGTGACGTTCCTGTGGCTGACAGCTCCCAGGGCTGCCCATGGCTGATAGACAGAGGGGGAAATGCCAGGCATTCCTGGAACAGCACAAACGCTCCCCTACTCCCAGTGAAGCCCAGCTGAGGCAGTGCGGTACCTCTGAGAAGAAAACCACCGAAAGGGGGGATGGTATTTATCAGAGCTGCATGTGCATTTCCAAAGACAGTGGGGGGTGCTAGGAGAAGGCAAACCAGGGGGGTTGCCACAGTCCCACCGCTGGAGCTGGATGGCAGTTTTGGGCATTGAGCACGTTTGGAAATGTTCATCCCCAATGCCATTTTTGTGGGTTTTCATGTCAGCGAGACAGTCAGACTCCAATTCAGCTTGTTTTTTGGGGGGGCGGCTTTGAGTTCAGGCACCTGGCTGAAGAAAACAGGGATTCCCTCCAGGCTGTGCCTTGGCGCTCAGCATTGTTCTTGATGGTTGATAGAACATAAGAGCGGCCGCCCTGGGTCAGACCAATGGTCCGTCCAGCCCAGCATGGCCACAGCTGGGTCCTCGGAGGGAGTGAACAGACCAGGGGAATTCTTGAATGGCCCAGCCCCAGCTTCTGGCAGAGGCGTAGGAAACCCAGAGCATGTGGTTGTGTCCTGCCCTGCCTGGCTAATCACTGGACCTACCCTCCAGGAACAGATGTGATTCTCTTTGAGCCCGTTATAGGTCTGGCCTGCACAACGCCCCCTGCATGGAGTTCCACAGGCTGACTCTGCAGTGCATGAAGGAACAGCACTGCCTCTGGGTTGTTTGAAACCTGCTGCCTCTTGAGGTTGCTGGCCCCCGGGTTACGTGACAGCACTTAGCCAAGGTGCAAGGCCCCGTTGTACAGGGCTCTACACAGACACAGAGCCCAGAGGGAGCTTATACCTAGACAGCAGGTGGGCAGAGAAAGGAAGGTTTCTCCAGGCTGCAGCTGTGAGCCCAGGAGAATTGCTTGTTCGGGGTCACAGTCTGTTTCCGAGTGGAAGCAGAGGAGTGAATGTGTAACAGTCAGTAATTAACCACTGGAACCACTGGCCAAGGTGCTGGTGGAGTCTCCCTCACTGGTAGTTAAACCAAGCCCAGACGTTTGTCTACAGCTCTGCTGTGGGCACGTCAGCTTAGCCCTAGAGGATCACAGTGGTCCCTTGTGGCCTGGGAATCTGGGACCCATCCGCCCCTTGTCAACGAGGCCAAACAAACTGAAAAGCCGCTGCCTATGTTTGCCGATTTTAAAGCCAGCTGGGACCACTGTGATCGTCTAGCTGGAACCAGCCGGAGACCCTCCCTGCTCTGAGTGGAGCAGCGTGTGGTTCCCTGCCGGAGCCAAGCAGCTGGAGTGAAAGCTCCGTGGAGGGCAGAGGGTGTTGGGAACCTGCCATAGGCTGTGCCCCAGAATCTCCCTGCTTTTTGGTCAGGGTCTGTCGTCACATTTTGTTTCCTTTCTGGGCTGACAGTTTAGAAAAGAGCCCTTCTGGGATGCTGGAAAAGGCGTTTGCAGGCTTTCCCTTCGCCCCGCCCAGCATGCTGGGTCCTGGTGGCAGGCAGGTTCACATGTAGCAGCTGTGTCCAGCGTGACTCTCGCTTGCTGAGCAGCCCTGCTTCTTTTCCGACTGGAGCCTTCTCCAGCACCTCCCGTGGGAGGATCTGCCTGGATTTCAGACGCTCATTTGTGAAGCCTCGGAATAGCCCTGCGGAATGGGGAGGGCAGGGACTCAGCCACGTTTGAAAGCGGGGGAACCTGAGAGCCAAAGGAAGAAGTGGCTTGCACAAGGTCAGCTGTATCAGAGGTAAACCAGGCACCAGGGCCCTTGGGTGCCCCTTTGTTTGGAGCACATGGCCCCATCCTCTGGTCTGAGCGCAGTGCGCAGTGCGCAGCCTCTTGGCAGAGTAAATGCAGATCCATGCACAGGCACTCGGCAATGTGTAGCAGTGCCCTGGCTGGAGCAGGGCCTGAGCCCGGGGGAGGGAGGGAAGGAGGCTGTTTTGCTCAGTGGCCCTTAACCTTTCCAGGCAGGATGTCTCAGTGCTGGGGGGCAGGCCGCTGAAAGCTCTGCCTGCCCTGGCCAGGGCTAACCAGCCTGAAGGAAGGGCTACCTCTGGCTCGGCTGCAGGGTAATTCCATTGCACTTCTGTGGGCCTCTGGGACGTTCCTGGCCACAGGGGACCTGGAAGAGGCAGGAGGAGGATTCCTCCTGTGGTCAAGACCTGCACAGGCCCTTTTGCAGCTTCTGGCGTAGGGTGTGCTGGGCTCAGCAGTCAGGAATCCCGCACTGATTGCCAGGTGATCCCCACAGCAGCACCGGCTGGCACGGTCAGCGCTGGTGTTAAACCCTTCAGTAGAGGCATTTTCCTTTTCAACATGTTATACTGTAACAAGCCCAGTCCAGGGGCACTCTCTGTGCCCACCGTGCTGTCTTGGTTAGCACAGGGCCCTGCAGAGAAGGTCCGTCGCCCTGCACGGGAGGGGGAGCTCTCCGCAGGCCCCTTTCCCCAGGCTAGTTGTAAGCTAGCACTGGCCACAGGGGTGTTGGCGTCAGCTAGCAATCGGATCATAAGCCTGGGGACGTACGTGACTTTCTCCCCTGCTCTGAAGCCTGCCACCTGCAGCTCCCCTCGCCAGTTAGACTAGCTCTGTCCCGGTTGTACCTGCCTGTGCACTCAAGCCACTAGGGCCTGATGTCTCAAGTGGCTAGTCCATGGGGTGGTGACGTTGCTGCTGCTGCGAGCAGCGCTAGGTGCATCCATCCGCCCGAACAGACCTGCCCTTAGGCCAAGCTTCGGAGCTGCGCCGCCCTCGCCACAGGCACTCGGAAAGGCTTGCCGTCACCTTGGCCGCCTGCCCATGCGCCCGGGTCCTGGGGTGGCTGATGAATCTAGAGCAGAGGACACATGGGGTGGGGTATGCACCAGGCCAGGTCATCTCACCTGCCACTCACCACTCAGGGGCTGTGTTCTCTCCTGTCTCCACAGGTTGCCTGTCAAAATCTGAAGAGAAACAAGAGACAAACCCAGCATCTGACACCTCAGAACCCTGCTCCCCGCCACCGATTTACAGCCCAGCCTGCCAGTGGCTGCAGGAGTCAGACCTCACTGTGGAGACGCTGACGCTGGCCAGCGGTGCCACTCTGCAGCTAGCGGCCGTCCCGCCTGGGGTGCTGGGCAACGCAGACCTGTCATGCTTCTACTGTTGCACCCAGTGCGGCAAAGTGTTCTGGGAGGGCTCGCACTTGGGGCGCGTGCTCGCTCAGTTCAAGGAGGCTTTGTGCACCGCAGGGGGAAGCCAAAGCTTCTACGAGCTGAGCTAATGGGGAGGATTCTGGAGCAGGGCTGCAGATTCCGCCTGGCTCTTGATTCCCCGATGCTGCTGCGGCTTGCACAAGGGACAGGCCGGGACTGAGGCTCAGGCCTGGGAGTTGGGCTCCTTGGGGGGCCTGTGGGCTGAGGCCTGGGCAAAGAGCTGTAAGGGGCCATGCTGCCCACTGGCTTGACGTTGACTGGCCTCCACGGCACTCATTAAAGGAGAGATTCTGGGACCCATCCGTGTGGGGTGGCTGCTCATTGGCCACCCGCTCCCAGCTCTTTGGAAGGCTGTTCTGTGGCCTGGTACCCGCCGCGTGGGCCTTTGCTGTTCCGTGGCCGGGTACCCACCGCGCGGGCCTTTGCTGTTCCGTGGCCTGGTACCCGCCGCGCGGGCCTTTGCTGTTCTGTGGCTGGGTACCCGCCGTGCGGGCCTTTGCTGTTCCGTGGCCTGGTACCCACCGCATGGGCCTTTGCTGTTCCGTGGCCAGGTACCCACCACATGGACCTTTGCTGTTCCGTGGCCTGGTACCCTCCGCGCGGGCCTTTGCTGTTCCGTGGCCTGGTACCCGCCGCGCGGGCCTTTGCTGTTCCGTGGCCGGGTACCCGCTGTGCGGGCCTTTGCTGTTCCGTGGCTGGGTACCCGCCGCGCGGGCCTTTGCTGTTCCGTGGCCGGGTACCTGCCGCGCAGGCCTTTGCTGTTCCGTGGCCTGGTACCCGCCGCGCGGGCCTTTGCTGTTCCGTGGCCTGGTACCCGCCGCGCGGGCCTTTGCTGTTCCGTGGCCTGGTACCCGCCGCGCGGGCCTTTGCTGTTCCGTGGCCGGGTACCCGCCGCGCGGGCCTTTGCTGTTCCGTGGCCGGGTACCCGCCGCGCGGGCCTTTGCTGTTCCGTGGCCAGGTACCCACCACGCGGGCCTTTGCTGTTCCGTGGCCGGGTACCCGCCGCGCGGGCCTTTGCTGTTCCGTGGCCGGGTACCCACCGCGCGGGCCTTTGCTGTTCCGTGGCCGGGTACCCGCCGCGCGGGCCTTTGCTGTTCCGTGGCCTGGTACCCGCCGCGCGGGCCTTTGCTGTTCCGTGGCCGGGTACCCGCCGCGCAGGCCTTTGCTGTTCCGTGGCCGGGTACCCACCACGCGGGCCTTTGCTGTTCCGTGGCCAGGTACCCGCCGCGCAGGCCTTTGCTGTTCTGTGGCCAGGTACCCACCACGCGGGCCTTTGCTGTTCCGTGGCCGGGTACCCGCCGCGCAGGCCTTTGCTGTTCCGTGGCCGGGTACCCACCGCGCGGGCCTTTGCTGTTCCGTGGCCGGGTCCCCACCGCGCGGGCCTTTGCTGTTCCGTGGCCGGGTACCCGCCGCGCAGGCCTTTGCTGTTCCGTGGCCGGGTACCCGCCACGGGGGCCTTTGCTGTTCCGTGGCCAGGTACCCGCCGCGCGGACCTTTGCTGTTCCGTGGCCGGGTACCCGCCGCGTGGGCCTTTGCTGTTCCGTTGCCACAGGAACAGGGTCAGTGACGAGTAACGACCCACCAGTTCTCACCCTGATGAAACGTTCACCCCTGACTAGGCTAGGAAACGACCCGTGGCCCCGCTCCGCCCAGCTCACACCCAGAGCCAGCTGTGGCCACACTGCCTGGCCTGGCTAAAACGGGGCTCTGGAGGAGACAGGTAAAGGCAGGGCTGGCAGCCACCAAGCCTCAGTCACATTCCACCCCCGGCCCTGCCCTGAGCTTCCCCTCCCCTGAGCTCGCCCTCCTCCAGCCCTGCCCTGAGCACTCCCGGGGGGGGGGGGGGGGAGTGCAATATGACAAAGTACCTGCAAGAAATGTCAGATACTGCACCCCCCCCCAACACAGCACTGCTGGCCTTGTGCTGCCCACACCCACAGCTGGCTAGAAAAGCTCCATCCTGGTTTATGGAAGGAGCATTGGCAGGAATGCTGGCCCGGCTGCTCTTGCGAACAGGCCTCAGGGCCTCTTGGCTTCCCCGGTGGAATTCCTGCTCAGGCAGCTCTCAGACGTGTCCTCCAGTTGCTCCTCCCCATGCTAACGGCGCGGCCTTGGACTGCCACAGTGCTGAGCCGCTAGGCAACAGCAGCCAGCCGGCTCCCTGGATGACCTGCCCTGCCTTGCTTAGCCGCTGGCCCTTGTGCAAAGCTCCTGGCTCCCCTGGCTTGTCCGGGGCCTCAGCAGCTTGTGGTGATTCCCAGCCCCCATGTGGGGACAACACTGCCCCTGTCCCTGAGCAGCCCTGCCCAGCATGGCACTTGAAGGGCTGATGACGCTGCATTGTGGCTTGGTGCCCATTGGTGATGAAGGAAACAGCCAGTTTCTCTTTGAGCTCCGGGGCAAATCCGAGCTGCCAGGTCCATAGTAACTCACAGCAGCAAGTGTCCCAAACTAGCAGCCCCTGTGCAGGGCGGGGGGTGGCAGCCCTGGGGGTCCCTGTGGCCAGGGCACATGGCTGCTCTCTCAGCAATGCCCTCGGGCGTCAATGTTGCTGTCCACCAGGGTGTCAGTGCTTCTCTGCACGGGACTTGACCAGGAGGGCGAGTGTGTTGTCCCAGCTCAGACCGGGTGCTGGGCCTCAGAGGAGTTCAACCTGGGGGCTGCCCTCCTGGGAACAGAGATTGTCTCAGATACGGCAAGAGAGGCAGGTTTAGGATGCTCGTCCCAGGTTTAAGAGGGACCCAACTGCACGCAGGGAGTTACAAGGGAGGCACAAGAGCTGGGCAGACGTGCTCACCAGAGCGACGTGTCTTCTTTCCAGTGTCTGCACTTGCCAGTGGCCCAGCCACCGTGGCGCCCTTTCCACAGGCCCATTACACCGGAGTCAGTGCAGAGCCAGCGTGCTGGGAATGAGCATGTGGCGCCTGCACATGCCGAGCGTGAGTGTGTGCAAGCCTGGGATGGAGAGCGAGCGCGCTGCAAGCTCTAGAACTGTGCACGAGTACCAGGCTACTGCGTGTGAGTACACGCACACGTGGCCGATGTGCACACTGAGCACAGGTGTGAAGAGCTCAAGGGTAGCGATATTTGCTGCGAGTGTCCATTTTTCTGTTGGGTAAGTCACTCAGGAATGTGAAAACGCGCGCGCGCACACACACTCTCTCTCACACACACACACTCTCTCTCTCACACACACACATTCTCTCTCTCTCTCACACACACACACACACACACACACTCTCTCTCTCTCTCACACACATACACACACTCTCTCTCTCTCTCACACACACACACTCTCTCTCTCTCTCTCTCTCTCTCACACACACACACACTCTCTCTCTCTCTCTCTCACACACACATACACACTCTCTCTCTCACACACACACACACACACACACACACTCTCTCTCTTTCTCTCTCTCACACACACATACACACTCTCTCTCTCTCACACACACACTCTCTCTCTCTCTCTCTCTCTCTCTCACACACACACACTCTCTCTCTCTCTCTCTCTCAGTGGTGCCTGCCCTACTGTGAGGGCTGCTGTTTACCAAAAGGAAATGCAAGTTCTCGATTTCACCCGCCCGAGCTCCAACCAGCCATTGGGGGTGGGAGAGGTGTTGTGGTCTGACAGGGGGCCAAGACTTTCTGACCCTAAATCTGTGAGTGAGTAAGAGTTTTGTCAGGTCATAGGGTTTCAGACATAATACAGCAAGTCCCAGCTGCCTACAGTCTAATGGACAAGCTGAGAATGCTGTTCAACTCGTACAAAAAGCACTAGGGTTACTGCATGACGGACCCGCTCAGCCTGGGGGTGCAAGCCTGGGAGGCCCGCCGCTCCCCCCCACACCCGGCCAAGCTTTATTCAACAGCAAGCTTAGAAACAGTAGCTGAGTGAGGGTTTGTCCGCAGGGTGCAGGGAATGAGCCGCTATTAGTCACCTTTGGATCCAACGAAGAACCACGGTGGAGGGGCATGCAAAGTGCCTCATATGAAGCTGAAGGATGGACTATGGTCCCTAATGGTAGCAACTGGCCTAGCGAGCCACTGTAAGAACACAGGTAGCACCATGGGGTTCTGCTGTCCTGGCTAACACTGGAAATGTCTGAGTGAAATCAGAGCCATCAACCTGTCGCCTGCCAGGTCGACTCAGCTGAGAGAAGAAATGCAGCAGCAGACAATGCAAAGCCCAGCAACCCCCGTAACAAGAACAGCTCCAGTAGTGCAGTCACTGCAGATGGGGCTGGTCACTGGGTGACACAGCCTGTGGCAGGACTCCCCACACACTGCTGAGCTGCCTCTGCGCGCTGCAGCCATGCAGCTCGTTGTGACTAGTGGCTGTGGTGTAACTGTGGCTGCAAGAGCAGGCCGAGACTCGCCGGGGTGGGAGCGGATGGGGGCTGAGTTACTCTGACAGGGACCACAGGGAAGAAGCTCTGCCTAGCTGTTGGTCAGCTACTAGCAATGCTTTAGTGTTAAGCCGAGTGGCTTACGTAACTGTACGACACCCATTCCAGCGTTTCCCACAGGCTGGGCTGACGTGCATGCCTGGAACCGCACACAGCAGGACTGAAGGGGGGGTCAGCTTTTAGCCCTTTGGAAAACACTGGCAAAGACACCTGGCACTCTGCACGGCCCTAAGCCGGCTGTAGCACCCTGTGTGGGGTTGTTTCTAGTGCACATGGGCTAAATCAGCTCACACCCATCGGACCCTGCATGGGGCTGCCAAGAAATAGCCCCAAGGTGCTGCAGAGACCTGGAGCAAACATCCCATGCTGCACCCAGGCTGATGGTCATTGTGATGCTGTAAAAGCCGCTCCTTGGCCAGGGGAGGGAGCAGAACAGGGCAAGGGTGGAGCTGGGGCAGGAAGAGGCAGGGTGGGGAGAGGCCTTGGGGAAAGAGTAGGGGCCTGGGGCGGAGCAGGGTCAGGCAGAGGGGGAAAGGAGGAAGCTGGCACCCGTGGGCTAAGGGTGGGGGCGCTGGCCTGTCTGCTGGGCACTGACTTGGGCTGCTGTCTCCCTCACATGGTCCAGCCATGAGCACAGCAGACAGCGCTGGGGTGCACTGCCATATACACGGGTAAGCCCGGCGTGTGGGCGGGGCTGCGCTGGCTGGGGGGCGCTGCCATTTACACGGGTAAGCCCGGCGTGTGGGAGGGGCTGCGCTGGCTGGGGGGCGCTGCCATTTACACGGGTAAGCCCGGCGTGTGGGCGGGGCTGCGCTGGCTGGGGGGCGCTGCCATTTACACGGGTAAGCCCGGCGTGTGGGCGGGGCTGCGCTGGCTGGGGGGCGCTGCCATTTACACGGGTAAGCCCGGCGTGTGGGCGGGGCTGCGCTGGCTGGGGTGCACTGCCATTTACACGGGTAAGCCCGGCATGTGGGCAGGACTGCACTGGCTGGGGTGCGCTGCCATTTACACGGGTAAGCCCGGCGTGTGGGCGGGGCTGCGCTGGCTGGGGGGCGCTGCCATTTACACGGGTAAGCCCGGCGTGTGGGCGGGGCTGCGCTGGCTGGGGGGTGCTGCCATTTACACGGGTAAGCCCAGCGTGTGGGCGGGGCTGGGGGGCGCTGCCATTTACACGGGTAAGCCCGGCGTGTGGGCGGGGCTGGGGGGCGCTGCCATTTACACGGGTAAGCCCGGCGTGTGGGCGGGGCTGGGGGGCGCTGCCATTTACACGGGTAAGCCCGGCGTGTGGGCGGGGCTGGGGGGCGCTGCCATTTACACGGGTAAGCCCGGCGTGTGGGCGGGGCTGGGGGGCGCTGCCATTTACACGGGTAAGCCCGGCGTGTGGGCGGGGCTGGGGGGCGCTGCCATTTACACGGGTAAGCCCGGCGTGTGGGCGGGGCTGCGCTGGCAGCAGACGGGTCAGGACTCGGCTTTGCAGTTGGGGTTTGCACAGCTGCCTAACGGAGTTAGGTGCCTGGCTCCCACCACTCCCAGAGGCATCGAACTCCCTTGGCTCCTTTGCAAATCCCACTGAGCCGGAGCCTGGGGTCCTGGCTACCTAGGCCTGCCGGCCTCGGGCATGCTCACTGTCAGCTGGCTTAGCCTGCAGCCGTTCCCAGCCCTTGGCTGGCAGAGCAAAGCCAAAGCTGCCTACGTTATGCCCTGCTCCAGCCGGAGAGGGGTCAGTGTTTTGTTTTCCCTGCATTGGGCGCTGGGGAGCTGGGTGGGGAAGAGCCTGCCATGAGCTGGGCTGTGGTTTCCAACCCTATGAAGCTGGTCCTTGCACCAGGCCACCAGCTGCAGCCCAGGGATGGATGCAGGGCCTCAACCCGCATCCAGCAGCTGAGCATGAGTCAATGGGACTAGCAGGCACATCAGCCAGGTGGGCTTTACCAGGGACTGAACAGGGCTTGGCTCGCATGTGACTTGACTGGCTGCCTTGCCGCAGTGCCACCAGGTCTGGTTCCCGTGGGGTATTGCACGTGGAACCCGTCAGGCCCTCTGCCTCCCTGGGGCAGCCCAGTTCAGCTGCTGGGCTCTGTGGGAGTCGTCGCCTCTGATACTGCAAACCCTGGTGTCCGAGCACTGTCCCAGACGCAGCAGGGCTGTGCTAACACAGACAAGCTCCCTCTCCAACAGGCAAGCCAGGCCCCCGGAAAGGGGCAGAACACCCAGCAGAGAAGCCACGTCAGGCGCCTAATAACCCGGGGGGAAAGCTGAGGACACGTATCCTGGAATTCACAGAGTGACTCTGATGGAAAGTCCTTTGCAATGGGCCACTTGCCCCCTCCATATAGGTTTGTCCATCCCCAGCTTCGCGCCTGGGCCTAGCTCTGATTTCAGTGCCTTTCCATTTGCAGCCCACCCTTGGCTATGGCTTGCATCCTGCCAACCCCTTGTCGGCATGGCTAGGAGCTGCCAGGCACAGAGCCCAGCATCCAGCCCAGGACAGCTGTCAAGAGACAGGAACCCTGCTTCCTGCAGACCAGCCTTTGGCTGCATTCAGGCAAGACGTGAAATCCCAGCAGGAATGCCGGGGGAAGTGCTGTAAGGCTGCTGGGAAGCTCAGTGATCCTGGACAACAATTCTCTTCCTCTTCTTCCGGATGGAGGCCAGCGGCTGGGCCAGCTCCTGGTCTCAGACACCTTGCTGGGAACCTTTTAACTTGACTGCAATTGCCCCAGATGTGCCCCCGCAGAACAACCAGAATCTCTCAGCCTTTTACTGCAATTCTGTTGGGCTGAATTAGGGCCAGCTAAGACTCTAGGGCTAGGCAACCCATGACATAGGGCCCCCATCCCATGGTCCCACCCCTCTTGATGTGGCATGAAGTCTGTCACCACTAGACCTCCCAGCCCTTAGGGCGCTAGAGATAAGAATGCTGCTGGATCACTCGCCCTTCTGTGACCCTGGGAGCAACGTGTGTGGGCTACCTGTATGGACTGGTCCCCAAAGAAGATGGCAGCAGGTTTTTCCCCCAGCACCAGCCATAGTCCTAGCTGAAGTGGCCGTGGCCTAGGCTGTGAGCTCCAGGGTGTGGGTGGGACCTTGGATGGAGCAGTCAAGCTAGAGACGTGTGTGGCGCAGAAGGGCTCCCTGGGCTAGCAGGGCTGTGCAGTGTCTGGCTCTGCCTTGGTTTGTCATTGCAGGTCTGCTTAGCAGCACCATTGGCTTGGCACCCCCAGCCCTGGAGAAGCAGGCACTGACAGCCATGGGAACGGCTCCAAGGAAACGGGGAGGAAAGGCCACGTCTCACCTCCTTATGTTAGGAGCCCAGGATGCTATTTCCCTGGGCAAGGGTCAGTCCCGCTGGCAGCTGAGCAGGAACTGAACGGTGCCCACGTCTGCCCCGTTGGGTCAGGAGCCTGGGAAATCGCTAGGCCAGACCTGCTGGCCCTTGGTTAGGGCACCGTGTCCCTTTCCTGCTCCCCGGGATGTGGTGAGCCTCTGCTAGCCCTTCCAGCCTGAGCGCCAAGGGGCATGTGGCATCTGCGCTGCTGTTCAGTTCAGGTCCCTTTGGGAGAAAGCCCCTGCCTTTGGCAGCGCTGGGTCTGCCTCCATGCCCAGGCTCACTGGGACTCTTCCTGGGGTGCGGCCACGCAGAGAACAAGGCTGTGACCCTGGGGGGGGGCTTCCTTCGCTCCTCATCCCTTCACTCCCACAAAGGTACCGCAGCTTGATGCAGTTAGAGTGCAGCAGACGATACACGGCGCTGGCTAGGCTGGCCAGACCAGAGCAGAGGATGGTCTGGGGGTTCTGGTTCCTTCTTCCAGCAGAAGCCCACTCCGAAGGCTTTGGAGGCCGATGAAATGCAGCTACGAGACATTTAGCCAACCGTGCATCGGACACATTCCTTCCCCCAGGCACTGAGCCGCCGGCATGGCAGCGTCCTTTGGACCGGGGAGAGGCATCTGCCTTGATTACATTGGCTCTATGACATGGTCCTTCCTGCGGCTTTGGACGAATCCTAGCCTCATAGAAGTAGAGGTCATCGAGTCCAGTCCCCTGCACTCATGGCAGGACCAGGCACCAGCTAGCCCATCCCTAACAGGTGTCTGTCCAACCCAGGGGTGGGCAATCATTCTGGAGGGGGCCACTTCACAAATTTTGGAAGTGGCTGTGAGTCGACCCGGAAGGGGCAGGGCCTTGGGCAGAAGGGGCGGGGTTGAGAGCTACCCTGCTGGTCTGAACCAGCTGCAGCTATAAGAACAGTGTCATTGAAATTATGAACCAGATGAAGTGGTTTAACTTTCTCATATTGCTTTATCAGACTTCATTTTAAATAAAGTAAAATATTATGTCCAACACAAAAGGTTTCAGTGTTTTCTTTATTTACGGGAGGCGTGGGGAACCTTTCTTGGGTCTGGAGTCACTGACCCACACAAAAAATCAGTTGGGGACCACACAAATGAGAAGCAAAAAAACTCCTCCAAAAATTCCCCAACACTTCCTGATGTGGTCCAACTGAGACACCTCACTGCTCGAGTGCCCCAGCCTCACGGGGGGAGGGGAAAGCTGAGATTCAGGGCTTCCCGTAGACTAGTTTTACTTTTCTGGGGTTCTGGAGCTGCTGGAGTTTATGGCCCTCCTTAGGCACTGGGGTAGGGACAGAAATGAGGGGTATAGTGCGTGAGACAGGGCTGCCGGAAGGGAGGGCGCTGGGATGCAGGAGCAGGCTGGGAGTAGGGTGGCTGACCAGGTGTCGGGAGCAGGAACAAGGAAGGGTGTCGGAGCAAGCTGGGGGTGCTGGGTCTTGGAGAGGAGGGAAGTCATGGGATTGAGGTGGGGATAAGGGATCTGGGCATGAGAGGGAACCTTACGCTGTCTAGGCCGCCCCAGAGGGAGGCCCCACTGCCACAGCCACGTGGTCTGGGCACCCACTGAGGCACCGAGGCACAGCGGCCACAGAGCGTCCTGGAGGCTGGAGGTGCCGCTGCCACATGCAGCCCGGGGCCAGCCCCAGAGGCGCTGCTGCTGTGGCCAGGCAGCCCGGTGCCGGCCCCGGAGACGCTGCTGCTGTGGCCACATGGCCCGGGGCCAGCCCTAGAGGTGCTGCTGCTGTGGCCATGTGGCCCGGTGCCGGCCCCGGAGGCGCTGCTGTGGCCACGTGGCCCGGTGCTGGCCCCGGAGGTGCTGCTGTGGCCATGTGGCCCGGTGCCGGCCCCGGAGGCGCTGCTGTGGCCACGTGGCCCGGTGCTGGCCCCGGAGGTGCTGCTGTGGCCACGTGGCCCGGTGCCGGCCCCGGAGGCGCTGCTGTGGCCACGTGGCCCGGTGCTGGCCCCGGAGGCGCTGCTGTGGCCACGTGGCCTGGTGCTGGCCCCGGAGGTGCTGCTGTGGCCACGTGGCCCGGTGCCGGCCCCGGAGGCGCTGCTGTGGCCATGTGGCCCGGTGCTGGCCCCGGAGGTGCTGCTGTGGCCATGTGGCCCGATGCCGGCCCCGGAGGCGCTGCTGTGGCCACGTGGCCTGGTGCCGGCCCCGGAGGCGCTGCTGTGGCCACGTGGCCCAGTGCCGGCCCCGGAGGCGCTGCTGTGGCCACGTGGCCCGGTGCTGGCCCCGGAGGCGCTGCTGTGGCCACGTGGCCTGGTGCTGGCCCCGGAGGTGCTGCTGTGGCCACGTGGCCCGGTGCTGGCCCCGGAGGCGCTGCTGTGGCCACGTGGCCTGGTGCTGGCCCCGGAGGTGCTGCTGTGGCCACGTGGCCCGGTGCCGGCCCTGGAGGCGCCGTAGCAGGGGGCATCTCCAGACTTTGGGGCCAGCCCAGACCGTGTGGCCACAGTAGCAGTGCCTCTGGGGCCGGCCTTGTTGAGGAGCCTCAGCCCTAGCACTGCCTCCTCGCCAGCGGCTGCATGGGGGGTAGAGGGGCGGGGCAGGGCTGAGCTCCTTTTCCCCTCCCCCCGCCCCTGTGCACACCCATTGGGGGGGTTGGGCCTGTTATTGCCTCGCAGGCCAGATCAAAGCCCAAGGCGGGCTGGATCTGGCCTGCTGAGAGGGTTTTGCCCGCCTCTGGAGATTCCACAACCCCCCTGTCGCCTTATCCCAGTGTCTCACCCCCGGACAGTTGGGAAGATTTTCCTGATGTCCAACCCACCCTCCCCTGCTGCAGTTTAAGCCCCTTGCTTCATAGCCTGTCCTCAGAGGCCAAGGAGACGATTTTGTCAACCTCCTCCCTGTGTTCCCTGTTAGGTACTTGAAAGCTGTTGCCATGTCCCGTCTCAGTCGTCTCGTGTCCACATTGACCAGGCACAGCTCATGTTCTCGAGACCGTTAATCGTTTTATGGCCCTGCTCTGGATCTTCCCCCGTTTCACCACGTCTTTCCTGAAATGTGGTGCCCAAAACTGGACACACGCCTCCCACTGAGGCCTAACCAGCGCAGAGTAGAACAGAAGAATGGCTCCTCGTGTCCTGCTCACAGCACACCGGGCAATGCATGCTGGTTGCGTTTTTTAGCAACAGTGTCACACTGTTGAGTCACATTTAGCTTATGACCCACTATGACCCCTAGATCTTTTTCTGCAGTCCTCCTTCCTAGCCGTTCACTTCCCGTTTTGTTCCTTCCTAAGTAGAGCATTTTGCATTTGTCCTTATCGAACTTCATCCTATTGCCCATTTCTTCAGTTGTCCAGCTCATTTTGAATTATACCCTTATGCTTCAACGTGCTTGCAACCCCTCCTAGTTTGGTATCATCCACAAACTTTGTAAGAATACTCTTTATGCCATCATCTAAATCATTGATGAAGATATTGAACAGAGCCAGTCCCAAAAACTGACCCCTATGGAACCCCACTTATTATGCTCTTTCTGCAGGACTGTGAACCATTAATAACTACGCTCTGAGAATGAAAAACCTTAAAAAAAACAACAAATAGTCTTGCAGCACCTTAGAGACTAACAAAAATGTAGCTGGTATGTAGATGGATGTAGCGTTCATGGGCACAACCCACTTCTTCAGCGGAATGGAGTTTAAGGGTCCAGTCTCCAAATAAATAGCAGAGAAAGAGAGGGGATGGAGGTGGGGGGAAGAGAAGGTGAAAAAAAGGGGGGAAATATTGTCAATTAGAGTGTCCATGCTAAATGAATCTGATGGAGTGGGTACTCAGTGCGCTTGAGTACCCAGAGTTGGGGTTTTTTTGTCATTAATCCCTGAGAAAAGTTATCCAGCCAGTTATGCACCCACCTTATAGTAGCCTCATCTAGGTTGTATTTGCCTAGTTTATTGATAAGAGGGTAATGTGAAACCATAGCAAACTTTACTAAAGTCTAGGTAAACCACTTGTACTTCTCCCTTAGCCACAAGACTTGTCATCCTAGCAAAGAAAGGGTACGTCTACACTACAGCGCTAGTTCGAACTAACTTTGTAGTGTAGACAGACCCAAAGCTATCGGACTGGATTGACATGATTTGTTCTTTGCAAATCCATGCTGGCTGTTCCCTAGCACCTTAGTGTCTTCCAGCTGTTTGCAGATGGATTCCTTCATTAGTTGTTCCATTACCTCTCTTGGCACAGAAGCTGCTTATGTGGGAGGGGGTCTCAGTCGCCAAGGGAACGTCTACACTGCAGCTGAGGGGTGTGATTTCCAGACAGGCAAACAGCATCACACTGACCCTTCTCAAGCTACAACACGGACAATAGCAGCATGGACCTTGCTGCCCGAGCCGTGGCTCACGCTAGTTGCCCAAGCTGAGCCCCAGGGGCCAGGCAGGTCCTCAGGTGGCCGCCTGTACAGGCCATGCTGGTACTGTCCATGTTGTAGCTCAAGCAGAGCTAGTGCCTGGCAATCTGCCTGCCTCCCTGGGCTGGATAAACAGACACGAAGGGCTGAGCCAGAGCCAGGGGCGTCTGCTGGGAGGCTTTGACTGGAGTCTGGGCTCTGGCTCAGTGGCTGGGGTTCCTGCCAACACCTGTTCCCAGGCAGCGCACCTGTGCCCGCGCCCCGTGGCTTGCACAAAGGCAGCGATGCCGGAGATGTAATCTGTGCGCCAAGCTTATCTCTAGCAATAACGGTGGATTCAAAGCCAAGCTCCTTGCCGAACCGGCCTTGAGCAACACCCAGGAAGTCATAAATTGTCCAGTTTTGAATGGCGGGCAAACTTCAAAGAGAATTAAACCCAACTCTTTTAATCAGACACAAAGATTGTTTTCCTAATTGGCGGCTTTTTTGAAGCCTTGGCACTGCCGCGCTAATGTGGAAGGTTTATTAGCAAGGTAATGCGCCCTTTCTCCGTGGTTTGAGCCGATGTGGGGCGGGCAGGCGGGCATGGCAGGCAGGCGTGGTTCAGAAGTGAAGGCATGAGGGGAAGGAGCCCACCAGAGAGACACTGGCTGCCCAAGGACATTTCCTGTCTGGGCATGAGAGGCTGGCCCTGACCTTGGCCCGGAAACTGAGGCCTTCTTCCACTGCAAAGCCCCTTTGGGAAAGCTCCAGTTACTACTTCCCCTCCCCCGCAGTAATAATGACACCCCTCCCCCACCGCACTCCTTTGCCCAGCACCTTACACCTCAGCCCCCTGCACTGGCCTGCCCAGCTCAGCCTGTGCTTAGCGTGGGATGGAAGCTGCCAGGACCCAGCAGCTGGCAGCAATGAGCTAATCTGTCTTCTCCCCACCCCTCTAAGGAGGGCAGCTCAGGCATGGGGCAGGGTGCTTGTTAACCCTTCCAAAGAGCCAGACACTTGGGCCTGCTCTCTGCCCGTCAGCCTGAAGCACACAACGGGCCTCCGACAAGCCCCTTTTCCAGCCAGTGACCAAGGCGCTTTTGGAAATATGCAGTTTTTGGCTTCAGTGACAAAGCCTTCTCCAGGCTCACCATGTGCTCCGTGGGCCGTGGCACAGCATCCCACCCTGGCTGGGCGGGTAGGAGCTGTCTCACTGGCATTCCTGGCGCTCAGAAATGGGACGCACGTAGGGTATGGCCAGCTGAGACCCACTGTCACTGACGCCCAGTCTTGGGCTAGGACACGCTCTCCTTGGCCTATCCCAGCTCCTCGCCTGAGTGCCCCCACGGACCATTTGGCCCGGCTGGATTGCAGTCCCATGGGGCTGTCAGACTAGCCTGTGGTGATGCCGAGGAGTTTCCGAAGGGCTCTATGCAGGTCGTCTGTGCCCCTGGCTGGATGTGTCTTCGAAGGAAAAGCAGGTGGGTAGAATTGATGCTGAGCAAGCAGCGGGAGCCAGGGTCCTGGCCTGGAGTCACACAGTTTGCCCAGCTGAATGGCAGACCCTGACCATTTGCGCGCTGCTTGTGGCTGTGACTGAGTAACCGGGCTCCCGTTGTTTTCCTGCATATCCTGAGTCTGAGGGTGACAAGGCATTTGGCGCTCCAGCTAATTCAGTTTACAAATGACTCAATAAACACAATTCCTCACCAGCCAGGAATGTGCTTCCCTCCCCTCTTCCCACCCAGCCCCAGCCCCTTCCGAGCCAACTTCCTTCCTTGGCTAAGCTGGAGCGGAAACCAGGCTGCATCTCAGAGCGGCTCAGCATGCACACAGCAACTTTGGGGCCTGGATTGAAGCTGGGCTGCAGGTCAGCCCCACACTGGAGCCATGTCTGTGGAGCTCGGGCTTTGGCCAAGTCCTGGCCTCCGGAGCTGCCTCTGAGCAGAAGGAAGCACACATAATGACAGACTTTGCTTCCCATACTTGGCTCATGGCTGGGCGAGTTTAAGAGCTGGCTGCAGGGATAAAGGCCCTAGTGGCCTTTTGAATGGTCACTACCCACAGCTTGGACAGAGAGACCCCTTCTGTGCCCCCCCACAAGGGACTACAGCACAGGCAGTAATGCAAGCTGCCCCCCATGCTGACATGCTGGCCTGGGTAGATGGGGTGTTCAACTCACTCTGGGTCTGGCTGTCAGCTGGTAGGGGACCCAGGGGCTGGTTGTGGGGGTTTGTTTCATGTTCAATGTGGATACTTGCCCCTGGACTTAGGGTGAACCCTGGACAATATTTGGTATAGGCCACCCACAGGTGCAAACAGCTTTTGGTCTATTAAACAGCCCCTGCATCAGGTCTTCCCTTCGGGTGTCTCTCAAGGAGGGTTCTGAGTACATCCCAGGGGACAGAAGAGAGCTTCATATCAAGGCACTATGGCAATGAACTATGTACTTCCCAACCCCCCAGTCCTGTCCCAACATGCCCTGGGCTAACGGCAAAATCTGCAATGGAGATTTCATTGGGCAAATTCCTGGTCCTGAATCAAACGTTCCACCGTGGCTGGGTAGACCTTGTGAAATATGGAGATAGTTGAACATTACCTTTGTAAAATGAACCAAGTGTGGTCTTAGATGACTCAAGAGACACCGTAACTGGCTTCAGAACCTCTTGAATTCAGCCAAGGGGTACCATTTCCTGTCTATGTTAAGAGCCCCCTGAACATGGCACCCCAGGGATCAGGTAGCAGCCAGGGGAGCCATTGAACAGGGAAGATCCCCTGGATACAAGAAATGAGGGTGAAGACTTCTCCATATGTAAATTAGGGATGCTCCTGGTTAATCAGCCGGCGGGTTAAACTTCCACCTTCAGGGCCACTGAAACCAAGGGCATTGGGAACACTGGCAACTTGCAAGGTAAGCCCTTGGGTTTCTAAATGCAACCTTGTCTCTGTCTGCCTGGACGTGCCATCTCCAGCCCTCGGGCTACGTCTACACTGGCAGGATTTTGTGCAAATACTTTTAACGCAAGAGTTTTTGTGTTAAAGTATTTGCGCAAGAGAGCGTCTACACTGGCATGTGCCTTTGCACAAGAGATGTACTTTTGCGCAACAGCATCCGTGCCAGTGTAGACGCTCTCTTGTGCAAGAAAGCTCCGATGGCCATTTTAGCCATCAGGCTTTCTTGCGCAAAAAATTAACGTTGCTGTCTACACTGGCCTCTTGCGCAAGAAGGCTTATCCCTGAGCGGGAGCATCACACTATTTGTGCAAGAAGCACTGATTTCCTACATTAGAGTGTCAGTGGTCTTGCACAAGTACTTGCAGCCAGTGTAGACAGGTGGCAAGATTTTGCGCAAAATCTTGCTGCCTGTCTACACTGGCCACAAGTACTTGCGCAAGACCACTGACTTTGTGATGTAGGAAATCAGTGGTTCTTGTGCAAATACTCTTGATGCTCCCACTCAGGGATAAGCCCTCGTGCGCAAGTATTCTTGTGCAAGAGGCCAGTGTAGACAGCAACATTAATCTCATGCGCAAGAAAGCCTGATGGCTAAAATGGCCATTGGAGCTTTCTTGCACAAGAGAGCGTCTACACTGGCACGGATGCTGTTGCACAAAGGCACATGCCAGTGTAGACGCTCTCCTGCGCAAATACTTTTAACGGAAAAACTTTTCAGTTAAAAGTATTTGCACAAAATAGTGCCAGTCTAGATGCAGCCCCTGTGTGTTTCTATGACAGGGATGCTAACTACCAGTGCTCCTTGGTCAGCTGGGCCGATCCTGCACCTAACTATGATAAATGAACTATTTTAATTTTGTTTTAAATCACAAGGAAAAAACCCAGCAGCGGAGGAAAACACCCAATTGTTCAATCCAAAACGTGCCTGTGCCCGGTGCCCCTGTCTCTTTAGTCACAAGCTCTGATTGACTTTCATGTTGCTGCTTTAATGACTGATTGGCAGGGAAGGCCACCAGCAAAGGTCTGTCCTGCCCAGGGCTTGTCTGCCCCAGTTCCTGCCCTGGGCCCGCGCTGCCCTGAGCCTGTTTGTTGTTTGATCGCTATCCACTCTCCTCTTTTTCTCCGCTGGCGCTGGGAAGAAAAGCTCTGGTCTTTCCCACGCTCTCTGACACATTTCAATGAATTAAGCAGGGGCCACGCCTCCTTCCCGAGTGCCTCTGGCCCCGCCCCGAGGCTCCTTGGCTCCCTTTAAGGAGGCCTCGGAGGGTTGCTGGGCGGACTGGCTGCTGCTCTTTGCGACCAGGAATCTGGCTGGCTCCGGGCGTAGCGCGGAGGCCGGTAACGCGAATGTAACCCCGAGGACTCAGCGCGCTGGGCAGGGGGAGCCCGAGACCCCGGCACAAAACTCCCCCGCGCGGCCCCTGTTCCCGCGTGGCCCCTGTTCCCACGCCCCGCCCGCCGTGGCTGCAGCCGGCCGTGCACCGCGCACTGCGTGACCGGCCCGCGGGCGCGAGGCTGCTTTGCAGGACAACGCCGCGGGCCTTGGAACGTTCTCTGACGTCACAAAGCCACCCTGGGCGGGGAAGAGCCAGACACACGGCACGTGGTCCGGCTGCCATTCAAACCCTGAGCCGTCCAATCCGCTGCGCTGCTGCCTGCCCCGGTGCTGGGCTTGCCTGTCCGTCGCTGCCAGGCCGCTGGCAGGCAGCAGCAACGCTCCTGCGGCCAGGGCCCAATCCAGCACGGACCTAAGCACCCTAACCCCATTGGTCGCCATGGAAATGTGGGCGTGGCCAGCACCTCATAGCTCAGGCCCTTTCTAGGAGGCCAGCCTTGTGGCAAAACCAGCCGATCTGGGCTGTTTAAGGACGGGGGGGGGGATGTGAGTGACAGGACAGGGCTTTGCTCAGACTCAGATGCCCTAGCTGGGTCATGGCTTAGTCCAGTGGTTGCAGCCCCCGAGGAGCTGGCGGATGTCATCCCGGGGGTCGCCGTAGCCGTGGGCATAAGCCCCGGCCGCCTGGATCTAAGTGCTGCCCCGCTCAGATTACCTTGGGAGGCACCACACGAGTACAACAACATAAGGGGGTCGTGGCTGGAAAAAGGTTGCGCACCATGAGCCACTCCTCCGGCTTCCAGGGAACTAATTGTTTGAGCAGCCAGGTTTGACTCAGCCGCATGGTCAGTTGCAGCTCCCAGGGCTGGCTTCCTGCCACAAGCTCTGTCCCAGGTGTGTCAGCTTTAAGAGCTGCCGGGAGACAGGAACTATAGAGTTGTGATGAGTGTGGCTGGAGTGGCCAGCAGGGCACCTGTGTTTTTCCTGGAGGCCTCTTCTTTCGAAATAACTTCCATGTCCACACACACCTTTTTCCAAAAAAACTTTTTTGGAAAAAGCATTATTCCTCATAGAATGAGGTTTACCACCATCAGAAAAAGCCCTCCGTTATTTTGACTTTTTGTCAAAATAATGCTATTGCAGTGTGGACGCAAGTATTGTCTTTCTGGAATAATGGCCGTTATTCCAGAAAAACGCTGCAGTGTAGATGTATTCTAGGTGGGGATGACTGGTGTGTTCCTTGCACCCCAATGCCCAGGCTGGCTAGTTATGTCGCAGAAAGTTAATGACAACTGACTCCTCTGTGTGAAGAGCCCATTCTGGGTGGCTGGAGGGATGGAAAGGGAGTTTGAAGTGTGGAGTTGTCTCAGGAGTGTGATATGTTGTCTCTAAGCATCAGCATGCTCCTTAGGTCGTAGTATATTTAGTTCAGGAGATCTCATTTGGGTCAGTCACAGTTTTGGTTTGGCCTGGTTTTTACAGCACTCCAGAGTAGCAATGCAAGGCAGGAAAAATGTCTGCTATCAGCTGCCTGCAGGCAGCTCCGCTAATCTCACTGTAGTTAGCATGAGCAGCATGACCCCCCCTTGGTGCCACGCGAGCGGAGTTTAGTGCGATTCTGATACTAAGCCGTGAGCTGTCTTCACCAGTGAGACTTGGTCGTGGGTTCCTTTACTTGGATGGATGGATGGATGGATTTTCATGCTGCCTGCTTCAGTGGACACAATTGCTATGAAAATGCCACACTCAACATTTCAATTTGGCAGCCAGTCTTACATTCCCACCCAGGTTTCACCATTTGCTCTAGAGCTGGGCCAAATGGAACATATCATGGGGTCAGTTCCTCAGCCAAGGCTGGCTTTCACAACGGCCATCTGGAGAGACACAAGGTGGTGATTTGAATGCTTGGAATTAATGGAGTTTTGGGAATGAGAGGGTAAGAAGAGGGAATAGCCTTTGTAAATCAGAGATAATGCTCCAAACACCAGTTAGTCAAACGTAGGTTTGTTTTCCAATATGCTGTAACATGTGAGGTGCTTTCCGTCCCTGTTCAGTTTCCATTCTTCTGTGTTGTCCCAAGAAACATTTACAGTTAGTGATTCTTGCACTTTTGTCCTCAGCAATTCAAACATTTGCTTGGAAAGAGATTTGATCCTAGCACCTTGCGCCTGAATTGTATTGAGTGAGGCCTCTCTGGGCAGGATGGGGGTTGGGACGGTCACCATGTTCACTGGGGAAAACAAGCAGCCTCCACAGCAGGGGTGGTCAATCATTTTTGAGGGGAGCCACTCCAAGAATCTGGTAAGTGGTCAAGGCCTGCACTCTTCTGTGATATTAATGGAGGAGGTGTGGCGTCTGGCATGGAGGCTGGGTGCAGAAGGGAGCTCAGGGTAATGGATTGAAGGACGGGGTGTGGGATCTGGGAGGGAGTTTGGGTGAAGGAGGCAGGTGTGACCTGGGGCAGGGGATTAGGGTGCAAGGTCTGGGAGGGGGAGTAGAGTGCAGAAGGGAGGGGGAGATTTAGAACATAAGAACAGCCATTGTGGGCCAGACCAATGGTCCATCTAGCCCAGTATCCTGCCTGTCCACAGTGGCCAATGCCATGGGCCCCAGAGGGAGTGAATTTTAAAGATATGCAATGGCCATAGTGGGTCAAACCAATAGTTCATCTAGCCCAGTATCCGTCCTCGTCTGACAGTAGCTAGAGCCAGATGCTTCAGAGGGAGAGGAGAGGAGAGGAGAGATGAGATGAGAAGAGGCAATCATGGGGTGATGCATCTGCTGTCATCCAGGGCCAGCTACCGGCAGTCAGAGGCTAGGGACACCCAAATCATGGGGTTGGGTCTTTGACCAGGCTAAGAGCCATTGCTGGACCTTGCCTCCATCAACTTATCATGCTCTTTTTGGAACCCTGTTCTTGTCTTGGCCTTCCCAGCATCCAGTGGCAAGTTGCACAGGCTGACTGTGTGTTGTGTGAAGAAATGCTTCCTTTGTTGGTTTTAAACCTGCTGCCTGTTCATTTCATTGGGCGAGCCCTGGTTTGAGTGTTGTGCAGCATTCCGTAGGCGCTCCTCTGTTGGGCTGTGTCTAGACTGGACAGTTTTTCTGGAAAATCAGCCACTTTTCTGGAAAAACTTGCCAGCTGTCTACACTGGCTGCTTGAATTTCCGCAAAAGCACTGACGATCTCATGTCAGATTGTCAGTGTTCTTGCGGAAATACTGTGCTGCTCCCATTCGGGCAAAAGTCCTTTTGCGCAAAAGGGCCAGTGTAGACAGCCCAGATTTGTCTTCCACAAAAAAGCCCCGATCGCGAAAATGGCGATCGGGGCTTTTTTGCGGAAAAGCGCGTCTAGATTGGCACAGACGCTTTTCTGCAAAAAGTGCTTTTGTGGAAAAGCGTCCGTGCCAATCTAGACGCTCTGTTCCAAAAATGCTTTTAACGGAAAACTTTTCCATTAAAAGCATTTCCAGAAAGTCATGCCAGTCTAGACGTAGCCTTGGTGTGTCTATGACCCTTCACCACTGATGGGAGAACTCGGAGGGGGGAGGGGGCGCATGATCACTGTCTGTGTGTGGTGCAGTCCTCAGACCCTGCTCAGCTGCCCTGACTAGAAGGGACCCTTTGAGTTTGCAGATGGGTATTGGGTTGCATGTGAGTGTGTTTTCCGTGTGCTGTCCCAGCTCTGTGCAGATAGCCAGGCCGCAGATCTTAAGTCACCGCCCAATGGCCACAAGATCTGTTAAGGTCTGAAGGTGCCCAGCCAGGTTTATTGTTGGCAAAGCAGGGTAATAAATAGCACCTGGCAGACTCTGTGAGGACATGTAAGCCTGTGACAATGGAGGCAGCTCAGTGAATGGCAGGATTATCATTTCCTCCTCAGCTGGACCAGACACTTTTTAGAGATACTATTTTATAGCCTGCTACAAAGCAGTTTCCTACTGCCCCTCTGACAGAGCTACTTGTATTGCCCACGGATGGGGCTAGTTATGATGAACCATTGTTATATCTGTCGGTTTGATTAAAACAAGTTATTTATTACGCTGTCACCCTGGCTGTCTGCTAGGAGGGGTCAGTGTGTTGGTTTTCTTGGGGCTGGTTTGGTACCATTCTTGATACTGGGAGGTTTTGGTACCATATAATATTGGAGGGGAGGGGGAGAAGTGCTGTGTGCCCGGCACATCTTAGGAATCAGCCCTGGGCCTGCCCCATTCTGTGACCTCACAAGTGGGCAGAGCCCAACATTGGCTCACAGTCTGACTTTTGTAACTGCTTGGGATCAGCAAAGCTTACCTATTGCTCCAGCTTCGGCATCGTACCAGGTCTACAGTATCTCTGGCTCTCTTCCTAGTAAATAGACAAAAAGGAGGGCTTTTTATTGGGAGGTTATTTTCCCCATTGTTCCTGAAAAGCATCGTGCAGGGACTAGGGATGTCATCGTGTAGACGACTACACGATTAACCAATGAGCCCGGGCTTATCAATTAATCTTGTCAACTATATGCATTCCCTCCCCTGCTGCCTCTGTATCAGAAGTGGGAGCGCACTGGCTGCTGGCCCCGCCTCTAGGGGCTATTGACTAGTCGTGTAACTGCTAAAATTTCATGCGGTTACATGTCTGTTCAATTATTTGATAGCTAACATCCCTGTGGGCTAAACACTGTTCTTTGGCCACCATAGTTAACCATTTATACATTTGTGTCAGATTTGTTTTTCTGGTTTGCACATTTTGTGTCTGATTGCTGGACAGTAGTGACATTCTAGATGAGGCCTTTACACAGAAATGTTCTGTAATCAATTACAACGTAGCACTTTTATAGGTTACTCTTAGGGTTGGTTGTTACCCTTGGTAAGCTTTGTTGGGCAGAAAACTGGAATTGCTAGCTCTTGTTTGTTACACCATTTGCATTGCTCAGTGATACACCAGTAACTGATATAGATTCAGTTGTTTAGTTGTGGATGTGCTTGTTAAATAACCTACTGAATGGGGAGTGGCCATTTTTTAAAATCTTGCTGTGTTAGGATGTAGTATTGGCACCCAGACTGATCGAGATTGTTTTGAATAAGATGTGCACATCCACAACAAGCAACTGAATCTATATCAGTTACTGGTGTGTATCACTGAGTAACACAAACAGTGGGATGCAGTGTTATTAACCCCTATTATGACTGATGCTAGCAGGTAATTTGTTTACTTAATTTGTAGTTACTTTATAACTTTTTTTTTACTTTGACACTATGTTGTTTGCTGCCATTTATTGATTTTGACTGGTGTGTTTGATAAACAATTTATCAATGTTACACACATTGTAAATAACCTACATCTGTAATACAATAGAGCAATAATACACTTGATTTTACATATTGGATAAATTTGAATTCACTAACTGTGGTTTCTACCTGATTGTTAAGATAATTGTTTATATATGGTAGATTAAGGTACTTTTGACCAGTTTTTTATTTATAGGGCACTTTTTATGCTGGTTTTTTTAAATTGTATACTGATATATTTGTTGTTTGTACTGTGGGTTTTTTTGGGGTCTTTTTGGTTTGTGGAATACAGTTTAAAACAGTTAACATAATGAAATGCTTTGTTCATTTTTCCTTCTTTTGTTTGTAGTAATTTTAATTTAATGTCCAATTAATTCAGTATGTTTACAATGTAGTAGGGATCAAATTCTTTATAATACAAGCTATATTTTTGCCTGAGGTGTATTAGTAATATTTTATACTAAATGCAATGCTTAACTGTGAAAATAGATTATTAAATTTTTATGAGAATGTATTGTTTTCCCTTGCTGAACACTCATTTTAGCAAAACAGTAACATATTTTTGCCCAAACTTTTAGAGTCAATTTGCTTGTGATACCAATTCCACTTTTAACTTTTTAGAAACACAAAGTTAAAACAATCGCTACTTTTTTAACATAACATAAAAGTATGTAAAATTAAACCAAGCTAAATGCAAATTTATGTAAAAACCTTAAGGCTGCATCTAGATTGGCATGATTTTCCAGAAATACTTTTAATGGAAAAGTTTTTCCGTTAAAAGTATTTCTGCAAAAGCGTGTCTAGATTGGCAAGTGCCTTTGCACAAAAGATTTGCTTTTGCACAAAAGCATCTGTGGCCAGTCTAGACGCAATTTTGCGCAAGAAAGCCCCAATTGCCATTTTAGCCATCGGGGCTTTTTTGCACAAAACAATTTTTCCCTGTCTACACTGGCCCTCTTGAGCAAGTATTCTTGCGCAAGAGGGCTTTTTCCCGAGCGGGAGCGGGAAAGTATTTGCGCAAGAAGCACTGATTTTGTATATTACAAAGTCAGTGCTCTTGTGCAAATTCAAGTGGCCAGTGAAGACAGCTGCCAAGTTTTTGCACAAAAGCGGCTGCTTTTGCGCAAAATCTTGCCAGTCTAGACACACCCTAAGGGTATTCAATATTTATGATGCTTCATTGTGTTTGGGAACTAAACTGTGGAAACCTGTAGAAAATATTTGGTTAACTTTATGCATAAATTTTTATTTTTAAATAATTTTGTCTATAACATTCTATAACTATATTTAAAAGTGGAAGAAAACAAAAAACTGACTTTTTCTTTTTCCTTTCCCCCGACCTTTTTTAATATTAAAAATCTCTTCTGATTAACAATTTTTTTGCAATTCCATTACTTGTTGAAGCAGAAATATGTACATATTAGGGATGTTACAAATTGCATCATATGGTAACCATGTAACTGCTACAGTTCTTAGTGATTCCATGGTTAGACACTCTGCAAGATAAAACTTCGCTTTGTACTGCAGAGCCTGCAGTGAAGCCTCCCTGGGAGCAGGGCCATCAGCCCCTCCTGGGTTAGGGTTGTGACAGTGAAGCCTCTTCTCTGGGAGCAGATCCAACAGCAGTTGCCTGCCAGGCTCCTGGGGAGGAGACTTTGCTGACTGGCTCTTAACCCATAAGCAGCATCTGCTAATGAGTTAAACGGTTAGTCGCTTACACTCGGACATCCTGACTGACAGTTCTGTTCTCTGCTATAGGTTGGACATTAGGAAAAAGTTCCTGCCTGTCAGGGTGCTCAGACACTGGGATAAATTGCCCAGGGAGGTTGTGGAATCCCCGTCTCTGGAGAGACTTAAGAGCAGGTCTGTCAGGGATGGCCTAGACCAGTGGTCCCCAACCTTTTGGAGCTGCCAGGTGCCTGGGGGTGGGGCTGCTCACACGCGGGCACCAGGGGGCGGAGCCACGCACGCGCCTGGGGGCGGGGCCACTCATACGCTGCGTGCCCAGAGCCGGCACCACCCATGCGCTGCACTCCCGGGGCTGGCGTCACAACTGTGCTGCATGCCCAGGGGTGGGCCGCCCATACGCCGCGCACCTGGGACCGGAACAGCCCGTGTCCCGTGCGCCTGGGGGCGGGGCCACCACCGCCCATGTGCTGCGTGCCCGGAGCCGGCGCCTGTGCCACGCTCCTAGGAGCCGGCAGCCCCCATGCGCCGCACACCCCATGGTGGGGCTGCCCATGTGCTGCTCACCCGGGGCCGGCGCCACCTGTATGCCGCGCGCCTGGGTCGGCACCACCCATACGCTGCAAGCCCGGGTCCGGCACAGCCTTCGCGCCACTCCCCCAGGGGAGGGGCCGCCATGTGCTGCACGCCTGGGCCGGCACCGCCCATATGCCACATGCTCGGGGCCGGGGCTGGCACAGACCTCGCGCCGCACACCCGGGGGTGGGGCTGCCTAACCGCCGTGCGCCTGGGGCCGGCGCTGCCAATGCGCCCAGGGGCTGGCTCCGCCCACGCGCCGCATGCCTGGGGGCAAGGTCGGCCCCGGCTCCTATCACTTGGCGGGCGCGCAGAAATGGCCCGGCGGGCGCCACATTGGGGACCACTGGTCTAGACAGTATTTGGTCCTGCCAGGAGGGCAGGTGACTGGACTCGATGACTCTCGAGGTCCCTTCCAGTCCTAGTGTTCTATGATTCTGTGACAGTTTCAACTAACCTGCCCGGTACTGTTGTTAGACTTACCAGTCTGTAATTGCTAGAGCCCTTTTTAAAGATTGGCGTTACATGAGCCATCAGCCAGTCATTTGGTACAGAAGTGGATTTAAAGGATCGGTTACAAACCACAAAGAGCAGTTCCACAATTTCACACGAGTTCTTTCAGAACTCAAGTGAATGCCGTCTGCTCCTGGTGACTTCCTCAGATTTGTCACCTAAAAAGAATCTCAGGTTTGGGAATCTCCCTTACACCCTCAGCAGTAATGACCAATGCAAAGAATTAATTTAGTTTCTCTGCAATGACCTTATCGTCCTTGTATGCTCCTTTAGCATCTCGATCATCCAGTGGCCTCACTGGCTGTTTAGCAGGCTTCCTGCTTCTCATGTACTTACAATATTTTTGCTCTCACTTTTTTGAGTTTTTGGCTAGTTCTTCAAATTCCTTTTGAAGGAATCTTTGACTCCTGTGACAGAGCAGGGGTGATACAGTAGGGCTGTGTCTAGACTGGCAAGTTTTTCCGCAAAATCATTTGATTTTGCGGAAAAATTTGCCAGCTGTCTTCACTGGCCGCTTGAATTTCCGGAAAAGCACTGACGATCTCATGTAAGATCATCAGTGCTTTTCCGGAAATACTATGCTGCTCCCGTTTGGGCAAAAGTCTTTTTCCGAAAGACTTTTGCCCAAAAGGGCCAGTGTAGACAGCACAGTAGTGTTTTCTGCAAAAAAACCCCGATCGCGAAAATGGCGGAAAACCGCGTCTAGATTGGCCACGGACGCTTTTCTGCAAAAAGTGCTTTTGCGGAAAAGCATCCTGCCAATCTAGACGTGCTTTTCCGAAAAAGCTTTTAATGGAAAACTTTTCTGTTAAAAGCATTTTCAGAAATTCATGCCAGTGTAGACGTAGCCCAGGTTAAAGAGCTTGATGGAAGGGGAAAGAGGCAGAGAGAGTCAGAAATCCTGGCTAATTACGGGCAGCTGAGACAGGGCGGCTGCAAAATCAGTTAAGGCCCAGGTGAAACCAATTGAGGCTGCCTGGAGGCCTATTTAAGAACCCTCCCTGTGGGTGAGATGGGGTGTGGAGAGTTGTGTGAGTGTGGAGCAAATTGAAGAGGAGTTTGGAGAGAGAAAGACGCTGGAGGAGTCAAGAGAACAGCATCGACCTTGTTAAAAGACTCCAGGGAGACAACAAAACTCAAGCCAAGGTGAGTGAACCATATTACTATGACTTCTAGACTGTGGGACAGTGGGCTGAACAGGGGTCAGGGGCCCAGGAGTGGGACTGACCCTGCCACACTCCACAGAACTGTCATCAGTCACTGACCCAACTCTGCAGTCTCAGCCTTCCAAACAGAACACTACTTGGCAGCAACCTATAGTGGAGCACCCATCGGAACAATCAGTGCTTAAAGAAATACTCCCCTTGTGCGATAACAATAGCTCTTTGAGATGTGTATCTCTAGGGGTGCTCCGCTGTCTGTCCTCCTTCCCTGCCTTGGCGCACTCGTAACTCTGAGCAGAGAGGGAACTGAGGGTGGTTAGTGCCAGTGTGCTGACAAGCATGAGGAGAGAGGGTGCATGTGTGGGCCCAATAGACACTGCAACCAAAGTTCTCCGGTCAGCAAGGCAGGGGCATCTATACTGCTATACCCCATGAACACACATCTTGAAGAACCATCCAACTACACCAAGTGACTTCTGCGTTACTTGCCATCTCCACACTAACGGTGACTTTAGGTATCTATCATGTCCCCTGTTGTCTCTTTTCCAAGGTGACAGTCCTATTAATCTCTCCTCATATGAAAACTGTTCTGTAACTCTCATAGTTTTTGTTGTCCTTCTCCATACTTTTCTATTTATTTTATTTTTTTTAGATGGGGGCAACCAGAACTGTACACACTAGTCAAGAAGTGGGTGTGCCACTGAGTTCTAGAGGGGCATTATTATATTTTCTGTCTTGTTATTCAGGTTAAGATGTTAAAGCCTGCTGTTATTGTCTGTGCATTTTGCTACTTGCTCTTCCAATTATTTTTTGGCCTGTGTAATTCTACTTCCCTTTTTCATTGAAGCCAAAGCCTATATATCAGTGGTCACCAACCTCTGACAGGTGATCTGAGAGGTTTGGCCAGGAGGCTGTGAAGTGCCAGCACTTCATCTTCCCCTCTCAGCACTGCCGTGCTGCTCCTGCCCTCTGCCTTGAGGTGCCCCTCACCCCTGGGAGCCTCCTGCTTGCTGTGCAGGGCACAGGAAGAAGAAGAGGGAGTGCTGATGTCAGGGTGTCCCTCTCTCCATCCCTGCCCCATGGAAAAGGGGTATAGGGAGGAGGGAGTTTGCTGGCTGCTTTGGGAGTAGTGCAGGGTCAGGGTAGGGGTGAGCTTATCTTAGCCCCCTGCACCACCACCCAGAAGCCACCCGTGGTAAGTGGTGCCCAGCTGGAGCTCACATTCCAAACCCTGGCCCCAGTCCTGAACCCCTCCTGCACCCCAAACCCCTGCCCCTAGCCTGATAAAAGCGAGTGAAGATGGGGGAGGGAGGATGGAGCGAGCAGGGGCAGGGCCTCAGAGAAGGGGTGGGAAGGAGGCGGGGCAAAGGTATTTGGGTTTGAGGTAGGTCTTGGATTGTGCTTAAAGTGATCTCATGCTTTAAAAGGTTGGAGACCACTGCTATATATCTTATTACATTAATGAAAACCTCTTAAGCAACAGGCCACCCATTGAAAGCCCTGTATTAGTCCTCAACTAATTTAACCTGGGTTCACCAATCCAGCTTCAAGGCAGGCCTACCCTGTGCTCCCTTCACTGGATTTGCTGTTGGCTATGTCTGTAGCGTAATGTCCCTCAGAATTGCCATCTGATCACCAGGCTTTTGTTTGTTGAGTATGTATATTAAGTAGCACTGGCTCAGGCTGCTACTCTGTGTTCTCCACCTGGCTATAAAGCACTGATGGATGCATGGCCAATTGTCTGTATGTCTAGTTCTTTATTCTAAGTCTTGGCTTTACTGGTACTGCTATTTGGAGGAGGGGTCTGACTGAGGAGTTCATGTTTCAATCATACATTTTCTTCCCCCTTTCACTGACTGCAGCCTCATGCAGGATGTTGAGAGAATTTTCCCTACAATTCCAGCAGGACTGTCAAAGGGGACACAAGTTGTAGCATGCCATACAATGCCAGGATGTGAATTTTGCTCTGTAAACTATCAAACATTATTTCTTTCATTTCCAGCAACCATGATAGGGCCACAAACTGTTAAATGCCTCTATAAAAAAGCCCAAGAGACAACCTGATGGCTGGAGCTTGCTTTTGAAATGTATTTGAAAAGGTGCAGTCATTAATCTAAAAACAGGGGGCTACATGCTGTTCTCAGCGACACTGGGAGTTCAATGCAGTGTTCCTACAAAACTTGACCCTGGCCTTTGGGTGCCTGGCATGTCCCAGGATCAGGCACTTATAGCAGTACAGAACTTGCCCTGTGTTTAAGACAAAGGTACATCTCAAAATTGCCCTTACATGATATAACAAGAAGTGAGACCTGCTCTTTGTAGAGGAGTGAGACTTTTGAAAGCACTAATGGACTGGTAGCTAGCTAGCATCAGAAGGAAGAGGCATATATGGCTCTCACATTTTCACTAGCTGGGTGAGGTCTTCCTCAAACTAGTTGCAAACGCTCCTGTTTCCCCTGCTCCCAACATCTCTTCAGCACCTGCACCCTTAGGTATTTTGACTTTCCTTAATGTGAGCAGAGATCTCACACTGATTTGGGAGAGCTCCTAAGAAACCAGATCCTCTCCAAGTTTCACTGGATCCTGGTGCAAAAGTCTGGCTACCCTGACTTTTCTGGGGCCACAGTTTGAATTCTTGTAGTCTCATCAATGATCAGTCTTCAGCTTTCTCCCGTCTGCATCTGAGTGGTAGCAAAGGCCCTTTCCAAAAAGGCCAGGGGTTGCTTACTTACAACATACACAGCCATAATCTGCAACCCCTCGTCCCCAAAAGCCAAGATGCAAGGACAAGTCTGTGGCTGGAAGGAGCCCGTGTGTGCAGTGACCAGAGGAGTGGGGAGACTGTTTTCTACAGAACTGCCCTGTCTTTGGGCCTGAAGAGCTGTAGGACGGTTGGTCCTGGCTGTGCCGCTCAGCTGCTCTCTCGCTACGGAGCAGCAGCTGGGGGCGGGCAAGGAAGAAAAGCGGGTCCCAGCGCTCGCCCGAGCGTGCTGCCGCTGCGAGCCCCGCCGCTTGGCCACAGCGCCCTGTGCATTTCTGGCCACCAGCGACCCCGCCTGGAGAGCGCGTCGCTCCCCGCCTGCTTCGCGTCCTGCCCCGCAGCGGCCGCTTCCCAGGCCCGCGCCGCGGGAGCTCAGGGCGAACGACGCCACGGGGGTGCCAAGGGCCGTGTGGCCCGAGGCCAGGCCGGGGAGGCGCACAAGGGCCCCCCCCCCGGCCCTGATCACGCGGGGGTTGAAAAGCCTCGACATGCCAGGCGCGGGCCCCGCCCCGCCCGGGTCAGGCCCGTCCCCGCCCCGCCCCGCCCGGGGAGACGGGCGCGCGTCACAGACGTGCCATTGTTATGCAAATCCGCGGCTGCCTAAAAGGAGCTGCCCGGGGTCTCCGGTCCTGCAAAGCCGCCCCGGGAAGTGGCGCCGGGAGCGCAGGCACAGGGGAGGCCGGTCCGCGCCGCGCCCTCGCTGGGCTCCGCTCCGGGCGCAGTCGCCGCCGCCGGGGACCGAGCTGGGCAGCCGGATGCGCTGCCGGGGCGCGTAGCAGCCGCCGCAGCGGGAGCAGCCCGGCCCGAGCCGCCCGCGGGCTCCCATGCGCAGCCGCCCCGCGGGCGCGGAGCCATGAGCCAGACGGAGCTGTCCACCTGCGCGGCGCCGCCGGGCCAGCGCGTCTTCCAGGAGGCGGTGCGCAAGGGCAACACGCAGGAGCTGCAGTCGCTGCTGCAGAACATGAGCAGCTGCGAGTTCAACGTGAACAGCTTCGGGCCCGAGGGCCAGACCGCGCTGCACCAGTCGGTCATCGACGGCAACCTGGAGCTCGTCAAGCTGCTGGTCAAGTTCGGCGCCGACATCCGCCTGGCCAACCGCGACGGCTGGAGCGCGCTGCACATCGCGGCCTTCGGCGGGCACCAGGACATCGTGCTCTACCTGATCACCAAGGCCAAGTACGCGGCCGGCAGCCGGTGACGCCGGGAGCCGCGGGGCGCCCGCCCGGCCCTGCGGACCCACCCCCGGAGCTGCTCCGCCCGGGCCGAGGGGCCTCGCGCTGGGGGGGCCGGCCCGGGGCAGCGCGGGGCCGGGGACTGTCTCGTTCACATGACAAAGCTGCTCGGACTCCCTCGGGGCCCGTCACGATGTTACTGAAGCCCCTGGACCTGCGCCGCGGGGCCCCGCTGGGAATCCTCCTCTGCACCTACCTCGGCTGCGCCCAGCGCTCCGCTCCGGTCCCAGACCTGGGCAGATGCTTTAACCGCCCCGCCCTCAGCGACCTGGCTCCGAAGTGACTCCGCTTCAGCTCGGGAACCGATCGCAGTGCGGCTTGTTAGCCCCAGTCGGTGCTTGCTAAGGGGCGGCGGGGGGGACTTGGCTGGGCGACCTCCCGGGAGCGGAGCAAGAAGCGTCTTTTGCAGCCTCCCCCCCCCCATGAGAATGACAGACACCCCCCCCCCCATTCTCCTGGGGCTGGGATTTGTCATTGCGCTTGGTCCCGGCCCAGCCTTGTCTCCATCCCGCCCCTGAGGTCGCAGGAGAGACGCTCCCCCCCCCCCCCCAGCAGCGCCCCGGTGGGAACCGCTGAGCCAGTCCTGAGTTAAAACCAGCCTGAAAGCGAACTGAGCTCGAGGGCAGAGGAGTCGCTTTCCCACGCAAAGAGGCTGTGCGCCCCCTGCAGGCTAGCAGGAAAGTTTCAAGAATAAAACCCCAACACTTTTGAGAAATAGTTTGGGATTTTTGTTGTTTTGTGAAACTTGGCTGACGCTTCTCCATGCAGAATGAGCCCATCTGATCTCCCGTTCTTGCAAGGGAGGAAGATGAGGAACCATCTTGTGCTGCATTGGGAAGTGGTTGCATCCATCCACACGTGCAATGCTGCTTTTTGTTGCCATGGCACAGTAACATCCATTGAAAAAAATGCAGAAATTTTCAGAAGTCTCCTTTCCACGGTTGGTCTTTTATCCCTCTGTTTGTCTGCACTAAACCCCCTCTCACTGGCATCTCCTGTCTACCCTCTTATCCCCCTCATCCAAACCATTACAGTTAGATTTTTCCCCTATCTACTAGTTTGGTTTGTTGGTTGTGATTATAATTATTTATGGTATATGTATATATTTGTGGGTGATGTTTGTGTGCCTGGTTGTGTTTGAAGCCATTTGTGAGTGATTCAAAATATGGTTTGGAAAATATGCATTTTTCTAGTCTTAAAACTAAACTTGAGTCTGCCGTGGGGTTTTTTTTCATTGCACTGAATTTTCTGCTCTCACCTGCAGTTTTTTCTCATACAACGTATATAATTAAAACGCTCCAGATTTTAAAAAAGCCCTTTTGAAAGTGTCTATTGTTAATGCTGTAATTTACAAGGAACTTGTTAGTTTGCAAACTTTCTCTGTGAGCATTGAAGATGGTGTTAAGCACTTTTGTTGGTGCTTCTCTGTTATAGGGGGAACAATATCTTTTCTAGTGAGGTTTTATTATAGATACCAGATGGTTGCACATTTTTTTAAATAAATGGATTTGCCACAATGTCATAACATTTATGACATAATATTAAAGTTAGTGTATTAAAACCAAGTTCTAGATTGTTTTTTTTTTTTCTAAAGAAATCTTGGTTATGAACCCAATTCTGAAGGGAGTTCTGTCCAGTGTTGTAAAGACAACATAATATAACCCATATTTATATTTTTATAAAATACCTATAAAGACTGTGAATCTCTTGTGTGAATTACTAAGTGAGTTTAAGAAAAGTATTGTTCCTCTTCAGCTTCTTGGAGCTTTAGGCAGGATTAGAATTTTAAAACGTGTGCATTGGGGAAGAGGGCTTGCTCTGAAATTTTGATGTATTTTTTGCATCACTTTAAAAAAATATTTTACTGAAAAGCTGCTGCCCTTCCTAGTCCCTATAGTTTCAATTTTCTATGCAACCCCACAAATCCCAAATATATATATATATTTTGTTATCTTGATAAATAAAGGGATGCTGATTTATTCAAATTGTATTGAGGATTTTCCCCCTGCTTGTTTGGCTCATAGTGCTGCTGACCCTTCATGCCAAAATGGGGAATACAAGAGAAAAGACAGTTTTTGGGTTCTTGTGTGCATGACTGGTCACATTTTGGCAGTCATTTTTTTTTTTTTTTGTAAGAAGAATATATTGATAATGTCAGTGAAATAAGCAGACATTGAAGCTGATGCACAGATTGCTCCAGAAAGGAGTTTTTCTGTAGATTTTTTTTCTCTAGACGTGAATACTTTTTTAATTATGTTAATTAATGTTACGAATTTTTAGGCTTATATTGAAGCTGTATGTGGGTCACTATATGATCATTTCTAACTGGATAAAGTCTGTACAGTACAGCATATTCCTGAGTGTATGATATAGACTTGTAGTCCCAGAGTGAGAAATTTATAAATAAATTTTTTCATTGATCTTTTTATAAAAAGTGGCTTTTTGGTTTATTCTTTCCCACATGGACATCTGTCAACTTACAGTTTGGTAGGGACAACTCATGCGCCTGGGACAAGGAAGCAGTTAGCTACATTGCAAAGGTTTGCTCTTGTCCAGTGTTTAAAAACATTGATTAGATGTGTGTGTTGTCCACTGCCTTTCACCCAAGTGTCCTTGGATGGATTTGAAAACACAACACGAAAAGCAGCACATCTTTCTGGAGTAAATAGATTTGTGAAGCGTTTCCAAGCAACAGGGAGTGGAATAAATCTCAGGCTTGTAAAGGCTCCGGCATTGTACTCTCATTCTCTGCCTTTGAGAGCAAGCAACTCACTCAGTCACACATTGCATTTTCCTCTGTGCTAATTATGCTTCAGACTTGCTGGTTTAGGTCAGGATGATGTGCATCTTGTTTTGTGTTGAAGCCAGGACTAAGGGAAATCGTATCACTGAGATTAGCAATCTCTAGTCTAAACTATTAAACTGTTGTCTCTGTTTACTTGTGTAGAAAAATAAATACAAAAGCCTTCTTGTGTTAGACAAACCACAGCAGCAACCTAGGCTGTCATTCAGTGGCCTGGCATTTAGAGTCTGATCCTGTAAGGTGGTGGGCACCCTTTGCTCCTATTGTGACATCTATAGAAGCACCTCCTGCATGTGGTTAATAGGAGTGTTGGGTTTTTTCCCCCATCACACAGCCAGCACATAATTTCATAAACCCCTTCATCCCTGAGCCATACAGGCTGATGAGGTGCATTAGATTACACTTGAAGTTGCAGGATTTGTGAGCTTGAACTCATGCCCTGAGTAGCATGTTTGGCCCCTAATCTACTGAACACGAGATTAAATGGAACAACCCAAGCTCTGTGTGTTTGCAGGGGGTGTGTGTGTGAGATGCAGAAGCTCCCTGCCCCACCCCTCTGGCCTCGTAGGTGCTCAGCATTCTGCAGGAGGCTGCTCTGGGGCAGGACTGCTCATGTACACTCCTACATGAGAATGGAACTCTAGCCCTGAGTTACACCCTTTGAAGTCAGTGGCTATTTTGCTGTTGGTTCAATAGCAGGATCAGGACCTCCATCATCAGGACCCCTGTCTGAACCTTCCTAAGGGCAGGTGGAGGTTAGCTCCAGCTTGCCCCATCTCTCTAAGGGTATGTCTGCACTACAGAGAGGGTTGAAGCTGCTGCTGTCGATCTTCCAGGCTTTGATCTAGTGGGTCTAGTTAAGACCGCTAATTCGAACGGAGAGGGGCGTTGTGGTCGATGCTGGTAGCCCTGCTTTCACCATGGGTTAGAGTAGTTGAAGGCGGAGAGTATTCTCCCTTTGACTTCCTGCTGTGTGAACAGCACCAACAGCCGAGTTAAGGTACTTCAGCTTATGCTCCTTCAGCTATGTTAATTGCATAGCTGACCTCAATTCAGGGTTGTCCTGTAGTGTAGACGTGCTCAGTCCTGCTCCCAGGGATCTCAATGACTTTAACCAGGGCGGGCAACGTTGGAGCCTGCTCTAGGCTGGTGAGAGCATTCCCTGGGTGCTGAGACAGCCCCTGAGCCTTGTCTGCCAGATGCTGTAGGGAACCCTAGCAAGCCGCCTGCCCGGTCATGCTAGGAAGCATTCAAACAGCACTGGTGTCATACTCACAAGGGGCAACCTGCCTCCCTGCATGTTTCTGGAGAGCCAGACAAACGCAATGCAAGAGGGTAGCTGTAGGTTCCAACCTTTTTTTAGCTGCAGAGCCTGAAAACATTTTGAATGGAGGTGCAGGCTCCTTTGGAATAATAGAATCATAGAATACTAGGACTGGAAGGGACCTTGAGTGATCGAGTCCAGTCCCCTGCCCTCATGGCAGGACCCAGTACTGTCTAGACCATCCCGATAGGCATTTATCTAACCTGCTCTTAAATCTCTCCAGAGATGGAGATTCCACAACCTCCCTGGGCAATGTATTCCAGTGTTTAACCACCCTGACAGGCAGGAATTTTTTCTAATGTCCAACCTAAACCTCCCTTGCTGGAGTTTAAGCCCATTGCTTGTTGCTCTATCCTCAGAGGCCAAGGAGAACAATTTTTCTCCCTCCTCCTTGTGACACTCTTTTAGATTCCTGAAAAGCTTAGACATAGTCTGTTGACCCCCAGGGGTCCATGGATCATAGCCTGGAAAACCACAGGCCTAGTGTGCTGCTCAGAGGTTCAGCTGTAAGCCAGTTCTGAACTCCTGCTGAAGCCTCAGGCATATTTTTCACAAACCCCTTCCTGCCTCTGTCTGTGACAGTTCAGTCTCCTTATCCTGGCTTCTAATTATCTGCCCTTTGCTCTGCCCTCACTGGCCCTCTCCGAGAGGCACAAGGATACACTGGAATGACTCAAAGACAAAATGAGCCCGAATACTTGAGAGCCCAACTCAGCCCTGGCTATTTGCATGCTGGCTGCAGGGTCCACTGCTGTCCCTTCTGTGCAGAGCAGCCAGAAGAGTTGCTAGTGGAAGTGCTGCCTGACGTGTTTTTACCTTCCACCTTCCAGCACTCTCCTGCTAGCTGCTTCGCTTGCAACTCCCACTCTCTTCAGGTCTCTTGGGAGCTACTCCATTAAGTGTAACTAGAAACGCTTTGGGCTTATCAATTCCCTAGAATCATTCATCTTACACCAGGGCATAGCTCACCTCTGAACCCAGACCTTTGTAACCAGACCAAGGCAAGCTCAGCTGTTTGCTGCGGCAATGTGTCCAATCCTGAAGCCCTTACTTGCCCATCGGCGTGACAGTGTGAATGAGGCCAGCAGGATCCAGAACCTTTTCACGCAATGAATATGAAACTGGTCCAAGCTTGGTACCGGATAAGCTGTCACCTCTCCCACATGGGCAAGAATTTCAGGAGAAACTCTCAGTTCATGGGCATGTTTTGCTTCTGGCTGCAGAGATGGTGATGAAAGAGAATCCAATGTCATCCCAACTGCAGGAGAACAATGTTGTTTTCTAGATTACACTGCACCACTTTCAGTAAGGAAAAACACAATTGGGTGCCATAAAAATGTTTTCAACATCAGAATTTTTAGCAGACATTTCTAAGAAGTTACACGGATCTGCTCTATAGAAACAAAATCCAAGAAACCTAGGAACTCCAAAGTTTATTTTTCCCATTTCTATTTTTGTTGCAAAATGTCTTTGTTTTGTGTTGTAAGCACATTCTTCTGGCATTTTTGTGCTTCCCTGGCTGCATGTTATTGTCCGCTGGCCACATTACGTAGATTCTGCTGCTCTAAGAGAAACCAAAGAAAGAATCTGAACTTTCAAGTGTTTCCTGTCATTGTCTCTTTCTTGCTTTTGTTTGTACTTCAGACTCCAAAACAGATGGATCAGTCTCCCCAGTCCTCAGGGGTGATGGGAAATCAACATAGCCCTCAGCTTTGTCTTCTGTTAGACTCCCCTTCATTTGTCAAGCTTAGACATCAGGGTTGAAGCGTGCAACACACATGCAGGGGAGAAGGGAGGTGGGTTTATTTGAATTTCAGGAAGCTTAACACAGTAAGTAACGAATGAGAAAGAAAGTCGGTGAGAAAAGGGGGGAAGGTCTGTCATCAAAATGCAGCATCTTTTAAAGAGATGCTTTGTTGGGCGTTTGTGTGACTCTGAGAATGCACAGTCAAGATCAGACTGGGACTTACCTTTTCAAACCCCCAGTGGCTCTTGCTCAGGGTAGAGGGAGAATGAGGGTTTAAATCCAGACACTGAAGGCAACTGTTCCAGGCTCATGTTTTTGCTGCTGCTTCTCTCTGCCTTGGTCACTTACTCTGTGTCTCGGTACAAGCCCACCATGTAGCACTGGTGGAAACAGGTGGTTTGCCTTTGAGCGGTGAGGAAAGCACTCCAGAACACTCTGCTGTACACATGCCTTTCCCCAGCCTGTATGTCCAGCTGGATTCGCGCTCCAGGCGCTTTTCTATGAGACGGGTGCTGAGCTTCAGCCTCCATTTCTTTCCAGCCCTGAGGAGGCTTCAGAAGGGCCTGCCCCATGTCAGCGCTGCCCGCATAGCTGCAGTCTTAGTTCCGGCAGAATGTTCCTCTGGTCCTGGTCCTGGTCCTGGTCCTGCATTTCATGGTGAAGCTGCTTTTCACCTGATGTGCTCTTCCGTGTCCTGGAGGAGACCCCGCCCCAGCCCAGCACTGGTTGGCTGAAAGGCGGGGCAGGACATGCCTCTCCCCAGAGCCACTGCGGGAGGCGGGGCACTAGGCGGTGTACCCCAGCCCTGGCCCCCAGTGCCACTGTGGCCTGGCACTGTTCCACAGACAGATAGTTGGGAATCACTGATCTAGACCATCCCTAACAGGTGTCTGTCCAACTTGTTCTTAAACATCTCCAGGGATGGAGATTCCACAACCTCCTGGGCAACTTAGTCCAGTGTTTAACCACCCGGACAGGCAGGAATTTTTTCCTAATGTCCAACCTAAACCTCCCTTGCTGCAATTTAAGCCTGTTGCTTCTTGGCCTATCATCAGAGGCTAAGGAGAATATTTTACCTCCCTCTTCCTTGTAACAACCTTTTAGGTACTTGAAAGCTGCTATCATGTCCCCCCTCAGTCGTCTCTTTTCCATACTAAACAAACTCAGTTCTTTCAGTCTTCCCTAACAGGTCCTGTTTTCTACATCTTTAATCATTTTCTTGCTCGTCTCTGGACCTTCTCCAATTTCTCCACATCTTTCCTGAAATGGGGTGCCAAGCACTGGACACAATACTCCAGTTGATGTCATATCAGCATGGAGCAAAGTGGTAGAATTACTGCTTGGCTGTGTCTACACTGGCACGTTCTTGTGCAAAAATGGCTGATCTTGCACAAAAACATGCTGCCTGTCTACACTGGCCACGTGTTCTTGCACAAGTAAACTGTAATGCAGCAAATCAGGGCTTCTTGTGTGAGAACTCTGACGCTCCCTCTCAGGAAGAAGCCCTCTTGCACAAGAGCTCTTCCAGAAGAGGCCAGTGTAGACAGGCAACATGAATTTCTTGCGCAAGAAGCCCCTATGGTTAAAATGGCCATCAGAGCGTTCTTGCGCAAGAGAGCGTCTACACTGGCATGGATGCTCTTGCGCAAAAGCACATGCCAGTGTAGACGCCTTCTTGTGGAAGAGTTTTTGCACAAGAAGCTGCCAGTGTAGACGTAGCCAAGCTTATGTCTTAAAAGCTTCAGAGGAGTAGTCGAGTTAGTCTGTAACAGGAAAAACTTAAAAAACAACAAATAGTCTAGTAGCACCTTAAAGACTAACAAAACATCTCCAGGTTTTGTTAGTCTTTAAGGTGCTACTAGACTATTTGTTGTTTTTTAAGTTTTTCCTTATGTCTTGTTTGCAATACTCCTCTTAATAGATCCCAGAATTATGTTTAATTTTTTTTGTATGTGTGAAACTGATTTGGTCCTCCTTAAGTGAAGTACTTTGCATTTGTCCTTATTGAATTTCATCCTATTTACTTCAGACCATTTCTCCAGTTTGTCCAGATAATTTTGAATTATAATCCTATCCTCCAAAGAATTTGCAACCCCTCCCAGCTTGGTATCATCTGCAAACTTTATATGTGTACTCTCTATGCCATTAACTAAATTGTTGATGAAGAAATTGAACAGAACTGGTCCCCAAACTGATCCTTGTGGAACCCCCATTTGTTACGCCCTTCCAGCACAACTGTGAACCACTGATAACTACTCTCTAGGAACAGTTATGCAGCCAGTTATGTATCTACCATAGTCTTGTCTATGTTGTATTTTCATAGTTTATGAATGAGAAGGTCAGGCGAGACTGTATCAAATGCTTTACTAAGGTCTAGGTATACCACATCTACCTCTTCCTTCTTATGCACAAGACTTATCCTATCAAAGAAAGTTATCAGGTTGGTTTGACATGATTTGTTCTTTACAAATCTGCTGACTTTTACTTATCACCTTATTATCTTCCAGATATTTGCAACTGGATTCTTTAATTGGTTGTTCCATTATCTTTCCTGTCAGAGTGGTTTACAGATTCCTTCATCTGAAGCAGTGGGTTGTGCCCACGAAAGCTCATGTTACCATCTACATGTTTTGTTAGTCTCAAAGGGTACGTCTAGACTACATGGCTCCGTCGATGGAGCCATGTAAAATAGTTTACTTGGCATAGTCAAAGAAGTGAGGATTTAAATAATCCCCGCTTCATTAAAATAAAAATGGCTGCCGCACTGTGCCAATGATCAGCTGATCTGGCACAGCGCGGCAGTCTAGACGTGGTGCGGTCGACAAGGGAAGCCTTTGTCGATTGTGCCAGTAAACCTCGTTTCACGAGGCATCCGTTTCATGAGGCATACCGGCGCAGTCGACAAAGGCTTCCCTTGTCGACCGCACCACGTCTAGACTGCTGCGCTGTGCCGGATCAGCTGATCGTCAGCACAACGTGGTGGCCATTTTTATTTTAATGAAGTGGGGATTATTTAAATCCCTGCTTCTTGGACTATGCAGAATAAACTATTTTACATGGCTCCGTCAACGGAGCCATGTAGTCTAGACGTACCCAATGGTGCTGCAAGACTATTTGTTGTTTTTTAAATTTTTTCCAGTTACAAACCAACTTACCTACTTCTCTGAAGCTTATAGTTTCCTGGGTTTTCCTTATTCCCCTTTTTATAGATGGGCAGTATATTTGCCCTTTTCCAGTCTTCTGGAATCTCTTATGACTTTTCAAAGATAATACCTAATAGCTCACCTCCTCAATCAGCTCCTTGCGTATTCTAGGATGCATTTCATCTGACCCTGGTGACATTGAAGACACTTAACTTTTCTAAGTATTTTTTAACTTGTTCATTTCCTATTTTAACTTCTGAACCTACCTAATTTTCTCCAGCATTCACTATGCTAGGCATCCAATCACCACCAACCTTCTTTAATAAAACCCAAACAAAGAAGTCATTCAGCACCTTTGCCATTTTCTATTATTGTTTTCCCTTCTTCATTGAGTAATGGTCCTACCTTGTTCTTGGTCTTCCTCTTGCTTCTAATGCATTTGTAGAATGTTTTCCTCTGGCCTTTTATGTCTCTAGCTCAGTGTATCCCAAATGGTGTTCTGCAGAACCCCGGGGTTCCGCGAAGTGAAAATGAGGGTTCAGTGAGAAAATTCCATTACAATCGCATTTTATGATTTTAAAAAATGTTTTAAATCTGTGCAATTAAACTAAATGTTGATTTCATGACCTTGTTTAGCATTTGTTTATTATTATCTTTAATTAGTTGTGGTTTACTTTTTCAGCTCTATGACTGAGACTCTTATCAGGGGTTCCACAAAATGCTTTCGAGTTTAAAGGGTTCCATGGCCAAATAAAATTGGGAAACACTGCTCTAGCTAGTTTGAGCTCATTTTGTATCTTTGCCTTTCTAATTTTGCCCCTGCATACTTGTATAATTTGTTTATTTTTATCCTTTGTATTTTGACCTATTTTCCTCTTTTTGCAGGACTTGTTTTCAATGTTTAGATCATTCAAGCTCTGCTGGGTAAGCCATGGCGGTCTCCTGCCATCCTCCTATCTTTTCTATGCAGTGGAATAGTGTGCTCTTGCTCCCTTAATAATGTCCCTTTGAAGAACTGTCAGCTCTCTTCAAATGCTCTTGCTTCCCATGGGACCTTACCTATCAGCTTCCGGAGTTTACTGAAGTCTGGCTTCTTAAAATCCATTCTTTTTTTTTGCTGTTCTCCCTCCTACCATTTCTTAGAATCACGAACTCTGTCATTTCGTGATTGCTCTCACCCAAGCTGCCTTCCACTTTCAAATTCTCAAATAATTCCTCCCTATTTGTTAAAACCAAATCTAGAACAGCCTCCTCCCTAGTAACATTCTCCATCTTCTGGAATAAAATAATTGGCTCCAATACATTCCAAGAATTTGTTGGCTAGTCTGTGCCCTCAGTGTTATTTTCCCAACGCTTTGGATGATTTTGTTAGTTCAAAAAAGTTTCATTCACCTCTTCTTCCTGGTTAGGTGGTCTGTCGTAGACCCCCCTAGCATGACATCACCCTTGTTTTTTATCCCTTTTATCCTTACCCAGAGATTCTCAGCAAGTCTGTCTCCTACATCCATCTCCACCTCACTCCAAGTGTGTACATTATTGATATATACAAGGCATCACCTCCTTCCTTTTTTCCCTGCCTATCCTTCCTGAGTAAGCTGTACGCTTCTATACCAATATTCCAATCGTGTGTATTCTCCCACCAAGTCTCTATGGGTATGTCTACACTACAGCACTAATTCAAACTAACTTAATTCGAATTAGTTAATTCGAACTAAGCTAATTTGAATTAGTGCATCTGGACCTAAAAACTAATTCGAATTAGCATTTTGCTAATTCGAAATAGCACATCCACATTGAGTGGACCCTGAACCAAAGTTAAGGCTGGCCAGAACCAGTGCTGGCAGGGCATCAGGTTAGGACTTAGAGTGTGGAGCTGCTGCCTAAGGCTAGCCGAGGGCTGTGCTTAAAGGGACCCGACCCCCACCCCGGACAGACAGTTCTCAGGGTTCCCCGCTTGCATGTCTACCTCGATGAGGGACAGCAAAGCAGTCCTGGCTTGGAGTGCCCTGAGTGCCCGCACTCGGAACATCACAGCACTTGGCCATCAGCCCGGCTGCACTTGCCGCAGGCTGCCATCCGGGGGGGTCAATCGGGGGGCTGTCAGGATCCAGGAAACCCTGCAGGAGAGCTTCCACCCCGAGGAACCTGCAGAGCCACCCCAGTCCTCCCCATCGGAGGCTTGTGCCCCATTCCTCCCTCACCTCCTTCCACTTACCCTTCCCTAGCTCTCCTGCCTGATGTAAAAAATAAAGGACACGTGTGTTCAAAAATAGAACTCTCTTGATTTAGCAAAACTGGGGGGGGGGGGGGGAATTAACCTCTGGGGAGATTGGGAAAGGAGATGGGAGAGGGGAAGAGAGAGGGTGGAAGAGGGGAGGGGGAAACCTGGGACGAGGGAGCTGGATGGGAGAAGCCAGGGGAAGTATAAAACTATGGTACGCCATATCTTCAGTACTGTGTACAGATGTGGTCTCCTCACCTCAAAAAAGATATTTTGGCCTTGGAAAGGGTTCAGAAAAGGGCAACTGAAATGATTAGGGGTTTGGAACAGGTCCCATATGAACGGCTGTTAGTTCGAATTAACTTTGTAGTGTAGACATACCCTATGATGCCATCTGTGTCATAGTTGTATCTATTTACCAGACTTTCAAGTTCTTCCTGCTTCTTCCCTATACTTCTCGCATTTGTATACAGACAACAAAGATACTGACTTGATCCCCTCCAAGTTCTGTCTTGAGTCCCCTTTATCCCAGCTATTACAGCCCATGCTCCCTCCAATTCTGACCCATTGCCCAGGTCTCCATGTTTATGACTTACCTGTGGGCTTTGGTCACCTGCCCGTCGAGCCTAGATGCATGCTGAGTGGCCTCTCTGCCGTGCTCTGTTGAAGCACAAAGCCTCCCTCCCACCTGTCTTTCAGGTAAGCCAGACTGCATGCTGCCCAGGTGCTAGAGTGGTGAGTCTGCTAGAAACTGTCCCCTTGAGGGTTTCAGCGCTGAGAAAGGCTCAGGAGTGGGTTGTGGTGCTATGACTAGTGCAATTACCCATGCCCCTTTGCAATGGAGTGAGCTGACGAAAGCCGCAGTGTAGGTCAATGGGAGAATTGTTCTGTTGACTTCGCTCCTGCGTCCCAGAGAGGTGGATGTTCTACAGTGCAGGGAGGTAGTATCCACACGACAGGGCTATGGTGGTTCTAACATGTGCATCCCGTATGAGTAGCATAGACACAGGGCAAGGCAAGGCAGGCCCCGAGTGGTGACATCGCTGTTAGTGGTGGCAGCACTACGGGTATTGCATTTAAATACATCCATCATTTATGGGGTGCGCTTTGTACACAACTGTGAGAACGCAGTGACAGGTGCCCTAGGAATATGATTGAGTCAATTGTCTTTGGCCTGAAATCTGTTCACTTCAGCAGGGGCAGGATTTGGCATGAATTTAATTTTCATTCCATAGACCAGAGGTGGGGCCAGATGCAGCCCCTGGCTTGCCTGGAGCTGGCCCCCGAGGCTCAGGGCTTCCCCCAGCATTGAGGAGCCTGCACTGGTGCTCCAGCTCCCCTGCCACCCACCCTCATGGGGCTAGAGCACACAATCTCCTAGTTTCCCCCCCCCCCCCGCCAAGCTCTGGTGTGCAAGAGGAATTGGGGACTGTCTTTCTCCTTCTCAATCAGTGAGGGTTTGGTTTGGTTTGTTTTTTCTTTGCTTCTCACTTGTGTGTGATTCCCCAACTGACTTTTCTGTGGGTCAGCGATCCCTGACCCAAAAAAGGTTCCCTCCCCGCCATAGACATTCAGCTGCTCCAGTCACACACTACTGCCACATCCCAGGACATCGCTAGACCATCACTGTGTTTTCTGCAGCCAAGGGACAGCTCAACACCAATTGCTATGAACAAGCAACACAGGCCCAGGACCTGCAATAGTCCAGCTTTATTCTTTCCTCCATATTGATTAGCCTGTCTCATCAAGCACCTCCTGAAAGTGAGTTGTCCAAAGTTCCAAGACCTGCCCCAGGACATCATCACATTGTGCTGCCTCTTACCAGGAAGTTAGGTAGTTGCCATAACATTCCTTCTATCACATTGATTGGAGAAAGCAAAATTAAAAATGAATTCTTTAACCTTAACTTTCTATTCTATCCCCATAAAGAGTGTGTGTGCGTGCATGCCTGTAACACATAACACAACTTAACACAAACTCCTTTTTTATTAAATCTGAACTCTTTTTGGAAACTGGGGTATTGGCCTCTGAGCGTGGGTGGGTTGTTCTTTCACATCTTTGTATTATATAGTCATGCATATATTTTGGAGACAGTCTGAAGTTAAGTTGGACATTAGGAAAAATGTCCTGTTAGGGTGGTTAAGCACTGGAACAAATTGCCTAGGGAAGTTGGGGAAATCTCAGGCCACTGGAGATTTTTAAGAGCAGGTGACGTTGTTGCAAAACAAACCCAAGCATACTTGTGTGTTAGCAGAGGCAGAGCAGGGACATCGTAGCTGTGGTAGTCCCACTCAGCTTGGCACTGGTTAGCATCGGTTGGAGCGCTGTGTCCAGTTTTGGTCACTGCTATATAGATGGGATGTAGGGAAAAGAGCCAAAGGCCAGCAACAAAGATGGTCCGAGGGATGGAATGGAGCCATAGGAGCAAAGGCAGGCGGAACTGGGCGTGTTTAGTGTGGAAAAGAGGAGATGAAGGGGGACATGAATCCTTGAAAGGCTACCATAAAGAAGTGATGAAAAGTGCTTCTCTCTTGCCACAGAAGGCAGGACAAGAGGCAAGGGGGTCAAACTGCAGCAGGGCAGATTGAAATGAAATCTCTGGTTGTGCAAGCTCCTTCGCCAGAGCCTTTGAAAAGGAGGCTGGATCGCAATCTGCCTTGGCTGGTCTAGACCAGCAAATCCTGCACCTCGGCAGGGGTTAGACTAGATGGCCCTGCAGCCCCTTCCTGCCCTATGGGTCTATGATTCCATTGTAAGACTTGGCTGTCCAAGGGTTAGACACTGCGTGAACTGAATGCAGCTGCTTCTGTGTCACCCGCATTACCTGAAATTGCTGCTTGTAACTTACTGTCCCTGCTCAGCAGGGCAGTCGCTGCAGCATCCGGCTCAGCAGGGGTTTGCTGGGGTGCGCTGACTGAGGGAGTCTTTGGAGCCTCACACGTTCTTGGATGACCCACTACCCAGAGGGCATTCAATTTCCTGTTTGCTTTTGGGCTGCTGCCGTGTCTTTGCAAGTCACTTCATGTTTTGTGCCCACTAATGCCATACACATGCAAAATCTCCCTCTTGGAGTCACTGCTTGTGTCCTCATTGAAGCACGTTTTTTTTTCTTATTTACTTGCTGGCAAGCTTTACCATAATGATTTCTCTTGGAGCCATAATTGCACAAGATCTCTGGTTAGCGTTTGCCAGTATCCTGTTTTTCTCCCCAGCACCCACCGAACTTCCTTTCCATTTTGCTCCTCTCCCCTGCTTTGTGTTTGTGTGTTTGCTTTTGCACAGCTGTTGGTGTCTTTTTATGATTTCCTTGTGCTTCTTCATTAATTATTTCTGTCTTATGCTCCACTTACGCTCTGCCCTGGGGTGGGAGTTAGTTTATTAGCTATACAGGGCTATAGTTACAGTGGGTGCTCTAAGCATTCTCCTTTGAGTGCCTGCATCTTTCATCGCTATTACTAATATAGCACAGATCAGTTCATCTTTTAAGATTTGATAATCACAAGTCAGCCAATTCACACACTTTGGCGGCATACTGCGGTGCTGTTTCTCCACTTTGGTGATCAGAGTTATTAAAATCCCCCTTTGTATATGCTATTTTTGGTGGGTTGAAAATGTTTTTGGAGCACTTCAAGGATTTGACATGGATCCTCTCAAAGTGCCACTGACATCTCTGGAATGCTGTTGCAGTATGACAGCCTCTGCCATTCCTGCTAAGAATGGAGCTGCTCTTATTTTCTTTTCCTTTTTGTGCAGCTCTGTTGCAATTTTATAGGTTTCCTGTTGTACTCTAAGGTCTGCAAACTCATCCTCTTTCCTGTCCATCTTCTCAGGGACCAGGAACAGGTTTGCCCTCAGGGTGACTGTTACTTTTGAGGGTTCTTTGCAGTAGTCCTAGTTTCTGATTTCACATTGTGAGAGCATGAAGGCAAAGCCAAGAAGGTGCATCGTTCCACCTTTATTCCTGCCCCAGTGGTACCTTGTCCGTAGATGTGACTCTACAGAGCACATTACAGCCTCTTCTGCTGGGAAGCTGGCTAGCCCAACAGCACCCCGCTCCAGTGGGGACACGGAGCAGGAGCCCTTTTGGCCTGGGGGCCTGACTGATGTGGCTGGCCATCGGGACAGAGGTGGCCAAAGGGCACTATTTTCAGGGCTGCTGACAGCGGCAGATGCTTCTGTCCAGGTGGTTTCAGCACCTTCCCCTGCTGCCCAGGAATGGAGCCCAGGGTGGTGCCCATTGTGCTTTCCAGAGTCCGATCCCCCCTCCCATGGGGTCCAAAGTCCACCTCCGTTCTCAAGCTGCTCTTCCTCCTTTCTCCTGCCCTCCAGTAGCAGTCACCCTGGAGGGGGGGTCGCTCCCCTTCCGTGGCTATGCCTTTGAGAGCGCGCTCATTGCGCTCAGACCAAATTCAAAGCTACAGCGACATCTTTCAGCCTCCCCCATTCAAAGCCTCTGTCCCTTTCAGCTCTTTCCCCCATTCATTCCCAGGACGCCTCGGTCCTTTTCTCTCGCCTAGCCCCTCTCCTGGAGCAGCTGCTATGCTAATGAGCGCAGGCAGAAAGGAAGAGACCCCGAGAACTCCAGAGCTAAATAAATCCCCGGCGGGAGCGGCATTCCCAAACAAAGGGGGCAGCCCCCCCGCCCTCTTCCCAATCTCGCCACCTTTTCACATTCAAATCCATTAAACAGGGAGCAGAAAGGCCCCGGGTATTCATAGCGCTGCATCAAACCAAACCAAGCCCTGCCGCCATCTCCACCCCCGAGGAGGCCGAGGGAAGGGCGCCCAGACCCCGGCGTCATGGCGCTGGGCCGGCCGGTCTGCTGGAGGACGCGTGAACGCCGCACTTGCCGGCCGAGCGGCCCGGGGCAGAGTCTTTTCTGTCACCGGGTCACTAAGTTCATTTCTCTTCGGCAGTTTTGGCCTCTGGTGTCCAGGCTCCGCGGAGCAGCCTCGGCCGCTGCGTGCGCTGTGAGGCGCTCAGAGGCCAACACCCAGGCGTTGTGCTGCCCGGAGCCCCGTCTCCCGTGCACTGGAGGAGTCTCTGCGCAGGGGCCCGCTCCCTGCGAGGGGGCACCGGGGACGGTCTGTCACTGCGACTCAGCTTGCCACGGTGAAGTAAGCGCCCAGGAGGGGCCCAGCAGGCCCCAAACTAGCTGAGCAGGAAGGTCAGGCGGAGGAACGAAGAAAGGGGAAGTGCAGAAGGGACCAACCACGTTCGTCTAGCCTGAGGGGCTGCAGAGCAGGGCCGCAGAACCTCGCCCACCTTGTCCCACGAATTGCTGACCTAGCGCCTGTCCCGTGGGCCTGGGATACACACTCCAGGGTTTGTCTTGATACAAGGACATGGCTATATTGGACCCATGTAGAACAGCCTGCGTTCTACCTGGGTAAAAGCTGGCATAGCTCAGCCCCCTTCCTGAGCTGGGGTAAACTGAACTGGACTAAGCACTTGTGTCAATTTGGAAGCACCCACATTTCTTCTCACTTCCTAATTAGTTTTGCTTCCAAGTTCTAATTCACTAGACCAAGGCTGCAAAGTTATGCTGCAGGAGAAAGTGCAAATCTCTCTGAAATACTGTCCCCTGGCATGCCGACAGATGAACGAAAATATCAATATTCACACGTTTTTAAAATCTCCCCCCAAAAACCCTCTTTGCAAGCCCCAGCTCCCTCGCAGTGTCTCTTTAAGGGTTAGATGTCAAGGGTGCTGCTTTGAGCAAAATGATTCTAGATGCCACCTGAAAATCTGGCTTAGCACTTTTCTGAGACTCTGGCTCCATGTGACATGCAGCAAATGGCAGAACTGCAATTAGAACCAGATGTTCTGGTTCCCAGTGCTCTCTCTGGGGCCACAGTTCTGCAGGGTTTATAAGAAAGGCGTAATTCTAAGCACATGAATAGCTCAAAGACTCATGCTAAAAGTTACATAGATGCTAAAGGATTGGAGCCCAAGGCTGTGTCTGCACTGGAGATGTAAAGCACCGGCAGTTCCAATGCTGCTCCCAGAGCACCCGCCGTTGCGTCTCCGCAGCCGGCTGTCAGCGCAGTAGCATGGCCACACTCGTGGCACTTGCAGCAGCTTTCGGAGCGGTGCACTCTGGGTAGCTCCCACAGCGCACCTCTTCCTCCTCTGCCACTGAGGCTTGTGGGAAGGTGCAGGGCATGCTGGGTCCTGTCCCACTGCCCCATGGTGCCTCCCTTTGCATCCCAGCAACCCCTGCGCTTCTGTCCACATTTGGCGCCATCTTTCAGTGGCTTCTGTGCTGCGCGGGAATGGATCCCTAGTTGCTGCAAAAATGCTGACCGGTCTCACGGCAACATCACAAATGGCAGTCGAGTTGCTGCTGAAGCTGCAAGGTGACAATGAGGAGTCTGTGCAGCCTTTGTACGACAGGAGATTTCTTGTGGCTTTCACAGAGATGCTGACCCCAGTGGAACGCTGCTTTGGTGGGCTGAGTGGTGGGCTGACATTGACGTGCCAGCCTGGGATGATGAGCGGCAGCTGCACAGCGTTGAGAGGAGAGTCTCTTCCAGTGGCTGGTGTGCTGAGCTCTTCCCCACCCTGCCACACAAACACACGAGAATGAGAGCTGCCCTGCTGGTGGAGAAACGCGTGGCAATTGCTCTGTGGAAGCGGCTACTCCACCCAGTCACCAGTCATGTTGGAGTGAGTGTCACCCGTTGGACTCTTGCTGATGGAAGTATTCTGGGTCAACAGTCGCATCCTGCTCCAAAAGTCTGTGACTCTGGGCAACGTGTGTGACATAGTGGCTAGATGGTGCACATATCCCAGTTCCGACACCACACTGCCTAGCCTCTGGGTACAGTAACCGCAAGGGGTATTTTGCCACGGTTCTGCAGGCACATGTGGATCACCGTGGCTCAGTCCAGTGTAGGATGGCCCCTGAGGCCCCGAAGTATCCACAGGGTCTTTGGAATGGAGGTGCCCCCCCCCCCAGGATGACATCCAGCTCTTTGTAGACCCGGCAGGTTGTGGGTGCAGCACTGAAGTGGTGGTTTGCTTCCCATACCTTGTGGTTGGCGCTTTGCAGCTCCTCACTGTGCCCCTGCACTGCAGAGCGTCCCGGCCGTGGCCCCTTTCAGCCAGGTACCTAGAGATCTGCCCGTAGGTGTTGTCATTCCTACGGCTGCACAGCCTCCTCTCCCCACATGCCGGTAAGGTCCAGCCCCTTGGCCTGGCTCCAGGCCAGGGATCTCCTGGTGTGTGGAGCCACATGGCCAGCTGGAGAGATGCTGAGAACACACCAGGCGTCGCCAAGCAAACAGGAAGGCAAAAGGCAAAGGGTGGGTCTGAGGGTTGGTTGCCTGAGAGCAGGGCAGCAGAGTTGAACCCAATGACCACGGAGCCAGAACAGGCCTTGTGGGAAGGGTGCTGGAGGCCAGTCAGGATGCAGTACGCCCCACGGTGCCCACACTGGCACCCCACTGCTGTACCTAGAGCACAGCAAGCTCTATGCTCCTCGCTGAGGGGGTTTGCCTAGAGCGCAGCAACTGCAGAGCTAGTGTGTAGCCTTGTCAGGGGGGCACCTCGGGAATTACAGCCCTGGGCGCTGATTTACCGCACCATGACCTGCCACTGTAGACATGCTCTAAATTGCTCCCCTTAGTGTTGCAGCCCGTCCCACCAAGACCCCCGGGGCAGGCTCTCTGCCTGCTGCAGCCTCAGGCTGCTCCCTCTGTGCTGTGCAGGGGGGAATTCAAGAGCTGCCCTCGCCCCCAGCCCAATCATCACAGCTCTCATTGGCTGGAAACCGGCCCATGGGAGCTGCTACGATTGGGCTGGGAGTGGGGGCAGCATGCAAAGTCTTACTCCTCACCCCCCTGCATGGAGCAGGGAAGCACGTGGAGGGAGCAGCCAGCTATTTTGAGCAACTTTGGACTGAGGCAGGTAAAGAGTCTGCCTCGGTGTCTCACTGGGCTGCTGGCATGGAGCCACCTAGGTAAGCACCTCCCAGCAAGAGCCTGCCTCTGGCACCCCAACCTCTCGCCTGCTCCTCAACTCCCTACCGTAAGTCACCACCCAAACCCTCTGCATCCTGCTCCCCAGGTCACAATTCCCTCCCAGACTCTCTCATAATTCCCTTCCCCAGGTCAGAATCCTCTCTTGCACCCGTCCCCCCTCCTGAACCCTGCACTCCAGTCACAACCCCCTCTTTTACCCAAACTCCTCCTCAGACCCCACACCCTTTCTTGCATCTCAGTCTCCTACCCTGAGCTCCCTTCTGCACCTGTCCTCTGTCCCAGATCCTGCCCCCCTCCACAGAAAAGTGCGGCGCTTGACCAATATCTTTGAGTGGCTCCCCATCAAAAGTTATTGCCCATCCTGATCTACATGTTCCCTGTCACAAGGACCCAGGTCAGGTTTTCTTATGCTATAATTTCTGAGCTCATTGAGTGGCCTGACACCAGGGTTGTGTGTGAGATGGATGCATGAGACCAGTGGGTGCATGAGACGTGTGTGTGCAGACAAGATGTTTGTTCTTGCCTTTTGAGACTGGAAGGTTATGAGCTGGTGGTAGCTGAGGGCTGGAGAGGTTGGAGGCATTCAGAAAACACAGAGGGTTGAAGATGAAACTGACCCAGAATGTGCTTAGTCACAGTCTTTTTTCTGTCATGATATGGCCCTCGGACATCTCAGAACCTAGTGATCCAGGAGTAACCACATCTTGAATGCGACCTGCACATGTGGTTGCCTCGTCTCAAAAGAGATATCTGACACTGGAAAAGGGCAACAGAATGCTTAGGGGTGTGGACCGGCCGCCATACGAGGAGAGATTAATAGTAGTGGGACTTTTCATTTTCGAAAAGCGCTGACTAACGGGAGATGCGATAGAGGTTTGTAAAATCAGGACGGGTGTGAAGAAAGTAAGATAAATTATTTACTTCCCATAACACAAGAACTGGGGGTCGCCAAATGAAATGAGTAGGGTGCAGGTTTAAAACCACCAAAAGGAAGTATTCCTCCGCACTACGCCCAGAGGGGGGTACAGGGCAGTGGTAGTGCTGCCAGATGCTGCCAGTGGTCGGCTGCGTGCGTGTGTCCCTTCGGGGTCTCCACTGGCTCTGGCCAGCAGTCCCTCCAGAGCCTATTGAACGCCAAGAAGAGCCCGACATCAGCTACAGGAGGGAGGCTCCTGGCTGGGGTTCTCGCCAAAGGAAGCGCAGCTCAAACACTGCATCACATTGGTGACCCGCTCTGAGCCCAGATCCATTTTGCCAGTCCCTCCTGGCTTGTGCATTTGAGTTTCCCTGCCTCGGGGCCGCACCTTGCACCTTTTTACTGACTCTCATCTCCCTGGTTTCAGCCCCGTCTGCGCCTGTCGCCGAAGGTTGCAGCTGCCCCCCCAGCACGGGCTGCTCTGGGAATGCTCTGCACAGCCTCCACTCCGTGGCCAGGCCTCTGCTGAAGCCAGGGACCAGCGCAGAGCTCTTAGCTAGCCTGAGCAGGCACCCCCGCCCCAGCAGAACCAGAGTGAGCACCCACAGGCAGGGGTGTGGCCTGAGCTGAGGGGAGCTATTCCTTAGCACAATGTCTTTGCTCTTTCTTTCTTCTCTTCCCCATCCCTTCGACACAGCCTCAGTGTCCATCCAGCCTGGCACCTCCAAATACCAATGGGCCAGGTGCCGTCCACAGCAACTCCCCTCCCCTGCCTACCTGCCCTGGCAGGTGCGCTACAAGGCAGCTTGGAGCTGGCAGGCCTGCTTAGCAATGCAGGAATGCAGGCGGGGTTGAATGGGGGGAGGCATGCTGATCCGCTGCCCCACTGAGCCCCCATTCTTTCCCAGCCGGTGCATCTTGCATTCAGGCTGCCTGTTCCTAACCAGTGTGCCTTTAATCCTGTCCTTGTCTTCTCGGTTCCTTTTCAGGCCCCTGGCCAATGAGCACGTCTCCCCGGGAAGGGATTGAAAGCGAGAAGGAGGGTGGGCAGGCGGGGAAAGACAGGAAGGGGGAGACAATCCCCTCTTGGAGGTGCCAGTCGTCAGGTTCTCAATGGCCCCATTCACCCTGCCCAGCCACACAGAAAATCAGGGTCACCAGGATCCATGCCCTGCCTGCAGACAACTGTTGCTTTATTCTTTTTAATTGCTGGAAAATGCAGCGAAGTTCACTGGTGTGTGTGGTTTGGGGGGAGGGGCAGAGGGACTGAGGGGCGAGGCTGACACTCAAGGAGAGGCAACAAAAAGAAGTTGCAGGGCAGGGTTAAAACTGTAGCGGGGTGGGGGGAGGAGGTGCAGCCATCTGCAGAGCCAGGCTGGGCTGTGAAAGGGGCAGGGAGAGCCCTACTCTGGCTACAGGCTCTACCCAGCCCGGGGGCAGAGCTCACAGACAATGCCCAAATGCGGCTTAGGCTTCCTTAGCACCTAGCCAGCCAGGGGGGCTCAGACAGCAGGGGGTGGGCACCCCACAAGCCAAAGGAGGGAGCCAGCCAGCCAGCTGGGGGGATCATGCACCGCACCCAGCCAGCCTAAGGGGACCCAGCCAGCACAGGAGCACCCAGCCAGCTGGAGGGGGAATGCAGCCAGCCAAAAGGAGGAAACACATCCACCCAGCTGGGGGAGCATCCACCAGCCGGCTGGAGGGGGACGCAGCAAACCAGTTGTGGGGGCAGCCAGCCAGTTGGAGGGGGGGGGGGGATGACCCAGCAAGCCAGCTGGAGGACACCCTACCAGCCCACCACTGGGTGGGGCACATCCAGCCAATCAGCCAGACAGCTGGAGGGGACCCAACCAGTCAAAAGGGAGAAACCCAGTCAGCCAGCCAGTGAGGTACACACCCAGCCCCTGAGGGGCACCCAGCCAGGCACAGGGGTCCCAGCCAGTCAGCGGGTGGAAGGAGACAGGCACCCAGACAACTGAGGGAGGCGGACATCCAGCCAGTCAGCCCACGGGGGAAAACACACACACCTTCCCTGCCAGTCAGGGGGGGCATGCACTCAGCCAGCCAGGGAGAGGCGGATGGACACACACATAGAGATGCACGCTTGCCCTCTCACTCTCCAGAGCCAGACAGACAGCAGAGCTACGTCTAGACTGCCATGATTTTCCGCAACTGCTTTTAATGGAAAAGTTTTTCTGTTAAAAGCATTTGCGGAAAAGAGCGTCTAGATTGGCACAGATGCTTTTCCGCAAAAGTACGTCTTTTGCGTCCATGCCAATCTAGACGCGGTTTTGCGCAAGAAAGCCCTGATCGCCATTTTCGCCATCAGGGCTTTTTTGCGCAAACAATACCACGTTGTCTACACTGGCCCCCTTGCACAAAAGCATTTGAGCAAGAGGGCTTTTGCCCGAACAGGAGCAGCATAGCGTTTCTGCAGGAACACTGACAATCTTACATGAGATCTTCAGTGTTCTTGTGGAAATTCAAGCGGCCAGTGTAGACAGCTGGCAAGTTTTTCCACAAAAGCAGCTGCTTTTGCAGAAAAACTTGCCAGTCTAGATGCAGCCCAGGTGTCCCTGCCTTTGGAGCTGGAGTGGGATCCCAGGTGGGCAGATGTGGGTGGCAGGATGTACCAGCCCCCAGGGGAGCTCATTCTCAGGCTGACATGTGCCCATCAATCCCCACTGGAATGTACTAAACCAGACACCCCCACTCACCCGCTCTGAGTCTCAGTCCATGTGCCTAGGTTAAGACCCGGGGGCAGGGGCTCCCCCTGGTTGTCCTGGGCTGTGGGCTGCTCACTCCTGATGCTAAGTGGACCCTTCAGAGGCTCCTGGTGAACAGGAATGGAGCTTCCCCAATGACATTCTTGCCCACTTCCTCCTTTAACTGGTTGAGCACCAGCTCCAACTCCCACTGACCCCACAGGGGCTTGGTCTGCTGACGGGTGGGGGGGGGGCTTGGGGACTTAACTTCTGGAGGGGGATTTTGGCCACATTCCTCTGTGGATTCCGAATTAAAGCCCTAAATCGAATTAGCTGGTAAACCTCATTGCAGGAGGAATACCAACTAATTCGATTTAGGGCTTTAATTTGAAATCCCATTTCACTGCCACATGTAGACGCGGGCAGTTACTTCGGGCTAGTCAATTTCTAAAATGGTGACCAGCCGGGAACATGCTAATGAAGCGTGTGGTATTTAAATCCCGCGCTTCATTTGCAATTTTGGTCGCCCTCATTAGCCTCCCTAGATCGAACTTAGAGAGAAGAGACCAAACCACAAGCTCCAGGAGGGTGTGGGTGTGCTGCTCGATGGAGGTGAGGAGCTGGTAACAGAAGGCAGAGCTGTTCCGTGCCTCCTTTGCTTCAGTCATCTCACAAGAAATAACATGACCAGACGACTTGTGATGGTACCATACACAAAAAAGGGGAAGAAATGCAGATCGGGATAAGTAAAGACCTTCAGACCAATCTGAATGGATTCAAATCAGCAGGGATAGATGCTGCTATTTATCTGAGGATATTGAAGGAATTATCTGCAGATTTCTTGGCAATAATATTTACATGGATGATAGACCAAGGAGCAATGGTTGAGGAGCAATGAAGAGCAATAGTTTCAAGTTGGAAACAGGGAGGTCTAAGTTGGCTATTAGGGAAAACTATTTCCCTAGGAGAGTGGTGAAGCACTGGAATGGATTAGGTGGAATCTCCATCCCTAGAGGTTTTTAAGTCCTGGCTTGACAAAGCCCTGGCTGGGATGATTTAGTTGGGGTTAGTCCTTCGTTTAGCAAGGGGTTGGACTCAATGACCTCCTGAGGTCTCTTCCAACCCTAGAATTCTGTGATTCTAGGAGAGGTCCTGGAAGGTTAGAGAAGGGCTAACATAGAACCTACCTTCAAATAGGAGACAAAGAAGGAGCCGGAGAACTATAGACTGGTCAACCTGACTTTGACACCTGAGAAGCTAAAAGAGCAATGTATAAATCATTCCATTTGCAAATATCTGGAGGATGAAGGGTAGCATCCGGCATGGATTTACCAAGCTCAACCCCTGCCAAACCAGCTTAATTTCCTTCTTTGACAGGGTAATGGGAAAAGTAGTGGATATAATTTACCTGAACTTCAGGCAGGCTTTGGACACAGTCCCACATGCCATTCTGAATAATAAGCAGGAGAAATGTGGGCTCAACAGAACTACCATTGAGCAGGTACATAACTGGTTAAACAGCTGCAAACAAAAAGTAACTCTTAATGGACTGATGTTGGATCAGAAGATGGTCTCAAGTGGAGTTCTAGGGATCTCTTCTGGCTCTGATATCGTTCAACATTGGATAATAAAAGATTAGGGTTGACAGAGACCCCAGAAGACCTAATTTCTGTTTTGTTGAACTTGGAGAGCAGCAGAAGTGAATGGTTCTTGCCTTAGCCTATTGCACCATCTAGTGATTTTCTGGGCGTATTTTCCCCTGAACCCAACAGATGGCACCAAAATACCTGATTCATCCCAATACACAACGAGTACAAAAAGTTATAGTATTGCCATGGTTCCAACATGCTAGCTACTAGCCATGTGGCTATTTGGCTGGTTGTTAGCTTGAACAATGTGGCTATTTGGCTAGCTGAGTGTGGCTAGTTCACTATAGACCTGGTTGGACCCCAGAAGGGAAGAGAAGGGAAGTGACATATTTATCTTCAGGATCTACATTAATCACAACACTCTAACTAGGTAGCCCAGGTTGCTCTGGATTTGTTGGGCATTCTCCATCTGCCCATGCCAGTTGGTCGTTAGCCATCTCACTGGCTTAGTGTTTGGTAGAAATGGACATTTCCATTTTTGTAGGATTAAGTCTGCCAGACTTATCCGCTACACTTCTTTTAGCGGGGACAACAAGCGTGTGGCCAAGGGGGATCCAGTGTATACTTAGATTTCCAGAAAGCCTTTGACAAGGTCCCTCACCAAAGGCTCTTACGTAAAGTAAATTGTCATGGGATAAGAGGGAAGGTTCTTTCATGGATTGAGAACAGGAAACAAAGGGTAAGAATAAATGGTCAGTTTTTCAGGTGGAGAGCAGTAACTAGTGGGGTCCCCCAAGGGTCTGTGCTGGGACAAGTCCTATTCAACTTATTTATAAATGGTCTAGCGAAAGGGGTAAACGGTGAGGTGGCAAAATTTGCAGATGACACCAAACTGCTCAAGATAGTTAAGACTGAAGCAGACTCCGAAGAGTTTCAAAAAGATCTCACAAAACTAAGTGATTGGGCAACAAAATGGCAAATGAAATGTAATGTTGACAAATGTAAAGTAATGCACACTGGATAAAATAATCCCAACTAGACATACACTATGCTGAGGACTAATTTAGCTACAGCTAGTCAAGAGAGAGATCTTAGAGTCACTATGGATAGTTCTCTGAAAACATCCACTCGGTGTGCAGGGGCAGTCAGAAAAGCAAACAGAATGTTGGGAATAATTTACAAAGGGATAGAAAATAAGACAGAAAATATCTTAATGATCCTATATAAAACCATGATCTTGAATACTGTGTGCAGATGTGGTCACCTCATCTCAGAAAAGATCTATTGGCATTGGAAAAGGTTCAGAAAGGGCAACAAAAATGCTGAGGGGTTTAGAATGGGTCCCATATGAGGAGAGATTAAAAAGACTGGGACTTTTCAGCTTAGAAAAGTGGCGACTAAGGGGGGATATGATAGAGGTCTATAAAATCATGAGTGGTATGGCAAAAGTGAATACGGAAAAGTTATTTATGTATTCTCACAATATAAGAACTAGGGATCACCAAATGAAATTAATAACAGCAAGTTTAAAACAAACAAAAGGAGGTTTTTCTTCACTCAGTGCACAGTCAACCTGTGGAACTCCTTGCCGGAGGACATGGTGAAGACTAGTATTTTAACAGGGTTAAAAAAAAGAGCTGGATAGATTCATGGAGGTTAGGTCCATCAATGGCTATTAGCCAGGCTGGGTGACATGGGAAGGATCACATGAGGATTACCTGTTGTTTTCCTGCCCTTTGGGGCATCTGGTATTGGCCACTGTCAGCAGGGAGGATACTGGGCTGGATGGCCCATTGTTAGGGTGGCCTGGTGTCTGCTATTGAACCAGACAGCCCAGTATTTGCACCTTCCGTCCGGTTAAAAAAAAATCAGAAAATACTGGACATGTAAAATGTCCAGTATTTTCTGTTTTTCCCGGCTCAGGCATCCAACAGAAGGGTGGGTAGGGCTTGGGCTGGCTGGGGAGGATGGAGCAGGCTGGGAATTAAAGGGGCCACGACTATATTTCGGCACAGGTCAGTCCCTTTTTTTGTTGCTTTTACTGGGTTGTTGGTTTTTTTTAGCTGGGCTTTTTTTTTCTCTTCCTTTTGCTCAACAGAATTTTTTTCCTGTTTTTTTTTTGGGGGGGGGGGGTTAAACCATCTGGCAACCCTAACCATTGGTCTGACCCAGTATGGCCGTTCTTATGTTCTTAAGTTGTAGTGATGATGCTGAACATTGAAACCTTGCCAGAGCTACTCTGTACTAGGTGTTACCGCCCTGTTCCTACTCTCTAGTGCTGTCAGCAAGCCAGGCCAGAGAGCATGAGATGAGAAGAGTCAGGCTCTTGTGAGCTGCAGCTGAACATGGGACACCTTTGTGATTTCTGGGGGCAGGGACAGGTGAGAGATTCCCGGGAGAGTGAGCAGCAAATCAAGGGCAATGGCCTTACAAAGCAGTTTAATAAACCAGACTGGCAAAGGGGGTTCCATGGGAAGAAAGTCTAAGGGAAAAGGAGGAAAGATAGGACAAAAGTTGAAAGAGGCCAATAGTTCCCCATTAGGAGTTCTTTAACACCTGATAATCCAAGAGGACGCTACACAAAGTGGAACAATGGCTAAATCTCTAAGGAGGATAATAGAAATACAAGACAGGACTATGTAGCACTTTAAAGACTAACAAGATGGTTTATTAGATGATGAGCTTTTGTGGGCCAGACCCACTTCCTCAGATCAAATAGTGGAAGAAAATTGTCACAACCTTATATACCAAAGGATACAATTTAAAAAAAAAAAAGTGAACACATCATCTTGAGGTTAGGTGGTTGTCTATACAGGCAGTCCCCGGGTTACGTACAAGATAGGGACTGTAGGTTTGTTCTTAAGTTGAATCTGTATGTAAGTCGGAACTGGCGTCCAGATTCAGACACTGCTGAAACTGACCACCAGTTCTGACTTACATACAGAATCAACTTAAGAACCCCAGGCGTCCCCAAGTCAGCTGCTGCTGAAATTGATCAGCAGCTGATTCCAGGAAGCCCGGGGCAGAGCAACTCTGCCTGGGGCTTCCTGTAGTCAGCGCTGGTCAGTTTCAGCAGAAGCTGACTTGGGGACGCCTGGGGCAGAGCAGCTGGGGTGCTACTGGACCAACCCAGCAGCACCCCATCTGCTCTGCCCCAGACGTCCTGATTCAGCCGCTGCTGAAACTGACCAGCAGCGGCTGAATCAGGACCTGGGGCAGAGCAGCTGGGGTGCTGCCGGGTTGGTCCAGTAGTGCCCACGTGCACTGCAGGACCAATCGGCAGTGCCCCAGCTGCTCTGCCCCAGAGTCCAAAACAAAAGCCTGGTCTGCTGGGGGGGGGGGGGGGAGCACACTAGCTGCGCCCCCCCCCCAGCAGACCAGGGACACGGGGAGCAGAGCCGCAGCGGCAGCGGGGTGCCGCGCCTCTGAGGCTTTGCTCTGGCAAAGCCTCAGAGGTGCGGGACTCCCTGCGGCTGCGGCTTCAGTCAGGGTGCCTGTGGTCTGCTGGGGACCGTCCCCAGCAGACCACAGGCACCCGGACTGAAGCCGCAGCCGCGGGGGGTCCCGCACCTCTGAGGCTTTGCCAGAGCAAAGCCTCAGAGGCGCGGGGAACCGTCGCTGCTGCCGCTCCAGTCTGGATGCCTGTGGTCTGCTGGGGACCGTCCCCAGCAGACCACAGGCACCCGGACTGAAGCCGCAGCCGCGGGGGGGTCCCGCGCCTCTGAGGCTTTGCCAGAGCAAAGCCTCAGAGGCGCGGGGAACCGCCGCTGCTGCCGCTTTGACTGAAGCTCTGGCAAAGCCTCAGAAGCGCAGGAACCCGCCCGCTGCTGCCGCTTGGGTCCCGGTGCCTGTGGTCTGCTGGGGACCGTCCCCAGCAGACCACAGGCACCGGGACCCAAGTGGCAGCAGCAGCGGTTCCCGCGCTTCCGAGGCTTTGCTCTGGCAAAGCCTCAGAAGCGCGGGAACCCGCCCGGTGCCCCTGGTCTGCTGGAGACGGTCTCCAGCAGACCAGGGGCACCGGAGCAGCTTACGAACGGGGCTTTCTCGCCCCGACTTCCGGGGCGAGAAAGCTCCGTTCGTAAGTGCGGATCCGACGTAAGTCGGATCTGCGTAAGTCGGGGACTGCCTGTAGATATTATCAATAAACTACAGCCTATACTGGAACAGGATACTAAACTCCAAGAGACTCTGGGAGACAGACCCATAGTCTCCTATAGACAACCACCTAACCTCAAGATGATTCTTACCAACAACCACAGGACATATCACACTAATACCAACACAAGTACCTTCCCTTGCAACAAACCCCGTTGCCAGCTTTGTCCACATATATGTGTTCACTTTTTTTTAATTGTATCCTTTGGTATATATGGTTGTGACAATTTTCTTCCACTATTTGATCTGAGGAAGTGGGTCTGGCCCACGAAAGCTCATCACCTAATAAACCATCTTGTTAGTCTTTAAAGTGCTACATAGTCCTGTATTTAGTTTCAGCGACACCAGACTAACACGGCTACATTTCTATCACGATAATAGAAATAGGCATTCAAGAGGCCCAGACAGCCTCCGTGGGCCTCTGAGCAAGATATAATCAAAGAAACAAAATCAGAGGTCCACCTGTGTCTGGGCCTTCTCTCACTGTGACAGTCTGAGGCCTTGTTCTTTGGCTAGGCAGAAGGGGCAGTCCTAAGCTGGGAAGTGTCCGGTCACATTGAAATAAGGCAATATTAGACTGTTAAGGAGGCAACCCAATCTAACACCTCCAGATAAAGGACAGATCCCTGAATGTTTAAAGAAATCTTTGTTTGATAGCTCTGTCCGGCAAGAACTCACTTCTTGTTAGTTGTGGTTACTAAACCCTCATTTCTTTATTGGTTTGTCATTATGACCTCACTTTTCCTTGTTAAACTATATGGTCCCTTTCTGGCTCTTTGTTTCTGTCTGCTGTAGAATTAACTTTGCTAAGTGTAAAATCATTAAGGTGGCGGGATATAATTGGTCAAGAATTATGTTACAATGTGTTAGGATTGCAGAGTAAAATGACTGGTTAAGGCAGTGGTTCTCAAACTTTCCGGAGCCCTTTACATGCGTAAAAATTTATGTGGAGCCCCAGCGGTCCACTGATTGTATGTGTTGTACCTATCCAAGTTTCCAGTTTGTCAGCCTCGCGGAGCTGGGGCTCCGTGGAGCACAGTTTGAGAAACACTGGGTTAAAGTATAGCGAAGTAGAATTCAAGTTTTACTATCTAAACTGAGGTCACACTGGAAGTAGGGAAAGAAAATTGGGATCATTATTTGTTGGGAATTAACCATCTGCACTTCGGACGACTGGTCTTTTGCTCTCTGTTGTTGTGTCCAGAACCAGAGTGAGAGTGAAGGGAAGCCCACTAACAACTAGGAGCAAGAAGAAGATGAAGACAAGTGCAGGTCTTCTCCTTAGTGCCAAAAATTAAAATTTACTATTTTAAAATTCTGCATATTATATTTGTTAAAATGACACTACATGATCATGCTAGTTTCAATTCTTTTGGTACTTTATTTCAAACCTCCCCCCCCCCCCACACACACACAGCCTGTCCCCAATTACTAAAGGGTTAACAAACTGTGTAGTGATTAAGGAGTTAAGCCTTAGGCCATGGGAGAGCCCTGAGGCTGGAGCCCTCACTGTGGGGTGCTCACAGTAACATCTAATTATCCCATTAACCACAACATCCCTCTGTTACATCAAGGAAGGTCTTGGAGTCTCATTAGGTTCCATAGAGTAGAGCAGCCAGCTCCAGCTCCCGTCCGCGTTGACCGAGGATGGGGTGCTTATTCCTGCTTAGTGTCACTGTTGGCCTCCCTGTCCCCGCTCTGCTAGGGGCAGCCGAGACAAGCGGGGCAGGTCTGAGTGAGCTGCAGGAAGCTGATCCCAGGAGAGAGGATTGGCAGCAGGCCCTGGGCTCGGGAAGCAGCGTGAGGCTAGGCAGGGACGCTGTCCCTGCTGGGCGGAAGGCACATTGCCCAGTGTGGCAGCCACCGAGTACCCTGTGATTAGGGACCAGTGGGGGCAGTGGTGAGAGCCCCAAGAGGCCCAGAACCTCTTTTCACAGAGCGAGGAGCCCCGTCTCGCAATATGATTAATGAGACCTCACTATGGGCAGGCTGGGCTGGGAACCCTCCTAGTGGGACAGTGGGTGCACTCTCACCTCTGACTGCCCAGAGTCGGGCGTGAACCCCGGGGCTGGATCACTGGTTGATTTCCTGTGCCTGTTCGCACTCTTGGAAACTGCCACTGCCCAAAGACAGGCTCCAGGACCTTTGCCCTGACCCAGTTTGGCTCGTCACAGGTTCTGTTCCCAGACCAAATTCATGTCCCACACAGGCCACCTTTATGGATGCTTCCCTTTGAGCCAGATGCTGGTCGCCAGTGGGTGTCCATGTGGAAGTTAATCCCAAATACTTACTGAGGGGACCTGACACTATTTCCCCTCTCATATGCCCATTCCACAGCTTTCTGCCACCTGTTGTGGTGGCTCCATTTCATTCCAGGCATCACGTTCTAGTTTGGGAGAAAACCTCTGGGGTCCTTAAGCACAACAGACTGCCAACAAGGTCACTCCTAAAGGTGCATTAGCAGCACAGACTGCAGCCTAACTCCTATGTCTCCATCAAAGCTGGCTTGGTCCAGGCCTCAGGTCAGAGCTCATAGAATCATAGGACTGGAGGGGACCTCGAGAGGTCATCGAGTCCAGCCCCCCGCCCTCAAGGCAGGACCAAGCTCCGTCTACACCATCCCTGACAGATGTCTATCTAACCTGTTCTTAAATATCTCCAGAGAGGGAGATTCCACCACCTCTCTTGGCAATTTATTCCAATATTTGACCACCCTGACAGTTAGGAATTTTTTCCTACTGTCCAATCTAAACCTCCCCTGCTGCACTTTAAGCCCATTACTCCTTGTCCTGTCCTCAGAAACCAAGAGGAACAAATTTTCTCCTTCCTCCTTGTGACACCCTTTTAGATATTTGAAAACCGCTATCATGTCCCCCCTTAATCTTCTTTTTTCCAAACTAAACAAGCCCAGTTCATGAAGCCTGGCTTCATAGGTCATGGTCTCTAGACCTTTAATCATTCTTGTCACTCTTCTCTGTACCCTTTCCAATTTCTCCACATCTTTCTTGAAATGTGGTTCCCAGAACTGGACACAGTACTCCAGCTGAGGCCTAACTAGTGCAGAGTAGAGCGGCAGAATGACTTCACGAGTTTTGCTTACAACACACCTGAGCAGGCAGTTCCCACGGTTACAAGCAGACAGCTGCTAGACCAGTGCTTAGGAGAGATGTTGGTGGCCGCTGGGGTCTGGGCAACATTGCTTTGCTGCCTGTCATGCTAACGCAGGAACTTCTGGTCCCTTGGCAATGCAAATTTGTCCAGCATTATTGGCCAGCGATATGCACAGGTGTGAGACACTAGTGCCCTTTCACACACCGCTCCGTGCTTGCGAGGGAAAGGGGAAGACCATGCACACTAGCAAACAGCACCCTGGGTGAAGGCTGAATTCAGGGTTTAAACATGCTTGTTCTCAGTTACCGAGAGGAGGGGCTGAACTCAGCTGGTTACTCGTTCCTCACTCAGACAGAATGCCCATTGGCTTGGGGTCCAGAAAACAAGCGTGGCTAGTTCTGCGGGGGTAGAGGAAAGGCTGCAGTTTGCAACCAGCTTCTTTGGTTCTGCTTCTTGATTTGCAAACATTAGGTTAAAAACCTTGATTTTGCCCTTTGCTCTGTTTGCTTTTTCCCTCTCACTGTTTGGTTTAGTTAATCAGTCTTCAAACATAAACAGGCTTGGGGAGCAGCAAGAGGACCCTGGAGCCAGCCTGGCCTGGCATGGTTAAACCCTTCTCTTTTCTTTTGTAGGGCAGTAAAAGAGCCTCTGTGGGGCTGGAGGTGACGGGTCATTGTCAGTGGCTGAAACGCATGGGGGTAGCCATGAGTTCAGGGTGGCTGAGGGCTGCATTAGGCTTCCAAAAGAGGTTGCTGTGGGAGCTGATGCAAACATAAGCCTTGTTGCAATCTCTGTCCCTGGAGGAGGAACTGGGCAGTTCAGCTGTTTGTGGATTGCAGTGACCTGTCAAGCCGAATCCAATCCAAGCATAGAAACGACCCCCTGGACAACGTCTCTCTCTGGCTTCTACATCACCCCGGGAGAGAAGGCTTCTTCTGTGGGGAGTCCTTTGTTCACTGGAGGAGGAAAGTCTCACAGCAGAACATCAGGATGGGGCATTAAGGGGTCTGGGATCTGTGCCTGGCTCTGCCACAGACTCACTCTGTGACCTGAGGCAAATCCCTTCACTACAGCCCAGTTCCCCCAGCTGAAAAGTGCACACAGCCTGCTTCCCTGCATACAGAGCCACAGACCTTCTTCGCTGCTAGGCTTTTGCTTGGGACCCAGGGCCAGACAAAGCCAGTAGGCTCCTGGCCTCACTCCTGGGTCCAGACAAACGCTAGGGCTCCTGGGGCCAGTGCCAAGATGCTGAGTGGCTGAATGGCAGCGCTGCAGGCGTGTCTGATGGCACCTACATTGGAGGAGCAGAGGAGCCTTCTGTCCCAGGGGCATCCAGGGCTCAGATGGAAGGTGCCAGGACCACATTGTCCTGAGCAGCTTTCGCTCAGCATGTGCCAAGGGCTGGTCTGCCACAGGGCCCTGCAGTGTCTCCGTCTAGTCACGAGTGGCCAGTGGGTCAAATCATCCAAGTGCCCCCAGCGATGTGACCCTGAGGATTACAAGGGGGGGAGCTGGCATGGGGCAGCAGCAGGGGTCTGCCTGCCTGCACTCACCGGGGAAGCGGAGCAACCAGACCCCAGCTTGCTCCACTCGGCTCACTTTGCTTCCTGCCGTGGCGAAGCGGAGCAACCTGGCTGGGAGATGGGGGCAGGGTGGGGCAGGCTACTGGGTCACTCCACTCCCTGCAGCTCCCCCAGGTAGTACCCAGGCTGCCTTGGGCCCCGCAGACCGGTCATGATAGGGGGACTGTCCTGCCCATAGGACGGGTGGGGAAGCTTCTGTGGGGGCCTCCTAGATCGCGAGACCCAGGGCAACCCCCCCCCCCCGCGTCCTCTGGGGACTGCTGCTAACGGCCTGTAAATGCTGCTGGTTGCTACTAACCCAGTTCCTGCTCTGCCAGGGATGTTCTGTTTGCACCAAGCACTGCGGATAGGTCAAGCACCTGCAGGCCAGTTCTGTGGTGCCTCCCGCATGACCCAGGGGGCTCTGCCCCCCCAGCCTGCGCGCTCTGATTGATGGGCTGTGTGGGCTGCGCTCAGACATAGACTCTAGGATCCCAGGGTGGGCAGAGACCTCAGGAGTCAGCGAGTCCAGCCCCCTGCCCACAGCAGGACCAATCCCAACTAACTCAAGGGGCCCACCCACAGCCAGTCACCTCTTACTGTGGCCGGGGCTGGAGTTCACATTTTGCAGCATCTGTATTGCAGGGCTGAGTCTGTCCATCCCGAAGCTGAGGAGCACAAGCGACCGGAGGGCCATGCCGTTCCCAGGGTTCCTCTTCCTTCTCTTGCTTGCTGTTCTGCCCAGGACCAGAGGGAGTCCAACTTGGAGCCAAGCCAGGGAGATCCAAGTGCAGGAGAACTTCGACCCGGAACAGGTACCAGCAGGCCGGTGCTCCCGGAACCTCTCAGGAGCGTGTCAGTAGAGTGACGTGTGTTTGTCTCCAAAAACGCCAACGTTTTCAGTCACCCTCTCTCGCCCCCTTCCAACAAGAGCTGGGCCAGAGCCGGGAGGGTCTTGCTCTGACCCCCTCACTAGGGGCTGGCGTGAGCACACCGGACATTGCCTCTCACTGCAGCCCTCTGCTAGGAAGGGCTGACGCATGTGCAGAGGGGAAGTGAATGAGCGAGTCTGGGTGGGTTATCAGGCGGGGATAATGCACTTCCCCGTGCTGGGTGCCCACGCACGTGGCTGTGCCACTGGGGCTGCAGGGCTTGTCCCACACAAGGAACAACTTGCTCTGTGGGCAGAGCTGTTGCACAACCTGCCAGGTTCTGGAGCCAAAAGACTCCCTGGCAGATGCCTTTTAAGTGGCCTTTAATAGCTGACACTTCTCATGTCCATCCCGAGCAGGAATCAGGCTGCTTACCGGCTCTCGGGGTGCATCTCCAGCGCCAAGCATGCAGCTGTGCCAGGGCAGAGCCACCTTGCAGAGTTCCCATTGGCATAACAGAGCCACCTCCCCACGCAGCAGATGCTCTGTTGGCAGGGCTGGTGCAGAGCCCCCTGGGCATGGGGCCAACAAGCAGCACTAGGGAAAGGAGCGGAGCTAGGTGGTGTTGCCTCCCTGCTTCCCATGGGGGTAGATCCAGGCACCAGCTGCCCCCCGACTGCCCCTGGGGTGTGCCCCACAGTTGGGAGCTCTAATCTAGGCTTTGCATTGTGCATTAACTATGTTGTCTCTTCCGCCTTCCTCAGCCGTGGCACAAGCTCTTGGCCGGAGACATGGCTATAGGGCTGGTGCAGTGAGGCATGTGCAGCTAAGTGAAAATACTGGTCTGCAGCCCAGCGGGGAAGGAAGAGCAGCTCACCCTGCTGCCCCACGAGCATCAGGGCAGTGGGTCTGACCTGAAGTTGGGAGGGCAAAAGAAGGCGCATTAGCCAGATGTTTCTGGCTGACTGACAGGGAAATAGTTAAGGATGGTCACGTTAAAGTGCAGGTATTAGGGCTCAGAACTCATGCCCCTGGCGGATTGACCCTCTCAACACTGCCAGCGACCAGGCTGGCTGAAGACGGGCAGCTGAAGCCTGGTTCATGCTTCCAAAGCTTGCTGGGCCCTGCCCGTGAAAAGCCTGCAACCTCGCAGACTGACTTGGCGCCTGAGCTGGCCAGTGGTGCCCACGGGATCAGGCTTGTCAAGATTTTGCAAAGAGATTTGCCACTCTGCAGAAAACCCTGAAATCCCCAAAGCTCGGCCGAGGCGGAATGGGCGCAGGGTGGCAGTCACAGGCTGGGCTTTGCTTTCCCCCAGATATATGGGAAATGGTACGACATCGCCATTGGCACAACGTGCACCTGGATGAAGCAGTACAAGGACAAGTTCAACATGGGCACGCTGGTGTTGGGCCCCGGGCTGAGCAGCAATCAGATCAGCACCACTAGCACCAGGCTCAGGTAGGCTCCCAGGAACAGCCCCCCCCCCCCCCCCCCCCCACTCTGCCTGACTTTCCCAGCTGCTGCCCTCTGCTGGTCCCACTGGACAGGCCTGAAAGTCCAGTCCCTTGTGAATCTGTAAACAGAGTCAGGGGCTGTGTTTACTGCCCACTTGCTGCAATGCTGGGTATGTGGCTCTCCCTGATCCTGAAATACAACTATGTGCAGAAGGGGAATCTCTAGACCCGCGAACCCTTTGAGCTTGGCGGATGAGAGTGGAGAGTCTGGGCACAGCAGAAAGGAGCTAAAGGAGAAATTAACTCTGAATCCCAGGGATCTCTTGGTTGGAATCCAGCTGGAAGAAGGGAAGGGATTTCAATGGCTATAGAAAAACTCAGACCCCACCACAGGCTTGGTAGGGCCTTGAACAGAGTCAGGAGTTGTTGCAGCCCTGTTATCTACTCCAGCTGAGGCTTGATTCCTGTTGTGACTCATGCTGCTGTTCCTGGAGATGTCTGGGCCTTTGGACTTGGCAGCATGAAAAGCTGTTTAAATAGGCTGCTCCCTGCTTCCTGCACCACCACAGCCTTAACAGGCTGTAGAATATGAAAGAAGGAAAACCCGCTTGGTGCCTTCGCACTGGACTAGTCCTGACTTGGACCTTGCCTGCTCCCTCCTTCCTGTGGAGGGCTCAGGTGCACCAGACTCAGTGGGGCAGGAAGGGGGGAGTTGGAATCTCTTGTGGCGGAGGCAGGACCAATGGGTCCATAGGCCAGGGCACCTTTCATGCATCACTTGGCCATGACTAAAGAACTCTGGCCTGAGACTGGAGTGGGACTAGCCACTGCTGAAGTTACTAGCTGTTTTCTCTCCCTGCTCAGGCAAGGTGTCTGCACGCAAGTTATTGGCGAGTATGAAAAAACCAGCATACTTGGGAAATACACCTACCATAACCCCGGTAAGCGTGGGGAGGACACCTTGGGAAACGCACCTACCGTAGCCCCGGTAAGGGTGGGGAGGACACCTTGGAAAACGCACCTACCGTAGCCCCGGTAAGCGTGGGGAGGACACCTTGGAAAACGCACCTACCGTAGCCCCGGTAAGGGTGGGGAGGACACCTTGGAAAACGCACCTACCATAACCCCGGTAAGCGTGGGGAGGACACCTTGGGAAACGCACCTACCATAGCCCCGGTAAGCGTGGGGAGGACACCTTGGGAAACGCACCTACCGTAGCCCCGGTAAGCGTGGGGAGGACACCTTGGGAAACGCACCTACCGTAGCCCCGGTAAGCGTGGGGAGGACACCTTGGGAAACGCACCTACCGTAGCCCCGGTAAGCGTGGGGAAGACACCTTGGAAAACGCACCTACCGTAGCCCCGGTAAGCGTGGGGCGGACACCTTGGGAAACGCACCTACCGTAGCCCCGGTAAGCGTGGGGCGGACACCTTGGGAAACGCACCTACCGTAGCCCCGGTAAGCGTGGGGAGGACACCTTGGGAAACGCACCTACCGTAGCCCCGGTAAGCGTGGGGAGGACACCTTGGGAAACGCACCTACCGTAGCCCCGGTAAGCGTGGGGAGGACACCTTGGGAAACGCACCTACCGTAGCCCCGGTAAGCGTGGGGAGGACACCTTGGGAAACGCACCTACCGTAGCCCCGGTAAGCGTGGGGAGGACACCTTGGGAAACGCACCTACCGTAGCCCCGGTAAGCGTGGGGAGGACACCTTGGGAAACGCACCTACCGTAGCCCCGGTAAGCGTGGGGAGGACACCTTGGGAAACGCACCTACCGTAGCCCCGGTAAGCGTGGGGCGGACACCTTGGGAAACGCACCTACCGTAGCCCCGGTAAGGGTGGGGCGGACACCTTGGGAAACGCACCTACCGTAGCCCCGGTAAGCGTGGGGCGGACACCTTGGGAAACGCACCTACCGTAGCCCCGGTAAGCGTGGGGCGGACACCTTGGGAAACGCACCTACCGTAGCCCCGGTAAGCGTGGGGAGGACACCTTGGGAAACGCACCTACCGTAGCCCCGGTAAGCGTGGGGAGGACACTCCACTTCTCTCCTAGAGCTGTGTGTACTTAGGTGCGAAGTGTATATTCAAAGAGAAGGGGCAGCCGCCCCTAGGAGTAATGGGCTGGAGTGAAGAGAAGGCAAATACTTCCCAGGTAGCTGGTTGCAAAGTATAACATGGAACCACAATAGAGACGGCGGAGCAGCCCCCCATCGGGAGTGGTGGAAGCTCCAGGCCTCATGCCCCTGACACCTAGGCTTTGGAATAAAAGCCAATAGTGCAGGACTAAGCAGTCCCAGATCTTCCTCCTCTCGTTCGAGGGACCAGCCAGCAGTGGCAATGAGAAGAGGCCTGTCAGTTTCTTGCTCGTGAGTTGTCTGTCTACGGCCCATGGATGCAGGGGAGGTATTTGGGTAGCAAATGAGAGGAATGCAGCAGTGAAATCAGGCGCTGTGCAGGGTAGCCATGGGGCCCTGCACGATGGTACATTCCAAGATGTAGCTTAAGATGTGGCTACCTAAACTCCCAGGAACTAGCCCAGGCTGGGGCCCTGGCTCAGCTGCCTCTCTTCATCCGGCCCATTTGCAAAGGCCAGATGAAGCCGTATTCATTGCAGACATTCACAGACAGCTGTGTCTTTCCATTTCTGCAGGCTGGAATGTGACCATCAACTCCTATGTGGTGCACACCAACTACAAGGAATATGCCATCATTCTAATGCAGAAGAAAAGTAGCTTGGGCCTGACAATTACAGCCAAACTCTACGGTACATGTCTGACTGGGGCATCAGACAGGCATTAGCAATGAGCTCAGACCTTGGCAGTCACCAGGGGATGTCAGTGGGGCTGGGGCTCCCCCCTGTTCCAAAGGGGGAGTCTGGCCCACTGGTGAGGCCACCAACTGTCCAATCGCACTACTTGGGGTGGCTTTGGCAGTGCCAGCTCAGGACAGGCTGGGGCCGGGCTGGCAGGACTGAGGGGTTGTACAAACACAGGCTCTTCCAAGCACTTGACCTCCGCAGGGGCCAAAGCTCTGACCTGAATGAAGCTGGTTCCACACCTGAGCTGCCGGGGGTGGGGGCTGCCCCGACCTTGCTTTAGCTAGAGGAGCTTTGGGGGAAGGAAGTGTGTGGGGGGCGGATTCTGGCCCCTCTCCCAACCTGTGCCCCCTTCTCACACCTGCTGACATTTGGGTTCTCTCCAGGCAGAAGCCCAGAGCTGCGAGAAGGCCTCATTGTGGATTTCAGACAGTTTGCTCGAGAGATGGGGATTCCTGAGGACGCCATTTTCATCATGATTAATAAGGGTAATTGGGGTGCTACTGCAGGGACACCTTCTCTCCCTGGCCGCAGGCATCTCCGTGGCCTGTCTGTCCTGTGACTTGTGCCGCAGGCCATAGCGGGGAGGGAGAAAGCAGCATGGCTGGTGGGAAGAGCAGAGCCAATAGCTGGAGGTTGGAAGGGAGGCAGGAGACTGGAGGCAGGGAGAAAGTTCTCTGGCAGTAGCAGAGAGCAGCTGTCTGGAGAAATGGCAATGGGACCATCTCTGACTGGATCAGACCCCCAGGCCTGGGCTCTCCTGAGCCCCACGGGCCTGCAGACCCCCAAGAACAGTCATGAGATGGGCACGGGATAGTTAGATAGCTCCAGGCTATATAGTGCATTCCCAAGCAGCCTTGTACCTCACTAGCTTGTCACCATTCACAGCCCTAATGTGGCACCAGCACCCTCGCTTGGCCTTGGGTCATTGCCCCACACACGCTGCCCAGCTCCTGAGTGCTCTGGGAGGGCGATAGCTCCTCCCACTCATGCTCCCTACCGGTGAGGCTGCCCAAACCCAAACACCCTTGCCCCATCCACTGTCCTGCCCCTTTGCTGAGGCCCTGCCCTGTTCACTCCCTCCCCCTCCCTTTCCCCAGGGAGGTAGGGGGTTGGGATGTGAGAGGGGGTGTGGACTCTGGTTCAGGGTGTGGGAAGGGCTCCCGTCAGGGGCAGGGGGTGGGGTGCAGGAGACATTGTGGGCCTTGGGCTGGGGTGGGGACAAGGAGTTCAGGGTGTGGGAGGGCTCCCATCAGGGGCAGGGAGTTGGGGTGCAGGAGGCAGTATGGGCCCTGAGAGGAAGTTTGGGTGCAGCAGAGGGCTCAGGGCTGGGGTGTGGGATGTGGTGCAAGCTCCAGCTGATCAGAGCTTACCTCAGGCAGCCTCTGGAAGATGGGACATGTCCCTGCCGCTTGTTGGCTCAGGGGCAGCCAGGGGGCTCTACACCCAGCCCCTGCCTGCAGGCACCCTCCCCACAGCACTCCCCGGCTGAGGCTCCTGGCCTATGGGAGCTATGGAGTCAGCACTCCAGCTTGCAGAGATACCAGGTTGTCCCTGCACCAGGAGCTGGCCATGCTGGCTACTTCTAGGAGCTGCATGGAGCCAGGGCAGGCAGAGAGCCCACCTGAGCCCCACTGCCTGTTAAAATCACCTGGATTGCTTGCAGTCCCAGCCAGGAGATTGCAGCTGATTCTGGGCGACTCCAGCCAATGTTCCCTCTGATCTTTTCTATCCATGTGCAGAATAATTTTTTATGCAAACCAAGACACGTGCAGATGTGAACCACTAGTAGAAACACAACCTAGCCGTGGGTGTTTTGCTAATCAGCTGGGCAGCACTAGAATCTCTCCTGATTGGCTGCACAAGTGCCCAGGGACCACTGCTCACAGCCAGTCCAGGAGCGATGGGGTCAGTTCCCGCTGCTGAGCCAGCCAGAATTCCCGCAGGAACTCTTGTGCTAGTTGAGGTGCCCGGTGAATGACAGCTGCATCCCTCCACCTCTCACCTGTTTGGTGCCGTGCCCAGCAGTGCATTGAGGAGGAGAGGGGCACAGAGTGTACCAGCGTGCTGGCTGGCTGAGTGCACAGTGAGGGGAGGGCTGTAAGCAGCTGCTGTGGGGGATGAAAGGCTGCTGAGGGTCCAGAGACCAGGCACTTGCCTCAGCCAGGGAGCTGGGAAGGTGAGACCATGACCAAGCAGGGGAATGAATTCAAAGACCCAAGACCTGGAGCCTGGGAGCAGGCAGAGGAACCTTGTGTTGTGTTGTGAGGGCTTTGGTGCAGATTTTGAGCGCTGTTTGCAGTTTATTTCATATGAATAAACCCAGCTCTCAAGGAGGGTTCCACCTGGAAGACGTTTGATGTAAACACTCCAGCAGGGAAAACGGAGGCAGACTGTCCCTAGTGTCATCCTCAAGGGGCTGTGTGGACTGTGGCATCAGAAGGGCTGACCGCCTAGGAGTCACAGTCCCTCTGATGGTGAGCTCCGTGAGGATACGGAGGTAACTGCTTGGCCCTGCCCGGCATGGGGGAGGCCTTGGTCAGAGGGCTAGGTGCTGCTCTGGGCCAGATTGGCGGGAGGCCAGAGAAGAGGAACAAAACTGATGAAAGGTTTGGAAAGCCTGAACTGTGAGGAAAGGTCCAGAAATCTGGGTCTGCTTAGCCTCAAGGAAAGACGACTGGGGGGGATCTGATATGGGCTTCAGCCCTGTGATGGACTGATGCCAAGATCTGTGTCCAGGAAGGCAGGACAGGAAGTATTGGGGCAACATGCAGCACTAGGACTGGGGAGGGCGGAAGGTGCTGCCCCCCCCTGGTGTCTGAAGGGGTAAGGACATCGGGGTGAGCTAGTGGCACTTACTCTGGCCTCTCGAGGTCCCTGCCAGCCCCACACCGCTCTGTCCCATTAGCAGAGCTGCTCTTGCTGTACAGCTCTATCTCAGGTGAAGTGTGGGTGAGTAGAGGCCAGGAAAAGAGCATGAGAAATCCCAGCCATGCAGAGCAGGTCTCGGCTGCTCTGTCCACGTGTGCCCTGGAGACAGGGCTGTGTTGACACCTATACAGCATGGTCCCTGAGAGCCTCACCAGCCTGTTCCCTACCAATGTCTGACCAGTGCCTGGGGCTGCCTTCCCGGTTTGGCTGGTTGGGAGGTGCCAAAGGCCCATTCCTCCTGCCCTGGCTCCACCCGCCTGCGCCCTTTCCAATTCCATGTACCTCAGCCTCAGCCTGGCCCCGAGGCGGGATTCCCAGGCTTCACTCTGACAGGAGGGAGCATGGGGCCTCCCAGAAGCCAGCTGTGTTTGTCCCCATAGATGCGCCAGGCTCTGACACAGGCAGACTGGGCAGGGTTGGGCAGGCCCATTGGATCTGCTCTCTCCAACAACAGCTTCCTCTCCTAGCTCCCTTTGTGCTGACGCTCTCCTGTCCCCTGTGCAGGTGAATGTGTTCCCAGTGAGGCCCAAGTGGAAGCCCAGGTGAGTTTCTGGCACTCGACCCTTCAAGCTGAATGCCCTGGGTCTCTGGCGCAGGGCACTAGTGCGAGAGGCATCCCCCAGAGCATGTAGCCAGGTTAGCCAGCACCTGCTGCTCAGGTAGGCTGGGGAGATGGTCCTTGGAAGGGATGAAATGGGTGCGGGGCAAGCTGCCCAGCCGAGGCAAGTTCCCATCGCGATGCTGCTTTGTTGCATTTGAGGTCCCGTTAACGTTCCATGTTTGGTGCAAGTAGCCAGTTCCGGAGCTGGGAGTCGCCTCCTCCCGTTTGCCCCGTGGGTTCAGAGGGGCCCCCTTCAAGGACACGATTTGTCCTTTCCAGCCCTTGGGGCTGAGCTCTCAGAGGGGATAGTTGAAGGGCTGCTGGCACCAGGTTGTGTCAGCTGCAGTGGAGGTTATTTGTGAGACACTTGCTCACTAATAAGTAGTCTGAGACACCAAACTAATGGCTTGCAGGGGCTAGCAGCTGGCCAGGAACTTTTAGGTGACAAATAGGTGAAAACCCCCATGTCCCATTGCCTGTCCCAGAGCCTGGCTGGTGACAAATTGGAGGAGGACCTAACCTACTTTTTCACACAACACATATGTAGCCAGTGGAACTCCCTGCTACCAGATATCATAGAGGCCAAGAGCAGAGCCAAACTTCAGTGACTGGCACTGGCCATGGGCCTGCCATTTGCCTGTGGAGTCCCTGAATTCGCTGCCATATTAAGGGAGACATTGGGATTTGTGGCTCACAGCTGTTCCTAATGGGTGCTCTTTCTTCTGTGAGCAGAGGGCTCGAAGAGCTGTCCTGCCTGAGGAGGAGGGCTCTGCTGCCGGCCCGCTGCCAACGTTCATCAGCAGAAAGGAAGGTCTGTATTAAGCTGGGCTCCCAGTGGGGTGAGATGAAGTTATCGCATTCGGGGGGAGGGGGGGGTGAGGAGCTGGAGTACTTGGATGGGGACTCACCTTCTCCTGGGCCCTGGAAAAGGGCTGGCTGTGCACAGACCTCAGTGGGAGCAGAAACAGAGTAAATTCATGTTGGAAACTTCAACTTTCCCTTGCCAGAGCTTTTCTAGGCAGCCAGATGCTATTGCTTTAAGGCCTGTGGCCTCAGGACCTTCTAGGGCCACTGGCAACTTCACTGGGACCCGTGAGAGTCTTCGGCGGGACTCCACTCCACAGGCTGCAAACCTGGGCAGAAAGCAGCACATGGAAAGGGGAGATGGAGGTTTGGGGCGAGGCTCTGTCCCCGGAGAGATGGGGATGGGGACAGGGACGCTACGTGGTGTAGTTCTGTGACTCACTCAGGTCTCCCACTTGATGTGCTCAGATTTCTGCCTGCTGAATAAAGAAGTGGGCCCCTGCATGGGGATGAACATTCGGTTCTTCTACAACTCCTCTTCTATGGCCTGTGAGAGCTTCCACTATGGTGGCTGCCTTGGGAACGGGAACAACTTCCCTTCTGAGAAGGCATGTCTGCAAACCTGCCGAACCGAGGGTAAGGGGCAGCCCTTGCAGACAGTCACGTGGACATTAGTCTCTGACAAGTGCAGGAGGGGCAGCTTCTGACATCTCTGTCCCGTGTGGCCCCAGCCTCCTGCTCCTCACACCTGGTTGAATGAGGAGGGATGCCATGGAAGGGCGGGGATGGGGTTGGGATAGGGAGGGATACAAAGAGGAGTATGATGGGTGGGAAGTGAGGATGTGGTGTGGGGGAGTAGGGATGGGGAGGGATGACATGAGGGAAAGGGGGGGAGGTGGGAGGGGAGGGGTCACATGAGGGGAAGGGAGTGCAGGGAGATCGGAACGGGGAGGGGGTGACGTGGGGAAGGAGGGTGCAGAGGGATCAGAACGGGGAAGGGTGATGTGGGGAAGAGGGGGAGTTGGGAAGGGAGGGGTGACATGAGGGGAAGGGGTCATAGTTGGGAGGGGAGGGGTGACGTGTGGGGAAGGGAGGTACAGGCAGACTGGAACAGGGAGGGGTGACGTGGGGAAGGGGATGTGTGTAGGAGGGGAAGGAGATGGGAGGTGGGAGGGGAAGGAGATGCAGGGCGATCAGAAGGGGGAGGGATGACGTGTGGGGAAGGGAGGTACAGGCGGACTGGAACGGGGAGGGGTGATGTGGGAAAGAGGAGGTGTGTGGAAGGGGAAGGGGATGGGAGGTGGGAGGGGAACGGGATGCAGGAGGATCGGAACGGGGAGGGGTGACGTGGGAAAGGGGACGTGTGTAGGAGGGGAAGGGGACGGGAGGTGGGAGAGGAAGGGGATGCAGGGGGATCGGAACGGGGAGGGGTGACGGGAGGAGGTGGGGGCGGATATTCCACAGCCAGGATAGTGGTGGTGACTGGAGCCTCCGGGGTTCCTTTTGGCCTGGGGGGTCTGGTGCAAAGGCAGACCCTGAGCCACTGCAGGGCCCCCTCTCCTCGGCCCCGGCCGCGCTGGCAAGCAGGGGCTGTTGCATCCTTCCCCTTGCCCTGCTCGCTCTGTAGCTGGGCTCCAGGTTCTCAGCTCCCTGCCTCTTGTCTCCCTCCCCAGCGGCCTGCAGGCTGCCCATCGTGGCAGGGCCCTGCCAGCAGCCAGTGATGCTCTGGGCCTTCGATGCGAGCCAGGGCAAGTGCACCACCTTCCATTACGGCGGCTGCCAGGGCAACGGGAACAAGTTCTACTCGGAGAAGGAGTGCAGGGAGTACTGCGGGGTCCCGGCAGACGGTACGCCCCTCCCGCCCCTCCCTCGCCCCCACCAGCAGACGCTCCGCCCTCCGCTCCCAGAGCCTCTTGCCAGCAACACAAACTCTCTTTCAATCCCCTGCTTCGCCCCTCCCACCTTGCTGTGCCCCAGCCCTGCCCCCACCCTTTCCCCAGGCTTCCCCTTGCACCCTCACCTCCCTGCCAGGGAACAAGGATGGGAAGGGGGGAGCTGGCTGCCGGGGAGTGCTACCCACCCTCATTCCCCTTCCTGTCCTGTGGCTGCACACAGGCCCCCTGGGGTCAATGTTCTCACCTGGAACCTCCTTTTCTTCCCTCAGTCTCCTCTGGTGTCTGGCTTTGCGTGTGTCACGGAGTGCGGGGGCGTCACCCCGTCCTCAGTCACACGTTATTTGTTGACAGGGACAGACACAGTGTAGCACAGACATGTTACAGGGACCAGGAGCATTCAGTACAATCCATCTTGGGGATAAGGGGGCCCAGAACCAGGCCCCCCAAGCCAGCTAGACTCTTCCCTAAACCAGGCAAAAACTAACTCACACCCCTGGTCCCAGCCTGTAGGCAGCCCTGCCTCGTCCTCGCTGTTATCTGCTATCACCTGGTCCTCAGGCCCTGAGAGACTGACATACTTCCCCAGTGAGTTGCGCCCAGCCTTTCCCTCCTCATCCACATAGCGTTACAGTGCCCAGAGAAACTGAGGCATGCACACGCACGCGCACACACACACAAGGGCTACGTCTAGACTGGCACGATTTTCCGCAAATGCTTTTAACTGAAAAGCTTTTCGGTTAAAAGAATTTTCGGAAAAGAGCGTCTAGATTGGCACGGGACTTTTTGCACAAAACAAATCTGAGCTGTGTACACTGGCCCGAACGGGAGCAGAATAGTATTTCCGCAAGAAGCACTGATTTCTTACATGAGATCGTCAGTGCTTTTGCGGAAATTCAAGCGGCCAGTGTAGACAGCTGGCAAGTTTTTCCAGAAAAGCAGCTGCCAGTCTAGACACAGCCACGGAGTTACGACTGGACAGTAGGATCACATGCAGCATAACAAAGCAAACAGAGTGAATACAGTCTCCACTACACCACATCCTGCCCCTCCGCTGGGTGAGCAGAGTGAGCCATTGCAAACCAGAACAAGCCCTGGCTTTGCACTAACGTGCAGTGGCCGGGAAGTGGGCATCAGGCCTGCGGGCAAAGGGGCAGCTGTTCCGGAGCCAGCGACTCAAAGGGGCCTAGTCCTGGCTGCTGCTGCAGTGACAGTGGTGGTGGCTGGAGCGCCGGGCCCTTGAAATCGCTGCTGGTGTGAGGCGAAGTGCAAAGCGCTCCCAGTGGCACTGAGGGCTGTCTGTGACTCAGCATGGTGCTGAAGGCTGCCGGCCCTTGGCCCCGTCCCGTCCAGGAGTGCAGAGCTGTGCCCTCTACCTTGCCCAGGGGCTGGCAGAGGCTATTGCACCCGTGGTGGGCACCCACGCCCTGTGATGAAAGCGAGAGCCATGCCTAGTAGTTAATGCAGGAGCTGGTAGCCAGGAATTGGTGCCCAGGCTCAGAGCCAGCGGACAGGGTCAGACGTCAGGCTGGGGTCACTGGAGTGGACTGGGAATGAACAAGGGCTATCAAAGCCAGGAGCGCGAGCTTTGAGATGCCGCTGTTGCTGCTGTGCTTAAGCGCGGCCTGTTGGCTTTTCTCACTTGCTGCAGACCAGCTGTGCTTGTTCGGTTGCCCAGAGGCTGCTCTGTGGCAGGCCCTGCTTCCTGCCATGCAGCACTTTTCACCAGTTCTTTAGGTCCTTGCAGAATGGGCTGCTCCTTTCAGTAGGCAGGGAAACTGAGGCATGCCACACAGACAGGCTAATTCAAAGTTGGTGCCTACAGTTAGGTAGCTAAACCCTTATCTAAGGCTGGGGGCTCCTAAGGCAGCAGCACGCATTTCAGAGGCCCCAAGTCCCTGCAGCTCACACCAGAAAATCGGGCTGGCTCTCCTGACAGTGGTCCTGGTTTATGGCTCTAACTGCAGGCACCTGCATTCGAAGATGTCTATGTGACTTCTTCAAGGTCACGGGAGTCAGTGGCAGAAACAGAACTTAGGTCTCCTTTTGGCCACTTCCCTACTCTAGCCAGTAGGTGCTACTCCCCTCCGAAGCGGTCGTGAATGCATTACTAGCTCTGCTCCATGATGCGCTTAGCTCTGAACTGCTGTTGGCACATAGGGCTTCATTGAACCACTTGGCTTCTGCCTCCCAGCTCTGCCAGGTGCACGCTGGCACTCCCTGCTGAGCGCCAAGGCAGAGGACTGGTGCTGGGATGAGCTACCACTCGAGCGGTGTGGGTAAGGGTGTAAGGCAGCCATGTCTGTGATGGAGGGGCAGGTCTTGCAGCTCACCTGTTCCCCACTACATGCACCCAGGGCCAGGTGAAGCTGTAGCTACTGGCCAGCAGCTGAGCTATTGCTCTGGACTTTCACATGCAGAGCAGCTGCCTACCAGCTATCGCCACCTTTCTGCAGGAGAGGCCCCGTCATGCTGGCCTTGAGTGCAGAGCATTGGGCCTGGTAGGGAATGTGACATTGGCTCAGGAGGATGTCGGTCCTTTGGTGACAACAGATCCGTTAACCCCCCCCCCACACACACACACATGAGGAGACATTCCAAGGGGACTGTGATTGCAGCTGGGGGCAGGCTAATCTCAGTAGGCAGCAGCTGGGCCCCTGCTGCCTGGCCTGGGTGGGCAGCGATGTGCTTTCCAGCACAGCTAGACACACACTAGCTCTGCTTGAAAATGGCAGGGAGCTGGGGCAGCTTGGGCTCACCACCAGCGTTTGTCACCAGGACTCCAGGCAGTCTTGTAGCCAGCCGAGCTGCTGCCTGTGCAGCTATTTAGCATGCTGGCTTGAGCCGAGCTCGGGGGCTGTTACCTGTGCTGGAAAGTGTGAGCCCAGGCCCGGTGACCCTGCTGACTGTCAGGAGGTCATGCTGATCCAGATGAAAGGAAGGGTTTCCTAATTCGACATCTGTACTGACTGAACAGTTCTGGTGTTTGTGGGACAACCAGCAGCGGGATGCCTGGCCAGCTGTCACTGGGCACAATGCCAAGGCCTCTGGCTGCCCGGTGCTGCCTGGGAAAAAGCTGCACAGCTCTGTAGAGGTATGCCTTCTCTCTTTTCTTACAGGAGAAGAGGAGTTTCTGGGGTTGAACAACTGAAGGGAACACAGGGAGGGGCAGCTGGAATCGCAGAATAAGCCCCAAGAGCAGCTCCTGGGAGGAGAATGTTGGGAATCAAGTTTGTGCTGATTGTGTGTAGATTGGGCTCCATGCACAGGAAATGTCTCTAAAAGGAACAGTAATAAATGAGCAGTGTACATGCTTCCCCTCTTGGTCCTCCCCCCTCGCCCATCACCAGGGTGCACAAGTGTTGGCCATAATCAGCTGTGGGAGGCAGCCCTGAGAGCCACGCTCCCCCACTTTGACTCAATTCAGCCATCACTTTTGAGTCTCTTTCCACCTCACGCTCCTGCCATGCTCCCTTCACTAGACCCTCTGCAGCCCTGGCCTGTGTCTAAGCAGGCCTGGGTTTGCTTGCTGGCTTGCACAGCATTGATGCCTCCTGCAGAATGTGGAGTAGATTCTGTTCCTGCATCTCTTCTCTCCCCCGATGGAACTGGGGACGCTAGCATGAAACGGGAGCCGTGGTTCTGAACAGGGCCTGTGCCCTTCTTGTCCTCATCAGGCTGTCGTGATCCAATGCTAGGGAATCGCCCCGAAGAACCCACCACAGGCTGAGGAGAATGCAGAGGAGATACTTGGTTAACTACAAGAAATGGGGAAACACCCAAAAAACCCGAATCAAAGGCTGAAATTTGGAAGCCGAAAGTTTTGGGTCCTTGAGCTCTGGGTCTGGGCTCTGCTGAGTGCAGTGTGGGTGGTATGAGGGGCCCTGGCATTGAAAGCTGCAGTGCAGGAGCTCAGGTGGGCTGGGGCACCAGCGAGTCGCCCTGGGCTGTTCATTGGCCATGATTAGTGCCAGGAGGAAGCTGAGGCCCAGCCCTGCGGCCCTGGCTCCAGCGGCTCAGCCCCTGGAGAGCAGACATCTGGAACAAGGATCTGTATCTCTCGAAGCTACGGCTGAAGGTGAGGCTGTGGACTAAGGTCCCCACTTGTCTCTCCAGGCACAAAACCTGAGCGCCAGTGCAGCGACTGGACGGGACGACCTCCTGAGAGCTCTTCCAGCCCTCATCTCTGAATCCAGCACCGCCAGGCCATTGGCTGCGGCAGCTGTGGACTCACCGTCAGGGAGGGTTGACGATCGCCTGTCAGGGATGCGCGAGGCTGGTTGTTCTCCCTGGCGGCTTTTCACCAGCCTCCCGCCTCTCCCAGCTGGGAAAGTGAGGTGCAACGAGGGCAGGTGACTGGCCCAGCACCACACGTGAGCCAGTCACAGGCAGGCCTGGAGCCCAGGGGTCCCTCCTTAGCCCTCCCAGAACCTAGGACTCCAGGCTCCCATGGTGGACTGGGTATGGGGCTGGAGGTGGCAATAAGACAGGGAGGGCTGGAGGCTGAAATTTGGGAGGGCAGTGGGGGCAGGGCTCGGGGATGCCTGGTGGGCAGTTCCTGGTTTCCCGAGGGTCAAGTAGAGGCGTGACAAGCCCCTGCTACTCAAGTTGAGCTCTGCAATAATAGTTACAGGCAGTGAATTTTAACTCTGGCCCCCCAGCCCTGGCTGCCTGGCTCCTTGGGAAGTGGGCAGGGAGTGTGCATTGACCTGTTAATGGGCAGGCATGGCTAAGCTATTGCGTAGAGACAGGCCCTGCACATGCTTCACCTTAGCGCAAGGCGAGAAAGGCAGTTGTCTTGGGCCCCGCACTGCACAGCACTCGCTGCCCGGGCGCACGGTGCAGCATGCCACCTTGGGTCCCGCACACGCTTTGGGGGACCTGCTCACTTGCAGGAAGGAAAGCTGAGACTCTGCAGCCAAGCGGGTCTGGGTAGCCGAGGTATGCACTGGGGGCTGGGGACCGAGTGGCTGCGATCGAATCGGTCGACGAGGCTGCCTAGCCCACTAGCGCCAGAGACCCAAGAAGCTGGGGCTGGGGGGTGAAGTCTCCTTCTGGCTTGGCCACGTGCCACCATCTCCCACCAAGCAGAGGGCTGCCCACAGGCCTCGCTCTCCTTTCTTCGACTGCCTGCCCCACTCTGGCCAAGCAACCAGGCCGGAAAAAGCCTCCACAGTCCCCTCCAATCAGCGAGAGGCTCAGCGGGAGCCAATCAGAGGGCGGCTTGCTGGGGCAGCCCTGATATAAGGAGCTGCTCGGCCATGCATAGGGCAGTTGTGTCCTGACCAGCGAAGGGCAGGCCCCGGCCCCCTGGGAAAAGCACTTTGGACAGAGACGGGCTGGGCCGGCTCAGGGCAGCAGAGAGAGGCTCCTGCCTGACACCTCCCAGGCTGAGGCCTTGCTACAAGGGCTGGGAGGCTGCTAGGGTCATGGGGAAGGGGTCCAGGCACGTTGAGGGCAGCCAGCAGTGTGAACGAGGGCAGGACGGGGCCCCTGGGCTGGGATCCAGAGGAACAGGTGGGCCTGGATCTTCTCCCTTGCACCACACCTTGCCACCAAGGAGCGTGGCCTTTACCAGCTGCCATTTGCCTCTGAGGCGAGGGGCCAGACTTTGGGGCTGCAGTTGGCCACGGTGGCAGGCCTGCTCGTTGAGGGCCCGGAATGGGGAGAGGACAGCGGGGCGGGCACAGCTGGAGGACATGTCCGGAAGAGGATGCTGCCGTCCAGGGAGCGAGGTGGGTCCAAAGCCAGAGAGGGAAGATAGTGGAGCACCATGAAGGTGGGTGAGACACCAGTCAGAAGGAGGGGCCATAACTAATTCCCAGTGTGACCAGCAGGAGGTGCCTCGGTGGTGAGTTGACCCCCACTACGGCGTGGAACACGTGTTCATATTGATGTGTGGAGGGAGAAGTCACTAGAGGTGGGTCTGTGCCCCACTGAGGGGTGGCAGAACGTCGCAGAGCTGGCCCGTTCTCGGGGTCACGTGTGCGCGTGTCTGTAACCTCAGAGCCAGGGCGCTAGGACTGTGCTTCCTTGGCAATAAACCTGGCCATGCACCTCGTCCCCCATGCCACGTGTGTGGTGGTTCTGGTAGTGCTACTGAGGGCTGCGGGGCCAGTGGGTGGAGGGGACACGCACCCAGCGGCCGCCATGGAGAAGCCAGTGATGCAGGCCTGTGTCACAAAGCTCCTTCCGACATCATAGTCCAAGGACCACAGAAAAGCGGGTTCCAAAGGCAGAGCTCTCTGGCTCAGCAGCTGGTGGGAGGGGAGGACTCGGTGTGTCTCTGGGCAGGGGCCCAGCGTGTGACTGTGACAGGAACCTCTGCCACCATGAAGTTCCAGAGGAAGAGGGACATCAAGCAGCAGATTCGTGAGCTGCGTGCCATCATCTCACTGCAAGGTGCTGCTCCGCGCCCCGGCCAGGCTGTGACAGGCTGGGTGGGGTGAAACGGCTGCCTGAGGCCCTGGAGTGTCAGGAGCCAAGTGCAACCTTAGGGATCAGGGTCCGATGAGATTTGGGCTGGGCTCCAGGCGGGGTTCAGATGATTTGGGGAGAAGGAAACCCCCTGAGAAGAGGGGGTGGGTGAGGAGATCTAATGCCCAACACCCCTCAGTGATGCCTGATGGGCATTGTGAGCCTTTAGAAATATGGATCTAAATCCTGGCCGCCTGGCACTTATGGCCACATGCTAGAAAGCCCTTAGGCAGAGGGACGTCGCGTCCTGCACCCTGTGGCTATGTCTACACGCGTGGCTTCTTGTGCGAGAAATATGCAAATGAGGCTAAGCATAGAATATCGCCGAGCCTCATTTGCATGCCTAATGAGCCGCCATTTTTGCAGAAGAGGCTCTTGCGCCTCTACGCTGATTATTTTCAGGAAGAACGGCGTTGCGCGAGAGGGATTTTCTTGCGCAAGGAGGGGCAGTGTAGACACTCCTTCTGGCACAAGAGCCTCATTTGCATATTTCTCGCACAAGAAGCCGCGCGTGTAGACATAGCCACAGGGTGCAGGACGAGACGTCCCTCTGCCTAAGGGCTTTCTAGCATGTGGCCATAAGTGCCAGGCGGCCTCTGAGAGGCTCCTGGGCTGGCCCTTAGTGACAGGAGCTATTGAGGGGCGCCCCAGAGTGGCTGGCCAGACTGCGGGACTGTCTGGCATGTGGTGGGCTGGGGTTACAGAGCTTGGCCCTACAGGGGGCTGGAAGGCCAACATGGCACCAGACCCTCAGCTGGTCACATGAGTGATGTGCCAATGACGGGATGAGTCGCCCCTCCACTTGCAGCAGAGTGCGGAGCCCGGCCTGGCCTGTCAGAGTTGGGCGCATGGTGGGGATGGGCTGGTGCTGCCCTAGGACTGAAATCCCATTCGTGCCTCTAGAGCAAGGGAAGAAGCTCTTTGCGCATTCAACAGAGGAGAAGCTCAATCAGAACAAAGATCTCATCAGCTTCCTGCGTGGGAATGTGCACGACAAGATGTGCCTGCTGGGCATGGCTCAGAAGGTATCTGTGCCCCCGACCGCGCCTTGCTCTGGCCTGTCTACCTGCATCCTGCTGGGCCAAACGCTGATGGCCATCCGGCGGTGCCTGCAGCTGAGCTCCACACTCACAGGCTGGGCCAGCCGCTCACTATGCACCCCTTGGGGAGGGAAGGGGGTGTTTGCCCCGCCCGCCCCCCCAGTGCACCCTTGGGAGGGAGGGGAACATTTGCCCTGCCGGTGCCCCGGCACACCCTTCTAGTGGAGGGTTTCCCTGCCCGGACCCCTTACATGCCCTTTGGGGTTTGCACCCCCCAGCTGTAGTTCCTCAGTTCAGCGGTTAGTGGTTTTAAAGAGCAGCAGGAGCAGAAGAGAACTCAGGGCCATGAGCTGGCTGGGAGACATTAGCGATAGATTGTGGGTGCTGTAGGGCAGGGACAGTCTGCCCTGGGTCTGCCTGGTATTTGGAGCCCAGGCCCTGCCCATGCTAGGGGCTAGCATGATCTTGCCGACGGCCATGACGAGGCAGCTGCTGCTGTGTCACTGCACTTGTGGCTGGGGACCATGGCCAGTGGCCCAGGTTGAGGCGGGGAGCCGGTGGGTGGTGTAAGGGGCTTGGTGCTGGCCCATCCCTCAGCTCCAGCACTGGGAAGGCTCCAGCATGCTGCAGCTCTGAGAGAATTCACCTGTCGCCCCTGGGGCCAGCAGGAGACCAAGGGAAATTCCATTCAGTACGCTACTGCTGCCCGCCCCCAAACTGTGCTCCCAGCCTTGGGCATCTCTCCCCTGGGGCCTGTCCAGACAGGGCTAACCCCCATCTTGCCCAGCTCTGGCCCCTGCTGTTGCTGTGCTGCCCAGCACGGGAAGGCTGTTCCCCCCCGGGGCTAGGTCTACACCACAGCTTTTTTCGATTTTTTTTTTCCGGAAGAGGAACACAGGGCTTCCAAAAAAGCACGTTTGCACTTCCGCAAAAAAAGCGGCAGAGCAAACACGTTCCCTGGACGTGGCAGCGTTTTTCTGGGACACTGGAGGTATCCCAGAAACCCCCAGCAGTGTAGACGTACCCTGGGATGCCCTGCGCCCATCTCTCCAGCCCCCTGGTGCTGCCCCCATGCTGTGGGCCACCAGGGTCTGAGCTGCTCCCGCTGGCTCAGCAGTGTAAGCGCCGTGGGGCAAGGCTGGGCTGCCGACAGCTCCCCAGGCAGTTCTGCTCTGTGGGTCAAATGCTCAGTCCTGGGGCCTGGCAAACCAGCCGGCTAGAGGGGCAGTCACAGTCACAGCCAGACACAGAGGCCGAGGCCTCTGCCCTCCACTCTCCTTGCTGGCAGATCTTGGGCAGGTCGCTCTGGCCTCAGTTGGGGCACCTGCACTTTGGGTCACAACATGAGTCGTCCTGGCCCAGAGGCACTGAGAGCACCCGCTCTGGTCAGCTGGCGGCAGGGACAGGCAACCACCTGAAAGGCAGGCTCCAGCTGGCTCTGGATTGGTTGCCAAAAATGGAGGGCCACAGAATGTGTAGCTGCCTTGCGTTAACTGGGGGCAGACGGGCTAATCCCTGAGCGTAAAGCTCTAACAATGCTGCATGCACACGTGGGCAGATCAGCAATGTAACTTGGCTCCCAAGTTTCTCTCTGTCCCCCTCCTGCCCACAGCATGACCAAGTGACCATTTCCCAGGCGTGTTGGGAGCAAAAGCGGCTGAAGATGCATTTAGCCAGGAGCACCGTGGAGGTAATTGGCAGAGCATTTGTCCAGCCTCTCTGACACATGCTGCCCAGCAACAGAGCAGAGAAAATGGGAGGCTGGAGGGGACCCTGAAGGATATCGTCCCCCTTGGGTACATGTCGTCCAAGCTCCAGGGGGCTGTACGGTAGTGAGCTGGGGAGTGTGTGTATGTTTGTGCACACACCCTACAGCCCTGTGCTGGCTGCAGTGAGAACTGTTCTGCTGTGTGCCTTAGACCCTATACTGTGAACAGTTACTGGAGAGTCTCCTCTAGCTCGGCTGGCAGGAGTTTTGTTTCTGCGCTGTTGTCACAGGATACAGCATAGAGACCTAGAGAAGGCTCATGTTGCTCCCAAGTGTCAATGTCCCTGTCATTCCTACAGTTCAAAGGCTCTTCACTGTGCAGCACTGCTCTAGTGCTGTCCTCACAGGTGACAGGGTCCTTCCCTGCCTGCTGGATTCAGGACATGCCAGAGATTAACATGGGAGCAGGAAGGGCCTCAGCATCAGCTGGGGTCCTTGTTGCCAGGCCAGGGAGCAGGAGTCACGTCCAACCCCGGGGGCTCTGTGTTCACTGCGCTGGGGCAGCCCCAGGGAGAGGAGTGAGGTGCTGTGGGCCCAGGATGTGCCTCAATTTCCAGATGTGACTGTGATTAATGCATCAGACTTTCAGAGCCAGATCTGCACCCTGCAAAGAGCCTCTGCACAGCTCCCTGGGGCTCAGTTTTCCCAGCCTGCCCCCTGCCGCTGGCTTCCATCTTAGGGCTTAGCTGCTACTTGTACATGGCAATGACTGGCAGCAGGGATCCGACCATCACCTCTCCCCGGCTCGCCTCCCTTTGGGGTCTCTGCTGCAAGGCTGCCTGTGGGCTGGCTCGGCTTTGCAGGCTGCTTGTGGGGGAGTCCAGCCAGTGCCCCCGAGTGCCACGTCTCTTTCAGGCTGCCCGCGAGACGCTGCAGAACTCCATCTTTGAGAGGATGAACGTGCACAATATGCTGCTGTACGAGGCAAAGCAGCAGGGAGCCATGCTGGAGGGGCTGCAGCAGAAGCTGCAACACCTGACAGACATGGAAGGAGCTGACAGACAGGGCCAGCTGCAGCTGCAGGTGAGACAGGCTCAGCGCCAGCGGAGGAGCATACAGACCAGACATCTGTGGTGACAGCAATAGGCCAGGTCCTGGGGAGGGCTGTGAACGTGCTGGCCCCACTGATGTCCGCTCTGGCCCCAGCTCCCTTTTCTGTGGAGGGGGTGAGCTCTGGACAGCCCCCATGGCAGTTCCAGCCAGCCAGGGCATTCCTACCCAGACAACCATGTGCATGCTTGGCCCACACATGCTCACTTGCACTGCTGCACCTGATGGCGCCACATCACGGGGCCTTGTTCCAGCTGCTGAGGCCTGGGTGAGGAGCCCCTTGGAACTCCATCTCCAATTCTAGTTCTGCCATGGGGTGGTCACAGAGTGATCCCGACCTTCCCTGCCTGCAGAGACCAGCCCTACTCCTCCCACGGGTCTGCAGAGCAGGAACCTGGGCCCAGTACAAACCAAGCTTCTATGAGGCAGGAGCATTTCCTGGCTTATGGCCCCAGAAGTTCGCAAGCTGGGTGCCCTGCACTGTACAACAGCAGCATGCAGCCTCCCCACTGCCATTCTCACTGGGCCCCGTTACTAGTGTCTCTTGAACATGCTGTGGTGTGTCATGGGAGGCTGCTGGGCTTCAAACCCATGGCAAGGGCAGTGCACAATGCAGAATCTCACTGGAGCACCAAGTCAATGGGCTCTCCCCATAGCTGAGGGCCCTGGAGCCTGCCCCAGCCCTTTTGGTTCCCAGGAGCATTGTCATGTCCCAGGCAGCCCAGTGACGCAACACAAAGGCCTTCTCTATTGCAGGTGATTCGTCAGCTGGAGAATAACATAGAGAAGATGCTGATGAAGATCACGACTGGCGAGAAGATTTATTACCTGTACCTAAAGATGGTGGATTTCCTGAAGGATGTGAGTTCCCTCCCCCATATGGTCTCTCCAGGCTACTGTATGCCACAAACAGGGGCATAAGCCAGCCTGGGGCCCCAGCCTTTGCCGTTGGTGTGGGCAGGACCAAGACCAGGCTCTAAGTCTCTACTATAGAGCAAAACAGGGATACACTGGGAGGTGCGGGCCATGGAGTAGCATCAAGGAGCAGTTACAGGCATTGGCCAGAAGGGATCACAGGAATCCCCGTGTCCTTATGGAAATCTGGGGCCAGGCGCATGGAGGAACTAGGTAGCAGGTGCTGATGGCATTAGTGATCTTGCTGGGCCAGGTCTGCCCTGGGGTAGATAGAAAACAGCCATCATTTTCAGCTACAAATTGCAATTTCCTCACAGCTCCAGGGTATCTGAGCCAAGGTCTGGATCCAGGCCAGTCTCTGCTTGGAATCACCTCCCTGAGGCTCCTGGACGCAGCCTTATTCTGGGAACTGGCTCTGGGGTTAGGCCCACATATGAGGTGGCTTTCCTTTCCAGCCCTGCTCTGGTCCTTTGTAGAGTAACCAGACCCTGAGGCCCTGCTCCTCTTCTCTTCCATCAAGGCCCCAGCCAGCCCCACTTCTTCCCCCAAGGCCTTGCCCTTTCTCTGCCTCTTTTCTCCCAGGCCCTGTCCCAAGCACCACGCGCCACCAGGAACCGCATAAGTAGCCTGCTGGCGGTGGTTGCCGCGGCTGCTGCCGTGGTGGCTTCCTTCCTCCAAAGGGTGCCACCTTTCTCTCAGACTAGAAAAACCCACCTGTCAAGTGGATCCCAGACACATGCTGAAACCCAGATTGGGTGGCAAACCCATCTCTTTGGAGAAGCTGCCTGTCGGCTTTGCATGCCTCCCAAGCTGGTGCTGCCAAAACAGTTGCTGGACTGGAGAGTGTGTGGAAATGCTACTGATCTATTTCCATTCTCAAGTGTGAGCTTAGTGTCAAGGAATGTGGTTCAGCCGGCAGATCATAATAGGCTCATCTTCAGAAAGATATTTTTGGCTTAAAAGGCAATCCGGCATTCATGTCCAGGGAAGTCCTGCTGCATGTTGGTGTAAACGGTGTCTTGTTAGAACCCCCAAGGAGTGCACGTGACCAGTTTGTGTTAAATGCAGAGATGTCTGCGCTTCTGTGTGCCAGGAGCAGTCCGCACAGGGCTGCGGGAAGGAATGTGCAGTGGAATTGCCAAGTGTGGGCTGGGCAGTGCTGCAGTGAGAGCCACAAGGTGTGTGATTTTCAGCCTGGTGGGCCCTGGGAAGTCAGAGGAGGTGATGTGCAGCATTGCAAGGGATAATGCTTCAAGGAGAAAGCAACAAAGTACGCTGTGTGGGGCCATTTGGAAAACACAGCTGTTTTGAAGATCCTTGGACCAGAGTCTCAGCTCCACTTCTGCCCCGTTTGCACCACCTGCCGGGGCAAAGACAGCTTATTCAGCGAGAGGGGTCAGAGCGGAAAAACATCAAACAACAGCTGCAGATTCTCATTCTGACATGATCTAATTTTTGTGGTAGGCACAGTTTGCCAGTAACTTGGGCTGTTCTCTGGGAATCTGAGGGCTGCTTGGTGCCCCTTGGTTTCAGCTGACTTTTGGTCATCAGGGATGGGGAGGGTCTCTCCTGTCCTGTGCCAGGCTCTGGCCCCTTTCTTTCCTGGCTGGGAAATGGCTCAGCAGGTGGGGCCGCTCTTCTTGATGCAGAATTCTGAGTGCCTGGGTGAGCCCCACTTCATGCAGCTTGCTCGCTTCTTTGCTGCAAGAGGACTCGGGAATGCAGATCCGCCCTCACGGAGGAGAGGAGAGACGGGCAGCCTCAGAGAATGGCCACTGGCTGCACCTTCTGCAGCCCTGCTCCCAGCACAGGGTCTGTTCCTAGGTCTGCGTCTTTGACTAGCAGGCCCCCGCTCCAGCCTCCACTTCGGACCCTGCTCTCGCCTTTGCCTTAGGCAGGAACTTTTGTCCCACTCCGTTCTGGGGTGGGGAGGGGGGTTACTGCTGCACAATTCCCTGCCTTCCATTTGATGTTCCCAGCATTGGCACTTAAATGTCATCGCGCAGCTCTTCCTAGGCAGCAGCTCCAGTCCTGAGGTAAAACAGCTGCAAACATCTACTGAACATACCAGGAGTCACTGTCGGTGAGGCCAAGTTCAAGGTGTCCCCCCCCGCAACCCTTCACATCCATCTGTGGGACTGGGGAGAAGGCCTTGTCTCAGTTCAGACCAGCCTGATACCAAACGCTCTGATTTTCTAATCAGTGGGAAACCAGCTTGAGCTAGTTGTGTGCAAACCAGCCCAGCTGGATGCTTCTCTGGCAGAGGGAGGGTTTCCAGTCCCCAGCAGTAACCACCCCCTTGTTGGTAGGTGCTGGAGGCACCCCAGTAACACATCTCTGGAGTAGAACACAATCATAGAAATCATAGAATACTAGGACTGGAAGGGACCTCGAGAGGTCATCGAGTCCAGTCCCCTGCCCTCATGGCAGGACCAAATCCTGTCTAGACTGAGACCTAACCAGCGCAGAGTAGAGCGGAAGAATGACTTCTCGTGTCTTGCTCACAGCACACCTGTTAATGCATCCCAGATTCATGTTTGCTTTCTTTGCAACAGCATCACACTGCTGACTCATATTCAGCTTGTGTTTCACTATAACCCCTAGATCCCTTTCTGCCGTACTCCTTCCTAGACAGTCGCTCCCCATTCTGTATGTGTGAAACTGATTGTTCCTTCCTAAGAGGAGCACTTTACATTTGTCTTTATTAAACTTCATCCTGTTTGCCTCAGACCATTTCTCCAATTTGTCCAGATCATTTTTAATTATGACCCTATCCTCCAGAGCAGTCGCAACCCCTCCCAGCTTGGTATCATCTGCAAACTTAATAAGCGTACTGTCTATGCCAATATCTAAATCGTTGAAGATACTGAACAGAGTCGGTCCCAAAACCGACCCCTGTGGAACCCCACTTGTTATACCTTTCCAACAGAATTGTGAACCATTAATAACTACTCTCTGAGTACGGTTATCCAGCCAGTTATGCACCCACTTTATAGTAGCCCCATTTAAGTTGTATTTGCCTAGTTTATTGATAAGAATATAATGTGAGACCGTATCAAACGCCTTACTAAAATCTAGGTATACCACATCCACCGCTTCTCCCTTATCCTATCAAAGAAAGCTATCAGATTGGTTTGACATGATTTGTTCTTTACAAATCCATGCTGGCTGTTCCCCATCACCTTGCCACCTTCTAAGTGTTTACAGATGATTTCCTTAATTACTTGCTCCATTATCTTCCCTATTGCATCCTAATATGCCATTAACCTTCTTGGGAACAAGGGCACACGGTTGACTCATAGTCAGCTTCCCATCCACAGTAATCTCCAGGTCCGAACTGTTGCTTAGCCAATCAGTCCCCAGCCTGTAACAGTGCTTGGGATTCTTCCATCCCAAGGACAGGACTCTGCACTTGTCCTTGTTGAACCTCATCAGATTTCTTTTGGCCCAATCCTCCAATTTGTTTAGGTCACTTTGGAACCTCTCCCTATTCTCCAGCATATTTACCTCTCCCCTTAGCTTAGGGTATGTCTACATTGCAACACTATTTAGAAATGACTAGTGCTATTCGAATAACTTACTCCATGTCTACACAGCAGGCAGTTATTTTGAAATAGTGTCAAAATACTGTCAAGCTGGAGGACTTCTTACTCCGATTCCTGTAACCCTCATTGTATGAGGAGTAAGGGAAGTTGGAGGAAGAAATGCTCAATTTCAAAATAAGTGCTGTGTAGATGCTCCTTATTTCAAAATAAGCTATTTCGAAATAAGACGCAATTGATGTTGTTCAGTTTGCATGGCTTACTTTGAGTTAAGCCCTGCAGTGTAGATGCACCCATAGTGTCATCCACAAACTTGCTGAGGATGCAATCAATCCCCTCATTCAGGTCATTAATGGAAATGTTGAACAAAACCAACCTCAGGATCAAACCCTGGAACGTTCTGCTTGATACCAGCTGCCAACTAGACTCTGAGCTGTTCATTTGAGAGCAATCTTTCACTGTGGGTAACTTGAGAGGTTACAAAAGACGCAGTGAGAGATCCTGAAATTACAGCTCAGAGCTCAAATGGAAAAGTTAAACTTCTTCTTGGTATTGAACTAGGTTGAGAAATCCTAAAAACTTTGACAATGTGTTATATGCTGCAAAGGGCAAGAGTTTTCCTCTTGGGCGGTTGATATCATGTGAAAATGACACTGAATTCACTTCAGTAGCTAATCGCACAAAACCTACAACTTAATTTGGGAACAAATCTGTCAGAGCAGTTTGAAAATGAATATAGAAGGCATGAGCTTCCAGGGAAGAGAAAAGGTTCTAAGAAAATGCAAATAGGAACAGGTAAACCCAACTACCCAAACACAGCAAAAGAGTTTGATCAGTACATCTACTGCAAAGTAATTGATTTTTCAATGTCTAGTGTTCAATCAAGGCTTGAACAGAGAGGCTACACATTTATTGAAAATATTATGCTCAGAACAACACAAAATGTAACAGCAATGCTATTTCAGTACATGCTACCGGTGTATGGTTACTCAGCCTCCTACGTTTCAAGTCAGTTGTCAGCTTACAGAAAGATCAGTGAAAGCAGTTCATAAATATTTCAGCTTGCTCTGCCAAACTGAGAAGTGACTGTTTTCCAAGGTGCTGAAATTGACAATACCTGATTTTGATGAGATCGCAACCAATGGTGTAAGTGAAGCTAGCTTCAGCACTCTTCAGTGCCTTTGATCCATGATGGGACAAAACTAGGTCAATTGGTGTGGAGTTTTTTTTTACATGTACTGAGGACAAAGCTGATACTTACATATGTGGCAAAAGAATCCATTGCAAGCAATGCAGGGTGAAAATCATAGTTTGCGACTGTGACGACGCGTTGGGGTTTTCCCGTCTCCTGCACGCTCCCAGACAGAGACTAGCTAACTCTCTTCCAGCCCTGCCCCCCAGCCAGGGGCAGCTTTCCCCCTTCCTTTGTTTCTCTCCCTGCGGGGGTAGCTGGTCAGACAGGTTGAGAGCCCCTCTTTGCATAATGACTCATCCCCTGTCTTGCTGGGCCGTGGTACTGACAGCAGCCAGTGGGGGTTACCACAGAGCCAGCATAGAAACCAGCCAGATACCCCCACTACGTCACAGCGACTTTTTCACATTTGTGAAAAAGTTCTTTTTGCTCAGGTTTTATGTTTTCATGAGCAGTTTTGGGACATGACTAAATCTGTGAGCTAAATGAGCTCTGGTTCCAAACGCTTTGTGCTGCCTTGATTTATTAATGCAGTCCCTACATTCTGGGAAGCTAAAAACACCTCAACCCCTGTTCTCTATACCCGTGACCTGTGTGGTACCAAGTGGGGTATGACCTGGCCAATGGAGAATTTCTTCGGGGCTGCCTCTGCCCCATCAAGGAGAGATGTAAGGGAGCTGGGAAGGCAGAATAGGATGGGGTGAAACTTTGCTCTCTTACAGTTGTTCTTAGTTGGTGCATGGTCCTGTAGGATCCAATGCCCCCTCCCCTACCTGTTCTAAGCAGATCTTCATGCAGGAGAAAATCTGGCCCAGCAGAGGTGCCGGTACCTGCAAGGGAGGGGATGCAGGAAGGGCCACCCAGAGGAACAGGGAAGGAACATGTGGGAGCCCCCCATTTAGAAATCAAGATTTTTGGCAGGGACATAGGGTGGCAGTGCACTGCCTGGGTGTTACCACAAGTGGCCTAGATGGCCCCGGATTAGTGCTGTTGAGTTCCTTGTTGATTCCAGAGGTGGTTCCCGCCCATTCTCCATCATGCTGCCTCTCATTGAGGAGGTGGGAGCACAGGGTTGTATTGCACCAGTATGTCCTGGAGGTGGTGAACATTGCTGTCTGTGTCCTAGGAACTAGCCCAGCTCCCTTTGCAGCTGAACGTCCTTCAGCACATGGTAGACGTCTACCAGGTGGAGCTGAAGGGCATGAGACTAATGGCTGTGGATGCCACTGAAGCGACAGAAGCAGCCAAGGTGAGACCTCCTGCTTGGGAATCATGCTGGGAATGGTCCTGGCTCAAGGGCTGCTGCATCTGCGAATGCAGGGACCTATCTAGGGATCCATTAGGTCTGGGTGGGGAAGTTTTTTTGGTTTGGGAGCCACGAGCTACAGAAAATTCAGTCGGGGGCTGCATGCAAAGTGAGGTGCAAAGAAAGAAACCCAAACAAACCCCTCGCTGATGTGGTGGCCCCCAACTCCCCAGATTCCCCTTGCACACCAGAGCAGGGGGGGCTGGGCAGCAGAGTGTGTGCTCCAGCCACATGGGGAGGCTGGAGTGCCAGTAAAGCTCCCCAATGCTGGGCAGAGGAGGGGACCTGAGCCTCGGGGAGATGGCTCTAGGCAAGCCAGAGGCTGCATCTGGCCCAAGGCCTCAGGTTCCCCACCCTGTTCCAGCGAATTGTCTTGCCTTAAAGAGCAGAACAAACTGAGTGGGGGATTCCAGTGCTCAGCCCCTGAGCCGCCCCTCGCCTGGGTGCTGACAGCACTAGGAATGAAACACCCAGACAGGTTCAAGCCCTGCCTCTCCAGCACCCCAGGCTGCTTATTTTGTAGTGTCCTTTGGAAAAGACATTGCAAACGGAGGCTCTGCCAGCTCTGCGCAGGCATTAATGATCTCCGGGCACATTTCATAGGATGCAGGGGGTTGCCTCCTCCCACTGCTGTGCTGTGCACTCTGGGCTGGGTGTCTGCCCCCCCGCCCTGCCCCAGAGGTGGCTTCACTGCAGCAGTGCTGGGGGGCGGGGTGCAGCTGGTGCAGTGCTTTGGTGTGCAAGGGACGTGACTGATGTGGTGATTGTTCCTCCCTTGCCTGGCGGTACCCCACTCCAGGCAGACATGACCAACATGGAAAGTGAGTTCATTGCAGAGAGGAAGTTCCGGGAGAATTCCCTGAACTTCCAAAAGAAACAGATCGACAGGATCCGGGTCAAGGACGCAAGTGAGCGGCACAGGAGAGTGGTGAGTCCATGTGAACTGTGGGCGCAGATGTGCGAGTGAGCTCATGTGGGGTGCCTGGCTTGGGGATGGGGAATGGGACATTTGGGGGCCTTCCCCACCCTGACTGCCCTTAGCAGGGGGTGCCTTTCAGGTGGGCTGCAGCTGCCCAGTTGTTTGACTTACGGGATCCAATGCAAAGTGGAGCCTTGAACTGGGTCTCCTCAGCTCCCCTCTGCCATCATTAGAGATCCTCTGAGGGCCAGGTAGGCACCTCACATAGGCAGAACTCGGCCCCTGGGTATGAAGTGCTTTGGGATCCCCCCGGCAGACAGGGGCTATTTCTAGGTTATTACTAGGGGCCAGCCTCTTAAGTTGGCTCTGCCCTGAGGCCAGTTTGGCTTGGCATGGGCCAGGTACCTCATTTCCTCCCACACTTTGCTGTGACTTGGTTGCTTCTGATTCCCTTGCAGCAGGCCAGGCGAGAGCTCAATGTGGATTTCCCAACCCTGATATCACGTGACTCGCTGAAAGGTGAGTGGCATTCTGGCCAGGGCCCATCTGCAGTGTGCTGGCTCATGGGGATGCTGGGTCAGCATTCGAAACTGGCAGCTTCAGAGCGTAGCCTGCTGAGGGCAATGGCAGCATCCCTTGGCCACCAGAAATAGGTGTTGGCCGCTGCCTGAGGCAGGGTGACAGGCGGGGGGATGAATGTCCAGCTTGGAGATGGGCAATCCTGGCATCTGGCCATTTCTCTTCTGCCTTCTCTTCCCCTTTTTCCAGCAAACACACTTGATGAGCATTCACTACTGGCTGCTCTGGGTGGGAGACGTGATCCCATGCGGCCTGGTCCTGCTCTTGCTGAGGTCACTGGGGACAACACTGACCCCATGGTGAATGTTGCAACTCCAGTCGTGTTTTGGCCTGCAGCCCAGCCCAAGGTTCCCTCACCACTTAAGCCTGTCTGGGAAGTGTCATGGTCATTGAACGTACACAGAGAAGTTAGTTAAAAAACTCTTGCTGGAAATTGTAACATCAGAGAATCCAAAACAATAACGCACTGGAACCAAAACAGGAGTGAAACCAAGCAAGCTGCTCCATACAGCAGAGATGCACTACTTATTCTGTCTCCACTGCGCTGGCTTGCTACAGACTAGTCACTCAAAGACCAGGTTGCACATTTCTCTTGCATTGAGCTCCCACAGCCTAGCCTGCAAGCAGAACCAAGAAACCCCCTACTCTGGCCTTTGGACATGGTTGTCATAGAATCATAGAATACTAGGACTGAAAGGGACCTCGAGAGGTCATCGAGTCTACTCCCCTGCCCTCATGGCAGGACCAAATACTGTCTAGACCATCCCTGATAGACATTTATCTAACCTGCTCTTAAATATCTCCACAGATGGAGATTCCACAACCTCCCTGGGCAATTTATTCCAGTGTTTGACCACCCTGACAGTTAGGAACTTTTTCCTAATGTCCAACCTAAACCTCCCTTGCTGCAGTTTAAGTCCATTGCTTCTTGTTCTATCCTCAGAGGACAAGATGAACAAGTTTTCTCCCTCCTCCTTATGACACCCTTTTAGATACCTGAAAACGGCTATTATGTCCCCCCTCAATCTTCTCTTTTCTAAACTAAACAAACCCAATTCCTTCAGCCTTCCCTCATAGGTTATGTTCTCTAGACCTTTAATCATTCTTGTTGCCCTTCTCTGGACCTTCTCCAGTTTCTCCACATCTTTCTTGAAATGCGGTGCCCGGAACTGGACACAATACTCCAATTGAGGCCTAACCAGCGCAGAGTAGAGCGGAAGAATGACTTCTCGTGTCTTGCTCACAACACACCTGTTAATGCATCCCAGAATCATGGTTGCTTTTTTTGCCACAGCATCACTCTGCTGACTCATATTCAGCTTGTGATCCACTATAACCCCTAGATCCCTTTCTGCTATACTCCTTCCCAGACCGTCGCTTCCCATTCTGTATGTGTGAAACGGATTGTTCCTTCCTAACTGGAGCACTTTGCATTTGTCCTTATTAACCCTCATCCTGTTTACCTCTGACCATTTCTCCACTTTGTCCAGATCATTTTGAATTATGACCCTGTCCTCCAGAGCAGTCGCGACCCCTCCCAGCTCGGGATCATCTGCAAACTTAATACAGCCTAGGCTGTCTCTGGGCCCCTGCATACCAGGAAGGGATTTTCTTCAGTGGCCCTGCTTGGGGACAGGGGTCGAGGGACCTGGCTCAGGGCTGGCATTAATGTGGGAGCCAGCCCTTGCTAGGAGCAGGTAGGATTAGCTAATGAGAGCTTGGCCTTGTATTGGAATGTCTCCTTGGCCAAGTGGGCTGTTCCCTGCCATGCTTCTGTAGAGTGTGGGGCGTAGTTCTGGGCACACAAGCACCCAAGGTTCCAGTCAGCTCTTATCTATGCTCAACCTGGCTCCCGTATTAGGAAGGCACAATAAGGACCCCCTGAAGGTAGGGAGGTAGGCTGGCTTCTGGAGTGGACTAGGGGATACAGCATTCACCTGGGGAGCTTGTTATTCATACCTTGCCCATAGACTGCTGCAGTCCTTGGCCGTCATTGGGGTGTCATTGCGTGGCCCCCTGCATGGCTGGCCTGTTTGACTCCCTCCTCTGGCCCCCAGGCCTGCCCCAGATGTGGTAATCTAACACTGGTCTCATTGCTGCTTCCTCCCTACACCTAGGTGCAAAGCTGGAGGCCTCCAAAGCCCAGATTGAGCATCAGGCCCTAGTGACGGCTGAGGTGGACAAGATCAAGTGTGCAGTACAGTGCTCACACCTTTGGGTAATGGTGCTTGCTTGGGATGTGGCTTCAGGGGAGGGAATGCTGGGTTGTCAGCCTGGGAGGCTGAAAGCTTCTGTCCTGCATGGACGTAGGTGCTGGAAGAGGGCACTGGGGGCAGCCACAGCCCCACCTGGAAATAGTTTCCATCAGATGCAGAGTTTACAGTGTGGTTCAATGGCTCTCAGTGCCCCCACTCTACAAATTGTTCCAGACCCCTGGGGTGGACAGCTCCCCCATGCCCTGCCTATGTCCCTGTCATGTCTTGGAGGGAGCCCTTCTGTGGTCCTGGGATCTGCTAGGAGCATGGGAGTGCCTGTGCTAAGGAGATGTAATATTCATACTATGCTTATGCCCATGTTGAGCCTCAGAAGCACCTAGGGGCGGTATCCCCAGGAGCCTGAGCAGTCTCACTCAAGCTGAGAGCTTGTCTCTCCCAACAGCTCTGACTGCTGAGGGTGCCCTGGTGACTCCTGTGTGCTGGGAGCTGCTCTCTGAGCTCCCTTCTGCCACGGCCCAGAGTGGCTGGCTGAGGTGCTCTTCCTCTGCCTTCCCTCTTGCTCCAGCTGCCTACAGCAGTTTGATTTGCAGAGTGCTGGTAGCAGCAGACTCTGTCACAAGGGGACGGGACCCTTGGGATGTGCAACAGGGGGAAAGAGGCATCAGACTCTTGACTCAGCTCTGAATTGGAACTGAGGACTGAGGCCAGTGGTCAGGGTCCTATCCATTATGTCAAGCACCGATAGGCAAGGATGGCCCTAGAAGTCACCTGAAACTCCTAAGGGGCTTTGCTGAGGGGGGACCCCAAAGCCACAGCCAGATGCTGCCCAGCTCTTACTGAGCAGTCCCTCCAAGGAGCCCCCAAAACAGAGTAACTGTCCCTGCAACTGGGCTCACATGATCCCGGACGTCTGGCTGAAGCTGGTGAGCCCCGCAAGCCCTGGGAGCAGAGCTGGGATCTCAGAGGTCCTGTATTCTTCCTGATCTGATGCATTTTGTTTTGATGCTGCTGCCTCCTCCTGCCCCCTGGCCAGGATATCGCAGGGAGGTTCCTGGCCCAGCAGAAGTCTGGGGAGAACCTGCAACAGCAGATAGTGGAATGTGAGCAAAAGCGTAAGGAGCTGGAGGCCAACTTGAAGGAGCTGGAACTGGAACGTGCAGAGCTGAAATTCCACCAGACCCCAAGCTCCATAAGGTAGGTATCTACCCTTGCACAGTGCTGCTGGGCTCTATGCTGCTGCCACCTGCTCCCATCTACACCCTGATGGCGTAGCTTCTGAGAAGAGGCATATGTTGCAATTCAGGCTCATAAGGTGCGTTTTCTGCCCTGGTTGGTGCCTGCTCCATAGCTGCTCATGTTCTGGGTGTGAGGATGGGATATGATGTACTCTTAATTCTCACAGTCCGCTCCCTTCCCCCCACTACTAAGCTTTCTCCGCTGCACTTCTGTAGCCATGTGGTTAATTCCCCTGAATCCCATGTGCTGTTTGCAAAGGAGGATGTGGAGCAAAAGATTTTGCTACGTGTCTGAGAGCCACAAGCTCCACTGCACGTAGCTGTGCAGAACCAAGATCGCTTTTGGAAGGGGACAGGGCATTTTCTGCAGCAGGCTTTCACTTCCACAATTTGTCCCTCCTGGAAACACCTCAGTGTCAGGCCTCATATGACACACTTGATGGCCCAGGCTCCAGGATGCAGGACAAGGTGCCTGCTGCTTAGCTTTTTTCCATGCCTGCTCTTGAGGTTGTGGAATCTCCAGCTCTGGAGATATGTAAGAGCAGGTTGGACAGACACCTGTCAGGGATGGTCTAGATGGGGCTTGGCCCTGCTGTGACGGCAGGGGACTGGACTTGATGACTCTCAAGGTCCCTTCCAGTCTAGTATTCTAGGATTCTAGGATTTTAATGTTGCTGTCATGGGCGGTGAGTATAGTAGGCCAGGGAAGGCAGATGCCACCGACCTGATGACAGACAATGGGCTGCGGTGCCTCCCTTCCCCAAGAGTCCCACTGCTTCCTCCAGTCAGCCCCCGCCCCCAGGGTCCTTGCTGCTCACTGTATCCCTCAGGGAGGCTGTGGGCTCAGCCAGGCACTGAGACTGGCCTGGTGCTCAGGAGCCAGGGGAGAGAGACTCAGTGGTGCTGTTGGGGAGTGGATGGCTCAGTCCATTGTGGCTTGGGTGGGCGGTTTGGGGCTCCTTCAGTTTGGGGAACCCTTCCGTGCTTTTCTTTTTAAATAGGGTGGTAGCTTCAAGGCTTGGGCAGATGGGCAGGGCTGGCCTCCCCAAAGTGGGTGCACCCGCTGCCCATGGTTGCTATACTGCAGGAGTCGCAGCTTGTGTGCTCCTGTGCAGTGTCTGGGAGAGGTTGGGAGCAATGCTGCTGATCTGAGCCAGCTAAAGAGCATCCAGATGATGTGTGGATGAGGCTTGCATAAGTATAACCCGGAAGAATAACAGCTGGAAGAAATACCAGCACTTGTGTGTGCACATATGTACGTGTGTGTGTGCATTTGCATGTATGTAGCTCTAGGAAACTGGAGGAAGAACTGAAGCGGAATTTGGAGGAGGAAGAGGTCCGGCTACACCAGGTGCACACCCAAATGCTGAAGAATCAGGAACTTCTGCTCAGCTTTGAAAATGGTGTTGACAACCTCCTTATTCGCCTGTGTGGGATTACTGTGCCTGGCCATGTATGTGCCCTACATTCCCTCTTCCTGTCACAGGGCTGGGCTGGGCAGGAGAGACCTCTCTGCTCCCACCTCTTCAGCACCATGTTGCTCCTTTAGGAACTTGTAACTGGGCTCACCTCCAAACATAAGACACATGGTCATTGCCACAGAGAAGCAGTAGGTGGGCAGTGCAGTGCACGTGCAACGTCAACAGGCAGAACTGAACCTGGGACCTCTGGAGTTTAGTGCAGGAGCCGCTACACTACAGCTTGAGCTAAAAGCCAGCTGGCGCTCAGCCAAGGCTGTAGAGCAGGGTCTGTAGTATTCTGAAGCATGCAATCACCTTTTGAATTGAAGTGCAATCCAAGATCTACCTCAAACCCAAATCCCCTTGCCCGACCTCCTTTGTGCCCTTTCTCTGAGACCCCCCAACCCTGCTCACTCCATCTTTCCTCCCTCCCCCATCCTTCCTCACTTTCTCCAGGTTGGGGTGCAGGCTCTGGCCTTGGATTAAGGGATTGGGAGTGCGAGAGGGGCTCTGAGCTGAGATGCCGGAGGGGGTTCTAGGTGCAGGCTCTGGGAGGGTGTTTGGATGCAGGGTGCTCGGGGCTAGGGCAGGGTCTTGGGGTGCACAAGGGGGTTCATGACTGGGCTAGGGTTTCAGGATGCGGGCTCCAGCTGGGCACTGCTTACCTCAGGTGGCTCCTGGGTGGGGGTGCAGTGGGGCTAAGGCAGCCTCACCCCTGCCCTGGCTCTGGACCACTCCCTAAAGCAGCCAGCAAACTCCATGCCAAGTCCTGTTGTGCCCCCCACTCTGTTCTGTGGAGACAGTTACAGGGTGGTAGAGGGGGCACCTTGACATCAGCACCCCCCTTTCTTCCGCTGCCGTCCCAGCACACAGGAGGCTCCCAGAGGTGGGGGGAGGCAGCTCCAGGGCAAAGGGCAGGAGAGGCGCAGCAGTAGGGGGAGGGGCAGCTGAAGTGCTGGCACTTGACAGCCTCTTGGCCAAACCAGTCAGGGTCACCTGTCAGGGGCTCCAAGATCCACGTGTGGATCCCGATCGACTGGCTGGTGACACTGCTGTAGAGCAAGCTCATTCTCTCTCTGGAAGTGGTCTAAGGGCCAATCCACAGCACAGTGGCCACCCCCAGTAGGTGTGTGGGTTACACATGCTCTGTCCCTGCTGCTAGAGGAGTCTTCACAAAGGTGTTGCTACTCCTGATCCAGCTCTCAGCATCAGCCTGGTGTGCCCGCCCATGTGCCTCTCCCTTTCCTGGGCTCCCAGTGTCCTTTTACATTGCTCCACCACTGGGAACAGGCCCTGAACCTGCCTACCCCTGCATTGCTCTGTTCCCAGACCTCGTTCAGTTTGGGGCCCCTAGAATCCCTCACATGCTCAGACCAAGCAGACTGCATGCTCTTTCCATTGCTAAAGGCCAAAACTATAGCAGGGCTCAAAAAAGAATAAACTAAGTTCATGGAGGACAAGGCCATCAGTGGCTAGTAACCAGGATAGGCAGGGATGCAATGCCATGCTCTGGGTGCAGGGGCTCCAGATTCGACCTACGAGTGGGAACTACAGCTGCCTGAGCAGCTCTTACCCCCATCTGGCTTTTCCTTTTTGCCTGGGGGCCAAACAGCTGCAGCTGGGCCATGGTAAGAGTCATCTGGGTCTCTGTGTGGAGCTACAGATCCTCCAAATGCTGTGGGGGGTTTGTGGGGACAAGGATGCAGGCTGGGAACTGCTCTGGCCTCCTGACCCCGAGTAGATGGGTGGTCTGCAGCTCCCCACCACTGCCCAGGCTCCCCAGCCACTCTTCCTTGGGCTGGAGTCCAGCTTCTGGCCTGGCCGGGGGACAGAGTCTCGGAAGGAAGAAGAGAAGCAGTGGGAGGGGTCCATGGTGAAGAGTGGACAGGCCATGGCCTTTTGGCCTGCCCTGTTCTGGCATCCCTGTCTGGGTGTCCTTCATCTCTGACAGCCAGAAGCTGGAAGTGGACAGCAGGGGAGGGATCATTCCCTGCTCTGCAGCCTTTGCATGGCTATGGAATCTCACCTTAGACAGAATGAGCTCTCATTTTCCCTCCGAACAAACAGGAGGCCAAATGTCATGGAGTTGGGGGTCGAGGATTTCAGCAGAGCCTAGCACTGAAGCTAGATTGCATCAATAGGAGTGTTGTGAGCTAGACACGAGGGCTGTGTCTAGACTGGCAAGTTTTTCCGCAAAATCATCCATCACTGAAGATATTTAAGAGCAGGTTGGACAGAAATCTATAAGGGATGGTCTAAACAGTGCTTGGTCCTGCCGAGAGGGCAGGGGACTGGACTTGGTGACCTCTCAAGGTCCCTTCCAGTTCTAGTGTTCTCTGATTCTATGGCTGGAACTGGGTGGTAAATGCCACATTCTTTGTTTGGATAGGAATCCAACATGCGTTTGGAGCCAGATGCTAATTTAAACACCTCCTAGTCAGTATGGCTGCAAGTATGTGGGGAGAGGCACTTTATAAATGTCCCTCTGCTTAGCACCCAGCAGGCAATTCTCTAATTGCCAGGGCCTCTCATCCCCTGTCCTGAACCTCCTTGATGCTTATTCCCACTTGCTGGTTCCCACCTCAGAAACTGGCCCTGGAAGGAGTCTCTGGAAGTGGCACTATGTTTATTGCTTTGTCGCCTTGCCCCTAGGGTGACATTCGCGTGGACACCAGCGATGCGTATGACAAGCTGCAGTTCTGTGAGACGAAGCTGTTGCACTTGACAAAAGTCATGACCAACCTCCCATCCTACAACTTCAGCAGGGAGGAGAACAATGAGGTGTGCGGTTCCTCCCTGGCAGACCTGAACTGTCTCCTGAGAGGCTGGGCTTGGGCAACGGGATAGCCACACTGCTGCTGAAGCCCTCAGGCAGCAGGTCTCCTCTCCCTAGAGCCCGGAGGAGGCCCCAGAACACACGTGCTGATGGGTTGGAAAGGCCTAAACTTTACCCAGCCAAAGGGGTTGCCCTGGTACCTGGCCAGGAGCCCCCAGGCATATTGCAGCTGCCCTCATCTTTCTTTTTTTTTTTTTAATGAATGTACAGGCCCCTGCTGAGCAGCATCTGAGCAAAGTGCAGTAAAAATAGTGCAAACCAGGGAAATCAAGAACAACTATCTAAGCAACCAGAGACTGTCTCCCAGCCTTGGTTTGCACTATTGTGAATGCAGAAGCCTGCCAGGTTTAATGGGGCTTTATACCCAAATTAGATCACCTCTCCTGGGTGACAGAATAAAGTTAGCCACATGGTCTGAGATGGAATTACACTCCTTGCACCTCCGCAGATAGGCACCACATTTAGCATGCTAGCTTAGTCCTGGAGCTGGAAATGATCTCTTCTGTTGGAAATGCAGACCTACTCTTCCCATTCTCATTTCCCCTCCCCTCACCTATGCAGTATTTAACCTGAAGTGTTTTTTACAGACCTATGTAAAAGTTAGGAATTTCCTGGAGGAAAGTACAAGGAAAGAGCGCCAGAACCTGAAGATTTCTTTTGAGGATGAAGAAGATGCTGTTAGAGGTATGAAGGCCTTGGAATTGGGTGGGCACTGTGGACTTGTAGTTAGAAGGAGGATCCCAGCCAGCTTCTGGAGGGAGTTTTCAACAACATTGTCAATGGCCTCTCCACCAAAGACACCATGAGCCCAAATACAGGTGACCTGTGCTGGGGATTTAGCCCCCATTTGTCACATGACACAGTTTCCCAGCCTGCTGTAGTAGGCTTTGTTCTTTTGCAGATGCCTTTGATTTTGCTGACATTGACCACAGCTATGTGCCAAGCCGAGAAGAGATAAAAAAGCAGGGTGCGCGCCTGATTGAAACCATGACCAAGGCTGCCAAGAAGAAGCAACGCGGAGGCAGGAAAGGCACCTAAATCACTAGGCCGCGGCCTCACTCCAAAAGTAACTTTATTTCAGACTCAATAAAGGACTTCATTTTCCTTGACTGGCCTCATGCTGCCCAGGCCCACTCAGTACCCTGAAAAACTGGGCGCTTGGGCTGATGAGGGACAAATCCTGCCAGGGTGCTCAGTGAGGTTGCCATCTTTGAAATGCAAAAATAAAAGAAAAAGCCCTTTCAAGGCAAGCCCTCCACAACCCCAACTTCAAGAACAAGGCAACTTGGCAACAGCTCCTTACAGTCTAGATCAGGGCTACTCCACTTTGGAAGCCCCAGGGGCCACATGATACTCTTGTGTCTTTCAATGCTCACTCTGCCTGAGAGATGCCTTGCTGTTGTGGAGCGTGTTCCCATTGGAGGTCATGTTCAAGGGATTTCCACCTGTAGGCCGTGTGTTCAGCCCCATGTAAACCCAAACTGCACCGTGGGCTGCAGGGCCGCATCTTGAGTAGCCCTGCTCTAGATAGAGAACACACATGCGGGGCTGCTAGCATACATGTGGGGGATAGAGAACACATATGTGGGGCTGTGAGCATACATGTGGGGGATAGAGAACACACATGTGGGGCTGCTAGCATACATGTGGGGGATAGAGAACACACATGCGGGGCTGTGAGCATCCATGTGGGGGATAGAGAACACACATGCGGGGCTGCTAGCATACATGTGGGGGATAGAGAACACACATGCGGGGCTGCGAGCATGCATGTGGGGGATAGAGAACACACGCGGGGCTGCGAGCATGCATGTGGGGGATAGAGAACACACATGCGGGGCTGCGAGCATGCATGTGGGGGATAGAGAACACACATGCGGGGCTGCTAGCATGCATGTGGGGGATAGAGAACACACATGTGGGGCTGCGAGCATACATGTGGGGGATAGAGAACACACATGCGGGGCTGCGAGCATGCATGTGGGGGATAGAGAACACACATGTGGGGCTGTGAACATCCATGTGGGGGATAGAGAACACACATGCGGGGCTGCTAGCATACATGTGGGGGATAGAGAACACACATGCGGGGCTGTGAGCATCCATGTGGGGGATAGAGAACACACATGCGGGGCTGCTAGCATCCATGTGGGGATAGAGAACACACATGCGGGGCTGTGAGCATCCATGTGGGGGACAGAGAACACACATGCGGGGCTGCGAGCATCCATGTGGGGGATAGAGAACACACATGCGGGGCTGCGAGCATGCATGTGGGGGATAGAGAACACACATGCGGGGCTGTGAGCATGCATGTGGGGGATAGAGAACACACATGCGGGGCTGCGAGCATCCATGTGGGGGATAGAGAACACACATGCGGGGCTGCGAGCATCCATGTGGGGGATAGAGAACACACATGCGGGGCTGCGAGCATGCATGTGGGGGATAGAGAACACACATGCGGGGCTGCGAGCATCCATGTGGGGGATAGAGAACACACATGCGGGGCTGCGAGCATCCATGTGGGGGACAGAGAACACACATGCGGGGCTGCGAGCATCCATGTGGGGGATAGAGAACACACATGCGGGGCTGCGAGCATGCATGTGGGGGATAGAGAACACACATGCGGGGCTGCGAGCATGCATGTGGGGGATAGAGAACACACATGCGAGGCTGTGAGCATGCATGTGGGGGATAGAGAACACACATGCGGGGCTGTGAGCATGCATGTGGGGGATAGAGAACACACATGCGGGGCTGCGAGCATGCATGTGGGGGATAGAGAACACACATGCGGGGCTGCGAGCATGCATGTGGGGGATAGAGAACACACATGCGGGGCTGTGAGCATGCATGTGGGGCAGACAGGTGTTTTCCACAGGTTTGATCTGTTACCACTTAGGCTGCAGAAGCGGGACCAGGGCGGCCTGTGGCCAGACTGGCTTTGCACCAGCTGTCCCAGCGGCCTGTGATAATCATGCCAGTGCACGGAGCTGCGCTGACAACTCCAGCAGACTCAACTGGTTTTCTGGCAAAGCCCAGCCAGGCCTGGGCCGTGTGGGAGCAGGCCCTGGCTCAGGGCGCCAGCCCGGCCCGCGGACGCCCCTGCCCGCCGGCTGGATGTGGGCCGGGCCGGCTGCCAAGGGGGAAGGGCTGGCTCGGCCGGCGGGCGCGCGCCACTGTCACTCTCTTGTCCCGCGCGCGGCGCCGTAGCTACGCGGCGCGCTTGCGCGCCTCCCTCTAGAAGCGAAGGGACCAAGATGGCGGCGGCGCGGGGGGGCTGAGCGACTCCTCTCACCTCAGCGGGTGGCGGCGCCGGCCGGGGCTGAGCCCGGCCCAGAGGAGCCGTCGGCAGCGTCGAGACCCCGCCTCGCCGCCCTCTGCCCCGGGCTCCTCCCGCCTGCGCGGGGCTCTTCGGCGCCCATGGCCACGTAAGCCCGGCCGCAGCCTGTCAGCGGGCGGGAGGCGCCTGCCCCGGGGCGGGCGGCGGGAAGATGTTCTCGGCCCTGAAGAAGCTGGTGGGCTCGGACCAGGCTCCCGGCCGCGACAAGAACATCCCTGCCGGGCTGCAGTCCATGAACCAGGCCCTGCAGCGCCGCTTCGCCAAGGGGGTGCAGTACAACAGTGAGTAGCGCGGCCCGCCCCGCCTCGCCCGCGCGAGTGTCCGCGGCCTCTCAAGCCCGCTCCCGTCCTGGCGAAGGCTTGTGCCGTGATACGCGTTTGGTCTCTACGGTGCTGCAGGGCTCTGGCTGAGCTTGCGCAGAAACTCTTTAGCGCGGTTCTTGCCTTAAAGGAGTTGCAAGAGCGCGTCCACACTGGCTTGTGCGTGTGCACAGGAGCATCCGTGCCAGCGTAGCCGCTCTCTTGCGCAAGAAAGCTCCAATGGCCATTTTAACCATCGCGCTTTCTTGTGCAAAAATTCATGTTGCCTGTCTACATTGGCCTCTTGCACAAGAATAGTTGTGCAAAAGGGCTTATTCCTGAGCTGGAGCGTCAGAGTTCTGGTGCAAGAAGCCCTGATTTCATACATTAGAACATCAGTTTACTTGCGCAAGAACACGCGGCCAGTGTAGACAGGCGGCCAGTGTAGACAGGCAGCAAGTTTTTGCGCAAGATCCCACCAGTGTAGACACAGCTCTTGTTTCTGTCCCCGGAACAGTTTGTTTTGACATTACATAGTCACATTATGTTCAGGAGCTGGAGAGATAGGAAAGACCTCTTGTTTGAAAAATAGAGAACTCAGAGTTGTAATGCTTGTTTAAAAAACTTTCCCCATATTAGGGGCTGGGGGGGTTCTGAATGCCTGCATCCCCCCTCCCCAGGACATCCCAAGCTTTATTGGAAGGTACAGGAGGAGTACAATGCTTCCTAATCTCAGTCCATTAAAGTTCTTTTCTTCCATCCCTTCACCACCAATATTTGGATGCTGCATCCCAGAAAACTAGTATTTTCCCATCAAGCATTAGTAGCTGTTTTCCACAATAGTCACTTAATGACATTCTACCATGCTAAATGTTAATGAAAGGTGAAGAAGGTGCCATATTTAGTTTTATTAGGTCAGTTATTCTCATGTTAGATATCTGTTTATGCACAGGTAAATTTTTTTAGAATTCTTTGCATTTTAATGAATGTTTTCCAGTGGGCAATAGTAGCATCTCTTATTCCCAATGAGAAAATATATCTTGAGACTCAGAGGGCCACCATAAGTAGGTGAAGTACATGCATAAGTAATAATTGTGACAGGGCAGTGTCTCAGAAACTTTTTACTTAAGTAATCCACCAACTATATTTTGTCTCCTTTTGTGACCTACCCAAGGGCTGAAAAGCATAAGTTGTCAGTATCTTCCACTGCTGTTGCTTTCTCCTTACCCTGTTGAGGCTGTAGCATTGACCACTCATAGCAACCATCTACCCTCACAATGCAACCATAATTCCTGTGTAGAGAAGAGGCCCTTCAGGTGCATTTGAGACTAAGCCTGTTTCACACTCACCTGTACAGCAGCAGTCACTGTCCTATGGGACTGGACCTAGCTCTCTGCTCCAGGCATTGTGACCTGCTGCATGATTGCGGCACTATTCAGGAGTGGCCCAGCTGTGGAGGGGTAGCTGGGCCAAACCTAAGTTGTGCTGCAGTGCCTTGCATCACGTCACAATGCTCAGAATAGGAAACTGTTCTCAACCCTGTAGGACAGGAGCCACCACTGTGAGGTGATGAGCCACTGTTAATCACCACAGGCTCCCTCTACAGCCCCTTCCCCCTCCACACCAGGCCTGCAACCAGGGAAGTAAGAGTTAGAGATGTAAAGGGTTAACCAGTTATCCAGTAAGCATTAATCTTACTGGCATGCTTACTGGGGTAACAAGTTAACTGGCAGCCCAGCCAGGTCAGAGCAGACCTTGCCCACAGCATGATGTGTTGGGCCCAGCCCGGTATGAGCAGCCCCCTGCATGTGCCACAGGGTCCCGATTAATCTTAACATTTAACTGGTTAGCCTTTTAAATGTGATTTTTACATCCCTAGTAAAAGTTTTAACTGGTTAATCGATAAGCTGATGCTTATTGGTTTCTGTTAACGGTTAAACTTTGCTAGGGCTCCAAGAGAGGGGTTGGCAGCCGGGACCTTGTGCACATTGGGATGCTGCCAGCGGCAAAGCCTGCAGCACAGGGCTGGCTGCCACGACCTCGCTGGCAGCAGAGCCCACGGCACAGGGACAGCAGCCTGGATCCTGGAAGTGAGGGCACCCTTAGGTCCCCAGGTAAACTGTTTAACCATGTAACTGATAGAATTTTGATCCATTACACAGTTACTATTTTTGCACATTTTTTACATCTCTACGTGCAACCCATCTAAACCCTCTATGACTCATAGGTGGGTTGAGACCTTTTGGGAAACCCTGACATTAGGTGATAATTACATGATCCATTATGAAAATAGAGAGACAACCGCACAGTAAGTACTAACTCATCTGTGTGGATCTGGGTAGGTAGAATGTAGAAGGCTTGAGAGGAGATCAGCAGTGTGGAATAATAGATCTGCTTTGTAAATGTTGGGCTCAGTTTTTTGCGCATGTGTGTGCATTTGAGGAGATGAGAGGGAATAGAACCCATATCACATCTTAATTAAAGCCATAGATGAGGAGAAAGGAGAGACTAACATTAGAAATGTAGAAAAGTTGGTCAGCAGGGCTTTCGAACTGGTGTGTGCATTTCTGTGTTATACCACAGGAGTATTTGGTTTACATTTGTTAGGCATAGCAAGAATAGTGTGTAATTTTAGAATGTGTAGCAGTTGTGTGGAGCTGTATCCATTTTTAAGGTTAATATAGCTGGGTCAAAAATGCAAACACAAAAGCTACCAAGCGTGGTCCCATTGATTCTCTAGCAGGTACTTCCATTTTAACTTCGGCACAATATTGAAAACCTGTGAAAGGCTTTTATTTAGTGCCTTGACTTGACAGTACTTGTGTTCCAATTGCTGTTTCTAATATTGATAATAGAACTGAAGTGTTCTGTCACTGCTTTGAGGGAAGTTTTCCAGTCTCCATAGTAATTCTTAAGTGTTGCTGCTTAAGGATATTAAGGACTAGTCAACTATCTAATAAGCAAATGCTAATTGAATAGTCCAGTCATCTCTCCCCCTCCCCCTGCTACCTCTATCAGATAGAGGCAGCAAGGTGGGGGGGAGAGAGACAGTACTTCAAAGTGGCAGTGCCGCACGGAGCTCATGTCTGGGCTCTGTGCGGCACTGCCCCTTTGAAACACTGTAGCGGCGTTTCAAAGCGGCAGCGCCACACAGCTGACCCCAGGTGCTGTGCAGCGCTGCCCCTTTGAAATGCCACGGCGGTGTTTCAAAGGGGCAGCGCTGCATGGAGCCTGGGGTCAGCTGGGGACTCCCTACCTAACCCTGGGCTCCCTGTGAGCTTCGTGTGGCACTGCCGCTTTGAAATGCTGCATGGAGCCCGGGATCAGTCCCAAGCTGATCCCAGGCTCCGTGCAGCATTTCCATGCCGAGCATTTCCGTGCAGCATTTCAAAGCATGCGGAACCCGGGGTCAGCTGGGGACTCCTCAGCTGACCCCGGGTTCTCTGGAACTGCTGCGCAGAGCCCAGGGTCAGTGGGGGACTCTGAGTCCCCCGCTGAGCCCAGGCTCTATGAGGGTGCGTCTGCTTTGAAATGCACAAGAGCCCCCGCTGGGGACTCTTGTACATTTCAATGCGGGTCTGCATATAGAGTTCCCTGTTCCTCCTTTGACATGTACAAGAGCCCCAACAGGGGCTCTTGTACATGTCAAAGGAGGATTGTGGAAGTGCCTGTCGACTAGTTGATGGAAATTCCATCGACTACTTGACTAGTAAATTACTCGTTAGTTAACATCCTTATTGCTCTTGCATAATACTAGAAGATTTACCCGGCATTGCTTAGGTCCTGAACTCAAATTAATTTTTGACTTTTGGAAAATAAAATGAAAATGTACATACTTCATTTAAATCATTGCTCTGGGGTGGGGTTGGGTCTGGGGATGAGGACTACTCCAGCCCTCTCTCAGGGCAGCAGCTTGGGTCAGTTTGCTGCCCTGTTGTGGCAGATCCAGGTTCATGTGCTCCCCAGCCAGGGTGAGGAATGCAACAAACTGCACTTTTCCCTTGCTCCCTGACAAAGGGGGTCAGCCAGCAACATTCCCATACAAATCGGGGGAGGAAAGAGCTTCAGACCTTTCCTCCTCACCCTCCCTAAAGGGTGCTTTGGGAGTGGGAGGCTTGGGATTGGGGTAATTCCAGATGGAGGGACATGCCTCCAGCCAGCCCCTTTCACCTGTCTCTTTCGGTCTCTTTTCTGTATGGTTTTATAAAAATCAATCCCATTCCCGGCACATCCCATTTTCTTGGCATAACCTAGCCCTTACCTTGCTTTATGTTATAAGAGGAAGTTGCATACCAAATTTGGTAGTCTTAGCTGTTCCTGTTTAGGAGGAGTTCTTGAACAGACAGACAAGCTCTCTGAAATATATAGCAGACTAGAGGATTTTGTTTTTCTTCATTTAAATCATTATTCTGGAGTGTCGCTGTGGGTGAGCGATTCAGTATGCAGGCTGCCTTGGGGAGAGAGGTCTACCCCAGCCCTTTCTAACCTCAGAAACTTGTGACCAGGTGAGAAGTGCCTGTCCATGGCTTTTACAGCTCCAGTAGGCATGTCCCCTGTATGGAGGACAGACAGACACACATGTACTTGTTTTTAGCTTAAATCCTGTTCCTAATCAATTTAAGTTAAAATAGGTCACTCTTAAACTAGAGTGTCCGCACAGTCATTTGCACCAGTGTAATTCTGTCAGTTTAAATTCACATCTTTAAATTAAATTGGTGCAGCCTTCTCAAGTAGGCAACCCTGCAGACAGGGCAATTCAGATATTCAAAAGCTTCAGAAGGGTAGCCAAATTAGTCTGTAACAGGAAAAACTTAAAAAAAAACAAATAGTCTAGTAGCACCTTAAAGACTAACAAAACATGTAGATGGTATCATGAGCATTCGTGGGTACAACCCACTTCTTCAGTGTTCTGTCATGTGAAGAAGTGGGTTGTGCCCACAAAAGCTCATGATACCATCTACATGTTTTGTTAGTCTTTAAGGTGTTACCAGATATTCAAGCTGATATTCAAGTGGTGCAGACAGCTTCAGAAGTAGGGATGTGAAGGACTAACTAGTTGACTATCCAGTAAGCAAATGCTTATTGGATAGTCAACATCCTAGTCAACTAGTCGCTTCCCCTTCCACACACCCCTTGCTGCCTCTATAATAAGAAGGCGGCAAGGGCAGGGGGGAAGAGGACAGGGTCCTTCAAAGTGGCAGTGCAGCGTGGAGCCTGGGTCCAGACCCTGAGCTTCACCGGGCACTGCTGCTTTGAAAAGCCGGGGGGAGCATGGGGCCAGTGCTTTCACCTTTGAAGTGTAACCACAGCCCAAGGTGCCCTTATCAACTAATCCAGTAGTGCAAATTGCATGGACTATTCAGTTTGTCCATTAATCTAAATTTAACATCTCTATCAGGAGATCATTATTTTCTTGAAGATAAGAAAACTGTTTAAGGAACCTGGAATGCTAGAAGAGGCATTTGGCGTGTGGGAAGGAGGAGGAGGATGGAAACAAAGATAAGTGTGGAAGACCTTATTGAAACATGAGCAGTGGTTAGGTTATCTAGGGTGATGTGGAGGGAAGGCAACAAGATGGGAACTAGGGAGAAATGAGATCAGAGGCATAGAGAGTGATATTGTGCAAGGCCCTGAGACAAAGATAAGTGCTTGATCTTGAAGTTGGTTCTTCCTACTGATCTAAATTATGCAGTTGAGTAAGCAGGAATTTGAATGATTGATGCTCATATCTTGTGCAAAATACCATACATGTGCAACATGAAAGCACTAATTATGTCAAAATCACATTGTCAGAATATTAACGCTTCTCCCAGTGTTCGCAAGATTTGTTTTAATCAACTTTGGTTTTGTACTTGCTCTTCTCCTCCCCCCAGTGAAAATTGTAATCCGAGGAGACAGGAACACAGGGAAAACCACACTCTGGCACCGACTCCAAGGGAAGAAGTTTGTTGAGGAATACATTCCTACTCAGGAGATCCAAGTCACCAGCATCCACTGGAACTATAAAAGTAAGAATGGAGAGAGAGTCAGGGTATCTGGGGGAAGGAACTGTCAGTGCCTTGGAGGTGGGAATTCTCCTCTGTTTCATGCAGCTATATCCAGGTTAGATTTAAAACTGGTGCTTATCAGAGTTATTTGATTATTCAAATAATCCTGTTTTGTAAACCTTTCATTCACTTTACTGACCATTTGAAGATGTACTCAGTAGTTAAGATCACAGACAGAAAACTTTTAACAACATGAATTGAAATGTTCATTGTATTTTCTTGAAAACTAGGGATGTAAATGGTTAATTGATTAACTGGTAAGACTTGCCCTTAATGGATGAAGCTTAACTGTTCCAGTTAACTGGTAGGGGCTGAAGCAGCTCCCTGTCTTCCCATGGCAGGGGGCTGCTCCAGCCCCATGGGGCCTGCCAGAGCAGCCCCTATCTGTGGTGGTTTCGGCCCAGCCCCCATGCCACAGATTACATGCTGGCTTCCCAGGAGCAAGGCGGAGAGCAGCAGCTACCAGCCCCACTCTCAGAGAGTTGGCTGTAGAGACCATAGAAGCCTCCCTGAGTGTGGAACCAACAGCCCATGCCAGCCCTGCTGCCAGGGAGACTTTGCTGTGGGCTCTGCAGTATAAAGCTTATGCTGCACCTCAGGCCCTCGTCCCAGCTGCATCCCAAAGCCCACCCCCCACCCTGAATCTGAACCCCCTTCTGCACACCAACCCCCACTCACAGTCCTTCCCTTGAGCCCCATTTCTACATTCCAAATCCCTCATCCCCAGCCTCACCCCAGAGCATGCACCCGCTGCCGGAGCCCTTGCATCTCAACCCTCTGTCCCAGTCCTGAGCCCCCTTCTACACTTGGAACCCCCTGTCTCCGTTCCCACCACATGAATTTTATATCCACCAATACGAGGGTGATGGAAAAAATTCTGCACAGGTGTGGAAAAAATTAGAGGGAACACCAATCAGAGGCCTTACTGACTCCCCCATCCCTTCCTTTTTTGAGAATGAACAATGTCTTTAGTGTGGAAAATGGCTGCAAAATGCTATGCCAAGTAGTTTATTGAACCTAGATATTTGAATAGGTTTGAATGCTTAGCCTGTGTTGCAAGCCTATCAGTCCCAAATCTTTCGTTTGGGTTAAACCTGTGATCTAACACTATTGTTCAGATACTTGTCTTCAGAAGCAGTTTATGTGGGATGCTCCCTAAAAATGTCTTCTGTGTCCTAAAGGTTAACCCAGGGCCCTAAAAGCTAATCATCTGCTTGAATGTTCATGATATAGTTAGGAATGCTGTTTAAAAACTAAAACTACATGTTGAGTATAACTGTTCTTTTTTACCATGGGAAAATAACATTTAATCTTGTAAGTAATTATGAATATAATTTTCCCATGGATCATTTGTATCCCAAATACTTGCCCATTTCCCTCTTGCTTCTAGATGCCATGCTATTATCTCCTTACTGCTTCTAAAACTCCATCAAAAAGGACTGAATGTTTCTCTTCTTTCTGGACTAGTTAGCTTTGTCTTCTAAGTTAACTGTAAGGGTTACTGTTGATTTTGAGCAGAGTTTTGAGCAATTAATGTATCTGTTAGGTGACATAACCTTGTTAGCAGCAGGTATATACACAATAAGAGGAGGGTTCTTTGGTGCCAATGGCAGGATCTGAGAAGTCCAACCTCACTGATCTTGCAACTAAAGAGAAGCAGGAAGGATGCTGCTGTAGTTTGTACCTGGATCCTGCTCTGGTTACAGGGCTTAATCTTGCATTTAGTTTCTGGCTAGTGAAGCTCTATTCTCTCTAGCTGCTGGAAGAGAAGAGGAGCTGCTTCTCTCTTCCCCCACGCCCTGTTCCCTGCATACTCTTCTCCTCTCTGGCAAAGTATCTTGGCTACTGCAAGCCTTCTGGCTGCTGTAAATGTGTCTGGAAACAGATTTGTGCTTTGTTCCTCCTAGCTCAGTGCAAATCCAGTGTGTTGTCTTTTTCTGAATCACTACAAAGTCTCCAGAGCCTTCTGCAGGGGTGTGAAATTGACACAATTGTATCCAGACCTCAGGGTTAGGGACTAAAACTAATCAGTATTAAGTTCATTCTCCTGCTGCTTAGAACTAGTGCTTCTGTACCTGGTATAGCTATCTGTCTGCAGACACTGGAAGATGCATTGTATCAGTCTCCATTTGCTTTGTATCTGCAAGGTTATTTTGGTAAATATAAGGACATGGGGATAGATTTTTCAATAGCATAGGCTATGGAGCCGGGGATTGCTGGGGAACCACCTGGGATGTGACCCTACCGCTTTTTGTCTGGGCTAAACACAAGTGACACTGACTATACATGCCAGGTTGCAACACCACTTGCTCATTCTTTCTGGCTCCATTATGATAAAGGAGCAGACAGGTTACATTTTGAGTCTAGGCCCCTTGCACTCTAACCCTCTGTCTCAGCCTTGAACCCTGCTCTAGAGCCTGCACTCCCTGCTAGTGTCCTCACAGACCTGCATCCCCACTCTCTGCCCCAGCCCTGAGCCTCTTTCCACGCTCAGAACCCTTTGGCCCAACTCTTGCCATGTGAATTTTGTTATGTGCACCAATATGAAGGTGATGTGTTGCACATCAGCTCCACATTGGTGCACATAAGAACATTCATTCCACTCAGGGATGGGAAAACAAGAGGCAACACAGTGGCCAGGTTGCTGGGGGGAGGAGCTGCACCTGGGTGGGGGAAGAGAATGATCAGGTTGTGGTGGAAGTAAAGTGTTCCATAGTCCCTGTCTGAAGGTATTTAGGTGCCTAAAGACCTAATGGGTAACTCCTATTGATTTTATTTAGGTTCTGTCTACATTGGCACTTTCATTATTAAATGTTTGTTGATGACGGGTCTGAAAAAACAGCCCTTGAATGACAAAAGTTTTGGCAACAAAAAGTGCCTGTGTGGACAGCGCTTTGTCTGCAGGAGCCATGCACGCACCCACCGACAAAGCTATTGCCCATAATTGGAGGTGGCTTTATTTTGTCTCTGGAAGAGCTTTCTCCATGGCCACACAATACACCTTACAATGGTGTGGCTGCATCAGCACACTCGTGCCATTGTACGGTGTGCTGTGTATAACAGTGTTTCTCAACCTTTTTTTAATAAAGTACCCCCTTAAAAAAAAATACCCCCAGTACCAACTGTTGTCAGACACACACCATTTTTTTTCTACCACTGCAACACATTTGTTTAAACAACTTAATCGTAGCCAGGCGGGCGATGAAATTTTTGGGTGTAAAAAGTACAAAAATAATAAAACACTGTAAAACTTAAAGCAAAAATTCAGTTTTCTCCAAGTTTCAGTTGTGTTGATGTATCTCCCAGACTTCTCTCAGGTACCCCTGTGGGTACTCGAAACACTGGTGTAGAATAACCACAATCTGTTTAGGCACTTCTGAAAATCTCATTAGGTTTCTGTCTGCATATTTAGGTGCCTAAATGCCTTTACAAATGTGGCTCTACTTCCTTGTTAAAAAGTGCAGTATTTATACTTAAATTGTCTTTTGTATAAATGGCCCAAAAGTGTTCTGTATCCACTGTCTGATTGCAAACTGAACAAACTGATGTGCAAATGCAAAAGGTAACTTTTATTTATAATGGTCAGTTTTGTGAATTCACCCTGGCTTTCTGTCAAGATGGGTTCTTTTCATCACGTCTCTCAAATTAAGAGGTTCTATAAGTTATGCCTTCACTAACACATGATAAACATCCCTTTCTTTGCTTTATTCACAGGCTATGTCTACACTGCATGATTCTTTTTGGGGGAGTGTAGGATGTGTACTTGGGTAAGCCCACGGCACAGGTTTTAAATAGCAATGTAGAGACATGGCTTAGGTGAATAGAGTACAGACAAGTGTGAAGCATGTTGGTATATACCTGAATATGTACCCTAAACAGCTCTCTACTCGCCCAAGCTTGCCTTCTTGTCTACACTGCTGCTTTTATCTGTGTAATGTCCCTTTGCCTTCCTGCTGATGAAACCTTTCCCTACTGCAAAGAGACGCTCTGCCAGCTTCCCGCTGCTGGAGCCTTTCCCTGTTGCAGATGAGAACTCCAGCAATAGGGGAAGGCTCTGGCAGGGGCAAACAGTGAGGAAAGCTAAACGTGGGCAAGGTAAGCCTTTGCCCAGTGAGTAGTACTCTGCAAGTAGCCACGTTGATTTTAGTGGTACTACTCGTGGAGTAAGATACTACTCAGTATGATTAAGGGTCGCAAAATCTGGCTTCATGAATGCATGACTTTAGACATGTCTTGTGATAGAAACAAAAGACTGTGTGTCTGAAACAAAAACTCAGAATGTAATGGTTTTCAGTCCAGTGAGGCCTAGGGCACTTTGACTTTGGACAAGTCACTTGATCACCTTGTGCCTGTCAGTCAGTCAAGCTGGAAAATTGAATGCAGAGCAGGAATTGCTTTGCAAAGCTAGGCTTTGCATCTGATCTCTGGCTAACCCTAAGTTCAAATAAATGTATTAGGAAAGCAATAATTAAAAAAAATATTTGTACCAGTTATTCTTTTTACAGGATTTTTACATTTATTAGCTAAACCAGGGGTGGGGAACATAAAGCCCAAGACCTGGATGTTGCCCCCAGCCCCTGAGGTTCAGGGTCGTCCATCCTCCTCAGCATTGGAGAGCCCACAGTGGCATTCCAGCCCCCCCCTTCCTACTGCGGGGCTTGAGCAGACATAATCTGCTCATCTGGGCCTCCCTAGGTGCTGGTGAGTGAGGGAAGTGTCAGTAAAGGTTTTTTTTGTTTGTTTGTTTTTGCTTCTCACTTGTGTGTGGCCCCTGACTAATTTTTCTGTAGGTCAGTAGTCCTTGAACCAAAAAAGGTTCCACCCCTGTGCTAAACCAGAAGTGCATGGTTTCCTAGATTGAAAGTCATACTTAGGGTTAGGGTTGTTAAATTTAGATGAATCGGCTAATAGAGTAGTTGATGCAATTTGCATTGGCTATTTGATTAGTTGATAAGGGCACCTTCGCCTTTGAAGTATAGCAACAGTCTGAGGGTTCAAGCAGTCACCTGCTGGCTCAGGGCTCCCTGCAGCGTTTCAAAGTGGCAGCACCACAGGGAGCCCAGGGTCAGTGGGAGAGTCCCCAGCTGGCCCTGGGCTGCATGCAGTGTTACAATTATCAGTGCTGTATGGAGCCCAGGGTCTGGCCCCTGGCTTCACACAGTTCTGCCTCTTTGAAGCATCCCCCCCCACACACACACACTGCATCTTTCACACTACAACTCTATAATAATGGGGGATTTTAATTACCCCCATATTGACTGGATACATGTCACCTCAGGAAGAGAAGCGGAGATAAAATTTCTCAATGGCTTAAATGACTGCTTCTTGGAGCAGCTAGTGCAGGAACCCACAAGAGGAGAGGCAATTCTCGATTTAGTCCTGAGTGGAGTGCAGGATCAGGTCCAGGATATAACCGTTACCATACCGCTTGGGAATAGTGACCATAATATAATAACATTCAACGTTCCTGTGGTGGGAAGAACACCTCAGCAGTCCAGTACCCTGGCATTTAATTTCAAAAAGGGGAATTACGCAAAAATGAGGAGGTTAGTTAAACAGAAATTAAAAGGCACAGTGACTAGAGCCAAATCCCTGAAAGCTGCATGGAAACTTTTTAAAGACACCATAATAGAGGCCCAACTTAAATGTATACCCCAAATTAAAAAACATAGCAAGAGACCTAAAAAAGAGTCACCGTGGCTTAACCACCATGTAAAAGAAGCAGTGAGGGACAAAAAGGTATCTTTTAAGAAGTGGAAGTCCAATCCTAGTGAGATAAATAGAAAGGAACATAAACACTGTCAAATCAAGTGTAAAAATGTAATAAGAAAAGCAAAACATGATTTTGAGGAACAGCTAGCCAAAAACTCAAAAAGAAATAACAAAATGTTTTTTAAGTACATTAGAAGCAGGAAGCCTGCTAAAAAACCTGTGGGTCCCCTAGATGATCGAGCTATAAAAGGAGCAGTCAAGGATGATAAAGCCATTGCGGAGAAACTAAATGATTTCTTTGCTTCAGTCTTCACGGCTGAGGACGTTGGGGAGATTCCTGAATCTGCACTGTCCTTTGTGGGTGATGAATCTGAGGAACTGTCCCGGATTGAAGTGTCATTAGAGGAGGTTTTGGAACAAATAGAAAAACTTAATGTTAACAAATCTCCGGGACCGGATGGCATTCATCCAAGGGTTCTAAAAGAACTAAAATGGGAAATTGCTGAGCTATTATCTGTGGTTTGTAACCTATCCTTTAAATCGGCTTCCGTACCTAATGACTGGAAGGTAGCCAACGTGACACCAATATTTAAAAAGGGCTCTAGAGGCGATCCTGGCAATTACAGACCGGTAAGTCTAACTTCAGTACCGGGCAAATTAGTCGAAACAATAGTAAAGAATAAAATTGTGAAGCATGTAGAACAACATAATTTATTGGAAAAAGTCAACATGGTTTCTGTAAAGGGAAATCCTGTCTTACTAATCTGTTAGAGTTCTTTGAAGGGGTTAACAAACATGCAGACAGGGGGGATCCAGTAGATATAGTATACTTGGATTTTCAGAAAGCCTTTGACAAGGTCCCTCACCAAAGGCTCTTGTGTAAATTACATGGCCATGGGATAAGAGGGAAGGTCCTTTCTTGGATTGAGAACTGGTTAAAAGACAGGTAACAAAGGGTAGGAATAAATGGTAAATTTTCAGATTGGAGAGGGGTAGCTAGTGGTGTACCCCAAGGGTCAGTCCTGGGACCAATCCTTTTCAACTTATTCATAAATGATCTGGAGAAAGGGGTAAGCAGTGATGTAGTAAAGTTTGCAGATGATACAAAACTGTTTAGGATAGTCAAGACAGAAGCAGACTGTGAGGGACTCCAAGAAGATCTCACCAAACTGAGTGATTGGGCAACAAAATGGCAAATGAAATTTAATGTGGATAAGTGTAAAGTAATGCACATCCGGAAAAATAACCCCAACTATACGTACAGTATGATGGGGGCTAATTTGGCTACGACAAATCAGGAAAGAGATCTTGGAGTTATTGTGGACAGTTCTCTGAAAACTTCCACACAGTGTGCAGCGGCGGTCAAAAAGGCAAATAGGATGCTAGGAATTATTAAGAAAGGGATAGAAAATAAGACCCAGAATATCTTACTGCCCCTGTATAAAACTATGGCAACTAAAATGATTAGGGGTTTGGAACGGGTCCCATATGAGGAGAGGTTAAAGCGACTGGGACTTATCAGTTTAGAAAAGAGGAGACTGAGGGGGGATATGATAGAGGTCTATAAAATCATGAGTGGTGTGGAGAGGGCCGATAAAGAAAAATTATTTATTAGTTCCCTAAATAGAAGAACTAGAGGACACCAAATGAAATTAATGGGTAGCAGGTTTAAAACTAATAAAAGAAAGTTCTTCTTCACACAGCGTGTAGTCAACCTGTGGAACTCCATGCCAGAGGAGGCTTTGAAGGCTAGGACTATAATAGAGTTTAAAGAGAAGCTAGATAATTTCATGGAGGTTAGGTCCATAAAAGGCTATTAGCCAGGGGATAAAATGGTGTCCTTGGCCTCTGTCTGTCAGAGGCTGGAGAGGGATGGCAGGAGACAAATCGCTTGATCATTGTCTTCGGTCCACCCTCTCTGGGGCACCTGGTGCTGGCCACTGTCGGCAGACAGGATACTGGGCTAGATGGACCTTTGGTCTGACCCAGTACGGCCGTTCTTATGTTCTTATGCAGCAAGAGGGGGTGGGAGTGACTAGTCGACTAGCGTGTCAGCTATCCAATAAGCATTTGCAGCAGTTTTCAGGCAGTCAGTTGGAGCAGCTTTGGTCCCCAGTCTCCAGTACAGCTCTGGTCCCTGAGGCCCCCAACAGTTGTTGCTGCTGGCTCTGGGCGCCTGCGCGCTCCCACCCCCAGCTACTCACCTGGTCTGTGCCTGTGCTGCGCTCCCCCAGTATGCAGTCCTGATCTTCCTCTTCTGCTCACACTCAGCCTAGGTTTAATCACAGGCATTTTTAGTGCAAGTTATGGACAGGTCATGTGAATTTTTGTTTATTTCCTGTGACCTGTCCATGACTTCCACTAAAGATGCTCATGGCTAAATTGTAGTCTTAGTTATAGTTGGTTAAATTCAGTCATTGGTGATCCCTGCAGGTCGATGATTCTTTCACAGGTTTTATTTTTCATGGGTCCCTAGGAATCTGAGGAGTCTGATCCTGGAGCTCGTTGTGTCGGAAGACAAGGTTCGGCTGTGATTGCTGCATGAGTGTTGTCTTTCCTTTCTTCTCTTTGTTTCTTTTCTGTGACACGGGTAAAGTGGTTTTCCTCAAAAGTGAACACTCCCTCTGACAGGTTTCTGCTAGTTCTTCGAGTGTTTGTTCAAGTGCATTCCAATCGGGTATGCATACACACGTGCACAGTAGCCAGAAAAGTTTTCCCCTAGCAGCTTGCTGTAGGGTCAGCCTCAGCACCTCCTGGAGTGGTGCCAAAATGGCTGCCCATAAAAGGTGCTGTTGACCCTCCTTCTCTTCAGTTCTTTCTTACGTCAGTGACGGTAGCTGGAGCTTCCTCTGCTTATCTCTTACTTTGCAAGCAGACTAGTGCTTTTCTTGTTCCATTGTATATAGTAGGGATGTAAAAGAGTAGTCAACGACTTGCATTCCTTCCCCTTGCTGCCTCTGTATCAGGGTGTGTGGAAGCAAGAGCCAGTATTGAGGGGAGCCAGCTTAAACGCCCGTTCCCCCACCATTCCACGGTGCTGCCTGTTTCTTCTCCCATGCTGCCTCTGTCAGAGATGACAGGTGGACAGAAGCTGTTCCTGTGACCCAGTCACAAGCAGGGGCTGCTTCACGGCCTACTGCCTTCTAAATTGCAGAGCTGCAGCAGGATTTGTTCCTGTACCAGACACGAGCCGTAATTGAGCCGGGCTGCCCGTCAACTAATTGAGTAGTTGATAAAAGTTCTATCGTTCCTCAATTAAATACCCACATTTTAACATCTCTAGTGTATAGTTGTAAATAGTTTAGTCTAATTTGTCTTCGTAGTTTAATAGCAGTTAGTTTTAGAGTAAGTGGCACAGGTGCTTAATGGTTTCTTTGTATCGGTTTTCATCAAGAAGATGGATGGTGATGGGATGCCTAACATAGAGAATGCACGTGGAAATGGGGTAGGTTTAGAAGTTAAACATTATTTAGAAAAGTTAGATGTGTGCAAGTTGCAAGGGCCAGATGAAATGCATCCTAGAATACTCAAGGAGCTAATGGAAGAGGTATCTGGGACTTTAGCTATCATCTTTGAAAAATCATGGAAGTTGGGAGAGATTCCAGAATACTGGAAAAGGGCAAATATAGTGCCCTCATCTATCAAAAGGAAAATAAGAACAACCCAGGATTCTACAGACCAGTCAGTTTAACTACCGTGCCAGGGAATATAATGTGGCAAGTAATTAAGGAATCCATCTGCAAACATCTGGAAGATAATAAGGTGGTAGGTAACAGCCAGCATGGATTTGTAAAGAACAAATCATGTTAATCCAATCTGATAGCTTTCTTTGATAGGATATCAAAACTTGTGGATAAGAGAGAAGCAGTGGATGTGGGAAACCTAGACTTTAGTAAGGCGTTTGACATGGTCTCATGTGACCTTATTGATAAATTACTGAAATGCAGCCTAGAAGGGGCTACTATAAGGTGGGTGTATAACTGACTGGACAACCATTCTCAGAGAGTCGTTATTAATGGTTTATTTTGGAAGGGCACAAGTGGGGTTCCACAGAGGTCTGTTTTGGGACCGGTTCTGTTCAATGTCTTCATCAATGATTTATATTGGGGTGGGCACAAGGGCCTGCACAGACTGGATCCAGCCCACCAAGCAAGTTGATCTGGCCTGCAGAGGCCCTGCCGTTCCTCCCGCCTCCAGGCCAATTAAGGCCTGGGGTGAGGGGGAGTGTGTGAAGTCTCCTCCCACCTTGCTCCTGCCCTCCAAGGAGCATGCGATGTTTAGAAGTGCCATGTGCTTCTGGCAGAGTGGGGGGAGACATCTATTACCCAAAAATTCCTACTGGATACCACCCAGGTTACACTAGTATGGATTTATTGATTGAGGAATTAACACTCCACTATATGGTTAAACTAAAGATGATAGAGCTGCCACTAAAGGTTTAAACTAAAGGGGAACCAGCTATCTCTCACACACACAAACACACACCTTCATTCATTCACACACATTCATTCCTGCCCTCAGGCACTCACACAGGCATATGGATTGCAGAAGGAGCCAAGACATGTAGATTCTGGAGGGCCTGTCTGCTGATCATGGCTGGGGAGCTGATCAGAAAAGAAAGAGAGCTTCTGGTTGCAGAAAGGGAGCTTCTGCCATGTGCTCTCTTCTTTATTGCCACTGTACAACCCCTGTGACTCATCCACATCCCTCACCTGGGAGCATGCCCAGACTTCCCTTGATCCAGCAGAGCAGCAGTGTTTCCCTGATTGGTCTGATGACTCATCACCTAGCTTGCAATTTCTAATCCCAAACACAATAGTTTTACTCTCACTCTCACTCAGTCATGTTGCAAGGCTCAATCACCAAGCTTACAGTAGGTTTCTGAACTTACAAAGCAAAGTTGCTGAGAGTTACAAAGTTGTAAGGTTTTACAAAGATTACAATGAGTTGCAGAGTTTAAAAGGCAATGCAGCTGAAACAATTACAAAGCTTCAGAGAATCATTTTCAAGTCATCAGTAATGAAGTGATTTAGAAGACAACTGCCCCCCACCCCAGCAGCCAGCAGGAGGTTTTTGTCAGTTGAAGTCATGTGTTGGCAGGACCTTACAGTTTAGTGTATTCCAGAAAATCCATGTATAAATTCAAGTAATAGCTCAGGTGGACGCTTTTATGTAACAACTTCATGCTCTCCCCCCGCCCCAGGCCAATCATGGCTTGAGGGCAGAGGGAGCCCATGAAATCTCCCATTCTGCGAGGGGCTCAGTACTTAGTCAACAGCCAGCTGCTGCTCAAATGGTGATTGACTCTTAAGTGCGGTGCTCCCTTGCAGGGCAGTGGGGGAGAGGGAGAGATTTCATGTGCTCCTCCTCCCCAGTCCCTGATTGACCTTTGCACGCTCCCCCATCCCCAAGGGGAAGCACATGAAGTCTCTTCCCATTGCCAGGGGCATGGGTACCTAGAGGGAACTGCCAGGTGTTTAGAATAGCTGGCAGTTCTTTCAGGGTGGGGATGGGGGAAAAGACTGCGCGTTCCTCCACCCCCAGGCCAATCATGGTCCGTTGGTGGGTAAGCATGGAAGTGTCCTGGCCCCACCCCTTCCGGGGTGGCCTGGGGTGGCTTACATTTCTGAAGTTACTCCTGGTAAAAAATTATTGCCTACCTCTGATTTAGAAAATGGCATAGAGAGTATGATTATTAAGTTTGCAGGTGAAACCAAGCTGGGAGGGAGTACAAGTGCTTTGGAGGATAGGGTCAGAATTCAAAGTGATATGGACAAACTAGAGAATGGTCTGAGGTAAACAATGAAGTTTAATAAGGAGAAATGCAAAGTACTCCACTTAGGCAGGAACAATCAGTTTCACACACACAGAATGGGAAGCGACTTTCTAGGAAGGAGTACTGCTGAAAGAGATTTAGGGATCATAGTGGACTACAAGTAAAAAATGAGTCAACAGTGTGACACTGTAGCAAAAAAGCAAGCACAATTCTGAGATGCATTACTGGGAGTGTTATCAGCAAGACATAAGAAGTCATTCTTCCGCTCTACTCTGTGTTGATTAGTCCTCAATTGGAGTATTGTGTTCAGTTCTGGGCACTACGTTTCAAGAAAGATGTGGAGAAATTGGAGAAGGCCCAGAGAAGAGCAATAAAAATGATTAAAGATCTAGAAACCATGACCTGCGAGGGAAGACTGAAAGAACTGGGCTTGTTTAGTTTAGAAAAGAGAAGACTGAGGGTGGACATAATAGTGGTTTTCAAGTATCTAAAAGGGTGTTACAAGGAGGGAGGAAAATTGTTCTACTTGGCCTCTGATGACAGTACAAATTGCAGCAAAGGAAGTTTAGGTTGGACATTAAGAAAATCTTCCTAACTGCCAGGGTGGTTAAATACTGGAATAAATTGCCTAGGCGGGTTGTAGAATCTCCATCACTGGAGATATTTAAGAGCAGGTTAGGCAGACACCTGTCAGGGATAATCTAAATCTGTGGTCTCCAACCCTTTTACACCCAAGATCTATCCCATCCTTTCCCCAAGATCCCACCCCTTCCTTGAGGCCCCACTCTCTCCATTCCCCTTCTCTCCATAATTTGTTGTCCCCAGCCCTTACTCGCTCTCACTGGGTTGAGACAGGAGGTGTGGGCTCTGGGTGAGAATGATGGATTTGAATGTGTGGAGGGGTAAGAGGTGCAGGCTCTGGGAGGGAATTTGGATGCAGGAGAACGTGGAGAAGGGGATGCTGGCTCAGGCAGAGGGCTCTAGGCTAGAGAGTGTTGGGGTCAGATGGAGGGTTGGTGTGCTGAGCAAGCTGCAGGCTTGTGGAGCTGGGGGTCTAGGAGTTTGGGTTGGGATGTATGAGGGGCACAGGGTTCAGGTGATGGGTTCAGGGTTGGGGTCTGTGGGAGGTGCAGGAGTGTTATGATGCTGCGGCCAGATAGGGGGCTAGTTGGCCAGGCTTCATTTTTTAATAAAATATTATGTCCAACACAAAAGGTTTCTCCGTTGTCTTTATTTATGAGAGGGGCGGGGAACCTGCTTTGGGTCAGGGGCCACTGACCCACAGAAAAATCAGTCACAAGTGAGATGCAAAAAAAACAACCCCTCCAAAAAACCCCAAGCCTCACTGATGTGACCCCAACTGAGATACCTCACTCCCTTGGCACTGCAGCCCATGGGGGGGGAGGGGGTAGCTAGGACTGAAGTTCAAGGCCTCAGGCCAGATTAACACTTTTGGGGTTCCAGGGTTAGTAGATTTTGTGGGCCCCTCTACACTCTGAGGTGGGGCCAAAAATGAGGGAACCAGTGTGCGGGACAGGGTTTCCAGTAAGTGGAATAGAGATGGGGCTTCAAAATCTGGGGGAAAATAGCAAGCTGGGGGTAGGTGTCTGGCCAGGAGGGAGGGGAAAAGAGTAGGTTGCTGGTGGGAGTCTGGCCAGGGAGCAGCAACAGGGTCCTGGTGAGTGTCTGGCCTGCGGCCTGGGTGCTAGTGGGGGTTGGGCCAGGGGGCAAGGCATGGGTGCTGGTGGGGGTCTGGCCAGGGACAGGGTGCTGGATGGTGTCTGGCCACTGGGAGGGATGATACCAAACTGTTTAGGATAGTCAAGACAAAAGTGGACTGTGAGGGACTCCAAAAAGATCTCACCAAACTGAGTGATTGGGCAACAAAATGGCAAATGAAATTTAATGTGGATAAGTGTAAAGTAATGTACATCCGGAAAAATAACCCCAACTATACCTACAGTATGATGGGGGCTAATTTGGCTACGACAAATCAGGAAAGAGATCTTGGAGTTATCGTGGACAGTTCTCTGAAAACTTCCACACAGTGTGCAGCGGCCGTCAAAAAGGCAAATAAGATGCTAGGAATTATTAAGAAAGGGATAGAAAATAAGACCCAGAATATCTTACTGCCCCTGTATAAAACTATGGTACGCCCACATCTTGAATACTGTGTACAGATGTGGTCTCACCTCAAAAAAGATATTTTGGCCTTGGAAAGGGTTCAGAAAAGGGCAACTAAAATGATTAGGGGGTTGGAAGGGGTCCCATATGAAGAGAGGTTAAAACGACTCGGACTTTTCAGTTTAGAAAAGAGGAGACTGAGGGGGGATATGATAGAGGTCTATAAAATCATGAGTGGTGTGGAGATGGCGAATAAAGAAAAGTTCTGTATTAGTTCCCATAATAGAAGAACTAGAGGACACCAAATGAAATTAATGGGTAGCAGGTTTAAAACTAATAAAAGAAAGTTCTTCACACAGCGTGTAGTCAACCAGTGGAACTCCTTGCCAGACTAGGAGTTGTCAGCCTTGTGAGGTAGAAGGGGGCTGGCGGTGGTGGTGGGGAGGGGGGACTGCCGATTCCTTTCCACCCACAGCAGGGTGGTGATGCCCAGCCTGCAAGCCCTCATGGACTGGGAGCCAGCATCCCCACCTCCCACATCCTTGCTGTTGCTTTCAGCCCCATGTGAGGCTCGTATGTGCTGGGAGGTGGCAGCCTAGCTCCGGGTCTGAAGCAGCTGGGCTGGAATGGCCCCCAGTTCTCATCCAACTCCATTTGATCAGTTAACCCGTTAATTAATTAGTTAAACGTTAAGTTTAATGAAAAGGGGATTTACATCCCTACTGCATACTGGAATTAGGTTACTGTTGCTACTATTTAGTGATTAAGATGAGAGAGGTTGAAATTCTATCTCAGTGTGTTAGGGAAATGTTTTTTTCCTTGAGCCTCTTTGCTCAATTGCTCCATCTTGGCTCAATTGCTGTGGGCCTATAGGGATTGCCAGTACAAATTGTTGTTTTAGTCCCTAGTGTGGCACTATTCTGAAAAGCAGCTCTCTAACTAAGGTATATAGTCAGTGTCTGTGTTCAATATGGCATCATATCCGTTACTCAGACTGAGTAAAAATCTAGCTAACTGCTTTTCCTGCACAACAAAGCTGAGCTGTTTCTGGCTCATGCATCATCAGTGATAAAATTTCTACAACTGGAACTTAGTTCATAAATCTTATTCTTTTATACCTGTTGGGTTTGTTGTGCTTTCCAGAGTAAAAGCTTATTTTGTCAGAAGAATAGATAATGTGACTTGAAGCTTGCACAATAACAGACCTTGTGTGTGACTTGTTTTATGTTTTATTGTTTTATTTTCAATTCCTGTTTGGTGCATTTGTATGAGGATTTTAAAATGTTAGTAAAGTTGATCTCACTTAGAATACCTTTCCTGAAGTTTTGTACCACAGATACTTGTTACAAACCATCATCTAATAAACCATCTTGTTAGTCTTTAAAGTGCTACATAGACCTGTATTTTGTTTTTGTTACAAACCAGTTTTTGTTCTCAGAATTTAATTAGCTTGTAGTCTTAAAGAAGAATGTGGCAGCTCTCTGTATGGTACAGAAAAGAATCCAAGTGGGGTTTTGAAGGTCTCCTGAAGAAATGTTCCAAATTTGCAACTTAATTAAAAAAAATTGTCCAAGTGTCACTTCTGTCACCAGGGATTTTCAAGGAGTTCCTTAGAGAATGGCATTTGAAGTACATCAGAGAGGGGATGCTGTGGGATTTTTAAGGCTTTTTATTTGCACTTAGATACTCTGTTTTTCTTTTCTCCCCAAATCCTCCTTTCTAAAATTTTGTGTTTTCATTCAATTTCTAGCCACTGATGATATCGTAAAGGTTGAAGTCTGGGATGTAGTTGACAAAGGTAAAGACTTCTTGTTTCCTTTCTAATGCTACTTAGATCCTTTTGAAACTTAATTTAGAAGAATTTATGTAAAATATAGAAACTTTGCTTTTCTTTCCTTTGGTAGAAATATTTTATGTTAATTTCCTGAAGTAACTTGTGAGGTCTGGGAATTCACCCTTATTACCAAAGCTCAGATTTGCCATTTTCACTCCAGGGGAATAAAAAAATTTAGAAGAAGTTGCAAGAAGCCTGAATTTCTCCCCAAGTAATCTTCATTCATTCAATGATGGACCAAACGATTTGGTTCCTACTGTGCTTGGTAAACTTCATTTCCTTTCCCTTTTTAGGTCACTAGTTCATTCTTTTTCTAATAATAATCACTGAACTGTATTTTTAAAGGAATATATTTTTTTAAATGATAGCTCCACTGTGGAAAATGTTTTTTTAATGCGTGATTTAGATCCACTTAAATGATTGCATTTTCTGTGCACTAATCTAAAGGTATGTCTACATTGCCAAATTTTGTTGAGGAAAATAAATGTCGACACATAGAAATCGACAACGGCAAAGTCACTAATATGTGTTCTCACTTGCCCACTCTGTCGATGGTTCGTGTTCACATTGGGATTTTCCTCATCGACAGCGGGAGCAATGCACTATGGGTATGAATCTAACAGTGCCTGGCAACACCATCTGTTACTAGGTGTTGGGACCATGGAACAAAGAGCACTGCATCTTGGGACCATGTAAAACATTCCATCAGGCATTTTGTTCAGCATTTTCTGGTGTCCTTTTGCACTTTTTTCCCCCAACAGCTTTTCTTTGCTGTGCACTTTGGCTGTTAGTTTGAATTTAATTTTGTTTCTTTTCAGAGCAGAGCTGGACTTTAAGCTTTAAAGACTTGTCATCCTCGTGGCAAAAAAGGCTAGGCAAACTGGTATTTGCAGAAGTTGATTCCAATTCACTCACATTGACTTCTGAGCATGGAGTGTGCCTGAAATTTAAATGTATTGTCCTCTTTATCTCCATTCCCAGTGGGTGAAAATGTCAATTTATAGAATCCTATAAATAAATGGAATAAATAAACCCAAGTTTTTTATGTAGTTACAGATTAATGGGCCTAGTTATTGCCGTATATTGCAACCAAACTCCTCACAGTAGTGCAATTCTGTGATAATGGTTAGTTTCTTTTTTTCCCTTAAGGTATGTTTAAGTAATTATTCATATCTCACTGTTTCATGCTTTAACGTGATCTCATTTAATTTTTCTTCCTGTGTGCTCAGGCCAAAAATTCTTCTTCCGTGATGCTGTGGGTGAGACACACTAGTCTACACTGTAGCCCTTTTTTAGCAAAGCCTCCAGTGCTGCATATAGGAGCTGATCCTTGCTTTACCCTCTCCTAGAAAGTCCAGTGTAATGTGCATGTTTAACAGTCGTGCAGTGTGCTGCATTTACAAGGCTGCCTTTGAAAATGCCGCCAACGTTTACACTCTGAATGTGGTATTGATTTCAACCTAAAATTATAAATTGCACCCCCAACACTGGAAAAATCCCTGCTTTCAAGAAGAAAAGGGCGTGTCTTCACTTGCTGCTCCAGAGGTCAACCTTCTGATGTTAGACTTAGCAGGTCTAGCTAAAACCCGTAAATCAAATGCTGAGGGCAGCTCTAGCCAGCGCCAGTACTCCTCACAGTTGCGAGGAGTAAGGGAAGCCAACAGGAGTGTTTGCTTCCGTCAGCCTTCCGCTGTGGGAACGCCACTAATCTTGGCTTAAGGTAAGCCAACTCCAGCTACATATTCTACATAGCTAGAGCTGCATACCTTAAGCTAACCTTCCAGGTCTAGTGTAGACTTGTCCTAACATACTAATACATCTCACCCGGTCAGATGCAAAAATATTAAGCACTTCATGGTAAATTGGTGGTAACTTAACCAAATAGATGCACAAGTGGATACACTGTTCAAATTTGGTCTTGTTGATACCCTGGCAGCACTTCATATCAAATAAAAGGTATTACACGGCTATAGAAGAGTCTGGAAGTTTTGCTAAATGGCATCCCAAGAAATGGCACTTCATAATTCTTTTTCTGAGGTTAAAGAGTAGGAATCTCTGGTAGCAGAGAGAATTTGCTGTATCTTCATTTCATTAAGCAGTGTTTTGCCTACCACACCCTGTGCAGTCCTGACTCATGTATCAGCTTTGGACTGAGTTGTATAACTGATGCAAACTAGAAAGCTTTTACAGAATCTGAATGCAAAGCAGCTGCTTGATTCCAGATGCTTAAAGTTATAATCACCTATTTTGTATCTCTTGCCATTCATTACTACTTCCTAAGTCATCCCTTTTATGGTAATGGTAGGATCAGGTCTCAATTTGTTTCAACTTACCTGCTTGGCACAAAGGTTGTGGCTCTCTTGAGACATCTAGATAGACTTGTGTAGTGCTGGGAAGGAGCTGGTGATCATGGTACATGTGAGTACCAGTGACATAGGAAAGGACAGGAGAGAGGTCTTGGAGGCCAAATTTAGGCTGCTAGATAAGAGACTGAAATCCAGGACCTTCATAGTAGCGTTCTCTGAAATGCTTCCAGTTCCACGCACAGGGCCAGGTAGACAGGCAGAACTGCAGGGTTTCAGTGTGTGGATGAGAGGATGGTGCAGTATAGAAAGGTTTAGATATATTAGGAACTGAGGAGACTTTTGGGAAATGGAGGTTCTATACAGGCAGTTCCCGGGTTACGTACAAGATAGGGACTGTAGGTTTGTTCTTAAGTTGAATCTGTATGTAAGTCGGAACTGGCGTCCAGATTCAGACACTGCTGAAACTGACCGCCAGTTCTGACTTACATACAGATTCAACTTAAGAACCCCAAGCGTCCCCAAGTCAGCCGCTGCTGAAACTGATCAGCGGCTGATTCCAGGAAGCCCGGGGCAGAGCAACTCTGCCTCGGGCTTCCTGTAGTCAGCGCTGGTCAGTTTCAGCAGCGGCTGACTTGGGGATGCCTGGGGCAGAGCAGCTGGGTTGCTGCTGGGTTGCTCCAGTAGCACCGCTCCTCGGCGCTACTGGACCAATCCGGCAGCACCCCAGCTGCTCTGCCCCAGGCGTCCTGATTCAGCCGCTGCTAAAACTGACCAGCAGCGGCTGAATCAGGACACCTGGGGCAGAACAGCTGGGGTGCTGCCGGATTGGGCCAGTAGTGCCCAGAGCGGCACTGCGGGACCAACTGGCAGCGCCCCAGCTGCTCTGCCCCAGGGTCCACAACAAAAGCCTGGTCTGCTGGGGGAGGGGAGGGCACAATAGCTCCCCCCCTCCCCAGCAGACCAGGGACACGGGGAGCAAAGCTGCAGCGGCAGCGGGGTGCCGCGCTTCTGAGGCTTTGCTCTGGCAAAGCCTCAGAGGCACGGGACCCCGCCGCGGCTGCGGCTTTGCTCCCGGTGCCCCTGGTCTGCTGGAGATGGTCCCCAGCAGACCAGGGGCACCGGGAGCAGCTTTTCTCGCCCCGGAGGTCGAGGTGGCGGACCGCTGCCTGCGAGCTCCAGGGCGAGAGAGCCCCGTTCGTAAGTGCGGATCCGACATAAGTCGGATCCGCGTAAGTCGGGGACTGCCTGTACAGGAAACCACGTAAACCAAAAGGAAACCAGATTGCTGGCACTTAAAATGAAAAAAGTTGTAGAGCAGTTTTTAAATGAAGGGCTGGGGGAAAGCCAACCGGTGTAGAGGAGCACATGGATCAGTCAGACATCCCTTAAGGGAGGGTCTATTAATAGAGATTCTCTGTTCTAGTAAAGAGGAGAAAATGGAAGATGATAAAATCTGGATAAGATCTGATGAAAGAGCCAAATGAAGAGTTCCATTCAATTACATCATGCAATGGCAGATAGCTAAATAATGACAAATTTTTAAAGTGCTTATATACAAATGCTAGAAGTCTAAATAACAAGATGAGTGAACTAGAGTGTAAGGTGGGTAGAAAGTTGGCTAGATCACTACCCATTGAGCCCGACGATTGGGGCTGTCAATTAATGTGCTTTAACGCCTGCAATTAATGCAGAGCACAATTAACGCATTAATTTTTTTAAACGCATTTATCACAGGCATTGCTGTGATGTTGCCCCTTTGAAATGCTGGTAGGGCTTTTCAAAGGGGCAGCGCAGTGGGAGCCTGGGATCAGCTGGAATCCCCAGCTGACCCCAGGCTCCCTGCAGCGCTTCCCCTTTTGAAATGCTGGGGCTGCATTTCAAAGAGGCAATGAGAGCAGAGCCTGGGATCAGCTGGGGATTACAGCTGATTCCAGGCTCCCATGGTGCTGCCCCTTTGAAATGCCAGGGCGGCGTTTCAAAAGGGTAGAGCTGCATGGAGCTGGGGTCAGCTGGGGACTCAGTGCCGCATAGCTGATCCTGGACTCTTGTGTCGCTGCCCCTTTGAAATGCTGTGGTGGTGCTTCAAAGGGGCAGTGCAACTCGGAGCCCTGGGTCAACTGGAGTCTTCTTATTGTTTAACAGCACGATTAATTGCAATTACATTTTTTAATCGCGTGATTAATCGTGATTATTTTTTTAAATTGCTCAACAGCCCTAGTAGTGATCAATGGCTTGATGTCTGGTTGGCAGTTGGTATCAAGCAGAGTGCCCCAAGGTTTGGTTCAGGGGCTAGTTTTGTTCGACAACATTATTAATGACCAGGATGAAGGGATGGATTGCATCCTCAGCAAGTTTGCGGATTACACTAAGCTAGGCGGAAAAGTAGATATGTTGGAGGGAAGGGACAGAGAAATTGTAGGATTGGACCAAAAGAAATCTAATGAGGTTCAACAAGGACAAGTGTAGAGTCCTGCACTTGAGATGGAAGAATCCCAAGCACTGCTACAGGATGGGGTCCGACTGGCTAAAGCAGCAGTTCTGCAGAAAAGGACCTGGGGATTACAGTGGCTGAGAAGCTTGATATGACTTAACAGCGCGCCCTTGTAGCCAAGAAGGCTAACAGCATATTGCGGTGCATTAGTTAGAGCATTGCCAGCAGATCTAGGGAAGTGATTATTTCCCTTTATTTGGCACTGGTAAGGTCACATCTGAAGAATTACTTCCCATCTGGGTCCCTATTAAAGAAAGCATGTGGACACACTGGAGAGAGTCCAGCAACAAAAATGATTATGGGACAGGAACAAATAAAAAATGATTAGGGAGCTGGAGCATATGACCTATGAGAGGCTGAGGGATTTGGGCTTGTTTAGTCTACAGAAGAGTGTGGGGAGAATTTAATAGCAGCCTTCAACTACCTGAAGGGGGATTCCAAAGAGGAGGGAAAGAGGCTGTTCTCAGTGGTGAAGGATGACACAATGAGGTCTCAGGTTGCAGTGTGGGAGGTCTAGGTTGGATATTAGGAAAAATTATTTTACTAGAAGAGTTAGTGAAGCACTGGAATGGGTTGCTTAATCAGATGGTGCAATCTCCATTCCTAGAGGTTTTTTAAGTCTTAGCTTGACAAAGCCCTGGCTGGGATGATTTAGTTGGATTGGTCCTGCTTTTAACAAGGGTTTGGGCTTGAAGACCTCCTGAGGTCTCTTCCAACCCTGTGGTTCTGTGGACCCTCGCTCCATTACAGTTTCAACTTAACCCATTTGTGACCAGACAATAGCAACAGAAATTTTTATTTCAGTAGTTACTAGAAATCGGATATATGTAAAGGGAATACTCAGAAACCCGTTGGAGAACATTTCTGTTTTTCTAACCACAATCTGACAGATCTGCAAGTGGCGGTCTTGTCACAAGCCAGCTCCTCAAGCCAAATTCACAGAGAAAGCTTGGAATTACATTACATACACAAATTCAGTTCATATGCTAATGGACTCACTCTTGATTTAGGTTGGTGGGGACTCTATCAATGAGGGTGCTAACAGTTTTCTGAGTGGCATCCTTCCTGTCTTAGCAGTCTATCTATTGACTTTGATCTTTATCTGCTTAGGTTTAGCACCCATTCTCCAGATACTTAAAGAAAAAACAGGAAGGGGGGTAGGAGACAGAGCATTATTCTCTTTCCCCCTCCCCCTCTTTCCCTTCTCCTATTTATTTCAAGTTTTCAAATCCCCTACTCATAACTCCGGTTATCTGAAGAAGTGGGCTGTGTCCATGAAAGCTCATGATACCCATCTACATGTTTTGTTAGTCTACAAAGTGCTACCAGACCATTTGTTGGGTTTTTTTTTTTAATAATGTTAGGATTGCTTGTTGAGTGCCATTTTGAGTGTAAACACTTATAGATTAATATTTTCTAGTAAACCTGCCGAGGAGCTTATGATGAACCAGGCTATTTCATGAAAGAATTCCTTAATTGCGGACGTCCTTTGCTCTTATTTCACAGGAGAAGCACTACCAAGTGGTTAAATCCTCTGAGGAGAGCATTTATTGGATAATTTCTCTATTTTGTCCTTAACAAATAGATGATTAAACACATTTTGTGTTGTCCCTATTTGTTTCATGCCCATGTGCCAAAAAAGAGTATTTTACAAACTTTTTTCCTGTATTTTTTCAGGTGGATTAAATACTGAGAATAAAATAGTTATAAAAGCATTTGATTTCCTTGCTGTGGAGCTCTAAGAGGTTTTTTTTTTTCAATCAAAAGAAATGAATAGCAAGAGCATTTTCAGCGTTAGTATGCCTCGCAGTGCCAAATGAGACCCTTAATGTGGTCTGCATAGCAGCTTTGATATGGGAGCTAACTGCTTTTGAGTCACATTAGGTACATAAACCTGCTTCTTTGTTTTGAGCTGCACATAAAGATACTAACAATGCATAATGGGATTCCATGCCTTTTGATTCCTGTAGTTGAGGCATATGTTCTGTGCACTCAAAAGAACAATGTAGCAAGGTAATGCCATCCCTTTGGGGGGCAGAGTTAAGATGTGTGAAGCAGCTTTTTAACAGTATTTTCTGGTTTCTGTGAATTCTTGTAAGGACTTTTCTACACAGAAAAATATCTAGAATAGGTTAAGTTCAACTATGCAAAAGCAGTTATAGTGTAGAGTAAGCTTGTCCATATTGGGAGTAGGGTTGCCAGATGGTTTCTGAAAAAATACCTGAACCAAAAAAAAAAAAGGACCCTGAGAGTTGCTAAGCCAAAAAAAACCCCACACAATCCCTTTAAGAAACGCTTTGCTTTTGAGGCTTTTTGGTCCTAACAGGCTGCCGGTGGCCACCTTGCCATCTTGCCTCCCTGCGCCGGGCCAGGCAGCTCCCCTGCGGAACCTGGTATTTTCCCAGGATTTTCGCCTGCTGGCCGGGAAAAAAATCAGAAAATACTGGGCATTTTAGGTATCCGGTATTTTCTGATTTTTTTTTTTTTTTTTTTTTTTTTAACTGGACAGGAGGCAAAAATACCGGATTGTCCGGTTCAGTACTAAATACCTGGCAACCCTAGTTGGGGGCAAGTGTAGAATAGCTTTTCTACTTTAAATTCACACATTGGTTAATTTTGCAATAGTGCCCATGTATAGACAATCCTTAATGATCACATTCCTTTGAGGATATGGGCAGCAGTTTTAACAGCTTTTTTTAGGGAATATTGAGCATGTGAAAAGGGGTGCATTTAAGGATATTTGTATGTTATCCAAGACAGAAAGATGCTGAGGGATTTTTGTATGCAAAAATTGTATTTTAGCAGTACTCTCTAACTTTTGTGACTTTCCTAATAAGAGAAATGTTGGCTCATCTAAATTAGCCTTTGATCAGTGTCCTGCAAGACTGGGTTTTGGCAGTACATTTTCTAGTTTTTTTGTCTACTTCAGTGACTTGAGTGCTGGGTTTTCCCTTCTCTTGAGATGATTCCATAGCCCTGTAGATCTTAGGCCATTTCTATATTACAGAATTAAATCAACCAACTTAGGTTGATATATAGCCATCACAGTAATTACTGTAGTTTTTCATGTCCATGCTACCCTCCTTCTGTTGGTGATGGGTGTCCTCACCTAGAGGGGTTTCACTACCTTTAATGGGGCAGTGTGGGGGGCTGTTAGCCCTGCCACAGGGCTCACCACTGCCGGCCTTCCCCATCTCTGCAGGGCTCACCACAGCAACTCCCCGCCCATACCCTGCCTCAGCAGGACTCTCTACTGCAGCCACCCACCACAGTCCGTCACTGAGGGACTGTCCCTGTGTTGATCTAATTCTCTAGTGTAGATCAGGCATTGTTGTTAAGCTTTTCCTGCCTTTAGCTTAAATTGGCTATGTATGCTTCTAGAGTGTGGTCATGTGTTCAGATCTTTGGATTGGGGCTTCTTAGAAATTGTCATAAGATTCCCTCTGTGCTGTCTCTCTCCTGCCTTCCCTTCACATGCCTGTGGGATGTTTCTCCTTCCCTCCTCCCCCTACCACAATCATCCTTTAGGCATGTTCCACAGCTTTAGCTTTTTTGTCTTTCCTCAGAGTCTGTTTCATTTGCCCTTAATCATTTTGGTTGCTACAGTCACTTACTTACAAACCAAACCAAAGCACCAATGAATTATCTAAAACCACATTTAAAACATTCATATGTTGTTTGCTTCAGGTTTATATAACAACACTCAGCACTTATAGTCTCTCCTGGGAAGGTTGCATACTGAAATATTTGCCTTTTTGCATTTGGCTATATTGTGCAATTCAGTTGTCAGGTCTTGCACTGTGCTTCTCCAGTGCTAGCAGGAACAAAAGGTGGAACAGTCACAGCTGCTCTTTTTTTTTAAACAAAGAGCAGGCCCTAGGCCTTGATCTTTCACTTATTTCTGGTTGCTTGCCAGGAAGGGCTACAGTAGGCTTTTCTTCATGTTCAACAGACTTGATGGGTTTTTTTCCTCAAAGCCTGCTGACTCCCCACTTATAGAAATAAGTGGGTCTGCTTTAAATGTAGGATGCAAATATTGTGTCCTGTCCAAGGACAAAACTGCCTCTGGGAAATCACCATCAAGCATGCATAGTCTACGGAGAGTGTGTTGGTGCACCTCTGGTATCTATAGTGTAGAAACTCATTATAGCAATGGGAAGGGTTTTTCTGTCATTGTTGTCAGCCCACCTCCCTAAGAGGTGGGAGCTACATCAAAGGGGAACTCTCCCCTCAATTTAGTGTTGTTTACACTGAGGATTAGGTTGACTTAACTGCATAGCTGGGGGGATGGATTTTTCACACCCATGAGCTACATAGCTGTGTTGACCCTAACTCTCTTAAGGACCATTCCACCAGCCAGAGTGACTAGGGTTGATCGCTTCTTACCTGTCATTGTAGAATTCAGTTCTTAGTTGTGGCTGTCTGCAAATCCACAAATCTCTGGGGGAGGGAAAGGGCTCCCATGGGTGACACCAAGGTCAACTGGAGAATGCTCTACCTCATTGAGTGCTTTTCTTCCATTGTTCTCTCCTTTCTAAGGAAAATGCAAAAAACGTGGAGATGGCTTGAAATTGGAGAACGACCCTCAAGAGGTGAGCCACATTTGAGATGCAAATATGTCTCCTTGTTCTTGTTAAGTGATTGCATGTTGTCAGCTGCCAATCTCTTGTGTAAAAGTTCTGATGTAGTTCGCGCTCATGTCTGCATTCAGGGTGATCGAGCAGATGCATCTGCTACAATATGCTCCTAGATTGAGGTTCTAGGCTTCCCCAGCATTTTTTTTTCTTCCACTTCATTGCAGTGAGAATGATCCACTGTAGCAATCCTGGCATAGTTTCTACCCTCCCTTTTGGAGTGAAATTCCTCCACTGTTCACTGTGCAGCATTGTAGCTGTTGAGTTATGGTGACAAAAGGGATGTAGAACTAGAATAGGGAGACCGAGAGGTTCCTTTCCATGATCTAAGGCAGATCACTTAATGTGATACCTTAGCTGGTCATCTTTTCAGTGGGGATAATGATCACTCATCTTTTTTAAAGCATTTTGAATCCTCAGGTGAAAAGGGGAGAACTATTGCCAAATATTACAATGGGAGCAAACTGTAGGGAGCCTGTGCCCTCTTGACAGCAGCATTGCTGTTGTGCACAAGATGTATGCTGTACACGCAAAGTTTTTGCTGTAGAACAAAGATAGAACATGTAATGCCTTCCTCCCAAGACTGCATTTTGACCTCAGATGCACCTACAAATCATCTTTCATAAAAATCCTGTTGTGTTCCTCTTTCAGGGAAGGATGGTTTGAAGTCTCTGTTCACTTACTCCCTTGAAGTCCTTTGTTCCTCTTGGTCATGTGATGTGCCCTGCAGTATCCATCTTTATTCTCTGAAACCATTCTATTGAAATTAGTGAGCCAGTGTGGTTGGTGTACAGAGTGGATTAATTCTTTCCCAGTCTAGTGACTTCCCTGCTTGCATATAAGTAGAGAGACACCCTCTGATTCAGGTGCTTTCCCCATGAAATGCCCAGTGATAAGTTCTAAGCTCGTTTTCCCAGTGTGAAGTTATGTATGAAAGTAAATCATACAGCTGCTGAGCTATTAGAGTGGAGGGTAATTTCACATTAAAATGTAGCATGCTACGGGTATGATATTGTAATGGGACTCTGCAAATTCACAGTTAAGACTGGGGCCCTCCGCAAATACTGAATTTGGCAGTCTAAAGTAGTAAAATGCAGTACAGTATTGATTTTTTTTATCAATAGTACTGCTAGACAATGCTGGTATCACTATAGAGGGGAGGGAGATGCAGCAGAAGACACTCCCTTATTATCAGCAGTATACAACACAGCAAACATTTCGATTTGGAAAGGAAGAAAGAAAGGGAGTTGCTTTTCTAAAAGTATGTTTTGCCTGTTGTATCCTGTAGTTGTCTATGGATTCTGCTGGTTAGGAGGGGATCTGAACTGATGGGCTGGAGAGAAGAATGAGATTGCAAGTGCTAAAATCCTCTTGCTTTCTCTAATCAAATACTTGGCTTTTCACAGAACGCTGGCAGCTTTCAGCTCTTGTTTCCTCAGGCAGTATACACAGTGAACTATTTGAGAAGCCTTCTTCAAGTGATGTAAAATCTAGTGTTGCTCCTTTTTGTTGAAATGCTCCCCTTGGAAACTTGTGACTTTTCATTATTCTGATTGTTTCTCTTACGAGTCTGAAGCTGTAACAGCTGAAGTATTTACAGTTTGTGTGCCCTTCTGTTCCCAGGCAGAGTCAGAGATGGCTCTGGATGCGGAGTTTCTTGATGTGTACAAAAACTGCAATGGAGTAGTGATGATATTCGACATCACCAAGCAGTGGTAAGAGAGGAGCAGTGACACATGCAGCTTGAGTCTTGCTTATTTAATCAAAACAAATGATCTTTAGAAATCACAGGATCTATACACATACCAGTCTTGAGAGCTTTATTATATTATAATTTTGCTTTATTTTCTGGCCTGTTTTTCATCTGTTCCCCTGTTTAAACCAATTTAGATCTGTTCTCAAGAAGCTGTCTCCCTACATGTTCACTGACCTGTAATGCCCACTATGCAGCAGCCTAAAGAAAATATCTTTTGCACAGGTTACTTATCCAGCACTGGAGGGTGCTCAGCACCTTCAAAGTTAGATGGCAAAGTTCCTGCTCCAAAGAGCTTCCATTCTTAAGTGTAGGCATGATATCTAATGGGAGCGGTGAAAACCAAACATGTGGGGAACAGGGAAGAGAGCTTGAGGGAATAGGGAGATATGGGTTTCTAAGTGCTCCAGCAGAATTTGTTGGGCTATTTTTATCCCTCTGCTAACAGAAAGGAAACATGGGAGCAGGGAAGGAAAGGTGAAAGTGAGGAGTGCAGGGATGGCAGGAACTGGGAAAAGGAAAACAGTAATCCTAGTGTGTCAGGGACCCTGAGTGGCCCAAACTACTACCACTGGTGCCTTCAGCTTCTAAGGAACAACTGCTGTCATTTGGCTGACAAGGTGCCATGAATTACATTTATGAGCTGTAATTCATGAAGCTGTCTGTAGTTCTCCCAAGAGAGAGGGAGGTACTCATTGCTGGAACTCTCTTTGAGCCTCACTTCCAGATGCAGTCGTGTGCTGTTTAATTTAATTAAAGCTCTTGGCAGACTCCTACACCCCAGCACATCAGAATAAGTGGACAGGCACTAAAGCTGTATTCTCATCAGTATAATAGATCAGCCTGTCTAGACACTGGGATATAGATCATGCAACTTTAGCCATTCTCTATCAGTACAGCATGTTCTGGCTTGTATACCTGCAAAGCAGGGAAACATCAACACAGTGTCCTTAATAGGACAAGACAAGGAGGGCCCTCAGCTAAAATGATATGCCTGAAGTGGATCAAAGAAAATATTTCTATATGTAGCATAGGGATGTAAGTGACTAATGGACTGTCCGATAAGCAAAAGCTTATCGACTAGTCACTTCTTCCCTTGCTGCCTCTATTACAAAGAGGCAGTAAGGGGGGGAAGAGGAGAGGATGCTGGAGGGGGCCAGCTTAAAAGCCGGTTCCCCCCAGCTCCATCTCCGTGGGGAGGGGCACGGGCACAGCAGCAGCCAACTTTGAAATGTACAACAGTCCTTGCTGGAGCTTGTGTACATTTCAAAGTTGGAATACTACGTGGAGCCCGAGGCCAGCATGGAGTCCCCTGCTGACCCCAAGCTCCACGCGGACGCTTCCACTTTGAAGTGCACAAGTGCCCCCGCAGGGACTATTTGATAGTTAATTAATCGAAATTTAACATCCCTAATATAGCATGTAACCTGTAGAGCTCACTAGTACAGAGAATTGTCAAGACAAATAGCTTCACTAACTCGGTGATTCTGTGTATAAGATTGCACTTATTTCTGTACCACAAATATTAAAAATTCTGAGTAAAATATTTTAAAACTCTGCATATTTTATTTGTCAGTAAATAAATGTGGACTCTCCCAGTAGGGAGCACAGAGTGCTGCTTGCAGTGAGGTGGGAAGATTAGCCTGAAGCCCCCCACCTGACAGGCATTCTACAGTGAGGCTGCATCCCACCATAAGACACCGGGGCCTGTCCCTCTGAATCAGGTGCTCCAAGAGTTGGTGGGAAGGCAGGCTCAGCCCAGCACATTACAAGGTTCCATTTGTTTATTGGGTAGCCAACTAGTCACTTACCTCCCTATTGGGGAGCTCATCAGAGTGGTCCAGGTGCAGGGGATGTGGGGGTATATCAGGTGAGGGTTTGATGGGTCTGCTTGAATGTGACAGCCCCAATTGCAGCTTCTGCCGAGGGGATGCTGCATGCTGTACTCCTGCTCTCCACCCCTCCCCCATTTTCCTATTCCGTTCTCCCCCCATTCTCCTATTCCCTTCTCTTCCCTATCCCTTCTCCATCTCCCCAACTTACCCCCTTCTTTTCCAACTACCTTTCTTCCACTCAGCCCTCTTGTTCTGCCCTACGGTGGGTACTCACTGCTGTACAGGAAACAGAGTGGCTCCCAGCACACAGAAAGGAAACACAGCTGGGACTAGGACTCAAAGAGGCCACATCCAGCTGCAAAGTCAGCACAGCTGAATGATACATTTTTTTTTTGTTCAGCCAGGCAGCTCTGCACTTGTTGAAATGTGGGTGGGAGGAGCCTGTAGCACACGATTCTGTGTGCCCTCCCCCTCCCCATGCCTTGCCTCTGTTTTGGAGGCAGTATCCTCCAAACTATGCCCATGAGCATTCCTAGCCTGCCCCCACCCCATTCTGATGCAGTTTTCCTTAGCTTTCTGACACTTTCTGCAGGGAAGCAAAGAAATTTGAGTGAGGCAGGACATGTTTCCTTCTTGCATGCAGTGATGCAGAATTCCCTCGGGAGTAACTTTTAGCCCTTGTTTTCATCAAAGCTCATACAAGGGCGTAATCCCAGTCTCCACCTGGGGTGAAGAGAATATTCCCTTTTCCAATCCTCACCCAACAGTGCAGTGTGTTACCTTGTCCTAGACTATTTTATATGGATCCCAGCTCCAGGTACAGAACTGAGGTACTTGGACTGTTTGCTTCTGAATGACAGTCTCTGTGAAAGAACAGTTTTACCTCAGACTATGTCTCAGCCTTGTCTGTAGGTGGGCCTCAGAGGGAGCCCACTTGTGAGATTCATATTTTAGATGTTTCTGTTTGCTTTGCATTTTTTGTGACTATGTATGTATGTTTGTATTGTGTCAATGGAAGCTGTAAATGTAGTGATGTTGCTTAGAATACAGCTAACCCATCAAGTGTGCTCACACTGTAATTACTTGTTTTCCCTCTTATTTGGTAAAGGACATTTAACTACATATTGAGGGAGCTTCCTAAAGTGCCCACCCATGTTCCAGTGTGTGTGCTTGGGAATTACCGCGATATGGGAGAGCACCGGGTCATCCTGCCAGATGATGTGAGGGAATTCATTGATAATCTGAACAGGTAAACAGTGCTGATGCCACACTGGCTTTCTGAGCAAGCAGTACTCCTCCCCTTCTCTTGCATGCAAACTAGCCCCAGTTAACAGCATGTGTGCGCCATTGAATTGTTCCCTTCCCTGATCATCTAACCCCCTTCTCATTCTGTTGGATGCGTTATGCCTGTGTATTGTCACTTTGTATTGGGCTTACTGCTCATGCAGTGGTTTTCCTACTGAACCTACAGGCATCCTCTGAGCGGGCAGAGGGCAGGGCGGGGCAGGGGAAGAAAACTCAGTTCCCAGAACCAGTGAATAGCACTAAGTCCCCATAGAAGTGATATTAAATAGCAATTAATTTGCTAGTCGAGTAGTTGATGGAATTTCCACCGACTACTTGATTAGTCGATAAATACTTCCTCATTCCACCTTTGAAATGCACAAGAGCCCCAGTGGGGGCTCTTGTGCATTTCAAAGGTGGAATGCCACGTGAAACCCAGGGCCAGCAGGAAGTCCTGCTGACCCTGGGCTCCATGAGGGCGCTTCTGCTTTGAAATGCACAAGAGCTCCCGCTGGGTGGTATTGTACATTTCAAAGCTGGCACACTGCATGGAACTCAGGGTCAATCCCCAGCTGATCCTGGGCTCCAAGCAGCGCTGCAGCTTTGAAATGCCATGAGGAGCCTGACGCCAGGCTCCCTGCAGCATTCAAAGAAACAGTGCCACACAGAGCAGCTGACCCCGGGCTCCCTGTCACTTTTAAGTACCCTCCTAGAGACAGCAAGGGGTGGGAGGAGTGACTAGTCGGCATCCTGTTGACTAGTCCTTTACATCCCTAACCCATGGTGCAGGCCTTTCAGAACTGCTCTATCCAGATGGAAGAAAATAAGGGGTTTTTTCTGGCTGAAAGATTTGGGTGTTACTTCCCTCAACACTGTTGTTCCACAAGTGCCGGTGCACCAAGTAACCAGCAGCTTTTTCTAGCTAGCTTTTTCTCCCTTTCCCATACCCTAGAGATTGAGTATCCCCACTGCAACTCTTTCAAGCTGTGTCCTCCAGGCTGCCTGCTAATTCTCTACACTGGCATTTCTTTGAACCTGGCCATGAGGTATGCTCTCTTTAATCACGGAATCATAGAACACTAGAACTGAAAGAGACCTCTAGAGGTCATGAAGTCCAGTCTTGTGCCCTCATGGAAGCCACCATCTAAATCATCCCTGATAGATGTCTGTTCCACCCACTCTTAAATATCTCCAATGATGGAGATTCCACAACCTCCTTAGGCAATTTATTCCAGCGTTTAACTACCCTGACAGTTAGGAAGGTTTTCCTGCTGTCCAACCTAAACTTCCATTGCTGCAGTTTAAGCCCATTGCTTCTTGTCCTATGTTAAGAGGCCAAGGAGAACAATTTTTCTCCCTCTTCCTTGTAACATCCTTTTAAATACTTGAAAACTGCTATCGTGTCCTCCCTCAGTTGTCTCTTTTCTAAACTAAACAAGCCCCATTCTTTGAGTCTTCTCTCATAGATGATGGTTTCTAGATCTTTAATAATTTTTATTGCTCTTCTCTGGACCTTCTCCAATTTCTCCACATCTTTTCTGATATGTGGTGCCCAGAACTGGACACAATACTCCAACTGAAATCTAATCAGTGCAGAGTAGAGCAGAAGAATGACTTATGTTTTGCTCACAACACTCCTGTTAATGCATCGCAGAATCAGGTTTGCTTTTTTTGCAACAGTGTCACGCTGTTGACTCATATTTAGCTTGTGGTCCACTATGAGCCCTAAATCCCCTTCAGCAGTACTCTTTCCTAGGTAGTTGCTTCCCATTATGTATGTGTGAAACTGATTGTTCCTTCCTAAGTGGAGCACTTTGCATTTGTCCTTATTGAACTCGATCCTCTTTACCTCAGCCCATCTCTCCAGTTTTTTCACATTACTTTGAATTATGACCCTATCCTCCAAAGCACTTGCAACCTCTCCCAGCTTCATATCATCTGCAAACTTAACATATTACCTTCTATGCCAATATCTAAATTGTTAATGAAGACATTGAACAGAGCTGGTCCCAAAACAGACCCTTGTAGATCCCCACTTCTTGTTCACTGCCAGCATGACTGAAACATTAATAACTACTTTCTGAGAATGGTTATCCAGCCAGTTATGCACACACCTTATAGTAACCCCATCTAGGTTGCATTTCACTAGTTTATTGATAAGGTCAAGTAAATCAGTATCATGCTTTACTAAAGTCTAGGCATATCATGTCTACCTGTTCTCCCTTATCCACAAGACTTTTTATCCTATCAAAGAAAGCTATCAGATAGGATTAACATGATTTGTTCTTTGCAAATCCATGCTGGCTGTTACCTATCACCTTATCTTCCAGCTGTTTGCAGATGAATTCCTTAATCTATTATCTTCCCTGGCACAGAAGTTAAACTGACTGGTCTGTAGTTTCCTGGGTTGTTCTTATTTCCCTTTTTTTAGACGAGTACTATATTTGCTCTTTGTCAGTCTTTTGGAATCTCTCCCGACTTCCATGACTTTTCAAAGATAGTTGCTAAATGCTCAGGTACCAAATCTATCAGCCTCTTGAGTATTTTAGGATGCGTTTCATCAGGCTCTGGTGATTTGATGATATCTATCTTTTCTAAGTAATTTTTATCTTGTTCTTTTTTTATTTTAACTTCTAAACCTACCCCATTTCCACTAGCATTCACTATGTTAGGCATCCCGTCACCATCAATTTTCTTGGTGAAAATTGAAACAAAGAAGTCATTAAGCACCTCTGCCATTTCCAAGTTTCCTATTGTTTCTCCTTCACTGAGCAGTGTGCCTGCCCCGTCCTTGGTCTTCCTCTTGCTTCTAATATATTTATAGAATGTTTTCTTGTTGCTCTTTATTTCTCAAGGTAGATTGAGCTCGTTGTTTGTCTTTTTCTTTCTAATCTTGCCCCTGCATATGTGCGTTATTTGCTTACATTCATCCTTTGTAATTTGACCTAGTTTCCACTTTTAATGTGACTCCTTTTTTGATTTTTATATAATGTAAGATCTCCTGGTTAAGCCAAGGTGGTCTCTTGGCATACTTTCCATCTTTCCTATGCAGTGGAATAGTTTGCTTTTGGGCCCTTAATAATGTCCCTTTGAAAAACTGCCAACTGTCTTCAGTTGTTTTCCTCTTAGTCTTGCTTCCTATGGGACCTTACCTACCAGCTCTCTGAGGGTATGTCTACACAGCAAAGTTATTTTGAAATAACAGTGATTATTTCGAAATAACTTTCCTAGCATCTACACAAGCCAACCGCTATTTTGAAATTAATATGAAATAGCGGTGGGCTTATTTTGAAATTGGTAAACACCATTCCACGAGGATCGTGCCAATTTCAAATTTGCTATTTTGAAATAAGCGCTGTGGCCACAAGGTAACTTCTGACCTGATGACCTGCCGGAACCAGTTCCGGCTGGCCTTAAATGCGATTCAGCATCCAATCAGTGTGGATGCGCTATTTCGAAATAGCAAAAAGCTATTTCGAAATGCATTTTGTGTGTAGACGCATTATTTTGAGATAAGATATTTTGACATAACTATTTTGAAATTAGATATTTCAAAATAACTCTGTAGTGTAGACATACCCTGAGTTTACTAAAAATCTGCCTTCCTGAAAGCCATTGTCTTTGTTTTGCTGTTCTCTCTTCTACCATTCCTTACAACCATGAACTCTATAATTTCATGGTCACTTTCATCCAAGCTGCCTTTCACTTTCAAATTTTCAACCAGTTTCTCCCTATTTGTTAATATCAAGTTAGAGATACTGTCCTCATTGGGCAGGGAACAATTGATCCACCTCATACTGCCTTTCTCCTTCTGAGAGTGATTTTACAAGAACTTTTTTGTGTAACAGGTTTTCTTTTAAAGTCTGTCAGTCACTCATGGCTTCCTCAGATGTTTAGAAATGTAATCCATCACAATAAATGGCTTTGTACCAGTTCTTTTTTTACAGCCTTGTTTATTCATGTTATACACACCATTATCCAAGGTGAACTATTGTAACTTTAATTCCCAGTGCTGAGGTTTTAATAGCTTAATTTAGGTCTGTTTATGGAATTAAAAATAAAAATGTTCCAAAAGAAATGCTTTGAAATACTTGGTTTGGTAAAGTGTTGGCACAGTGTCCCAGCAGAGCAGGTCAGACTGTTGCATGACACAGCAGCAAAACAACTGCACTCTAGTCTTTCTCCACCAGTCTGCTAGCAGGATGAGCTGCCAGCGTGTCTTGAGGTTGAAGATTTGCCTGGGAGTTGAGAGTTGCTCATGGGATAGAACATGCCTCTGCTGTCTGTGTAGTTAGTCGGTCTTTTGTAATTCTCTTCTCATTTGGAACAGGCCTCCGGGCTCATCTTATTTTCGCTATGCTGAATCTTCCATGAAGAACAGTTTTGGCCTCAAGTATCTACACAAATTCTTCAACATCCCATTCTTGCAACTACAGGTAAGAATCAGGGATTTACTTAGTGCAAAGTGGGTGGAGAGAACTATTCTTTCCACAGGAACTTGTGGGCATGCTTTTCCTGTAATGTTCTGCTTTTCAGTTGTTAAAGGAGCCTATATGGATTGTTGTTTTCATGAGAGTGTTGTTAACAAAAGTCACCAGGCATTTTGCTGGCAAAGTGGGTGCTTTTCCTTATCTAGCTAGGCATACCCTTATCAAAGTGTAAAGGTTCCAAGGGTCGGTATTGTGCAATACCAAGGGTCTGTTTTGGGACCCGTACTGTTCAATATCTTCATCAATGATGTAGATGTTGGGATAGAGAGTATGCTTATTAAGTTTGCAGATGATACCAAACTGGGTGGGGTTGCAACTTCTTTGGAGGATAGGGACATAATTCAAAATGACCTTAGCAAGTTAGAGAAATGGTCAGAGGTAAACAGGATGAGGTTTAATAAAGAGAAATGCAAAGTGCTCCACTTAGGAAGGAACAATCAGTTCCATACATACAAGATGGGAAGCGACTGTCTAGGAAGGAGCATGGCGGAAAGGGATCTAGGGGTCATTGTGGACCACAAGTTGAATATGAGTCAACAGTCTGATGCTGTTGCAAAAAAAGCAAATATGATTCTAGGTTGTATCAACAGGTGTGTTGTAAGCAAAACTCGTGAAGTCATTCTGCCACTCTACTCTGCACTAGTTAGGCCTCAGCTGGAGTACTGTGTCCAGTTCTGGGCACCACATTTCAAGAAAGATGTGGAGAAATTGGAAAGGGTACAGAGAAGAGCGACAAGAATGATTAAAGGTCTAGAGACCATGACCTATGAAGCCAGGCTTCATGAACTGGGCTTGTTTAGTTTGGAAAAAAGAAGATTAAGGGGGGACATGATAGCGGTTTTCAAATATCTAAGAGGGTGTCACAAGGAGGAAGGAGAAAATTTGTTCCTCTTGGTTTCTGAGGACAGGACAAGGAGTAATGGGCTTAAAGTGCAGCAGGGGAGGTTTAGATTGGACATTAGGAAAAAATTCCTAACTGTCAGGGTGGTCAAATATTGGAATAAATTGCCAAGGGAGGTGGTGGAATCTCCCTCTCTGGAGATATTTAAGAACAGGTTAGATAGACATCTGTCAGGGATGGTGTAGACGGAGCTTGGTCCTGCCTTGAGGGCGGGGGGCTGGACTCGATGACCTCTTGAGGTCCCTTTCAGTCCTATTATTCTATGATTCTATGATAAACAGGGAGTTTGGAACAAACAGGGGAAGAGCAGAAACAGGGAATTTCCTTATCAGTTCTCAAAACAAACTGTTCCTCATCACAGCAGGTACAAGAATGCAGCTTCTTACTTATCTGACTTTTGCAACTTAAATAAGCATGTAGGGTGCGCCCCTGCTTGATCCTATCTCCAGTTCTGCCCAGGGACTACCCAGAAACCTTTGTTACGTCTGCTTTAGCATAATTGCACTAGGCCTAATTTTCTAGGGCACAACACCCCTCTTTTTGATCCAGCCCAACTGGAGCATAGCGAAGCCTCAGGGGGCTGAATGTCGTGGCCAGCTGACTGGGCAGCTGCACTTGTTTGCTCCAGCTCAGGTGGCCCCAGCATTCAGCTCGCTGAGGCTGCACTAGGCTCCCGCTGGGCTGGATCAGAGAAGAGCAGCCGCTGGGCCAGCTGACCGTGGCGATCGACTCTTAAGGGCACCGCAATGAACAGGTTCGTGATCACTGATCTAGAACTCAGTTAACTCAATTTTACTGAGTAATTTAATGTTAAAATAAGTGTGGGGTTTAGACTGAAAAATTCTAGGATGGGCTAGTTGCTTGGCTTGTTCTGTAGAACATTGAGTTTGATTTTTACAGACTGTTAGCTCCAAAATGCCAACAACATGATTTAATATGTGTGTCTGTGGCATGCTTACTGGCTGACCAGATTTCACTTTGTTCGCAAAATGTTTGCCTTGTTACTAGCCTTTTGGGCTGTCAACTACAGTTTAGTTTCTCACATGCATTTTACACTATTGGAAATTGTCTAGCACTTAACGATGTAACATTTTCTGCCCCGTTCTGATACATGAAATTAAAATAGCCCATGGATTATTGAATATAAATGTCAAGTTCATTCTTATAGCAGATAACTTTGAAGGAATATTGAGGGGTAGAGAATTTATAAAAAAACTAGACTGCAGAGCTAAGAAATCCCGGGGTTAAGGGGGGCTCTTCATATCTCCGAGAGCTGCAATGTGGAGCCATGGCTGGCAGGCAGCCTGCCTGAGCATCCCACTGAATCCTCCTTGCCAGAGGATATTGTGAAGACTAAGACTTAACAGGATCCAAAAAAGTGCTTGGTAGATTCATGGGGGTTAGGTCCATCAGTGACTATTAGCTAGGATAGGTAAGAATTAGGGATGTAAACGACTAGTCAACTATTTGATAAGGAAAAGCTTATGGATGACAGGGGAGGGATCACATGATGGTTACCTGTTGTGTTTCCTACCTCTGGGGCATCTGGTATTGGCTACTGTTGGCACACAGGATACTAGGCTAGATGGATCTTTGGTCAGACCCATTATGGTCATTCTTATGCTCATCACAGGCAGGACAGAAATGGGCTGCATCCAGTCTGCAGGCCATATTTTGCTCAACCTTGTTTTGTAAACTTAATAGGAGCATCGTTCTTTTATATTCACCCAGCTAGATGCTTGACTTAAATGCCATTAGAAAGCAAACGTGTGTCCCCCTTGCTGCACCAGCTGAATACTACCTCATGATAATGAAGAGTTCTTTTATCCAGAGAATCTACAGTGTTGTGCAAAGTAATGAGGTCACTGTCCATAATTTTGTATACTCTTCTCTCAAAGGGACTTATAAGCAATTCTTACATGATTTGAAATGTTTACATGATTGTGCTGTAGCCTATTTCAGTGCTCCGTTGTGAGTATCAAAAGTGACACTTTTTGTGACACACACATTCTTGTGAAAGAGGATGCTGACTTTCATAATGAACACTGTGTGTCTGCCTCTATTCTTCTCTTGTATTCCTTTATTTAACTTGAACACCTTGCTGGGGGCATTTAGCTGCTGATCAATTCATTAAAATGGGTAAAACAGCGCATTAATGTTAATGCAAGGTCTTGCTGTACCTGCAAGCTCTCAGATACCTGGTACAGTGAGTTTTCCTGCTCACCCTGTTTTATTTTCCTTTCTTCAGAGGGAGACGTTGCTACGGCAGCTGGAGACAAATCAGCTTGATATTGATGCAACGTTGGAAGAGCTCTCAGTGCAGCAAGAGACAGAGGATCAGAACTACGAAATGTAGGTCCTTGAGCCTTCCTTTCTAACCCTTTTGCTGGAGTCTGTGTAGCTCTTGTCTGTTCGGCAGCACAACACTTTACATGACTCGGAGACAGCCCAATTTAGTATTTGTTTGGATCTTTCATTAGAGTCTTGTGTAAAATAGGAGATCCTCGAATACAAGCTTGTTCTCTGAATTCCAGCTGTGACTCTTTGCCTTCAGACATGCCTTTGCCTTCTCCCATGCCTTTAGGAGAGGAAAGAAATTGACATGGAACTGAATAAGATGAAATGGTAGAGTTCTAATGATTCACATGCAATAAGAATTATAGAGTAGTATGTCACTGCCTCTAACGATGTCGGAGATACTCACAGTGCACTCGAGGGCTTCAAGAGAGAAATGGGGTTACATGGTTTAGTCTGTAGTCATTTTCTGTGTATCTTCTGGTTAGTTCTTTTGAGAAGTGTCCGTATGGGTACTCTACTGTAGGTGTATATGCTCCCCTGCGCCTCTAATCTGTGACTTTTGCTAGCAGTATCCATTGGTCCCACCATGTGCTCTCCCTCCCTCATGATCTGCCTGGAGTCTATCTAGCACTGTACAAGGGAAAACCCTTCATTTCCTTCTCAACCACCTTTGGCCTCACAATAGAGGACCATTACATTCCACATTCTGATGACACAAAAAACCAAACAATGGATACTTAATAACAATTTGCACCTTCTCTGTCAGTTTAATGTAGCATGGACACTAATTGACTATTTCTCCCCCCCCCCTTTTTTTCTTTTTCCTTCTCTGTCCCCCCTCCCCCCAGTCTCTTAGGGTATGTCTACACTACAGCACTAATTCGATCTAACTTAATTCGAATTAGTTAATTCGAACTAAGCTAATTTGAATTAGTGCATCTAGACCTAATAACTAATTTGAATTAGCTTTTTGCTAATTCAAACTAGCAAGTCTACATTGAGTGGACCATGAACCAAAGTTAAGGCTGGCCGGAACCAGTGCTGGCAGGGCATCAGGTTAGGACTTAGAGTATGGAGCTGCTTCCTCAGGCTAGCCGAGGGCTGTGCTTAAAGGGACCCGACCCCCACCCCGGACAGACAATTCTCAGGGTTCCCTGCTTGCTTGTCTACCTCGATGAGGGACAGCAAAGCAGTCCTGTCTTGAAGTGCCCTGAGTGCCCGCACTCGGCACATCACAACACTCAGCCATCAGCCCGGCTGCACTTGCCGCAGGCTGCCATCCGGGGGGTCAATCGGGGGGCTGTCAGGATCCAGGAGGCCCTGCAGGAGAGCTTCCACCGTGAGGAGCCCACAGAGCCATCCCAGTGCTCCCCATTGGGGGCTTGTGCCCCATTCCTCCCTCACCTCCTTCCACTTACCCTTCCCTAGCTCTCCTGCCTGATGTAAAAAATAAAGGACACGTGTGTTCAAAAATAGAAACTCTCTTTATTTATCAAAACTGGGCGGGGGAGGATTAACCTCTGGGCAGACTGGGAAAAGGAGGTGGGAGAGGGGAAGAGAGAGGGGAGGGGGAAACCTGGGAGGAGGGAGCTGGAAGGGGGAAGCCAGGGGAAGAAGGAGGAGGGGAAGTATAAAACTATGATACGCCATATCTTCAGTACAGTGTACAGACGTGGTCTCATCACCTCAAAAAAGATGTTTTGGCCTTGGAAAGGGTTCAGAAAACGGTAACTAAAATGATTAGGGGTTTGGAACAGGTCCCATATGAAGAGAGGCTAAAGAGACTGGGATTTTTCAATTAGAAAAGAGGAGACTAAGGGGGAATATGATAGAGGTATATAAAATAATGAGTGGTGTGGAGAGGGTGCATAAAGAAAAGTTCTTCATTAGTTCCCACAATATAAGGACTAGAGGACACCAAATGAAATGAATGGGTAGCAGGCTTCAAACTAATAAAAGAAAGTTCTTCTTCACAAAGCAAATAGTCAACCTGTGGAACTCCTTTCCACAGGAGGCTGTGAAGGCTAGAACTATAACAGAGTTTAAAGAGAAGTTAGATAAAGTCATGGAAGTTGGGTCCATGGAGTGATATTAGCCAGGAAGTAGGAATGGTGTCCCTGGCCTCTGTTTGTGGAAGGCTGGAGATGGATGGCACGAGACAAATGGCTTGGTCATTGTCTTCGGTCCATCCCCTCTGGGGTAGCTGGTGCTGGCCGCTGTCGGCAGACAGGCTACTGGGCTAGATGGACCTTTGGTCTGACCCAGTACGGCCATTCTTATGTTCTTATGTTCTAAGCTCAGGGCTCAGGGTCGGGAGTCTCACTGGACCAACTTGATTTTCATGCAAACCTGCTCCTGGGTTCGCATGTGCCCTTTGGTGGCCAGGCCTGCAGCTATCCTGTCCTAGACGGCCACTTTCCTGTGCCTAGTGCGGAGATTGTGAACATTGGAGGCCTCCCCCCCAAACCTCGACGAAGTCCACGATCTCTGCTCTAGACCAGGCGCGGGCGCCCGCCTCTTGCAGCCCCGGGCAGGCTCCTGGGAGCCGCCAGTCTGGTCCTGGGAAGAGGCAGAGGGCTGGGTGGCAGCGGGTGGCTGGCTCATGCCGTGCCAGATGCAGGGTCTGCTGGCTGAATGCTGGCAGGCTTGTACCTGGCACGGGCACCGTAGCCAGACCGTGGCCCTTTAAGGGCTCCGGGGCTGGGAGGGGGCCAGAAGAGTTTCCCTGGCTTGGCCCAGAGTGGCCACCAGGGCAAGCTGGGAAGGACTAGCTTCCAACTAGTTCGAATTAAGTGGCTACGCAGCCCTTAATTCGAACTACTTAATTCGAACTAGGCATTGATAAACTAGGCAAATATAACTTAGATAGGGCCACGATAAGGTGGGTGCATAATTGGCTGGATAACCGTAGTCAGAGAGTTGTTGTTAACGGTGCTAAATCCTGCTGGAAAGGGATAACAAGTGGAGTTCCGCAAGGGTCTGTTTTGGGATCCGTACTGTTCAATATCTTCATCAATGATGTAGATATTGGGATAGAGAGTACGCTTATTAAGTTTGCAGATGATACCAAACTGGGTGGGGTTGCAACTTCTTTGGAGGATAGGGACATAATTCAAAATGACCTTAGCAAGTTAGAGAAATGGTCAGAGGTAAACAGGATGAGGTTTAATAAAGAGAAATGCAAAGTGCTCCACTTAGGAAGGAACAATCAGTTCCATACATACAAGATGGGAAGCGACTGTCTAGGAAGGAGCATGGCGGAAAGGGATCTAGGGGTCATAGTGGACCACAAGTTGAATATGAGTCAACAGTCTGATGCTGTTGCAAAAAAAGCAAATATGATTCTAGGTTGTATCAACAGGTGTGTTGTAAGCAAAACTCGTGAAGTCATTCTGCCGCTCTACTCTGCACTAGTTAGGCCTCAGCTGGAGTACTGTGTCCAGTTCTGGGAACCACCTTTCAAGAAAGATGTGGAGAAATTGGAAAGGGTACAGAGAAGAGCGACAAGAATGATTAAAGGTCTAGAGACCATGACCTATGAAGCCAGGCTTCATGAACTGGGCTTGTTTAGTTTGGAAAAAAGAAGATTAAGGGGGGACATGATAGCGGTTTTCAAATATCTAAAAGGGTGTCACAAGGAGGAAGGAGAAAATTTGTTCCTCTTGGTTTCTGAGGACAGGACAAGGAGTAATGGGCTTAAAGTGCAGCAAGGGAGGTTTAGATTGGACATTAGGAAAAAATTCCTAACTGTCAGGGTGGTCAAATATTGGAATAAATTGCCAAGGGAGTTGGTGGAATCTCCCTCTCTGGAGATATTTAAGAACAGGTTAGATAGGCATCTGTCAGGGATGGTGTAGACAGAGCTTGGTCCTGCCTTGAGGGCGGGGGGCTGGACTCGATGACCTCTCGAGGTCCCTTCCAGTCCCATGATTCTATGATTAGTCCTCGTAGAATGAGGTTTACCTAGTTCGAATTAAGAGCTCCGCTAGTTCGAATTAAGTTCCAACTAGCGGTTTGTATGTGTAGCACCTATGAAAGTTAATTCGAACTAATGGCTGTTAGTTCGAATTAACTTTGTAGTGTAGACATACCCTTATTTATTTAGAAACTGGACCTTTTAATGACTCCATTCATCTGAAGAAGTGGGTTGTGCCCACAAAAGCTCATGATACCATCTACATGTTTTGTTAGTCTTTAAGGTGCTGCAAGACTATTAGTTAAGTTTTTCGGGTTACAGACTAACTTGGCTGCCCCTCTGAAACAGAGAGAGTAGTTGACCTTTCCTTATCTGTGTTATTAGCATAATTAATAGCTAATTTTGGTTTTTTTGTTCTCCCTAATAGTGTTTCCTCTCTCTTGTTCTTCCTTGGAATTAAAAAATCCCCCACAACTTTGTTTCTTCTCTGGGGGCATCACCCCTCCCTCCCCCAAGTTTAGAAAACTGTTGTTTTTCTCTCTCTCTGGTAAAAGAAACACAAAGAGGAGGAGCAAAGACTACTTTGCTTCTACATTCCTCATTACTAGAGAGTGATCTGCCCCAAACCGCCACCCAGGGGTATTCTTGGCTCTTTCAACTCTTGAGTGGTGCCTCACCTCTCAACTCATTTCAGTCTACGGACCACCAGGTCAATCAAAACATTTTCGTGGACCACCTCCTTTTTGAGACATCATAAAAAAAAGAGCAGACAACGAATATTTTGGTTTTAAATTTATTTCTTACTAACAGATTTTTGGATTCTCTTCTCACTGACAAGCTTTTCCATGTTTGCAGTGGTATCTGATAATGCATAACGATTATCACTTTCCACTGCCAGCCGATTCCTGCAACAAACACGAAAATCCAGTCTCACACATATAAGTTGATGCAAATGGCAAAAGAAATCTGACTGCTTGTGCTGATTTGGGTAACTCCTGGTCACCCTGGTCCAAAATTTCTCTATGGTAGACTGCTGGTACACGTCTTGAGCCGCAAAATCATTTTTCAGATCCAAGAATTCCTCCTGCAGATCCTCTGTTGTAAATGGATTCCTGATTGTGACAGCACGTTGGGGTTTTCCCGTCTCCTGCACCCCCATAATGGCACGAACAGACTCCACCAGCCAGTAGAATAGAGATGTTTATTGCTTCTCCAGGATACAGCACAGCGCAGATGTAATCTGGTTACAGGGCAGGCCTAGGATGCCTCAGCCCCCCTTGAGTTGGGGGAGACTGGCCCCTAAATTCCAGCCCCTTTCCCTAGGCTGTCTCCTCCATGCTCCCAGACAGAAACTAACTCACCCACTTCCAGCCCTGCCCCCCGCCAGGGCTCCACTCCTCTTCCTCCCATTGTTCCGCTCCCTCAGAGTTAACTCGTCAGACAGGTTTGAAGCCCCCTTGCATAATGACTCATCCCCTGCCCTGCTGGGCCATGCTGTAGACAGCAGCCAGTGGAGGTCACTCACAACCCAAGCCTAGCAACCAGCAATGTACCCACACTTCGTCACAGTGATGAAAGATAATCCATTCCTTCTCCTTTCCACCTCCAGAAAGTATCATTGGAATTCGTCTCATAGCTTCCGTAAATGATCGAGAATTTGTGTCCGAATGGCTTCCTTTCCCCGAGCATGGCATCCACATATGGCAATTGAACTAGATTATTGCCTTCGACTCTTACGATTCAGAGTTCCAGTTTGTCAAGAAAAGCCTTGATGATGCTTTGGTGAGAGAACAGATTTGCACCTTTTCCTTGTAGCTGAAGATTCAGTTTGTTCAAGATTCCAAAAATATTGACAAGATACGCAAGTTCTAAATTTGACTGTCAGCACATTTCGGAATTCCTCTTTCCCTTGGGCCTGGAGAAATAAATCCAACTCCTCTCTCAGTTGAAAAACTCTGAGTACATTCCCTGCTGACACCACTGTACAGAAGTGTAGAACAGCAACACATCAAAGTTGGAACCCATGTCCTGCCTGGTGTTCAGAGCCGATGATTTGATGTGATTCACCACTTTCACCAACTCTTTGAAAAGGGTGTTCAGTTGATCAGGCAATGTTTTTGATGCCAAAGCTTCCCTATGAATGAAGCAATGAACTCTGGTTACCATTGGAGCGTGCTGTTTCACCAGCGTTTGTAAACCCAATCTTGAGCCCAGCATGGCAGGTGCACCATCAGTGGTGACACCCACAAGATTTACCCAATCCAGACCATGTACTTCAAAGAAATTGTTAATTTCCATCACATCCTGAGCCTTTGTGATGGTATCAAGAGTCTTACAAAAAAGAAACTCGTCTTTGAAGTCAACCATGTATCGCGCGAACACCAATAGCTGAGAGCACAATGCGACGTTGGTCAATTCATCCAATTGTATGGCAAACAATGGAGACTTCTTTATTTCATCCACAACTTGTTCACTGATGTTCTTTGATCTCATTTATCTATCTCGATACTGTGTCTTTATAGACAGATATATCATTCAGCTTCCTTGCTGCTTCCTTGCCAAGAAGAAGTCGCACCATCTCTTTTACACAAGGGAGCACAAATTGCTCTACAATGGTATAAGGCTTCTTGGCCTGTGCAACTTTGTATGCAGCAATGTAGGAAGCGCGCACTGCATGGCTTGTCTTATTATAGAATGCATTTCTTGAGTCGAGGCGCTGCCGTTTCAGACCTGATAACCACTGCTCAAAATAATCTTCATCCTTTTGCAACAAGTTGGGGTGACACTTTGTGATGGAATTTCAGCTTAGTCGTTCCCCAAATCTTTGAAACAAATAACATGTTGTGGCAAATCCACGCCTTCTTTTTCTTGACAAGTGAAGCTGAATTTGATGTAATCCTCCGAATACTTACGCTTAACATTTCTTCCTGTCGTTGCCATTATACACAAACTATACCACACCTGTAAAATAGCATATATAGCACAGGACAAATGACACCGCAACTGCTCAGCACGACGGTGGCAGCTACACTGATGCTCAGAGCCTCAGACGGAAGTTACTGACAACACAACGCGTTTGCGTCCTAGGTGGCACTATGGATGATGCACCGCATGCTTGTGAACATGGCATAAAACAGCGTAACGGCGGTGCCTGCTCGTGCCGTGTGACTTTGGACAATCATAGAATCATAGGACTGGAAGGGACCTCAAGAGGTCATCGAGTCCAGCCCCCCGCCCTCAAGGCAGGACCAAGCTCCGTCTACACCATCCCTGACAGATGTCTATCTAACCTGTTCTTAAATATCTCCAGAGAGGGAGATTCCACCACCTCCCTTGGCAATTTATTCCAATATTTGACCACCCTGACAGTTAGGAATTTTTTCCTAATGTCCAATCTAAACCTCCCCTGCTGCACTTTAAGCCCATTACTCCTTGTCCTGTCCTCAGAAACCAAGAGGAACAAATTTTCTCCTTCCTCCTTGTGGCACCCTCTTAGATATTTGAAAACCGCTATCATGTCCCCCCTTAATCTTCTTTTTTTCCAAACTAAACAAGCCCAGTTCATGAATCCTGGCTTCATAGGTCATGGTCTCTAGACCTTTAATCATTCTTGTCGCTATTCTCTGTACCCTTTCCAATTTCTCCACATCTTTCTTGAAATGTGGCGCCCAGAACTGGACACAGTACTCCAGCTGAGGCCTAACTAGTGCAGAGTAGAGCGGCAGAATGACTTCACGAGTTTTGCTTACAACACACCTGTTGATACAACCTAGAATCATATTTGCTTTTTTTTGCAACAGCATCAGACTGTTGACTCATATTCAACTTGTGGTCCACAATGACCCCTAGATCCCTTTCCGCCATGCTCCTTCCTAGACAGTCGCTTCCCATCTTGTATGTATGGAACTGATTGTTCCTTCCTAAGTGGAGCACTTTGCATTTCTCTTTATTAAACCTCATCCTGTTTACCTCTGACCATTTCTCTAACTTGCTAAGGTCATTTTGAATTATGTCCCTATCCTCCAAAGAAGTTGCAACCCCACCCAGTTTGGTATCATCTGCAAACTTAATAAGGAGTTTGGTATCATCTGCAAACTCTCTATCCCAATATCTAAGTCATTGATGAAGATACTGAACAGTACGGATCCCAAAACAGACCCTTGCGGAACTCCACTTGTTATCCCTTTCCAGCAGGATTTAGAACTGTTAACAACAACTCTCTGACTACGGTTATCCAGCCAATTATGCACCCACCTTATCGTGGCCCTATCTAAGTTATATTTGCCTAGTTTATCAATAAGAATATCATGCGAGATCGTATCAAATGCCTTACTAAAGTCTATGTATATGACATCCACCGCTTCTCCCTTATCCACAAGGCTCGTTATCCTATCAAAGAAAGCTATCAGATTAGTTTGGCATGACTTGTTCTTCACAAACCCATGCTGGCTATTCCCTATCACTTTATTACCTTCCAAGTGTTTGCATATGATTTCCTTAATTACCTGCTCCATTATCTTCCCTGGGACAGACGTTAAACTGACCGGTCTGTAGTTTCCTGGGTTGTTCTTGGTCCCCTTTTTATAGATGGGCACAATATTTGCCCTTTTCCAGTCTTCTGGAATCTCCCCTGTCTGCCATGATTTTTCAAAAATCATAGCTAAAGGCTCAGATACCTCCTCTATCAGCTCCTTGAGTATCCTGGGATGCATTTCATCAGGACCTGGTGACTTGCTGACATCTAACTTTCCTAAGTGATTTTTAACTTGTTCTTTGTGTATCCTATCTTCTAAACTTACCCTCTCTCTGCTTGTATTCACTATGTTAGGCACACCTCCAGACTTCCCGGTGAAGACCGAAACAAAGAAGTCATTGAGCATCTCTGCCATTTCCAAGTTTCCTGTTACTGCTTCTCCCTCCTCACTAAGTAGTGGGCCTACCCTGTCCTTGGTCTTCCTCTTGCTTTTAATGTATTTATAAAAGGTCTTCTTGTTTCCCTTTATGTCTGTAGCTAGTTTGATCTCATTTTGTGCCTTTGCCTTTCTAATCTTGCCCCTGCATTCCCGTGTTGCTTGCCTATATTCATCCTTTGTTATTTGTCCTAGTTTCCATTTTTTATAGGACTCCTTTTTTATTTTGAGATCATGCAAGATTTCCTTGTTAAGCCATGCTGGTCTTTTGCCATATTTTCTATCTTTCCTACACAGCGGAATTGTTTGCTTTTGGGCCCTTAACAACGTCCCTTTGAAATACTTCCAACTCTCCTCAGTTGTTTTTCCCTTCAGTCTTGCTTCCCATGGGACCTTACCTACAAGTTCTCTGAGCTTATCAAAATCTGCCTTCCTGAAATCCATTTCCTCAATTGTGCTGGTCTCCCTTCTACCTTTCCTTAGGATCATGAACTCTATTATTTCATGATCACTGTCCCCTATACTGTCTTCCACTTTCAAGTTCTCAACTAGTTCCTCCCTATTTGTTAAAACCAAATCCAGAACAGCTTCTCCTCTGGTAGCTTTTTCAACCTTCTGAAACAGAAAGTTGTCTCCAATGCAGTCCAGAAACTTATTGGATAGCCTGCGCCCCGCTGTGTTAGTTTCCCAACATATGTCTGGATAGTTGAAGTCCCCCATCACCACCAAATCTTGGGCTTTGGATAGTTTTGTTAATTGTTTAAAAAAGGCCTCATCCACCTCTTCCACCTGGCGAGGTGGCCTGTAGTAGACTCCTAGCATGATATCACCCTCATTTTTTACCCCTTTTAGCTTAACCCAGAGACTCTCTACACAGCTATCTCCTACGTTCATCTCCACTTCAGTCCAAGTGTGTACATTTTTAATATACAAGGCAACCCCTCCTCCCTTTTTTCCCTGTCTGTCCTTCCTGAGCAAGCCGTACCCTTCCATACCAACATCCCAATCATGCGTCCCATCCCACCAGGTTTCTGTAATACTAATGATATCATAGTTGTATTTATTGGTTAGCAATTCCAGTTCTTCCTGCTTATTACCCATACTTCTTGCATTTGTATATAGGCATCTAAGATACTGATTTGATCTTGCCTCCCTGTTGTGCCCTGACCCTCCTTTCTCCTTGCCATTATAGGCCATAGTCCCCCCCATTTCCAACCCATCTCCCAGTCCCGCACATTCAGCACTTACCTGTGGACTTTGCTCACCTGTCCCCGTCAAACCTAGTTTAAAGCCCTCCTCACAAGGTTAGCCAGTCTGTGTCCAAACAAGGCCTTCCCGCTCCTGCAAAGGTGAACTCCATCTCCGCCAAGCAGTCCTTCCTGGAAGAGCACCCCGTGATCAAGGAAGCCGAATCCCTCCTGGCGACACCATCTTCGCAGCCAGGCATTCACCTCCAGGATGCACCTCTCTCTGCCCGGGCCCCTACCTTTGACAGGAAGGATCGAAGAGAATACCATCTGTGCTCCAAACTCCCTCACCCGTACTCCCAAAGCCCTGTAGTCACACTTGATCCGCTCAGTGTCACACCTGGCAGTATCATTTGTGCCCACGTGGATGAGTAGCATGGGGTAGTAGTCAGAGGGCCGGATAATCCTCAACAATGCCTCCGTAACATCTCGGATACGGGCCCCTGGCAGACAGCATACCTCTCGAGATGAACTGTCAGGGCGACAGATGGGTGCCTCCGTTCCCCTCAGAAGAGAGTCTCCAACCACCACTACCCTACGTTTCTTCCTCGCAGTGGTGGCAGGAGACTGCTCAACCTTGGTGGTGCAAGGCCTGGTCTCCTCCACTGTGGGGGGTGACTCCTTGTCTCCTGCAGAAAGTAAAGTGTAACGGTTATGTAACAACACAGTGGGAGGGTTAGGAGCAGGGGTGGAACACTGCCTGCTGCCGGAAGTAACCAGCTGCCAGTGCTCACCCTGCACCACCGCCTCCTCCATACGTGGCTGGTCAACAGTCCCACATCCTAGGACAGTGACCTCCGTGGACTCCACAGGAATACTGTCCAGGAATTCCTCATGGCGTCGAATGCTCCTCAGCCTGGCCACCTCCTCCTGTAGCTCTCCCACCTGCTGCCTGAGAGATTCCACCAGCAGGCACCTTTCACAACAGTTGTCTCCCCCAGCCTGGAGATCACTCAGTGGGAATTGCAAGCCACAAATACTGCAAGACCACACCAGGACCTGGGTAGAGGCATCCATGCTCAGGTTCTCTGTCTGGATACAGGCACAGGTGGAGGAGACAGGAGAAGTATTGGCACAAGCGCTTCGGGTCTTCATCACCATCAGTCACTCCCTCTGCTCAACTCCGTCTTCAACTCCCCTGTCTGCAGTCCCCTGTCTGCAGTCCCCTGTCCGCTTCGCTTCCCTGGTCGCACTGCTCTGGCTTTTTAAAGCCTGCTTGCCTAGGTCAGGCCTGCCCTCTTCTGAGTCACACAGGGGAAGGCTGAGCCTGAGGCGTTTGCGTCCTAGATGGCACTATGGATGATGCACCGCATGCTTGTGAATACGGCGTAAAACAGCGTAACGGCGGTGCCTGCTCGTGCCGTGTGACTTTGGACAATGTTCCTGTGGACCACCGAAAAAGTCACCATGGACCACCAGTTGAGAACCACAGTCTTAGCGGATCCAGTAACATCCAGACATTCACTGTGTCTGAGGCCTGGGACAGCCTCACAGAAGTGATTCAGCTGCCACAGCTAAAATGTCTCAGAGGCAGCTATGTTAATCTGTAACTTTAAAAATGAGTAAAAGACAGTAGCACATTAGAGACTAATAAAAATATATTATCATTAGCTTTCGTTAGAATGAGCTGGAGTGAAAATGACAGAAACCAAGGTATTTATAACAGCAAAAAAAAGTACCTGTCAGTTGTAGGACCAGTACTAATGAGGCTAATTAAATGGGCTAGAAGTGTCTCATTCTTAGCTTTTGATGTAAAAATGCAGTTGTTAAAGGCAGGGGAGACTGAAGCCCAGGGAAACAGTGTCAAATTTTCAGTGTTCTTATGAGCCTCTTGTAACTATTTGAACCATCTACTCACTGTCTGTCTCTTTTTTTTTTCTTTTCCTTCTCCTTTCTTCTCTTTTTTTCCTCCTTCCCTTATTTATTCTTGGATCTGGACTTCTAATACTCCAGTCATCTGGAGAAGTGGGTTGCACCCACGAAGTGTCATGATACCATCTACGTGTTTTGTTAGTCTGTAACAGGAAAAACTTAAAACACAACAAATAGTCTAGAGCACCTTAAAGACTCTCTGCTACCCCTCTGAAGTGTCAAATTTGTCGATGAATACCAATTCCACACTCTCTCTCTCTCTAATTGGCTGGTGAAATTCCTTTGTAGAAGAATGGTTACTTTGAAATCCATGATTGAGTGACCAGGCAGGTTAATATGTTCCCCTATAGTTTTGTATGTTACCATTTCTGATGTCTGATTTGTGTCCATTTATCCTTTGTCATAGAGACTGTCCACTTTCTCAAATATACATGGCAGAGGGGCATTGCTGGCACTTGCCATCAAGTGCAATATTTGCCATCAAGTGCCAGCAGTGCCCCTCTGCCATGTATATTGGAGAAAGTGGACTGTCTCTATGACAAACTTCAAGCTGGGACAGCCCCTCAGACTTGTCACCTACAGGGAATGGCTTAGTTTTGGGAATCTCCCTCATGTCCTCAGCCATGAAAAGATTGATATAAAGAATTCATTTAGTTTCTTCACAATGACATTAACATCCTTTAGTGCTCCTGTAGCACCTCAATTCTCCAATGGCCCCACCGCTTGTTGTCGATGTAAAATGGAAGGTTCGGGAATGTGGCCAGCCCCGGGGAGGTGCAGAAACAGGCAACCTTGTACTGAATATCTTTTAACTTTTATTAAAATGCTTTTAACTATAACTTTCTATTTAACAGTTTTTACAGGCGTGGGCGCCAAATAACTATTAACAGGAACAGTAAACAAAATGCAGTGCGATAGAGGAAAATACCCTGAGGTTTTTCCAAGTCCCAGTAATTATCAACAACAACCCAGGGATTTTTAACATTTATATTTACATTCATTTCACTCATAAGGTCTAACATCTATCTAACTCCTAACAGTTAGAAGTTTGTTAAATAGTACTAACTTACTCCTAACACTATTATTTAACAAACCTCTAACTAACTTTACACAGCAATACTCACACTTATCAGACACAGAAGGGACAACAGAGACAACAGCATATTCGGTATACAGATTCGGTGAGCGGGAGGGGGCCCTCAGGTGATCAGCCCTCAGACCTGGCTCGTGTTCTGCCTTCCAAATTTTTGGGAACCCTCAACTGGATGCAGGAGGGGAAGCTGTTTTATAGAGAGAGCAAGAGTTTTCCCGCGCTTTGCTGTGATAGGCGTAGCAGATTCTGTCTGCCTAGTGACAGTAGGCGTGAACACAACAAGTAATCATCACATGATCTCTCTCCTCTCATCTATTTTCAGACAAACAGAGGGTAGGGACACCATTTTTACCCATCCTGGCTAATAGTCATTGATGGACCTAATCTCCTCTAGCTCTTTTTTTCAATCCTGTTAAAGTTCTAGTCTTCACAACATCCTCCAGCAAGGAGTTCCACAGGTTGACTCTGCGCTGCATGAAGAAAAAGGTCCTCTTGGTTTGTTTTTAAACCCACTACCTATTAATTTCATTTGGTGATCCCTAGTTCTTAGGGATGTGAACGACTGGTTGAGTAGTCAACTAACCAGTAAGTAAATGCTTTTCTGATAGTCAACACGTTAGTCAACTAGTCATCCCCCCACCTTGCTGTCTCTATCAGAAAGAGGCAGCAAAAGAGGAGGGAGTGCTTCAAAGTGGCAGTGCTGCATGGAGCCCAGGGCCAGGCTGCATGCAGTGTTGCTGAGTGGCAGCACCACATGGATCCTGAGATCAGCTGGAGGCTCCCCAGCTGACCCCAGGCTCTGTGCGGTGCTGTCGCTTTGAAGCGCCACATGGAGCCTGATGCTGGGCTCCCTATGGCGTTTCAAAATGGCAACGCTGCACAGAGCCCAGAGGGAGTCCTCAAGGTCAGTGGGGGAGTCCCCAGCTGACCCCAGGCTTCCCACGGCACTGCTGCTTTGAAACACCACAGGGAGCATGGGGCCAGTGCTGTACTTCAAAGGCGGAGGCACTCTTATCAACTAATTGAATAGTCAATGGAAACTGCATCAACTATTCGATTAGTCAGTTAATCGAAATTTAACATCCCTAGTTCTTATACAGGCAGTCCCCGGGTTACGGCAATCCGACTTAAGTCGGACCCCTAGTTACGAACGGGGAGGGGGTCCCCGCTAGTGCGGGGTGCCTCCCCCACTGTCGCTGCCTCCAGCGGCGCAGGGGGCACTTCCCCCCAGCAGACCAGGGAGACGCGGAGCTAGCACCCCCACCCGCAGCAGACCAGGGAGATGCGGAGCGGCTTTTCTCGCCGCGGAGGACGGCGCTACTGGACCAACCCAGCAGCACCCCAGCTGCTCTGCCCCAGGTGTCCCCGATTCAGCCACTGCTGAAACTGACCAGCGGCTGACTACAGGAAACCCGAGGCAGAGCTGCTCTGCCCCAGGCTTCCTGGAATCAGCCGCTGGTCAGTTTCAGCAGCGGCTGACTTGGGGACACCTGGGGCAGAGCAGCTGGGGTGCTGCCGGGTTGGTCCAGTAGCGCCGAGGGTTGGCGCTACCAGACCAACCCAGCAGCACTCCAGCTGCTCTGCCCCAGGCGTGTCCGATTCAGCCGCTTTTGGTCAGTTTCAACAGCGGCTGAATCTGGATGCCTGGGACAGAGCAGCTGGGGCGCTGCCGGGTTGGTCCCCGCAGCGCCGCACCTCGGCGCTGCGGGGACCAACCTGGCAGCACCCCAGCTGCTCTACCCCAGGTGTCCCCAAGTCAGCTGCTGCTGAAACTGATCAGCGGCTGATTCCAGGAAGCCCGGGGCAAAGCATCTCTGCCTCAGGCTTCCTGTAGTCAGCCGCTGGTCAGTTTCAGCAGCGGCTGAATCGGGGACACCTGGGGTACAATATGTACCAGTTCCGACTTACCTACAAATTCAACTTAAGAACAAACCTACAGTCCCTATTGTGTACGTAACCCGGGTACTGCCTGTATTATGGGAACAAGTAAATAACTTTTCGTTATTCACTTTTTCCTCACTAGTCATGATTTTATAGATCTCTATCATATCCCCCCTTAGTCGCCTCTTTTCCAAGATGAAAAGTCCAAGTCTTTTTAATCAATCTTTATATGGGACCCATTCTAAACCCCTAATCATTTTTGTTGCCTTTTTCTGAACCTTTTCCAGTGACAATATATCTTTTTTGAGATGAAGTGACAACAAGATGTGGGAGTACCATTGTTTTATACAGTGGCAATATGATATTCTCTGTCCTATTCTCTGTCCCTTTTTTAATGATTCCTAATATAGTTTGCTTTTTTGACTGCCGCTGCTCACTGAGTGGGTTTTTCCAGTGAACTATCCACAAGGACTCCCAAGATCTCCCTCTTGAGTAGTTGTAGCTAAATTAGTCCCCATCATATTGTGTGTATATAGAGTTGGGATTATTTTTCTAATGTACATTACTTTATATTTGTCAACATTCAATTTCATTTGCCATTTTGTTTCCCAATCACTTAGTTTGGTGAGATCTTTTTGAAGGTCTTCACCGTCAGCTTTAGTCTTAACTATCTTGAGCAATTTAGTATCATCTGCAAATTTTGCCAACTCATTGTTTACCCCTTTCACCAGATGATTTATAAATAAGTTGAATAGGATTGGTCGCAGGACAGAACCTTGGGGGACCCTACTAGTTACCTCTCTCCATTCACCTACCTTGGTTTCCTGTCTTTTAACCAGTTTTCAGTCCATGAAAGAATCTTCCTTCTTATCTCATGACAACTTACTTAAGAGCCTCTGGTGAGGGAACCTGTCAAAGGCTTTCTGGAAATCTTAAGTATATTATATCCACTAGATTCCCCCCTGTCCACATGTTTGTTGACCCCCTCAAGGAACTTTAGTAGATTAGAAAGGCATGATTTCCCTTTACAGAAACCATGTTGATTTTACCCCCAACAAATTATGTTCATCTGTGTGTCTGAATTTTATTCTTCACTATAGTTTCAACTAACTTGCCCAGTACTGTTAGACTTACCCATCTGTAATTGCCAGGATCACCTCTAGAGCCCTTTTTAAATATTGGTGTCATGTTACTTCTCTTTCAGTCATTAGGTACAAAAGTTGATTTAAAGGATAGGTTACAAACCACAGTTAATAGTTCAGCAGTCTCATCCTTCATATTTCTAATTTTATATAAAAGAATGATACATGCACTAAAATAGGATATACAGATCCAATAGATTGTAACATTAAAATTGGTAAGTTACATGAGGTATTTTGTCTAAAGCATCTTTGAATTATGCATATTTATATTCATAATCTAGTTTTCATAAAGTGTGGGGGAGGGGAGACTGTCACCTGGCATATCAGTGTTTGGTGAAATCTCTTAAATAGCCACATCTCAGTTGATATTTTCCCTCCATATAGTGGGTAAAGGATCAAGAAAACTGATAGTGTCCTATTTGAAATACACATGGGCCCAAACAGCAATCTAAGTTTTGTCCGTTTGTATTGATGTACTTGACGCAACTGGGAACAGAACAGATGACCCCAGCTCATGACAGTGATGCACCAACATGCAGTTATCAAAGAAAACACAAGGTGGCATACAACAGACATTCAATTCATGTAGTTCAGTGGTCCCCAACCTTTTGGGGCTGCCGGGCACCCGGGGCGGGGCCACTCATGCGCCGGGCACCCAGGGGCGGGGCTGCACACACACCCGGGGGGCAGGACTATCCATACGCCATGTGCCCAGTGCCAGTGCGACCCATGCGCCGCACTCACGGGGCTGGCACCTCTCCTGCACCGCACGCCCGGGATGGGGCTTCCCATACGCCACGTGCCCAGGGCTGGCACCAATCCTGTGCCATGCACCCAGGGGCAGGGATGCCCATACGCCGTGCACCCAGGGGCAGGGATGCCCATACGCCGTGCACCCAGGGGCAGGGATGCCCATACGCCGTGCACCCAGGGGCAGGGATGCCCATACACTGCACACCTGGGGCTGGAACAGCCCTAGGACACTGCATGCCTGGGGGCAGGGCCGCCCATGCTGCGCCCCCGGGGCTGGCACCACCCCTGTGCTGCACTCCCGGGGGAGGGGCCGGCCCCGACCACTCGGTGGGCACACAGAAATGGCCTGGCAGGTGCCATGGCACCCGCAGGCACCACATTGGGGACCACTGATGTACTTTATCTCCTGTATGGCTTTGACTTGCATGATAAATACACATTTGCATGTCTCCCTGTCCTCTTCTTAGTCTCTGCTGTTGCACCTGTTCCCCACCACTTGATTGCTTCCCCACTTTGTTTCCCAGTTCTACTAGAGTTGGATTTAAGTCCATTTTCAGTTTCTAAATTATCCTTAAAAAGATGTGCATTCTGAATCTGGTCATTTTGAATTATTCAGTTTACCTGCACATATTTCAGGCTATAGGCTACTTGCAGACTATTTTCTGAGAGACTTTGAGAATTTGCTATTTGCATTGTGATTAGCCAGTTAAGAAACAAGGAATATCTGCGCTCTCATTGGATGACTCAAACACCAAAAACTTTCAGGATAGCCATCAGACATGTTCAAAAGAAATGTGATATCCCCTTTCTCTTTCTGTGAATAGTTCTCACATGAGCATTTGCATAAAGGAAAGAGGGTTGCAAATACTGTTGTATAAAATCAAAGGATGGGGGAAATCTTACTGGCTTGAAGTAGGCTGCTATTAAGTTAATTTATCAGGTGATAAATAAGAATTCCATATATGGCATATTTGTAAGATAACTTGTGGTTACCCTCTTTTCCCAACACGAAATTATGGGGATTTTAATAATTCCTAGCTCTTTATGTAGCACTTTTCATCAGGAGATGGCGACCAGGAGATCCATAATTTGGGGCACAGTACACAGTGACTGAATTATCCTCCAGAATTAATAACTTCAAAAATGTCAAGGGTACTGGTCTTGATGATTAGCTTAGTAAGCTAATCAACACAGCATACCAGCAACAAAAAACTGGTTACTCAAGTTATTTCACGTGAGCTTAGCTTAAAACAAAGTACCCAAGATCTGGCAACAAGCATATATTATGGCACTCTGGGAGTTGGGGGAAGGACTCAGTGAAGCCAAAGAAATTCAGGCCTGTACTACTGCTGTGTCACTTCATCTTGAACCACCGATCACCACTTGTTGAAACGCACCTAATCCCAAAGCAAGATGGCTTCTGCTGAACATCATTCAGTACATCAGAGATTTGAAAAGGCCATAGTAACAGGTACCATGTTCAATCCATCAGCTGCATGATGCAGTGAATCACTGAAGGATACTCATTAAAATATTAAACATGATAGAAGATCACTGCCCCCATGGGCGGCGAGTTATATGGGCCCGTGGTGCCCAGGCTCCAGCAATATTTAGAGCCGGGGGCCCTGCTCCACCAATATTTGGAGCTGGGTCTCTTCCCCCAGCTCTGAATATTGCCCTTCCCCCCTGCAAGAAGATGCCGGTGGCCGCGGCGTAAGAACCTGCACAGCCCAGTGCGCCTCGGCGATGCTGCGCATGCTCTGACAGCCCCTGGCACTTCAAAAGCCAGGGCCGCACACCATGAAGCTGGTGGAGGACGCGGGAGGCTTTTGGGTGAGTGCGGCCCCTCCCTACCGCCCGTGTGCCCCCTGCGGCCAGCCACCCCCTCCTGTGCACACCCCCGCAACTCCCCCGCCCCGCTTGTGTGCGTGCCCCCCCCCCCCAGCCTTTGTACCCCTACTTCTGGCCGCTGTATGCCGTCGCTAGAGCCGCACCGGAGAGGAGCCGCTCACAGGGGGAGGGGGGTGGCCGGGCTCCCTTCCTCACCAGTGCCACTCGCCCGCCTGCACCCCAGCAGCTGCTCGTGCGCCCCCAAGCCTGAGAGCCGCTCCCTCTGTGCTGGGGCCCCGGAGTCTCACCACTGGCCGGTCCGCGCTGCGTCGGAAGGAGTGCCTGGCTGGGCAGGGCTACAGCAGCTGCTCCTTGCACTCTAGGCTCTGCCCCGAGCTGGGCTGCTGGCAGCCGGGCTCTGGAGCTGCCCACATGGTGGGGGCCTGCTGCTCAGAGCCCACCCAGGGAAAAAATACTGGCCAGGAGGGGGGCAGGGCTGGCCGGGAGGGGCGTGGCAGCGTGGCTGTGCAGGGGAGATGCGGGGCGGGGTGGGGCCAGCAGGCGGGGGCAGTGTAGCTAGCCTGGGGAGATGGGAGGGGAGGGGCAATGTGGCTGGCTGGAGGAGATGGGGGTGGGGGGATTGGAGGCTGCAGGGCTGGCCTGGGGAGATTGGGAGGAGGAGAACTGGGCGGCAGGAAGCAGGGGTGGCTGGGAGGGTGTTGGGGGCAACAGTGCTGGTTGGGAAGGGTCAGGGAAAGCAGCGGGGGGAGCAAATGGGTCGGCGGGGAGCGGGACTGACCCTGGCACATGCTGATCCTGGGACACTGTCAGTCCCGCGCATGGTCCCAGTGAAGCGCGAGTGAATCTGGCTGCAGGTCCACAACACGCTCAGAGGACGGGATATGGCTTCTCCTCCACCCTAAGGCATCAGACTCAACCAGGAGTCACCAATTCGGCCCCACACAGCTTGCTCTGGGGAACTACACTTCCCGGGCAGGTGGCATGTTGAACCTGGAGGATAAACGTGGCTTCCGGTGCCTCCGTGTGCGGGTCCTGCTCAGAGTGTTGGGGCTCTATGATTACTATGGTCTCGTGTCTCTTGGAGACCTTCCACCTGGCCCTGGGCCAGCAGCTGGAGCAGCTCCACATACTCCAGCCTTGCAAACTGGAAGGCAGAAGGTTGGGGAGGGGAAGGGGAAAAATAGTAAGGAAGGGGCTTGTGCTGGGGGGGAGGGGCAGGAGAAGAAAGGGGAAGGCACCAAGGGACAGGGTGCAGGAGAGACAAATGCCAGGGGACCAAGTGAAGACAATGAGGAAAAGGGCAGGAGGAGAGAGGTGTCAGTGGGAGGGGGGACAGGGTGATGCTGGGAGAGGAGAGAGTAAGGGCAGTGGAGGCTAGAGGGGGGAGGGAGAGGTGCTGGGAGAAGGCTTGAAAGAAGGGGTGGGCATGAGGAAGGTGGGGATGGAGCAAGTCGTGTGAGGGCACAGGGGCATGAGAGGAACGGGGGCAGAGGATGGTGAGAGGGTGGACATCAGGGAAAAAGGGGGCAGGGGCAGTGAGGGAAGGGGGAGGCACCAGGAAGGTGCAGGTGCCAGGGGATTCTGGGGGTGAAGCAGAAGGGCAGACACATGCAGGGGAGGGACAGCACCAGAGGAGAGAGGCAGGGGAGGTGTTAGGAGAGGGGATAAGGAGGGGTAGTTCACATTATCAGAGTGGGGCTACTGGAGAGATGGGCTGATGGAGGGGGGCAGGTCGCAGGAGGGCTGAGGGCAGGAGTCAGGAGAACAGAGGAGGGGGAGGAGCAGGCACCAGGGGAGCTGATGGAACAAGGGGAGGAGACATGGCAGCAGAGAGAAAAGGCAAAGGTTTAAAAATATTTATTAATAACTTGGGTGCCACAGTGGCACATCCAAACAAGCCACATGAACTCAGTACTGGTGCACAACACAAAATTCATTCTGCTCGTGGGAGGAAACTCTTAGGCTGTGTCTACACTGGCGGTTTCTTGTACAAGGGTTCTTGTGCAAGAAGTCTTGCTCAAGAACTCGTCCACGCTGCCATGTGTGAGCTGTGCTTTTGCGCAAGAGCATCCATGGCAGTGTGGACGCTCTCTTGCCCAAGAAAGCTCCGATGGCCATTTTAGCCATAGGGGTTTCTTGCGCAAGAAATCCCTGCCAAGCATCCACACTGCCCTCTTGCATAAGAGAGCTTACACCTGTTAGAAAAAAGCATAACTCTTGTGCAAGACGCCCTCTCTTACCACGCCGTACTGTAAATTTCTTTGCGCAAGAGCAGGCGGGCAGTGTGGCTGCTCTGTGGGTTCTTGTGCAAGAATGGCTGTACTTGCACAAGAAGCTGCGAGTGTAGACATAGCCTTAGAGGGAACACTTCCCCCAGCTTTCTGCCCCCGAGTTAATGCCACACACGTTGGGTTAAGCAACTGCAGGATAGCTGCATGCAGGGGGGTTTGGTGGGGCCAAATTAATCCCTGTTGGTAGGAGGATGGTGGGAAAAGCCCTTCAAGAGGGGTGACATGACACCTTTTACTTCTGGTTATGTGTCCATCTAGTCCCGAGTGTGTTACCTCCAGAGGTGTGGTTAATGGGGGCGTGGCTAATGGGGCACCACCAAAAATTATACTAACCTGCCGCCCATAACTGCCCCATACAGCAGTTAGCCTCTGTTGGAAAACTGATGTTTGTGTCCAGCTATGCAAGATGTGGCATTGTTGGTGGCAACAGAAAAATGACTTCTCACAAGGGAGTGCTCTCTTGCCAATGCTATTCAGTATCTACATGAATGATCAATCAATCCATTTCAGCATGGGAGGTTGTGTCTGTGCTAACATAAGAACGGCCATACTGGGTCAGATCAAAGATCGGTCTAGCCCAGTATCCTGTCTAATGCCAGGTGCACCAGATAGCTATTGATGGACCTGTCCTCCATGAATTTATTAGTCTTGGCCCTCAAAACATCCTTTGGCAAGTAGTTCCAGAGGTTGACTATGCATTGTGGGAATAAATACTTCCTTTGGTTTCTTTTTAAACCTGCTGTCTATTTCATTTGATGACACTGTAATGGTTGTGTTATGTGAAGAAGTAAATAGCACTTCCTTATTTCCTTTCTCCACATCAGTCATGATTTTATAGACCTCAATCATGTCTCTACATGATTAGTTGTCTCCTTTCTAAAATGAAGTCCGAATCTTTCTTACCTCTCCTCGTACAGAAGCAGTTCCATATCCCTAATCATTTACGTTGCCCTTTACAACACCTTTTCCAATTTCAATATATCTTTCTAGAGATAGGGCATCTTCGTGCAATATTCAAGATGTAGGTGTACTCTGCCCATGGATTTATACAGAGGCAATATGATATTTTGTCTTATTCTCGATCCCTTTTTAAATGATACTCAACATTCTCTTAGGTTTTTTTACTGCTGCTGCACATTGGCTAGATGTTTTCAGAGAACTCTCCACAGTGACTCCCAAGATCTTTCTTGAGTAGTTACAGCTGATTTAGACCCTATCATGTTATATGTGTAGTTGGGATTGTTTTCCACTGTACATCAATCAACTTTGACTTTAATCTGCCATTTTGTTGCCCCATCACCTGTTTTGTGAGATCCTTTTATAGTTCTTTGCAGTCTGCCTGGAACTTACCTGTCTTGATGAGTGTTAATCATAGAATCCTAGGACTGGAAGGGGCCTCGAAAGGTCATCGAGTCCAGTCCCCTGCCCTCATGGCAGGACCAAATACTGTCTAGATCATTCCTGACAGACATTTATCTAACCTACTCTTAAATCTCTCCAGAGATGGAGATTCCACAACCTCCCTTGGCAATTTATTCCAGTGTTTGACCACCCTGACAGTTGGGAACTTTTTCCTAATGTCCAACCTAAACCTCCCTTGCTGCAGTTTAAGCCCATTGCTGCTTGTTCTATCCTCAGAGGCCAAGATGAACAAGTTTTCTCCCTCCTCCTCATGACACCCTTTTAGATACCTGAAAACTGCAATCATGTCCTCTCTCAATCTTCTCTTTTCTAAACTAAACAAACCCAGTTCTATCAGCCTTCCTTCATATGCCATGTTCTCTAGACCTGTAATCATTCTTTTTGCTCTTCTCTGGACCCTCTCCAATTTCTCCACGTCTTTCTTGAAATGCGGTGCCCAGAGTGTTGTATCATTTGCAGATTTTACCATCTGTTTATCCTTTATTCCCCAGATAATTTATGAATATATTAAATAGTACAGACCCCTAGGGACTGTTTACCTCTCTCCAATCTGACATGTGTTAACTGGTTTGTCCTTTAAGTCCAGAAAGTGGTTGGTCCTAGGAAGACCTGCCACCTAGTACTGGGATTCCATTTTGACCCTGGCATTTTTCCATTGAAGGAAGGATATAAAACAAAAGGTTCCTGCACTGGGGGAAGTCTATGCAATAGGAAGCATTTGGCCCTTTGTCTCTGGCCTGGGGAACGGCCTGGCACAGTAGGATACAAACAGCACTGGAGACCCAAGTCAGAAAAAAAGAGTTTCTCTGACTTGAAGATTATGGCTGACATAAGAACAGTTCTTTAGGGTAAGAATTTGTATGCAATAAGTTTTTTAGTGAATTAGAACTGGCTATGCATTTTCTATTAATTTAGTAACTTACTTTGATCTGTCTGTTTTCACTTGCAGCCACTTAAATCTTACTGTTTATACTAGGGATGTTAAATGGCAGCTTTTAATACGTTTAAAAAGCAGAGATGCAGCATCTGGGACTGGGCGCAAGTCAGGAATCAGTTGATTCCCGGCTTTTTACCATTCCCCCACTATGCCTCTGCCTTTCCTGCACCTCAAGATGTGCTGAAACCAGCTTTTAAGGTGGCTTAGGTTTTGATCCCATTTGGGGGTTGGTTTCCTGGGTGCTGTGCTCTAGAACAGCATCCTCCCAGAGCTGCAGTGGTTCAGTGTCTGTATTAATTTGCAGGGAGGGTGGGTATCCCAGTACTTTGCCTTGTCTGGCAGAGATCAGAGGAGAGACTTATTTTGGAAATGAGAAGAAACAATGAATCGCAGCTCATCCCAAAATATTATTCTCAAAATGTGTGACTTTGAGTGTGCTTTTGTCCAGAGTTTTTATATTTAGCTTTAATGTTAGTTTCTACTGTTGACAATTCTAGATGTAACATTAGCAGCCATGGCTATTTTATTTTAACCCTACTACCCTTGTTCTGGATTGGCTCATGAATATTCTGAAGAGAATATGGTGATATACTTCAAATGCTTAAAGGTATCAGGGTGTGCCACAGCAGTGAAAAGGTTGGAATCTACAGTCTGAGGGTAACATGTCTGTATAGGGTTTCCTCCTGGAAACCCGTGCCAGAGAACTTACTGTACAAGCATGGAATGATGACCTGTAGGTATTAATGCTTTTTGCAGTTTGCTGCTTTCCATCAAAGGAGGTCACTGCACTTTCTCTAACACTGATTAGCCTTTGGACCCCATTGGGTGCTGAAAGGCCTCCAGCAGGGAGGTCAGGCTTTGTCCACCCTCCTCCACCCTCGGAGAAGTTTGGTCAGGGTATGTCCCCGAAATCAGTATCTGCAGCTGCTCTGGAGAAGAAATCCGCAGTTGGGATAAGTTAAGTGCAGAGAGGGGAAATGACTTGTCTAAGGTTCCCAGGAAGTTGTTGGCAGCACTGAGCTTGGAACCCTGCTCTCTTGGCTGCTAGCCTTAGGCTGCAGCCAGAGAAACACAGTGTTGTACTGAGACCCCTTGAAGTGTGGTGGTCCAGTCCTTATATCTGCAATCACTTTCTCCTGCAGCTTCCTTGAAATGATGGAAGCCCGAAGTCGTGGACATGCATCCCCAATGACAACTAATGGACAGAGCCCTTCCTCTGGCTCCCAGTCACCCATAGTACCTCCCAGCTGCACATCAACAGACAGTTCTAGTCCTGGTACCCCCCAGCCACCACCACCTCAGCAGCTTCCTGCCAACACAACAGCATCTCCTGAGCCTCCACCATCCTTGTCACCAATGCTTCTACTAGAGGCTCAGCCACCATACACATCATCCCCCGCCACAGCCTCCCCAGCAATGCCTGTTGCAGTCCCACTGCAGAAACGCAGCATTATCTCCCGCCTCTTTGGAACATCACCGGCACCAGAGACGTCTCCTTCCCAGCCAGGTAGGTGCGGATACAGAGATAATCTGGATTTTGCTGTCTGGTGGTGTGTACATGGGCATGCTTATAATATTGCCTTTCCCTTTTGTCTCTATTTCTTTGGTGTATTCCTTCTGTTCCCTGTTGGAGGCAGAGCAGACAGCCCTTGTGTCTTAGCAGTGCAAGGCTCGTGTTCAGTATAAATCAAAAGAGTACTACAGTTGCTTTGTTCTTTTCTTCTAGCTGCCTTGCTTGATTTGCCTTGTTCCTCCAGCAGTGCTAATGCTAGTCTCTGAATGGGACTCCTTCCTGCAGCTTGCTGGCTGTAATGATGCTCTTCAAGGCTTGGGGCAAAGGGGGGCAGATGTGGAAAGTAATAAAATGGTCACATTCTGAGTTAGAATGTTTCCTTCCCTCTGCTGGGCCTGTGCCACTCACAAAAAAAATCAACATGGTAATAGAAATCCGTGCAGCCACTACTTGTATGTAAGTAAGGCAGCTGCAAAACATAACAAAATAGCCTAATATTTGTTGTAAAGGGTTCCACCCTTCAGGCAAGCCCCCTTTGGTGGCTGAGTGGAGTCTTACAGTCTACTCACCTGTCTGTGGGCAAGGCAGCATCCAGTAAGTGGCCAGAGATCAGGCCTCTTCTCTCTCCCTCCCCCACCCAGGTGCGGCTTGCAGGGGGCTGAGGTGGACCCTGGTCCGCCCACTCCTCTAGGTCCCGGCCCAGGGACCCCACAAGTAGCAGGTACCTGCTGAGTTTCAAGTAATTAGTTGCTGTCACATCCCTGGGCCACTTCTCCAGGATGCTGTTCCATCCAGCCATTCTCTAGGGCCTTGTTTCTTGCGTTCCCCTTCTCCGGGGTTCTGCAGGGTTATCTTTGGCTTCTTGGCTAGCCTTCAGCCGCAGGACCTGTCTCTGACCAGGTACTTCCCCAGCTCCCACTCAGAGCTGCCCAGAGTGCTAGTGTTCCCCCAATCAGCACTGAGGTCTGCCTTGGTGAAGCTCCAGGAAGGAACTGACAGGCCCTGGCCTAGCAGCTCCTTTTATATCAGCCTGATGCACCCTGATTGGCTGCAGCAGAGGCTGCCCCTTGGTTCTGCTCAGAGGACCTCTCTACTGCTCCTGCTGCTGGCCAGAGTGCTGAAAGGCCTCCAGCAGAGAGGTCAGGCTTTGTTCACCCCATCACACTTGTATTCAAGGAACATGATCATTCAGCCAGAAATGTGAAATGCTCTCACAACTTCAACTCTGTGCTGGCTCAGTATCAGATAACCCTCTGGGGAAATATGCTCTAGCACAATTGGTATGTGGAGGAAAGGGGCCCATGGTTAGGTCTTACTGCTGTTAAACAGCAGAGCAAAGTATTACAAAGGTCATGGAGAACCAGTATCAGACAGAGTCCCAGTACGAAGGCATTAAGGGCTCTTCATTGCTTTCATTTCTACTGAGCAAGACCTTAATTTGCCCATCACATTCGCTTTGCTTACAAGGCTGACTGGAGCTCCCACAGCCTAGCGGTTATTAGCATGACATGGTTTTGAGTCATCCTTTGCTAAATAACCTCCTCCTTCAAACTGTCATTCTAAGGAGTTCATAAAGCTATCAAGACACCCACAGAAAGGAGGCGGCACTCAAAATGCATGCTTAAGTTTAGACAAAACACTGTTCAGTTTTAATTGTGTACATGTCCTATCTCCTGGATCAATTATGACAAAACCCACCAATTTCAGTTTCATAACTCTTCTTACCTGAGCCAGTTCCCTGGAAGCAGGAAATAGGGAGAAGGAAGGAATGTTGGAAACTCCTGATTTGTAGGTCTTTTTATGCTTTGTCCGAAAAAGTGAAAATGCAAACTGGCCATATCTTGCTGTCCATCTGCTTCACAGTTTACACTGGAAGTAAAATCATGTGGAATTGAATGCAGAGAGGCATAGGGATCATTAGGAAAAGCAGATGCACACCAGTCTCAGAACTGTCACCTTTTATTCATTGTTTTGTCACACTTAATTTTCAGAAACCCACAGTGTGCTTTTATCAGATCTTCCAAAGAAAATTTGAGCTGTACATACAAATTCTGCAGCATCAATTTAAAAAAAGTTATTCCCTGTTGTTGATGGTGCTGTTGACCAAGCAAGAAAGCAAATAAAAAGCCATGTTAGGCTCTGCTCCGTTAGGAAAACTTGCACTAGGGCAATCAGGAAAAAGTCATTGTTCATCTTAAAGGATGCTGCAAATAAAAGTGGATATAGTTGCACATTTCATGTTTTTCTGTATCTGATTGAGCATTGCTTTTTTTTTTTTGCATTAAGAATTTGGGGTGAAGATGAATACAGGAGAAATTCAATGAATGCTCTACAGATAAGATCTATTAAAGTAACTGTAATGCCTTGTCTATGCTAACCCCCGCAGTTGATCTACTCCAACAGTGCAAATAGCATAACAGAAGTTGACATGCTCACTGTGGCATCTTGCATGTGATAAAGTCAGAAGGCTGCTTTCCCATCGACACCGGCTACTCTTCTTGTGCTGGTGGAGTACTGGCATCAACGGGAGAGCACTTGGAGATTGATTTATCGTGTCTAAGCAGGCACAATACATTGACTAGTGGGTCAGTCGTTGCAGCGTTGATCCCTGGCATAATGGAGACAAGCCCTTATTATATGTAATACTTAGGGGCTGGTGTGGGGAACCTTTTTTGGGTTCGGCTGTGATTCCCAGCCAATGGGAATGCTGGGGGCAGTGCCTGCTGGGAGTGTCCCCCTGCAGTGCGCAAAGCAACTTCCTCCCTGCTGCCAGGCAGAGCCAGCATTCAACCGATCACTTGTCTTGCCTGGGTCTGTGAAGCTCAGGGATTCCCTTTCTATGTACTTCTCTCCCCCCCACCCCAAGCCACTGTGCCTGTGTAGCTGGAGCACCAGTGCCAGCTTGTGCGGCTACGGGGAGTGGGGGAGGCAAGCCCCACATCTCATGAGTGGGATCAAGACAGATGGTATAGAAAGGGTCTGGGTGTAGAGAGATGAGGTTTGACAGGGCAGTCTGGATGTGGGCACTTGGGGGGGGAATCTGGGAAGTGGAGCTTGATGGGGTGGAGGGATTCAGGTACAGCTGGTTGGGGGCTTGTAAGAGGATAGGGCTTTTTAGGGGGAGGGTTCGATGGGCCTGTTTAATGGAGGGACCCTAGTTGCTGCTGAGAGGATGCTTCATCTGGGCTCCTGCTTCCCCCGTGACTCCACAAACCCTTTTCTTCTCCATCCCCTCTCCTCACTCCCGAATTCCCATCGCCCTTCCCTGTTCCACCCTTCTCCCACCCCTCTTGCCCAGCCAGCACACGGAAAGGGAACCCAAGTAACTAAGACCCAGAAGGCTGCGTTCAGCTGCAGAGTTGGAAGAGACTGCCTCCTTCAGCAGGGCACCTCTGTCCTTGCAAAAAATGGGGGGGAGGCAGTGGCACATCACCCCATGTGCCCCCTGTTCCTTGCCTCTGTTTGGAGGAGGCATGTCCCCCAAACCTGTGCACATTGTCATTTCCCTGTCCCTTCCTTCCCTTAGCCTCCTTCCACTTTCTGGAGGGAACAATAGTAAATCTGTGGGGGTGGACCTTTCCTGCAGGAGCACAGAATCCCCCAGGAGTAGCAGCAAATGTCCAAGACTTCTGTAGCTGTTAGCTACATGTCGACACACAGAAGTGGCCCTCAGCATGTTAGAGCTGTGTTGCATTTGAGCTGCTATGGGGAGTGAATTCTCTGTCACACTAGCTGGGCACCATTTATGCAAAACTGTTCTGTGGTGTGTTACTTGATCACTGTCCCATCTACAGATGCTGCTACTATTCCCCCCAGTGAAGTTCCTGAAAAAGTACAGAGTGTGGAGGACTTTATTCCAGAGGACAGCCTGGACCGCAGTTTTCTGGAAGATCCAAACCCTCAGAAAGACAAGGGGATACCAAGGACTAAGGACCACAATGAAAGTGACAGGTAAGGAGGAAAGAAACTGAGGTCGAGGAAGAGAAGCAGGATAGAAACAGCGCTTTTATCTTTACTAGCCTCCTAATTATCTTTCCGTACCCTTAGATCTGTATAACTAAACTTATCCATCGTCCTCCACCCCCCTCTTCCCTCACACACCCCTTCGTGATCACTCTGTCAGTAGTGTCACCCAGCTGTGCTGAGAGTAAGGGGAATTGAGGACAGGGTTGCCTTCATGCTGGGGCCTTCTCTTGCCCTGGCACATGTTTGCACCACTCCTGCCCCACAGCACAAGTTTTCTCCAACTTCCTTGCTGAATTAGATTCCAGTTCCTTCCCCTCTGTTTCTATAGCTCCTAAATGGAAGTGGTGGGAGGAGATTGTTTACACTCTGCAGGGGAAGGTACATAAGAGATCAGCCTCTGAGCTGAAAGCAGTACACTCAGAATTTGAAATAGTTTTCCCCACATGTCACTGAAGCTCATTATATGTACGCCGACCATACATCCCGGGACAGTCCCAAATTTAAATACGATGTCCCGGCATTCCCATCAAGTACTAAAATGTCCTGAAAAGCCCTGCCACATCCAGCTTGCAGAGAAGCAGCAAGTAGAAATGGCTGTGTGCACCACCATTTCCCTCCCCTACCCCCCCACAACCTGGCAGAGCTTCCCCTAGTGCGGCACAGCATCACCAGTTCTCCCCCTTCCCCCCCAAGCATGTAGGCGGTTCCCTGCCTTGGCACTTTGCTTTCGGGCAGCTGGGGTGGCTTCCAGTGGTACACGGTTTCCAGAGTTCCCCACGGTCCAGCGTGCCACCTGGCGAGCCACCACCACCACCTGCCTCAGCACCGCGCGGTCCCCTGCAGGACTGAATAGAGTTAGCTATGACAATGCATTTCTGAGTTATTCTGACACACAAAGTGAAACCTGTGCTAAAGACCCCACATCCGGTGAGAGAAAGCGCTGCTATCACAAGTCAATTCAAAGTCTCTCCAATTTTCTTCAAAGATCACCTCTACCAGGCAGTGGGGCTTTTACTGATTGGTCCCTTATATTTTTGAAGGGTGCCTAATGTTAACTGGATCTTCTTTAGTAATATCAACAGATTGCTTTGGGCCCAATCCTGGCTTAAAGTTAAAATTGGATCAGGCTCTTTGTAAGCAGGCTGGGAAGTGGTCTCATTTGGCAATTATTATTAGGTGGTATTTACATAATATAGGCATTGCCAACACGATATTGACATATACATTTCTCAGTAGCTTTACATATAAAATAGCCTAGCCCCACTGATCTCCACAGGAAATTTACCTTTCAAGCAGTGGTGGTGAGGGTTAGTGACATGGTCTTCTCCACCCTGTAATTGTCATGGTTAGTTCAGTATTGTCATTCTGACCTGTGGAAACAAAAGACACTTGATAGTTTTGTGGTAACTTCAAAAAATGCAGTTGCAGTCCATCCCATTAGGGATGTAAATTGCCATTGTTCAGTTAACCAGTTAATGTTAGATCACACCGGGGCTGCCACCAGCTCCCAGCCCCCGCTGGAGCAGCCCCTGTCCACAGCAAGCTGGACTCTCCACGGAGAGAGGCTGCTCTGGACAATGGTGCAGTCCCTGCCTGCAGGATCTCTGGATTCCCCACAGACAGTGGCTGCTCTGGACAAGTGACCCCTGTCTTCAGTGGGTCCTCTGCGGGGCTGGAGCGGCCCTCTGCCTGCAGCAGGTAGGGAGCTGCTGCAGCCCCCCTTCAATTACCAGTTAATTGGAAACAGTAAGCATCAGCCATTAAGAGGGCTATGGCAGTTGTCCCATGAAATTGTGGGACAGTTCTGGATGACTCCCAGGTCCTGAGTGAAATGGGGCTGCATCTACACTGCAAAGTAATAGGTCTCAGATCCTGGATCTCATCTTGGATAGAGGTTGGACCCCTAGCACTGCACTGTCATGGTACCCTAGGTCTGGGACCTGAGTTAATGCAGTTGCAGTATAGTTGCATGGGGGATTCCTATGGTGCCCAAACCCATCCCTATTGGTAGAGGATGGTGGGAGGAGTTCTTAGAGGGGTCACTTGACACCTTTTACTTCTGGTCATCTGTCCATCTTGACCCTGGAAGTACTACCTCCAGGGGTGGGACTTCCTGTGGCAGGGGGGCAGGGCCTAAAGGTTCAAGGGCATGGCTAATGTGTCCCCATTTTTGGTTCAGAAAATATGGTTACTGTAAATATGAGGGCCCTCACCAAGCATGTTCTTTGGGTTAATGTCAGCAGAGTTTGTCTTGCATCCCATCCTTCTCAAAGAGCAATCCTTACTTGGTGCATAGTGTGTACACATAGGTGTATGTTAGCTCAGGATCAATGTAGGTGTGGCAGGTTACCAGGGGCTGTTGAAACTTACGCAGCTTGCTTATTTTTGCATCTTTGTGAGTTCCTTCCAACTGAAGAGTCAGTGCCCTAAGCTGATGCTAATTTGCATTGTCAGACGGTTGTTTGTATTGCAGCAATGATTTCTTTACACATTTTCATGTCCTTGCTTTGCTGTTAAGCTTCAGGTCGGTGATCTGTGTAGAAGCTAACAATGGGTCCAGTTTCTTTACATTTGCGTTACATGTGGAGATGATCACTTTGCTCTACTGCTGTGTATTCAAGTCCTTTAGAGAGTGAGGTTTCTAGAACACATCACATCACCAGTAGCATATGAAAATAAAACCATGGGGCAGCATCGTTTCTAGGACACTTCCATTTTCTTTTTGATGCATTTCAAGGGGAAGTCCACTCCTGTTCCTTTTAGTGCTTAGAAACTTCTCTTTGAAAAGGCCTCCCCTCTCCAAACCCTGTGCCATGTTTGAACTTGTTTTTGTGGGACTAGCCTGAGGTGATGCTGTGTCCTGGTATTTGAGAGATCAGAGTTCAGGAGACAATTACAGCCGTTTAGGAGTCTGGTGTGGTCTGAGAGCTGCAATGGCAACCTACTCAGCCTGGGGGACAGCATCTTCCTAATGCTCAGGAGCCAACACCTCCTAATGTTCAGGAGCCAACGATAAGCAAAAGCTTATCGGCTAATGCTATAGACTACATGCATTTCCCTCCCTTCCAGACCCTCTTGCCAGTAAATTTTTTAGCAAGTTGGCCAGGAGCACGACTCAGTCCTGGCTCATGCCGGATCTGAGACCTACCCCTTGCTGTGAATCTGAATTTAAAGTGTATTAAGGAGCCAGGTGGGCAGGCATCCCGGCTCAGTTCTGGCTCACTCTGGGTCTGGGAATTCATTCCTCCCCCGGACAGGGACCAGTGCCACCCTGCGCTGCTGCCAGCCCTGCCCCTAGAATAGTCGACTAATTAATAAGAATTCATTAGGTTAATTGACTGTTCAGTTAACCAGTATTTAACATCCCTAGTCCTGGGTAGTCTGCCTCAGCTGGAGCATTGGTGGCTGCAGTGTAGTATTTAGAAAGCAGAGTGTCTCATTAGGACTCCAGAATGATGATCCAGTCAAATGTTCAGTTGAAATTAACTCTTAAGTGCAGTGTCAAATTTGAAATGAGTTCTCTCCATCATGCATGCTCCAAAGTACAAATTCATTATAAAGCGAACCTGGGAATGATAGGCTGTAAAAAATTTGTAAGAAAAGGCTGGGCAAGTCAACATGAAATCAGCCAAAGTCCTGTTCCTTTAGTCAGCACATGTGGCAGCTCTCACCATCCACAGCTGGTCAATCTCAGGTTGAGCATCGAATAGAGGGGATCAGAATGATGATGGACACCTATTAGAAAACCAGGTGGAAAGCCTGAGGGACCATTAGTCATTCCCAGCTCCTTCTTTTAACCCTCTCAAATGTTAACCATGACATGCCATGAATGTTATTTTTTGTATTTGGAAGTGACGCCTTCACAGGAAGGTGAATGCTCTGTGTGGGTTGGACAACAACATAATATGTTGATCTATCAAGAAGCAAATGATTCTCTCTGAATAAAAAGTACTTAATAGAGAAAGTAGGTAGGATAAGGGATGGAAGTATGAAGCCTCCCGAGTTTAAATGATCAGGAATATAGGTTATTTTCATGTGAGCAGATCTTGAGGAAAGCATTAAAACAGCAGGTCCTGCAGAAATCAAGCGAAGCATTTCCAGTTTATAATTCTGCAGTGAAACTCCCTGTCCGGATGTCTGAGGGGGCATAACCTTGTTCAGTCGGGGGAGCCTTAAGGGCTTTCACATTCTTAAATGTGTTCTTAGGTTAATTTAATTTGGGGAATGTTCAGCATTGTTGTGGTGTCAGGATAGCTGCCTCCTTCAGGAAGCACTATAGAATAGAAGTAACACAAGGGAGCCAAATGCTGGAGGTAACGTCCTGCCACTCTGACAATACAGGATACTTTTGAATGGCAGGACATGAGGATTATGGCATGAAGTTCTTATTTTTTAATTGACTAATACCCTGGACAGTGTACTAGAAATGTTCCCATAAAGCCTTCGTTGAGATAGAAAGATATGAGGCAGCTGTGAGGCCTCACCTAACATGGTTGTACAAAACACACTTGCTACCTGCTGCGCTCTCTGCCTTCTCCTCCACCCCCAGTATAATCCATTGTGTCACTTAAGCTGTGACGGACCCCTGGCTCTGGTGATCAGGCACTGCCTGAGCTCCATGGCAGATCAGAGAGTGCACAGTCCTCTTCAGCTGACCCAGACTAACCACAGAGAGCCCTCAGAGACCCCAGTTGCATTATTTTGGCATACCAGCCCTACATTTGCATTCTGGAAGTAAGAGTGTGCACATCTGTATGTGTCCTGCAGAGTTTTAACACTTCTGTGTCTTACAGTGATGGGGAGGCTTTTGGAGGGAATCCCATGGTAGCTGGTTTCCAAGATGATCTGGATCTCGATGACAGAGTGCCCAGCAAACACTCACTGGCAACAGAACTTATACCAAGCAAAAATGTTATTTTGTCAAGTGAGGAGGAGACGGAAATGGAGGATGTTCCAGTCACCATCACGGCTGATGAAGACATTTACCTGGACCGAGAAGCACAATGGTATGAAGGAGTATAATCTAGTAGCTAAAGTGTGGAACTGGGGGTTGGGAGAGGTAGGTCTTTTTTCAGTCCTGCTATTGACTCTCTGTGACATTAAGCATCCCACTTAATAATATTGAGCCTGTTTCTTCAGTTGTAAAATGGGGCTGTCTCTGCCTTGCCTGGGGAGGCTGAAATTGCAGCAGCTCACAAACAGCACATTCTCTGATGGAAGGTGCTATTGAAATGCACAGAAGTATTGATCACCATCCAGATTAGTCAGTGTGATGAAACTGTAATGCACAGATGCCACCAAAGAGCTAACTTGATTGTCATTCCAAGCAATCCTTGCCCAGCGTGTGAGCACATCTTGAGGAGGGATTGGCCCCGCCTTCTTACAAAGTTTGAACAAGGGGAGTTGAGACATTTTTCATAGTGGGTGTGGCTGGGTCTCAAGCCTTGCTGCGTAGGGCACAGAGGGTTCTTATGATGCCTTCTGTGCAACAGCAAAGCAGCACATTGGCGTAAGGAAAGGCATTGCTACTCTTGCTGGAGAATGGAGCCCAGAGAATATTGTATAAATTGTGTGGAATGTGAAGTGTGCAGTCATTTAAATAATATAGCAGGGTTTGGCCCACAGTCAAATGCTTTAGTTTCGAGTGTCTGTGTTCTCAGAGACATCCAGGCTATCTTTCAGCTTTTGACTTACTGCCAGAAAGATTTCAGGGTCTGAATGCTGAGAATCAACTCTATAGGGCAGCGGTTCCCAACCGTTTCCAGATGGGGACCCATTTTGACAATTCAGGAAGAGTTGGTGACCCAGGGCAATTCAAAAATGGGGGGAGGAGGGAGGGCAGAGCCACCTGGGAAGACACTTGGTGACCCTTTTGAAATGTAATGGCGACCCATATTTGGGTCCCGACCCATAGGTTGGGAAACCCTGCTATAGAGCCTCATCACTGCTTACGTGCAGATTAGAGAAATCCCATAAATTCCACTTACTGGTGAGTTACTGTTAGTCACTTTGCTTTACTTGTGCAGTTCAAACCAAACCACAAAATTAAAGAGACAATATCCTGAATGCGACTAAGTCCACTTTCTTCCTCTTTGTTCAGTCCACTTCCATGCTCCAAATTCCTTGGAAGCAAGTATCAGAGGGGTAGCCGTGTTAGTCTGAATCTGCATAAACAACAAGAAGTCCTGTGGCACCTTATAGACTAACAGATATATTGGAGCATAAGCTTTCATGGGCAAAGACCCACTTCATCAGATACATCTGACGAAGTGGGTCTTTGCCCATGAAAGCTTATGCTCCAATATATCTGTTAGGGTATGTCTACACTACAAAGTTAATTCGAACTAACAGACGTTAGTTCGAATTAACTTTGATAGGCGCTACACATACAAACCGCTAGTTTGAACTTAATTCGAACTAGTGGAGCGCTTAATTCAAACTAGATAAACCTCATTCTACGAGGACTAACGCCTAGTTCGAATTAAGTAGTTCGAATTAAGGGCTGTGTAGCCACTTAATTCGAACTAGTGGGAGGCTGGCCCTCCCCAGCTTTCCCTGGTGGCCACTCTGGGCACCACCAGGGAAACTCGTCTGCCCCCCTCCTGGCCCCGGAGCCCTTAAAGGGGCACGGTCTGGCTACGGTCCCCGTGCCAGGTGCAAGCCTGCCAGCACCCAGCCAGCAGACCCTGCACCTGGCACGGCACGAGCCAGCCACCCGCTGCCACCCAGCCCTCCGCCTCTTCCCGGGACCAGGCTGGCGGCTCCCGGGAGCCTGCCCGGGTCCGCAAGAGGCGGGCGCCCACTTGGTCTAGTGCAGAGATCGTGGACCTCATCCACGACCTCTGCAGTAGGCACAGGAAAGTGGCCATCTAGGGCAGGAGAGCTGCCAGCCTGGCCACCCAGGAGCAGGTTTGCATGAAAATCAGGGTGGTCTATTGAGACCCCCGACCCTGAGCTTAGAATGGCCGTACTGGGTCAGGACTTCTCATTGTTCTTGGAGGCATGGTAGTCCTGCCTGGGTTTAAATCATTCTGTGTCTCTCAACTCTTGATTTTTCTCTCCCACACAAAGAATGCAGGCAAGGAATCTATATCCAATTCAAATTTCATTCTTCTATATCGGCTCCCGGCTCCCTGACCAACACCTTTGCTAGTTACCTGAGTTTAACCCCTTATTCGCCAGATGCTAGTCAGCACTTCTGTCAATTAAAACCCACATTCCTCTTTACTTTCCAGTGCTGCCTCTTTGGGAAGATCTGAACATGAAAATATTCATCTGTATGAAACCGGTTTCTAACAAAATCAGCTAGTTATGCTTCCTCCTTTCCTTATGACCAGGGAGGCCTCAACTATAATGGAGACAAAAGTTAATCCAATATTAATATTCTAATGCTCCTGCCGGTATCTGGCAGATCCATGCATCTTCCTTACTCCAGTGGTCTGACCCTCTGAAACAGCCCATTTGGTGCAGCTTAATTGTGTGATGCAACCCCTGCTGATGGGTCCAAAGTGAATGTATCTCTTTGTTTCCCTCACAAGCAGGCTCCTTGTGACTGAGTGGTCTCATAGTCCTTGCACAACTGGGATGTTCTGGGAGAGTTCCAAGCTCACCCTTTTGTGGTTAAGAGTTATAGCTGACAACCTGTTTCCTTTTTTTAAAGGTCCTGCAAAAATTCAGTGAGACCTCAAAAGGAAGCAGCTTCCACTAAAGCACCTGACCAGATGCCACCAGGCAGCTTACCTCTGCATTTTGGATCCGAGAGAAACAGCAGCACAAAGCTCCCCACAGATCTGCCAGCCACTGGAACTGCTGCTCCTACAGCTGCAGCATCAGTCCAGGTACAAGGGACTACTTCCCAGAACAAGGACTCAGTTTCCAAACCAAAGGGAAGCAAAGAAGAAAAGCCAGTGGAGTCTGACAGCGATCGGGAGGGACCAATAGCCACTCAGATGCTCTCATTTGTGATGGATGACCCGGACTTTGAAAGCGAGGAGTCTGACAGCCAAAGGAAGAAAGTGGTAAATAAGCTCAGCCTAGAGCAACAGTGGAATGATGAGCACTCTTGTCTGATCTCCCAGTATCCCAAAAGCAGCAACTTCAGGTTAAGAGCTAGAAGATCTGAAGAGCATATTGGTCAAATATAGACCACTAATGATCTTCTCATGGTTGAAGTTGAATGGTGGCATGGCTCACAGTTGCAGTTCTATGTATACAGATTATTTTCAGCAACTGCAGATAAGCATGGAGCTCAGGCAGCCATATGGAACGTGTGAAACCCAAAAGCTGAGGATTTTTCATCTGGAGTTTGGTGTCCTAAAGCGGAGGGAAAAAATGGGGAAAGGGAAGGGACAGAGTGAATGTGTATGTAGAGTTCCTTGATTTTAACCCAAGAATTAACAGGGCATGGTGAAGTTCAGCATTGAATGCTTACTTGGCAAAGCCTGTTGAAGCCCCAAATGCCTTGAGAGTGGTAGTCCAACAGACAGCTAAAGTTGGGGTAGCCACAGCATGTCCTCAGCATTCACAAGGCTACAGCTGCACAACTTCACTATAGATACAAACTGCAAAGGTTGCCCTGAGAGAAGGAAGCCCCTGGCATCTCTCCTGGGTCTTCCTCCATATTAAACACTAGAAGACTTACCTGGTATTACCTGGGTCCTTCAAGATAAGGAGCTGGCAATGTGTGTGTGGGGGGGGAAGGGAAGGTGCAGGAGTCAGGGCAGGGCCTTGGGGATGCAAGGAGGGACAGGGTAGGAGATTGGGGCCTGGAAAGGATGTGAGAGTGAGGGTTAGGGCGTGAGGAGGAGCTCAGGGCAGGGCATCCCATTCAGTGGAGCTTTGTCCCCAACCATGAGGGGCCTTCTCTCCCCGCTTCTCGGTGCTGCACTAAAGGGTGTGGGGTAGGCGGGCTACTTACCCAGTGTGGGGGCAGGCAAGACGGCAAGTCCCAGACCTTGTGGTCACTCTCTTGGTTGTGTGGGTGCTCCCCAGTGGGTACTCTGCATATAGCGCTCTCCTGTGGGTTTGTTGCCCCCAGTGGCCAATCTTTCTATGCTCCTTCCTTTCCATATTATGGAAAACAGTTCCATGCAAGGCAAATCCCATTTTCTTGGAACAACCAAACCCTGACCTTGCTTTAAGTTAGGAGAAGAGGAAGCCGCCTACTAAATTTGGTGGTCCTAGCTTTTACTGTTTTGGAGGCGTTCTTGAACAAACAGACTCATAAACGGACAGACAGATGCACATTTCTAAAAAAAATAGATGAGGGTATTCAGTGAATTCTTTGGGATCTTAGCAGTTTGCTACTGTGGCTTTTACTTCATAAATTCTGGGTGTCCCTGCCTTAGATAGTTCACAGTTAGAACCATTAGGCCCATTTGCACAGAAACAACTAGCCATGCTTTTATGTGGAAAGAAGCCCTTGTGCTTGCAGACAAGGGCTGTGTAATGAGCCAGGAAGTGTAGAGCGCTCCTATAAAGTTGGTTTGATGTGTTCATCTTGCTCCTTGGTTGTATGGGGAGCATCAGTATCTTAGTTTCTGCATGTCCTTGGCCGTGGATCGTACTGGTCTCGTTTTGTGACACTCCATTCCAAGCATTTCATTTCTCAGCAAGGTTATGACTCCATGTTCCGGCTTACACAGCAGGATTTGCTGGGAAGTGCTGCAGTGTCATGGAAATATCCCTCCATAGAAAAACTCTTTTGCAGGGCAGTGTGTGGCCAGGTTGAGCAGGGAAAGCAGCTGTGCCCCCCTCCAGGAACAGAGAGAGGCTTCATGCAAGGCTGGAAAGGCAGTTCGGCAAGAGGCGGGTCACATTTGGCCTAGTGGTAGGAGTCCCGTGAGGGAAAGAAGTTAACTCCTTTCAATATCAAGTGACAAACCTGGTGAGACCAGGATAGGGGCATAGCTTTCTTCTTTCCCCTCTTGCATGGTGAGAGGAGCCTTCTGAGGCTTTACATGGCCCTTGCAAATTCCCAGCTTTTAGCCTCTATCACAGGAGATGCAGTTCCCTCTTTCCTTCAACGGAGGGGTTTGCTCCAGTCCAGTGACATGCTTTCCCTGCCTTTTGACCCCACGTGGCCCAGATTTCCCTCTGTGACTATGCCAGGGCACAGTATAGGTTTGAGCCCGTTGTATTTGAAGGTTTTCCATTAGAGTAATTGGTAAGCCTGATGCAGCTGAGGATCATGTTTAATCCCACAGCACCGAGAGTTTAGCCTTTTCAGCCCAAATGTTAGCACCACAGGGAATTTCACCCCAGAGCTGCGGTTCCAGTGCTATCTGGGCAATTCCAGCATGGAATGAAATCCTGAAACTAACTCAGTTCTGGGGATAGTAGAACCCTTTTAGAGGCCAGAAATGTATCCTAAGTGTAGGGGAAATGGGGATTTGCTTGAGTGATCAGTTTATACTCATTGGTAGTGAAGATTGGGTACATGATGTCTTTTATTCATTCTCTAGAGTGAGTTCCCTGTCCGAGAAGACCCCTCTGATGTCTCCGAGGAAGACACCTCTTTGACAAAGCCTCCACAGCCCGTGAAGTCTACAATTCGCTCCTTCAAGCTGAAGAATAACTCTGATCTCTTTGGCTTGGGTTTGGAAGAAACAGGCCCCAAAGGGACCAGTGACGAAGGTAAAAGTTAGGTGGTCATATGTCTGAGCTGCTGGATTTTTCATTGTCCTGAATAGGTCCAATGTTAAATCAATTTTGCATTAGATAAAGCAACCCCAACTTGACCCAGCTGTGCATCCTATGTGAGCATGTAATGAGCTTTGACAAAGCATAATTAACTTTCACTTTCTCTCACCTCTGCCCTGACTAACCTCAGCTGGGGAAGCCCTTGCTCTTGTCTTGGGAAGACTGCTGTGCTTTTTCCTGCCCTGCTGGAAGCAAGAGCACTTCTTGGGAGCCTTTTCTGGAGATTTTCTGTCCAACTTAGCATGCTTAAAAATTGGTACCCACTGCCATGGTACTGGAGCATGAAGGGCTTGGAGTTGTGCATTTGTTGTTCCAAGTCTGAGCACTTGGGGCTATTGCTAACTGTCACTTTTTAGGAATGGTGTATGTGGAGCAGTACGTCTAGCATGCTGGGTATTATTGTAGATCCTCCCCATCCTGAGATCCAATCAGAGCTTATACAGCGAGGTTTCTGTGGTTGTATTGGTGTTACCACATCGCTGCTGCCTGTTCATCTGCTTGCAAAGTAAATGGAATGATGAAACATTAAAACTGCAGGCATGGGGAGGGAGCTGTAAAAGGTGTACAAGGGATTTGACATTGATTAGTTCTAAAATTATAACTAAGATGTCAAAACCTATCCAAGCTCCATCAGCCTGTTATCTTCTGTATCAGCATCACCCAGCTGGCAGGGACTCACTCTCCAGAGGCCACAGTCAGTAACTCACATTTCATTTAGTGCTTTTAACCCTTTGACTCCCGTGAACCTGTGCTTCCCACTTATGTTTGGGTCTGATGAATTACTGACAATGATGGAAGAGACCAGGTGTCATATCCGTTGGTGCTGACCTATGAGGTATAAGTGACTTGAGTGGACAAAATTGCACTTCAGTGACTGTTTTCTCCTCTATAGTGGAGGTAGGTAACTGCTTACCTGCCCCATGAGATCCATTCTGTCAGCCCCTTTGTTCAATGCATATACAGTGCCAGAAGGGCAGAAGGTGAAATGATCTAGACTTGTGGTGCTATCGGTAAATGGGCATATCTTTCAGACCCAGATCATAGAATCATAGAACCATAGAGCTGAAAGAGACCTCAGAAGGTCATCACGTCCAGCCCCCTGCTCTAGGGGGTGCCATTTTGAGGCACTTGGAAGAGAGGAAAGTGATTAGGAATAGTCAGCATGGATACACAAAGGGAAAGTTGTGCCTGACCAATCTGATTAGCTTCTATGGTGAGGTAACTGGCTCTGTGGACGTGGGAAAGTCAGTGGATGTGATATACCTTGACTTTAGCAAGGCTTTTGATACGGTCTCCCACAATATTCTTGCTAGCAAGTTAAGGCAATGTGGATTGGATAAATGGACAGTAAGATGGATAGAAAGCTGGCTAGAAGGCCGGGCCCAGCAGGTAGTGATCAACGGCTCGATGTCAGGATGGTGGTCGGTTTCTAGCGGAGTGCCCCAAGGTTCAGTTCTAGGACCGGTTTTGTTCAATATCTTTATTAATGACCTGGATGAGGGGATGGATTGCACCCTCAGCAAGTTGATGGATGACACTAAGCTAGGGGGAGAGGTAGATACGCTTGAGGGCAGAGATAGGGTACAGAATGACTTAGACAAATTGGAGGATTGGGTCACAAGAAATCTGATGAGGTTCAACAAGGACAAGTGTAGAGTCCTGCACTTGGGACAGAAGAATCCCAAGCATAGTTACAGGCTGGGGACCAACCAGCTAAGTAGTAGTTCTGCAGAAAAGGACCTGGGGGTTATAGTGGATGAGAAGCTGGATATGAGTCAACAGTGTGCCCTTGTAGCCAAGAAGGCTAATGGCATATTAGGTTGCATTAGGAGGAGCATTGCCAGCAGATCCAGAGATGTGATTATTCCCCTTTATTCGGCTCTGGTGAGGCCACATCTGGAGTATTGTGTCCAGTTCTGGGGCCCCCCACTACAAAAAGGATGTGGACGCATGGGAGAGGGTCCAGCGGAGGGCAACCAAAATGATTAGGGGGCTGGAGCACATGACCTATGAGGACTGTCTGAGGGAGTTGGGTCTGTTAGTCTGCAGAAGCGAAGAGTGAGGGGGGATTTGATAGCAGCCTTCAACTTCCTGAAGGGAGGTTCCAAAAGGATGGAGAGAGGCTGTTCTCAGTAGTGACAGATGGCAGAACAAGGAGCAATGGTCTCAAGTTGTGGTGGGAGAGGTCCAGGTTGGATATTAGGAAAAACTAATTCACTAGGAGGGTAGTGAAGCACTGGAATGGGTTACCTAAGGAAGTAGTGGAGTCTCCATCCCTAGAGGTGTTTAAGTCTTGGCTTGACAAAGCCCTGGCCGGGTTGATTTAGTTGGGATTGGTCCTGTCTAGAGCAGGGGGCTGGACTTGATGACCTTCTGAGGTCTCTTCCATCTCTGTGATTCTATGATTCTAAGACATTGCTGGCATCACAGAAACTTGGTGGGATAATACACGATTGGAATGTTTGTATGGAAGGGTACAGCTTGCTCAAGAAGGATAGACAGGGAAAAAAGGGAGGAGGTGTTGCCTTATATATTAAAAATGAACACACTTGGAGTGAGGTGGAGATGGACATAGGAAACGAAAGTGTTGAGAGTCTCTGAGTTAGGCTAAAAGGGGTTAAAAACAAGGGTGATGTCATGCTAGGAGTCTACTACAGGCCACCTACCCAGGTGGAAGACGTGGATGAGACTTTTTTTAAACAACTAACAATATCATCCAAAGCCCAAGATTAGGTGGTGATGAGGGACTTCAGCTATCCAGATATATGTTGGGAAAATAACCCAGCAGGTCACAGACTGTCCAATAAGTTTTTGGACTGCATTGGAGACAACTTTTTATTTCAGAAGGTTGAAAAAGCTACCGGGAGGAAGCTGTTCTAGATTTGATCCTAACAAATAGGGAGGAACTGGTTGAGAATTTGAAAGTGGAAGGCAGCTTGGGTGAAAGTGATCATAAAATCATAGAGTTCACAATTCTAAGGAAGGGTAGAAGGGTTCAGCAAAATACAGAAAATGGATTTCGGGAAGGCGGATTTTGGTAAGCTCAGAGAGCTTAAGGTCAAGACTGAGGGAAAAAACAACCAAGGAGAGTTGGCAGTTTTTCAAAGGGACATAATTAAGCGCCCTAAAGGAAGCTATTCCGCTTGGTCAGAAAGAAAATATGGCAAAAGACCGCCTTGGCTTAACCATGAGATCTTGCATGAACTAAAAATATAAAAGGAGTCATATAAAAAATGGAAAGTAGGACAAATTACCAAGGATGAATATAGGCAAACAGCACAGGAATGCAGGTGCAAGATTAGAAAGGCAAAGGCACAAAATGAACTCAAACTAGCTATGGGAATAAAGGGAAACAAGGAGACTTTTTGTAAATACATTAGAAGCAAGAGGAAGACCAAGGACAGGGTAGGTAGACCCACTGGTCAGTGAGGAGGGAGAAACAGTAACAGGAAACTTGGAAATGGCAGAGATGCTCAATGACTTCTTTGTTTCGGTCTTTACCGAGAAGTCTGTAGGAATGCCTAACATAGTGAATGCTAGTGGGAAGGGGATAATTTTAGAAGGTAAAATAAAAAAAAGAACAAGTTAAAAATCACCTAGAAAAGTTAGATGCCTGCAAGTCACCAGGTCCTGATGAAATGCACCTAGAATACTCAAGGAGCTGATAGAGGAGGTATCTGAGCCTCTAGCTATCATCTTTGGAAAATCATGGGAGACAGGAGAGATTCCAGAAGACTGGAAAAGGGCAAATATAGTGCCCATCTATAAAAAGGGAAATAAGAACCCAGGAAGCTACAGACCAGTTAGTTTAACTTCTGTGCCAGGGAAGATAATGGAGCAAGTAATTAAATCATCTGTAAACACTTGGAAGGTGGCAAGGTGATGGGGAACAGCCAGCATGGGTTTGTAAAGAACAAATCATGTCAAACCAATCTGATAGCTTTCTTTGATAGGATAACGAGTCTTGTGGATAAGGGAGAAGCGATGGATGTGGTATACCTAGACGTTAGTAAGGCATTTGATACTGTCTCGCATGATATTCTTATCAATAAACTAGGCAAATACAACTTAGATGGGGCTACTATAAGGTGAGTGCATAACTGGCTGGATAACCGTACTCAGAGAGTAGTTATTAATGGTTCACAATCCTGCTGGAAAGGTATAACAAGTGGGGTTCCGCAGGGGTCTGTTTTGGGACCGGCTCTGTTCAATATCTTCATCAACGATTTAGATATTGGCATAGAAAGTATGCTTATTAAGTTTGCAGATGATACCGAGCTGGGAGGGGTTGCGACTGCTCTGGAGGATAGGGTCATGATTCAAAATGATCTGGAGAAATGGTCGGAGGCAAACAGGATGAAGTTTAATAAAGACAAATACAAAGTGCTCCAGTTAGGAAGGAACAATCAGATTCACACATACAGAATGGGAAGCGACTGTCTAGAAAGGAGTGTGGCAGAAAGGGATCTAGGGGTTATAGTGGACCACAAGCTGAATATGAGTCAGCAGTGTGATGCTGTTGCAAAGAAAGCAAACATGATTCTGGGATGCATTAACAGGTGTGTTGTGAGCAAGACACGAGAAGTCATTCTTCCGCTCTACTCTGCGCTGGTTAGGCCTCAGTTGGGCTGTGTCTACACTGGCACCCTTTTCCGTAAAAGGGATGCTAATGAGACACTTCGGAGTTGCAAATTCCGCGGGGGATTTAAATATCCCCCGCGGCATTTGCATGAACATGGCTGCCGCTTTTTTCCGGCTCGGGGTTTTGCTGGAGAAAAGCGCCAGTCTAGACGGGATCTTGCGGAAAATAAGCCCTTTTCCGGAAGATCCCTTATTCCTACTTGAATACTTCCCAAGCTGAAGTCCCTCCCTTGAAAGTAGGAATAAGGGATCTTCCGGAAAAGGACTTATTTTCCACAAGATCCCGTCTAGACTGGCACTTTTCTCCGGCAAAACCCCGAGCCGGAAAAAAGCGGCAGCCATCTTCATGCAAATGCCGCGGGGGATATTTAAATCCCCCACGGAATTTGCAATTCCGAAATGTCTCATTAGCATCCCTTTTACGGAAAAGGGTGCCAGTGTAGACACAGCCTTGGAGTATTGTGTCCAGTTCTGGGCCCGCATTTCAAGAATGATGTGCAGAAATTGGAGAGGGTCCAGAAAAGAGCAACAAGAATGATTAAAGGTCTAGAGAACGTGACCTATGAAGGAAGGCTGAAGGAACTGGGTTTGTTTAGTTTGGAAAAGAGAAGATTGAGGAGGGACATGATAGCAGTTTTCAGGTATCTAAAAGGGTTTCATAAGGAGAAGGGAGAAAACTTGTTCATCTTGGCCTCTGAGGATAGAACAAGAAGCAATGGGCTTAAACTGCAGCAAGGGAGGTTTAGGTTGGACATTAGGAAAAAGTTCCTAACTGTCAGGGTGGTCAAACACTGGAGTACATTGCCCAGGGAGGTTGTGGAATCTCCGTCTCTGGAGATATTTAAGAGCAGGTTAGATAAATGTCTTTCAGGGATGGTCTAGACAGTATTTGGTCCTGCCATGAGGGCAGGGGACTGGACTCGATGACCTCTCGAGGTCCCTTCCTGTCCTAGTATTCTATGATTCTATGAATGGGAGCTGTTGGAAGCCGTGCTCTGGGCCCACACCACTTATTACCCAACCCCACATTTCGGTGATGTCAGTCATCGAGTACATGTTAGTGTTTGAACATGTGCCCAGAGACTTAGTAGTGGGCATAGCTTTATAATTGTAGAGTAAAAAACAGCCCTACATTTGTAGCTATCTTCATGCTAAAATTTCTGGGCAAGAAGCTGGTTTCTTCGTGCCATTCACTTTAGTGACATGCATCAGGAAGGATGTCCCTTCCCTTCAGCTCTGATGTACCATATACAGTTTCCTCTTTAGCAGCAAGAGAGCAGAACTTTTTAGTAGAAAGTGCATTGTTAGCCATTTAATTTTGCTAGAGAACTATTTTTTGGGTTTTTTTGTTTGAACAGATAAAGAAAAACATCCTTCCAAGGAGAAAAAGAAGAAAAAAAAGAAGAGCAAAGAGGTACAGCTTCATTCCGTGATATAACTCCATGAGCATCTTTTCTGCCAGTCACACAGAGGAGGGCAATTGCAGCTGGCTTTCATAGTGACTCATTTCTCTTCCATATTCCATCACCAGTGAGGCAAGGGGATCTATAGTCCCTCAGCCTCCAAGCTAGTAGCCATTGGTTAAATCACTGATATTATATAGCATAAGGTTAGATTGTACAGAGCCTGCATAAAGAAAAAATAGCTTTTGTGCTATCTATCAGTTCAGCAGTGCCCAAGAAAGAATAAATCTTAAGAGCTAACCATAGATCATCAGCTGATTTGTTCTTCAGTGAGTGCATCAGACCTAAACTTTCCCAGCTCTGGGTTGCTCGAAAGCTTGTCACTCATACCAACAAGTTGGTTCTTATAAAAAAAAAAAAAAATATTACCATGCCCACCTTGTTTTTTTTAACTTTTGGTTTTCTGACTAGCCATCCTTATGTGACAGGACTCCTATTGCAACCCAAATTTTGCTTCACATGCTCTCAATCTATGACAGCAGCTGGGTCTGTCATTGGTAACCGCACCTCTTCTAGATATTGGATTTAATTCCTTCCATACAATTCCCATAATAGATAGGCTTCCTTCCCTGGGTCACACTTTCAGAATGATACATGATGGGTTACTGATACCAGTGGAAAGAAGCTTTTTTTGATTGCCTTCTCATTTTGCAGGAAGAAGAGAAATCTGTGAAGAAGAAAAGCAAACACAAGAAGTGCAAGGAGAAGGAAGAGAGCAAAGATGAGAAGAAAAAAAAGAAAAGAAACAAAGAGAAAAACAATGAGATAGATGAACTGGAGGCTTTTCTGGGAGGAGGAGCCAGCACCACCAAGCAGCAAGGGGGCGGGGACTATGAGGAGCTGTAGACTTTCAATGTGTACAATCAGCGGACTCCACTGGTGGCTGCCACCAGCTTTCTGTATGAGCCATGCCAGGATGGGTATACATGTGTAAAGCTTTGGCTGTCTGCTGTAGGTACTGTTGAAACAGAGATGGTGGAACAAACAAGCTTTACATCTGTGTGTGCTATTGTGGAGCAGTCATTGTGTGGCAAGAAAGCACAGCCATGGTATACTTGAGGAAGAGTAAGGTCATGGTACGGGATTGTGGCAATCTGTTCTCATTCCCCCTACCACTGTCTAGCCCTCTTTATGTTCTCCAGAGCATTCCAATCTGGTATTGGCAGGGTGTGGGGAAGGAGAGGTGGTGGACCTGCTACCACCCCCACCCCAGCATGTTCCACTGCTGCACCCCTGAAATTCCTATTTTAATAAATACATGAAAGCAGCAATACAGGCCATTTGAATGCTTCGTGCTGTCACCTTGTCGATAATCAAGTCTTTAACTTTTTATCCTTCCTATTTTTTTAATGAGAAAGATGTTATTGACCTTTGCCCCATAAAGCAATCAACACACTTTAAATTAGCAAAATATCTTCTTGTACAGGTTGTAATGAAGCAGCTTCAGGGCCAGAAATAAGAGTGAGTATAACTTGGGAATCTTTCTGCACAGCAGCATATTTTAATCACTGGTGCTCCTTTTGGAATCCATGAAGCCCCATTGATTCCCATACAGGTGAGTCACTGTGCAGTTGGGAAGACAATGCTAAGTTACCTTTTACAAAAGAGAAAAATTGATACTTATTTCCTAGTGTGGCTAGCAGCCCCCTCCTACAGCACCTCTCAGGGATATGACTACTGAAGAGAAGTGGAGTTACCAGTATTTCAGGAGTGTTTACAGAAATTTGTTAATATGGGGAGGCGTTTACTTCTCAGGGCATGCTGTAAAACAATAGCTGCCTCTGCACCAAATGGGGAAACCACTTGAGCTGGGAAAAGCGTCCTTCAGGTTATGCAGATACTGAAAACCAGGTTTGCTAGATCACCTAGCAGCTAGTGCAAGGCTCTTCCTTGCCCAGAGAAGAGTGCAGAACCTCCTCTTGTCACTCCTCTTGTGAGTTTTGAATGCCTTTTAATTTTGGCTCTGATCTCAAAGAACCATGTATCAGTGCAGGCTCAGCAGTAAGGATTATGGATGGTTATTGATACTCTTTCTGCCATTCATGCCTTTCACTGTCTTGGTGAGTGTCCCCCTCCCACCCTGTCTTTAAAGATCCTGTTAATATTCTGAACCCTATTGTGTTGTATTCCCTCCAAGGCTCATCCCTGGGAAGCCCATTCACATTTTTGTGCATTTATTAAATAGTCCTTTTGCGTGTGTGTTGTTTTTATCCTTTAAGTTGTAAAAGGTAGCCTGTTTGAAGGAAACTACATTAAATCCAAGCTTGGATTTCCTTCCATTTCCCCTTTCAGAGGGAAACTGCTTTGGATCCATCCTCCACTTCAGGGTTGCCTTGTACTATAGATAATTGCTCCATTTCCCCCCTAAGAAATGCACTTGTAACTTTCTATATATAACAAACTGGGGTATTGCTGCGTGAGCAGTTTCATTCCAGGTACATTTTCCATTAGCGGTTGCCTGGTTTTGTTTTATGTGACACTTTGGAGAATTTGCATGGGACATTTCAAATTTCACATACCAGGGAGAAATATCAGAATGCAAATCAGTTTGCAGCCTCTGCTCCAAAAAGGAAACAAGACATTTGCACTACAGCTGACAAAGTGTTTCTGAAAGTGCTTCTGCTCTGTAAAGATTTTAGATCATGTTACATTTTTCATTGAAAAATCTCATGCACTCCATTCTGACTATAAAGCTCTCTTGTACACAACTGCCTCTGTACTTTTCCTTATGCACACAGCTTGATCACTGCAGCACCTGCTTGAACTCCAGAGACAGCCTGAACTTTCAGGACAGTTTCACAAAGGGGCCAAGGATTTCAACCCTTTCTGATTACTTTGTTTCCTTAAAGGGAACCTCTCAGTGACAAACCACAGCTTTAAAAAATTTGTTGTATCTAGTAAATATTACAAGAAGATAGTTAAAATTGAAAACTTAAATTCTGAATTCCTTACCCCTCCTATGGCTTGATCATATATTCCATTTGTTGCCTAGGCCAAGGACACTAGAGCCATTGGTTTTGTTCCTGTTTATAGTCACTTTCTAAATGGTTTCACTTCCTCAGCTAGCACAAGGCTACAGCATGTCTGTAAATCTCATCAACATATTCTTGCTGTACTATGTCATTTTGGGGGGAATGGCGGGGAAAATTCTAGTGATTTTTCCCAAACCCTCACATTGGCCAAAATTTGACTGCCATGGTCCCTTCAATATTCCTGATGGCCAGGATTTCTCAGCCCACAATACAGTCGGCACTAGAATGGCTGAAACAAAGAACAGTAATGGGAGTCATTGCTTTCCTAAACAGTCCTTGAAAGAAGAAAAGGGTTATAAGAGCTCCTTCCCCCTCCCCTAAGCCATATGCACATCCCCCTCTGACGCAGCTTTGAGGAAAGCTGGCCTTGTTAATGATTTGAGATCAGGGTTCATTTCTGGTCTCTGCTGCATTGATCTGAACCTCAGTTCTTGCTCTGTTGTGTGAGCATGCTTGTTCTTCATGGGGAAGATGAGGATCAATGCTGAGCCATATATTCATGAGACTATGATGAATGCAGCCTCAGGATAGCCTGAACACTAGTGTGCCATGCACTTGCATTGGGTGGCCAGACAGAGAAGCACCACTGTGAAACTATATTGCTGACAGGATTGTTCCACTCTAACAAGGTGCAGTGGCCCATATAAATCCCTTTCCCCCGTTCTTTGAGTGTGTGTCCAGGAAATGCCCCAGCTAGCAGTGGCCAGAAGCAGTTAATCTGTGGATTTGGCTTCCTCTGAAAATTGGTTTCTGCAAATTCAGAGTATGCAGCCTTTGAGTAAACCAAGTATAGAGTAACCATGTGTGTTAGTATGGAAGTTTCTACAGGAGCTCATTGACTCCAGCTCTGTTTCTGTATTTATAGACTCATAGACTTCAAGGTCAGAAGGGACCATTATGATCATCTAGTCTGACCCCCTGCACAGTGCAGGCCACAGAATCTCACCCACCCCTCCTAGAATAATCCTCTCACCTATATCTCAGATATTGAAGCCTTCAAATACTTTGAAGACCCCAAGATGCAGAGAATCCTCCAGCTGTGATCTGTACCCCATGCTACAGAGGAAGGCGAAAAACCTCCAGGGCCTCTGCCAATCTACCCTGGAGGAAAATTCCTTCCCGACCCCAAATATGGTGATCAGCTAAACCCTGAGCATGTGGGCAAGACTCATCAGCCAGACACCCAGAAAGTTCTCTATAGTAACTCCTATCATCCCTCCATTGACCTATTCCCACTGATAACGAATGGTCAATTAGTTACCAAGATCATGTTATCTCATCAAACCATCCCCTTCCTAAACCCATCTAGTTTAATCTTGAAACCAGATAGATCTTTTGCCCCCGCTACTTCCCTTGGAAGGCTGTTTTTCAGGAGGTGCCAATCCATTTGATTTGGGGATGGCTGGTAAACACAATCAGCCAACTCATGGCTGATAGAGACAGCAATTTCTTAGATCCAAAGCTGCCCCAGGTTGCAAGTGGATCATGTCTCATAAATTGCTGTAAGTTCATTTGTTGTTAAACTCTACAGTGTAGCACTATCTGTTTGTAGCATGTAAATTTAAATGGCAAATTTTCTAAGTGGCTCGTCAGGTGTTCTGTAAGTTTTATCTACCTGTTACTTGCTGCTGATGGGCTCGCATAGCATAAAACCTCACTCTACAATTTCCCTGCCCTCCATGTCACCGCTTCATTTAGAAACAACAGGGGGTTTGACACACTACCTTAAAATCAGACGTTGGTCTCCACTGAAGAGCTTGTATTCCAGCATAGGCAGATGGTTAGATAGTACAGAATGAATGTTAGGGCAACTGGGCATAAAGTCCTACTGAAGCAAGAACTGAGGTGCTTTGTTTCCACCTACCATATCTTCCTAATAAAAAATGGGTCAAGAGCCACTGGACCTATTCGGCTTTTTGGCTACCTGAGCTGCTGCTGAGAAGATTGTTGCATTTCTGTAGACGAGGAAGTGCTCCCCATAGAACTTGTAAAGTCCTCTGCAAGTAATGGTAACAGAGAAAATAGGGGAGCAAGTGTCCACTCCAGGGATGTTAAATATCGATTAATTGACTAGTCAAGAAACCACATGAACTCTTATTGGTTAGTTGACTATTCTGTAGTCTCTGGGGGCGGGGCCAGCAGTCAGTGTGCCACTACCGAGGAGCTCCCTGCAACTCTGTGCTGCTGCCTCTGCATCAGAGGCAGCAGCATGGGTGCCAGGCAGGCAATGGTATATGAGGGGAGTTAGTTTAAAAAACAGCTCCCCTCGTGGACTGGCTGCCTGTTGCCCTGTGCTGCTGCCTCTGATAAAGAGGCAACAGCACGGGGTGGCTATAGCCCCTGTTTGGGGGTGTGTGTGCAGTGTCTGAGCTCCTGGACCCCGGCACAAGCTGGAACTGAGCTGGCTGGCTCCTAATACTCTTTAAATGCATAGCCACAGCAGGGGGAGGTCCTGGAACTGTTGCAAGCCAGGACGGAGCTGGGCTGCTGGCCAGCCTGCTAAAAAAATTGCTGGTGGAAGAGGGGAGGGAAATGAGTGTAGTCTATAGCATTAATCTATAAGCTTTACTTATTGGTTAATCGACGACACTATTACATCCCCAGTCTACTCCAAAAGCATGTTCCAATATGGAATCTTATTAGCAGCTGAAGGTTGGAGTATATTGGGATGCTAATTTTCCTAGACTTGCAATAAGGCTTTATTTTTTAATTATTTTCATGAGGTTTCCAAGTGCTATATGTTGTTAGTAGTACACTAGCCCCCAAAATCCTGAGTCAGGATTCAGGGATCTTTTTTTTTTCTTTCTGCCCTTAAACACACATGCCAACAGAGTTCCTGCACTAGAAAGGCACTAAGTTTGGATCCTGTTACTTGAAGTTGCTGGCAAGAACTCCAGTGTTGGTGTATCAGTGAGACAGGTCAAGCTGCAGGGACAGGAAGTCTGCTAAGCAATCAATGGGGCCACTGGATGGTCAAGATGCTAAAAGAGCAGTAAGGTCATAGCCGAGAAACTAAATGGATTCTTTGCATTGGTCTTCATGGCTGAGGATGGGCGCTTCCCAAACGTGAGCCATCTCTTTTTAATGTGACCAGATTAAGTATCGTGTAATTGACTAATCGAATAGTCGATAAGGTGCCAAGGCTGTTGCTACACTTCAAAGGCAAAAGCACTGAAGCCCAGGGTCAGCTGGGGATTCCCCAGCTGATCCCAGGCTCCATGCTGTGCTGCCCCTTTGAAATACCACTAGAAGCCTAACACTAGGCTCCCCACGACATTCAAAGTGGCAGTGCTGCATGGAGCAGCTTGATAGAGGCATTGGGCGAAGGGGGGGTGGGGGAAGAGACTAGTCAACTATCCTGTTGACTATCCGATAAGCATTTGCTTATCAGATAGTCAATTAGTCCTTATCATCCGTAGACCAGATCTGAGGAACTGTCCCAGATTGAAGTATCATTAGAGAAAGTTTTGGAACAAATTGATAAACTAAACAGTAACAAGTCACCAGGACCAGATAGCATTCACCCAAGAATTCTGAAAACTCAAATGTGAAATTACAAAACTACTTAACTGTGGTTTGTAACCTATCCTTTAAAATCAGCCTTTTTCCCAAATGACAGAGGATAGTTCATAAGACACCAATTTTTGAGCAATCCTGGCAATTACAGGCTGGTAACTCTAACTTCAGTTCTGGGTGAGTTGGTTGAAATTTGAGTAAAGAACACAATTGTCAGACATGTGGATGAACATAATTTGTTGGGTAAGAGGCAACAGGATTCTATAAAGAAAAATCATGCCTTGCCAATCTGCTAGAATTCTTTGAGGCAGTCAACAAGCATGGAGACAAAAGGATCCAGTGTATATAGTGTACAGGCAGTCCCTGGGTTACATACAAGATAGGGACTATAGGTTTGTTCTTAAGTTGAATTTGTATGTAAGTCGGAACTGGCTCCAGATTCAGCCGCTGCTGCTGAAACTAACCAGGGGCTGACTACAGGAAGCCGGAGGCAGAATTGCTCTGCCCCCAGCTTCCTGAAATCAGCCACTGATCAGTTTCAACAGCGGCTGACTCTGGAGCCTGGGACAGAACAGCTGGGCTGCCAGGTAGGTCTCTGCAGGACCAACCCGGCAGCACCCCAGCTGCTCTACCCCAGGGTCCACAACAAAAGCCTGGTCTTCTGGGGCGGGGGGCGCACTAGCTGCGCCCCCCCCCAGCAGACCAAGGACACGGGGAGCAAAGCCGCAGCGGCGGCGGGGTGCCACGCCTCTGAGGCTTTGCTCCGGGTGTCCCTGGTCTGCTGGAGACGGTCCCCAGCAGACCAGGAACACCCGGAGCAAAGCCGGAGAGGCGGAGGGGTCCCGTGCCTCTGAGGCTTTGCTCTGGCAAAGCCGGGGAGGCGCGGGACTCCACCGCCGCTGCGGCTTTGCTCCCGGTGCCTCTGGTCTGCTGGGGACCGTCTCCAGCAGACCAGGGACACCAGGAGCAAAGCCGCAGCGGCGGCGGAGTCCTGCGCCTCCCCGGCTTTGCCAGAGCAAAGCTCTGAGGCGCGGGACCCCTCCGCCTCTCCGGCTTTGCTCCAGGTGTCTCTGGTCTGCTGGAGACGGTCCCCAACAGACATGGGGCACCCGAAGCAGCTTTTCTCGCCCCGGAGGTCGAGGTGGCAGGACCGCTGTGCTCTGGGCGGTCCCGCTGCCTGCAAGCTCCGGGGCGAGAGAGCCCCGTTCGTAAGTGCGGATCTGACATAAGTCGGATCCGCGTAACTCGGGGACTGCCTGTACTTAGATTTCCAGAAAGCCTTTTACAAAGTCTCTCACCAAAGGTTCTTAAGCAAAGTAAGCTGTCTTTGGATAAGAGAAAAGGTTCTCTCATAGACTGATACCTGGTTAAAATATAGGAACAAAGGGTAGGAATAAATGGTCTGTTTCAGAACGGAGAAAGGTGTGCCAACTAGTGGTGTGCCCCAGGGGTCTGTACTGAGACCAGTCCACAGATTGTATACAACATATTCATAAACGATCTGGGGAAAAGGGTCAACAGATGATAACATTTGCAGCTGATACTAAACTGCTCAAGATAGCTAAGTCCAAAGCAGACTGCAAGGAGCTTTAAAAAGATCTCACAAAAACTAGGTGACAGGGCAACAAAATAGCAGATGAAATTCAATATTGATAAATGCAAAATAATGCACATTGGAAAACATGACCCCAACTATTCATATAAATGATGGGGATTGAAATGTGCTGTTACCACTCAAGAAAGATCTCTGAGCCATTGTCTAGTTCTCTGAATGCTCTAGAATGTTGGGAATCATTTTAAAAGGGGCCAGCTCTTCTTGGACAGGTACCAGAGAAAAAAGGAACCAACTCTGGCTTGGTGTTAACTAGGCCACTTCTTAGACGCCTTTGCAGAGAAGCCAAAAATCAATGGGGCCACAAACCCCACACCAACTTGGTGCTTGCTGCAGGTCAAGAAGGCTGGGCAGAGACTGTTACTTGTTAGGGAAGTTAGTCTTCCTCTTGTCACTGGCGCTCCGAGCAGCACTCTAGCCAGGTGTCTGGGCTCTGCTCCCGTAGGCTGGCTGTGCCCAGTGGGAGGGATCATTTGCAGAAGACCTTGGAGTCCCAGCAGCGGGGAGAGGCCCCCTGTGTCTCTTGCAGAGGTGGGAGATTCCTGCTGATCCCTGAGCCATGGCAACAGGCAAGCCCAAGCTTGTCCATGTAGGACGGGTGTGAGAAACGTGTCCTTTCATCAGCAGTAGCAGCTGGCTACAATGCAAACCGCTGCCTGCAAAGCCCTACCAGTTGCCTGCCCTGGAGAACACCTGGGCAAGGCAAGGCTGGCACTGGTGACCTACCTCATATGACTCAGCAGTGGCTTGTTTCATATAGTTCTTCCCTGCTTCTTTGATCGTAGCCACAACAGGGATGGCTGCAGAAGGTGGCCTGGGGTACGCCCCTGGCTTGACTGCCAGCGCTCACCCAGAAAATCTGAGCATGGGTGTTCCAAGCCTTGAGCAATGGCTTTCCTTCCCCAGCACATTCCTGGGTACTGGTGTTCACTGGATTCGGATAAACCCAATCCCTAAGTACAACATGTGCCTCCCCGCTCATTCCATCCCTGCAGAGGCTGGCGGGCGAGGCAGGAGCCACAGTTTTGCTGAAGAACCCAAGAGAAGAATCACCAGTGAGCATGTGATAGTGGCTGGCCTGTGGCACCAGTCACTGCCCAGACAGGGCTGGGGGGGAAGTGTTTGAGGCAGGGGATTACTTACCCAGTCTGGTGGCAGGCAAGATGGAGGAGCTTCAGACCTGCTGGCTACACCCCGCAGCTGCTTCCTGTGGGCAAGCATTGAATCAGCAGATGGTATACGACAGTGATCTCCAACCTTTTTAAGCACAAGATCACTTTCTGAATTTGTCAGTCCAGGATCTACCTCAAATCCAAATACTTCTGCCCTGCCCCTTATCTTGGGCCCTGTCCTCTTCACTCTGTGAAGATGGGGTACGGGAGAGGGGGACAGAGTGACATAAGTGTCCCCTCACCTCAGTCTCCTCCATCCTACACAACAAGCAGGAGGCTCCCGGGGAGAGGCTCTGGGCAGGAGCAGCAGGGCAGTGCGGGGAGGGGCAGCTGAAGTGCCAGCACTTGACAGCCTTCCAGCCAAACCAGTCAGGATCACCTGTCAGAGGCTCCAAGAGCTACTGGCAGATCCTGATCTACTGGTTGGTGACCACTGGTCTACAACATTCTTATAGTGAAAGGCTACATCTACATTGCGCATTCTTGCACAAGAAGATATGCAAATGAGGCACGGCAATGAATATCACCATACCTCATTTGCATATCTTGTGCAAGAATGCACAATGTAGACATAGGCAAAAAGTGTATCTCGTGAGGTTCATATACAAAGTGGTGACAGGCTGCTCAAGTCTATGTATGGGGAGTGTACAAAGAGTGACGGGTGTGTGCTGCGAATGGCTTCTTCCATTTCTGCTGGAGGCAGTGCAGAGACCCAGCCTGCCCTTGACAAAGGTGTGACTGCATGGCATAGTCTTCATAGTGATATCATTATGATAGTAGAGCATCATGAGGATGCATTTTATGGAAGATAAGTCATGTGCGGTGTCATTGTACAAGTCAGATTTGCTGAATATGATTATTTTATTTCTGTGTATGTATCACTTTTGGGTCTGAAGTTATGAATGTTGACTCTGTATCTGTATTTCAAATGTAGTTACACTTGGGTAAGGCCTACCTGGCAAAATGCTTTGTCTACATAGTGGGTGGGGAAGAGCCTACTCACGGCAAGCCTTCCTGAGAAAGCGGAAGACCCTGATATTTGGGATGAACCAGAGAGCTTTATTGCGAGCCAGTCTCTTGGCAGTCACTTCTATTACTCTGATCTGCAGGCTCTGAAATCAGCTGTAATGGCAGAGAGTCTCTTTAACTATTTAATAATGCGCTTCTCTTTTTTATATATTAACTAGAAGACTTACCCAGTATTGCCTGAGACCTTCAGGGCAGGAGGCTGGCAGTGTGGGTGTGCAGGAGTCAGGGCAGGGCCTTGGGGATGTGGGGGAGGAGGGCAGGAGACTGGGGGCTTGGAGGTTGTAAAAATGAGGGTCAGGGGGGTGAAAAGTTCAGGGTGAGAGGGGTCCCATCTGGCAGGACTTTCTCTCCCCCCTCTAGCTGGTAGAGTCTTCTCTCCCTTCCAACCTTTCCAGCTACCAAGGACCTTCTGTCTCCTCCCAGTCCCTACTCACCAGCCGTCAGGAGCCTTTCCTTTCCCCTTCAGCCATTTACAGGGATATAATCAAGCACGCTGCCTGCACTGACCCTTTGTTACTCTGATTACGCCTCTTGTCCAGGTGAGTTTATTTTGTGGGCAAAGCAGGAGAGTTTTGCTGGGAAACAGAGCATTGTGTTGAATGCACTTCCTTTGCTTTAGTGATGAAAGCTGACTTTGATTGACAAGCCTGTGTGCTATAGACAAGGCATAGGACTGGGGTGAGCTATTATTTCTCTTCTGCCTCTTACAGAGGTTCCCAGGCAGTGGCTTTTTTCCTGATTTATATTTTTAACAGGCCAAAAGCTCATCAGCCACTAGTTGGGGCAGCACCTCTCTATCCGTCCCTGTTCCTTTTTGCAGCCTCCCACTGCTTAGATCCTCGCAGAATCTTCCTCCATATTCCAGAGCCAATCAGCCCCTTCACAGCTGCTTTCTGCTGAATCTTCTGAGCAGCAATAGGATCAGTCTGAGATGCTCGGGATGTAAGGCAGCTCTAGGCAAGCCAGTTACCTCCGCACAGCATCTGGCATGCAAGGCTGGAACCCAGCCCATTCCTGCATGGATCTCCACTTGCCCACACAGGGCCTTTCTTCAGGGCTCCAGCAGCGCCCATGAGCAGAGCTGGTCCTAGGGGCAGACGAGCCAGGCGGTCACCTGGGACTGCCATTTTCAAGGGGCCACCAACCAAGCTGGTCTTAGGGGTGGGCTGCAACTGCATTTCGGCCCGACCTCCCGAATCCTCCCCTGAGGTTTCCCCCCCACTATTTTTTTTGCTGCAGAAATTTTTGTCTGATATTTTTTGGAAACCATCTGGCAACCCTACGGGTGAGCCAGGCAGTCACCCAGGGCCACCAATTGGTTAGGACTGGCCCTGCCCATGAGCACTGGGCCAGTACAACCTGCCCACTGTGTGGAGAGCTTGGCCTATAATCCTTGGCACTCAGACCTGGATGCTGTGCTGGGAAGGATGAGCCTGGGAGCAGGAGTTGCCGCAGGCTAGACAGATGGATCAGAGCAGCATGGGCTGCAGGATGTGGAAGCAGTGAGAGGGCAGAGCAGCAGGGATGACCTTGCTGCCAGTGGGACTGGTGCTTCCAAGGGCAAAGGAAATGACAGCCAAGAGTCTGCTCAGACAATTGCCCTCACTTGACAGTTTTCACCAAGGGCCTCAGCCTGGGAGAAGCGCAGGATCATTGCCCCTATGCAGGGCCCAGAGCAGCAGAGAAATCCTCTGCCCCTTTGTTGTAGAAAAGAAGCTTGTTTGTACCAAGCAAAATACCTAACAACAGAGTTTCCTCGCTGGCCATGGTTTGTCCTGCGGCTCCCAGCGGGTGAGGGGCCCCAGTGCCCTCATCATTCTCTGCTAGGGCCCTGAGTAGTTCTCTTCGGATACAGGTGAAATGCGTTTAAGGATCTCCCCACTGGGCATCTGTCTGCATCAGGAAACTGCCGCCTCCCCTCAGCACACAGAGGGTGCGTCTACATTGCGATGGAAATCCAGGGTGCCAACTCAGGTTCATGTCTAAGCCCACTTCTGTGTGTGCACATGTCGTACTAAGCCAGGACTCAGATGCAGGGTCCCTGGAGTGGTGGTGGTCTGAGCCTCCACTAAGTCAGGACCCAGGGTTCAAGCCCTCTTGCTTTGCAATGTAGACACAGCTCATGCTTTGGGAGTCTGCAAAAAGCAGAGATGACCCATGCCTGCTGTAATATAGCAGGTTCTGGGGTCACCACTGAGATGCTCAAATCAGGGCGAATTGCTTAGAACCAGGGCTACTTACAGCCCAAGACGGGGTTCTCTATAAGGGAACAAACCAGTCTCACAGAGCACTTCAGCTGCCACCGTGGCCAGCAAGATGTCCTTCAAGCAACTCCCATAAACATCCCACAACCAGCACCCCTCGTAACACAGATGAGAGGTTATGAAAACCAATCTTGCCAACTCCGAAGAAGTTCTTCCGATCCCAAAGGACCAGCCACGATCCAAGGTCAATTTCTACCTCAGATCTTACCCAAAAGAGCTCGCTGGGCCAGTCCTTTAGAATCTAAAGGTTTATTAATAAAATAAAGAAAAGGTTGAGAGTAAAATTGTTAACGGAACAAATTCTATACATCAATTGCCAAGTTCCTGGAGCAGTCTCTTAGCAGAGGTGGAACAAACTTCTGTCTTAAAAGACTGTGGAGTACATCCTCTGTTAGGATGGGTCATCAATCCCTCCAGGCCCAATTCATAGCAAAGCTGCTCCTGAAGTCATGAGCTGGATCAAGACAAAATGGAGGAACCTCTTGGGCCCCTTTTTATCTCTTTGCCCATGTGGAGGGAATTCTGTTTTCCTGCTGTCTGAAGGTGCTTCCCAGAATGGAGTTTGTCACAAGAGCAAGTCACCTGTCCATGCATGAGAATTTCCTTAGAGAACATTGCTTACCTGCTAGTCTACAGGTTCACAGCAACATTCCTCAGATGTGGCTTGGCATCCCCCAAAGGAAAGGACTCCAATTCACGTGCTTATCCACCCTTCCACAATAGGCTTTTGGTGTCTCTCAGAAGCAAATACTTGAAAGACCAGTACAGAGCAAGTACTCATAACTTTGACAACACACATTGTACATATATATCAACAGTATAAACAGAACCAGGAAAAGCATCAGCTTTCAATAGACGCTCCACATGGTCCACTTGTATAAAAATTGGGGCAAATGCACAACAGTGGAGGCAACAATGTTCTGCACATTCACATAAAAAATCCAATAACATCAAATCTGCCGGTAGTGGAGGTGCACAGTGAGGGCAATCAGCTTCGGCAGAGTTACTGAGCATGCTCAGTCCATGTGAGCATGCTCACAAGCCAAGCAGCAATAGGGGAGGACATATGACCGTGCATGCCCTCTCCCCATATGTCGCCTCTAACTAAAAGTATCCCATAGTCCTATGGGCTTTCTTTGTCCTCTGTATAGTCAGATTTGGTGGACAATCAAGTTTTCTTACACTGCAGTACAAACAAACGGCTAGAGTGTCAGCATTTTGTGAGAGTGCTAGGAAGTCTGGGACAGGGTGACTGGGCTTGGCTCCACATAATGTTGAAATTCCAGGCTGGGAGTCAGGGTTTAACAATTCCTAACCTACGATTACAGATAAATCAAGCTGCTCCAATCCTAGGCTACAAAGTTGTCCTGTGAACTCCTTCTCTCAATTTCAGGTGACATTGTGAATGTGATGTGGGAAGCATTATCTCCCATAAAGGTAACCAAACTTGTCTGTCTAAGTAATTTGCTGAACAAAAAGTAGGACTAAGTGGACTTGTAGGCTCTAAAGTTTCACGTTGTTTTGGTTTTGAGTGCAGCTATCTAACGATCTATTTTGTAAGTTGCACTTTCACAATAAAGAGATCACACTACAGTACTTGAAAAATACTTTCTTTTATCATTGTAAGTGATTTTAAGTGACAACAAAGAGATTGAAGCAGATTACCTAGCAAATAATACTAGAAAATATGAATTAGCCAATTCTCGCCCTGGCTGATGATACATGTAGACTGCAGCCTCGAAAGACCTATACAGAGGCTATAAATCCCTTTAGCTTGGGCCCAGCACTTCCCCCAGCTCAGTCTTTGTTCCTCAGGTGTTTTCAGGAGTTCTCCTGAATGGGGAGTGAAGCACAACCAATGAGGTCACTCCCCATTTTGTATAGCTTTAGTATATGGCAGGAGCTCTTTGTTTCAAAACCAGTTCCTAGCCCAGTATGCAGAAAAATGCAGGCCCCAAAATAGAGTCCAGAATCATGAGCTGGTCATATGCCCTTGCAAGACACAGCATCCATTATAGGCTGGCCGAAATGCCCATAGGAAGGCTCCCCATAGGGTGGGGTTTTTTTTGTTTGTTTTGTTTTTTCCTGAAGGTTTATTAGTTTCCCTACTCGCCCATTGCCCTGAATGGGTCCTTTATAACCAGCCAGACCAGAAGCATCATGGCCTAGAGGGTGTCACTCAAGGGGGACAACTTGTGATGTACAGCTACAGGGTCCATATTCAGAACTGTGTGTACAAAACATAACATGCTGACAAAGCATCCCTCCACTACAAAAAGGATGTGGACACATTGGAGAGCATCCAGCAGAGGGCAACCAAAATGATTAGGGGTCTGGAGCACCTGACCTACAAGGAGGAGAGGCTGAGGGATTTGAGCTTATTTAGTCTGCAGAAGAGAAGAGTGAGGGGGGATTTGATAGCAGCCTTCAACTGCCTGAAGGGAGGTTCCAAAGAGGATGGAGAGAGGCTGTTCGCAGTAGTGAGGAATAGCAGAATAAGGAGCAATGGGATCAAGTTACAGTGGGGTTGGTCTAGGTTGGATATTAGAAAAAACTATTTCATTAGGAGAGTGGTGAAGCACTGAAATGGGTTCCCTAGGGAGGGTAAGACCAAAGCAGACGGTGAAGAACTTCAAAAAGATCTCACAAAACTAAGTGATTGGGCAACAAAATGGCAAATGAAATTTAATATGGATAAATGTAAAGTAATGCACATTGGAAAAAATAACCCCAACTATACATACAATATAATGGGGGTTAATTTAGCTACAACTAATCAGGAACGAGATCTTGGAGTCATTGTGGATAGTTCTCCACACAGTGTGCAGCAGCAGTCAAAAAAGCAAACAGGATGTTAGGAATCATTAAAAAAGGGATAGAGAATAAGACGGAAAATATCTTATTGCTCTTATATAAAATCCATGGTACGCCCACATCTTTAATACTGTGAACAGATGTGGTCTCTGATATACTGGCATTAGAAAAGGTTCAGAGAAGGGCAACTAAAATGATTAGGGGTTTGGAACGGGTCCCATATGGGGAGAGCTGAAAGCGACTGGGACTTTTCAGCTTAGAAAAGAAGAGACCAAGGGGGGATATGATAGAGGTCTATAAAATCATGAGTGGTGTGGAGAAAGTGAATAAGGAAAAGCTATTTACTTGTTCCCATAATATAAGAACTAGGGGCCACCACGTGAAATTAATGGGCAGCAGGTTTAAAACAAATAAAAGGAAGTTCTTCTCACAGCTCATAGTCAATCTGTGGAACTCCTTGCCTAAGGAAGTTGTGAAGGCTAGGACTAGAACAGGGTTTAAAAGAGAACGAGATAAATTCATGGAGGTTAAGTCCATTACTGGCTATTAGCTAGGATGGGTAAGGAATGATGTCCCTAGCCTCTGTTTGTCAGCGGGTGGAGCTGGATGGCAGGAGAGAGATCGCTTGATCAGTACCTGTTCAGTTCACTCCCTCTGGGACACCTGGCATTGGCCACTGTCGGCAGACAGGATACTGGGCTGGATGGACCTTTGTCTGATGTATGGCCATTCTTATGTTCTTATGGGATGGAATCTGCATCCCTAGAGTCTTTTAAGTTCCAGCTTGACAAAGTCCTGGCTGGGATGGTTTAGTTGGGATTGGTCTTGCTTTGGGCAGGGGGCTGGACTCATGACTCCTGAGGTCTCTTTCAGCCCTAGGATTCTATGAGAAATAGGACAATCATAGTCTAGCTAGTCACAGGCCTGTCTGCAAAATGTGCATCCAACCTACAATGGCATCTTGGTATCTCCATGAAGCCTGGGGGGTGTAGTGTCATAGCCAGGTTGGAACATTTTGTCCTGTTCCATTTCCCCACCACCATCAGGAGAGCTGGTGCTGCTACCCAGCACAACCTCAGTCCCAGAGAATGGCCCCGGGAAATGGGGGAAAGAAGGGGCCTGTTCACAGCATTCTAGGGGATTTGGACAAATTGGGTCTATGGCAATGGGCAAAGTGTCCCATCCCCGAAGACTGCCCCAAAGTCACAACTCTCAAAAAACTCCCCCTCTCCCGTCTGGCCTCCAGAAAAGGGGAATCGGAGGAATCGGAGGGGGACTGTAACCCCCCCCCCCCCGCGCCCCAGGAAGCTGCTTCGGGTAGGGCACAGGGGAGGGGAGACCCAGGGGAGGGGAGACCCAGCTGCTGCGATGCCATGCGGGGGAGGGGGCGGGGGAGTTCGTCAGAAAAGCCTGGAGAAATGCGGGGCTGGAGCGTGCGGGGAGCTGGGCGGGGGCGGCGGATCCCACGCTCTGGGCGCAGACCGGGGGGGCCGCGGAGCTGGGAGGCGGGCGCGGCCCCTTTAAGGCTGCTCCTGCCCGCTGGGGGCGATACGGAGCTGGAAGCGGCCTGACAGGTAGGCGGGGAGCCGGGCCCGATCCGTGGCGGCCGGTGCAGGATGGAGCCGCCCCGGCCTGGGGCCGCGCACTGAGCGGGCGCAGCGGCTGGAGGAGGAGGAGGAGGTACGGGGAGCCCCTGCCCTGGCTGGGCTGCGGGAACCGGGGATCCTGGGCTGGGGCTGCAGGGACCGGCCCGGCGGGGGGGAGGTTGTGTCGCGGGCGGAGGCTGCAGAAATTGGGTTGGGGGGGGGGGGGGGAATCCAGGCTGGGGGCTGCAGGAACCGGGGGGGGGGAAGGGGGAGTCCAGGCTGGGGGCTGCAGGAACCGGGGGGGGGGAAGGGGAGTCCAGGCTGGGGGCTGCAGGAACCGGGGGGGGGGAAGGGGGAATCCAGGCTGGGGGCTGCAGGAACCGGGGGGGGGAAGGGGGAGTCCAGGCTGGGGGCTGCAGGAACCGGGGGGGGGAAGGGGGAGTCCAGGCTGGGGGCTGCAGGAACCGGGGGGGGAAGGGGGAGTCCAGGCTGGGGGCTGCAGGAACCGGGGGGGGGGAGGGGAAGTCCAGGCTGGGGGCTGCAGGAACCGGGGGGGGGGAAGGGGGAATCCAGGCTGGGGGCTGCAGGAACCGGGGGGGGGGGAAGGGGAGTCCAGGCTGGGGGCTGCAGGAACCGGGGGGGGAAGGGGGAGTCCAGGCTGGGGGCTGCAGGAACCGGGGGGGGGGAAGGGGGAGTCCAGGCTGGGGGCTGCAGGAACCGGGGGGGAAAGGGGGAGTCCAGGCTGGGGGCTGCAGGAACCGGGGGGGAAAGGGGGAGTCCAGGCTGGGGGCTGCAGGAACCGGGGAGAGGAAAGGGGGAGTCCAGGCTGGGGGCTGCAGGAACCGGGGGGGGGGGAAGGGGAGTCCAGGCTGGGGGCTGCAGGAACCGGGGGGGAAAGGGGGAGTCCAGGCTGGGGGCTGCAGGAACCGGGGGGGGGGGAAGGGGAGTCCAGGCTGGGGGCTGCAGGAACCGGGGGGGGGAAGGGGGAGTCCAGGCTGGGGGCTGCAGGAACCGGGGGGGAAAGGGGGAGTCCAGGCTGGGGGCTGCAGGAACCGGGGGGGGGGAAGGGGGAGTCCAGGCTGGGGGCTGCAGGAACCGGGGGGGGGAAGGGGGAGTCCAGGCTGGGGGCTGCAGGAACCGGGGGGGGGGAAGGGGAGTCCAGGCTGGGGGCTGCAGGAACCGGGGGGGGGGAAGGGGAGTCCAGGCTGGGGGCTGCAGGAACCGGGGGGGGGGGGAAGGGGGAGTCCAGGCTGGGGGCTGCAGGAACCGGGGGGGGGGAAGGGGGAGTCCAGGCTGGGGGCTGCAGGAACCGGGGGGGGGGGGGGGTCCAGGCTGGGGGCTGCAGGAGCCGGGGAGAGGAAAGGGGGAGTCCAGGCTGGGGGCTGCAGGAGCCGGGGGGGGGGGAAGGGGAGTCCAGGCTGGGGGCTGCAGGAACCGGGGGGGGGGGAGAAGGGGGAGTCCAGGCTGGGGGCTGCAGGAACCGGGGGGGGGGAAGGGGAGTCCAGGCTGGGGGCTGCAGGAACCGGGGGGGGGGAGAAGGGGAGTCCAGGCTGGGGGCTGCAGGAAACCGGGGGGGGGCTGGATGGAGGGCTGCAGGAACCCGGGGGGATGCAGGAACCCGGGGGGATGCAGGAACCCGGGGGGGGGGGGGGGGGGGGCTGGATGGAGGGCTGCAGGGTCTGGGGGGGCTGCAGGAACCCGGGGGGGGGCTGGATGGAGGGCTGCAGGGTCTGGGGGGCTGCAGGAACTGGGGGGGGGGAAGGGGAAGTCCAGGCTGGGGGCTGCAGGAACCAGGGGGGGGGGAGGGGGGAGGGGGAGGGGGTCCAGGCTGGGGGCTGCAGGAACCGGGGGGAGGGGGCTGCAGGGCTGGGGGCTGCAGGAGCCGGGGGGGGGGCTGGATGGAGGGCTGCAGGGTCTGGGGGGCTGCAGGAACTGGGGGGGGGGGAGGGGAAGTCCAGGCTGGGGGCTGCAGGAACCAGGGGGAGGGGGAGGGGGAGTCCAGGCTGGGGGCTGCAGGAACCGGGGGAGGGGGAGTCCAGGCTGGGGGCTGCAGGAACCCGGGGGGGGGCTGGATGGAGGGCTGCAGGGTCTGGGGGGCTGCAGGAACCGGGGGGGGGGGCTGGATGGAGGGCTGCGGGGTCTGGGGGGCTGCAGGAACCGGGGGAACACTGCTCAGTGTGAGGAGGGCCCTGCTGCCCGAGTGCAGGTGGGCACAGCCTGGAGACAGGTCTCCTGGGCATGCTCCATAGGGGGGTTTCCTCCAGGCACCTCAGCTGTTTGTGTCATCGCCAGGCAGCGAGGCTGAGCTTGGCAGGGCAGGGCAGGGCAGGCCACGACTCTGGTGGCCAAGGGAGACGGCGACAAATATTAGTGTCAGCCAAAAATGTGTGTATGGGGGAGGATCCTGGAGGGTCAGCTGGGGGCCATTTTCCAGAGGATGCTGCCAATAAATGAGCAGGGCTTCTCCCCTAGGCCTCCTTGGCAGCTCTGTGCCACATCAGCCCTGTCCCAGAGGAGCCTGCCCCATTGACAGGCCATTTGCAGGGATGAGGATGTATTCTGTGGCCTGCAGCATGTCAGCTTCTTCCAGCCTAAGGCTGGGCCTACCCCGTGGCCTGATCCTGCACTGGGATCCACACAGCTGCACTCCCCCTTCCCCTGTAAACCCCGCGGATGGCACCAAAGGACGGGCCTTTACTTTGAAATGGGAGCTGAGCATTGGGCCAGCGGTCTGTGGGCTGGCCCAGCTGGGCCCTGGAGGCTGTTTATGGCTTAAGCTGTGTCTGAGCAGGGTGCCCTGGCTTGGTTCAGCAGGTGGCTGGGGGCTGGCACGGAGGTGGCAGGAAGGAAGGGCCAGGAGCCTTTCATGCTGTTCCAGATTCACCTCCGACCCACAGCGAAGCGGCAGCAGCCTGGGCCCTGGAGCTGCAGGGAGGAGGTTATCTGCCGTCTGAGTGTCCCTGGGTCCCCTGGCCTGGGGGTCTTTGAGTCTTACTGGGCAGAGGCACAGGCAGACTGGCGCTGGCAGGGGGCAGAGTCATCCCAGCTCTTTGGGCAGGGAGGGGTCGGTTTGCCCATTGCCATCCCGGGCTCTGGAGTGATGCAGATGGCTGGGGTGATACCAAGCAACAGAAATGAATGGAGGGGTCTAAAAGGAGCTTTTCACAACATTCCTGTCCCCTCTCGTCACCCACCACTTTGCAAATGGGCTTTCATCCCCTTCCACTGCCTCTTGGAGCTGCTCCCCCAGGAAGCTGTGCTTCCCCCTACGCCCCTGCAAAGGAGATCTATTCAGCCACGCCTCCTGGGAGGAGTCTAATCACTGTCCTCCCAGCCTCTGGGCAGACCTGCTGCCCCACAGCCCCAGGCCTGCCACGTGCTCCAGACCCCAAGCTACCAAGCTGAGGGGCCGGGGGTGACAGTCCCGCTCCCCCCTGAACTGCAGAGTCAGCGCTAGGGGCCTGTGGCTACTGTGGTGAGTGGGTCTCTGCACAGCGCTGACCCCTATGCACTCTGGCCCTGAGCATCCCTGATTCCCCCTCCCTTCCCCTCGAGCTGCCTCCCTTCCTGAAGCAGGAAAGTGACAGACATTCGATTAGGGGAAAATCCTTTGAGCTCTGATCAATTAAATTGTGTCTCCTCCCTAACTGTGTGCAGGGAAGGATGCCCTTCCCTATAGCCAGTGCCAGCATTACAAGGGGAGAGACAGGGTGAGCAGGGAAACTGAGTCACATGGGGTATTATCTGCTGAACAGAACAAAATTCACCTGGCCTGGCTGCGAGCGTGATGCTCAGGCTGTGACGGGCTGTGCATGGGGGAGGGAGGACTGGGCACATGTAGGGTGCCTGCATATGTGTAGGAGAGGGAGAGCAAGCAGCGTGTGGGTTCATGGAAGTATGCAAGTGTTTGTGGGAGGGATGCACAGTGTAAGAGAACTGGGCTGGGGGAGTAAGAGCCCCACCCCCAGCTTGATTCAGTGGCTCCCAGCACCCCCCAGGCTTCCCAGGGAGCAGGCTGGGACCATCCCTTCCCCAAAAGCGCTATGGTGTAGTACAGGGGGCGCCCAGACATCTGGGCTCATGCCAAGCTAGTGGAGCATCAGAGCTCCCCCCCCCCCCGACCTCACTGCTGCCACCTCCCCCCTCTCCTCATACACTGATATGTGCCCACAATCCTATTGGCCCCCCCCAGACTAAACCTAGCTGTGTCCCTGCTGGAGGGCACCTCTGACCCTGCAGTCTTCCTCCCAGCTGATAAATCCGCTCACACCCCCAGTGACAAGATCCCACTCTGCCAGCTCCCCCAGCCTGTCTTTCCTGAGCCCCCAACCTGCCCTCTAAAGACTCCCCTCTTCCCCCCCCCAGCCCTGTATCTGAGCCCCTGCCCTGCCCTTGTGGTGGCCAGATGCCTGGCTTTCAGCTGCAAAGTCTGGTTGAAACAGGGACCAACCAGTGTCTAGTCGGAGCTAAGTGGACACCCAATGTCATCACCCACCCAGCCTCTATTCAGAGCTGCTCCTGCCTGTGTTAGGCAACTGCAGCTCCCAGCCCCAGCTCTGCAGGCAAGTCCCTCCTGACCCAGCCAGGTGTGGGAGGGGAAAAGCAGTGAGCAACAGGCCCAGACTGGAGCTAGGGAGCGGGGGGCTGCAGCACCCCACGTGGTTTGCAGGATTACAGCTTGATTCAATGGCTCACAGCACCCCCATGCTACCAACTGTTCCAGCCCCCAGCAAAAGGGGCAGGAGGAAAGGCGTGAATGGGATGTTGTCCCCGGCAGGAGGAGGCAGGGCAGGGGAGGTTCCAACTTCCAGCACGGAGTCTCTGGATTTTAAATATTGCCAAGTTGGCAAACTTACTGTCCTAGGCTTAGCAAGTCACTAACCTGCCTAGTCAAATAATGTCCCTTGCTGGCCGCTGCTGCTTCCAATGCTTGCTCATATCACTTCAAGTCAGGTGTGCACACTATGAGCTTGGCTGCTGGAAAGTTTCCCCCGGCTGCTGCTTCCAATGCTTGCTCCTATCACTTCAAGTCAGGTGTGCACACTATGTGCATGGCTGCTGGAAAGTTCCCCCCGGCTGCTGCTTCCAATGCTTGCTCCTATCACTTCAAGTCAGGTGTGCACACTATGTGCATGGCTGCTGGAAAGTTCCCCCCGGCTGCTGCTTCCAATGCTTGCTCACATCACTTCAAGTCAGGTGTGCACACTATGTGCATGGCTGCTGGAAAGTTCCCCCCGGCTGCTGCTTCCAATGCTTGCTCACATCACTGCAAGTCAGGTGTGCACACTATGTGCTTGGCTGCTGGAAAGTTCCCCCCGGCTGCTGCTTCCAATGCTTGCTCACATCACTTCAAGTCAGGTGTGCACACTATGTGCTTGGCTGCTGGAAAGTTCCCCCCGGCTGCTCCTTCCAGTGCTTGCTCACATCACTGCAAGTCAGGTGTGCACACTATGAGCTTGGCTGCTGGAAAGTTCCCCCCGGCTGCTGCTTCCAATGCTTGCTCACATCACTGCAAGTCAGGTGTGCACACTATGTGCATGGCTGCTGGAAAGTTCCCCCCGGCTGCTGCTTCCAGTGCTTGCTCACATCACTGCAAGTCAGGTGTGCACACTATGTGCTTGGCTGCTGGAAAGTTCCCCCCGGCTGCTGCCCGCCAGGTTGGCTGTGGAGCCCCATGGAGGGATGCTGGTGCAGCACCCTATAGATGACCCTGCCAGCCCAACAGCCCCTCAGTTCCTTCTCCTCACTATTTGGAACTGTGGCTCTCTTGCATTGCAGGGGCCATGTGGCCCTAGTGCTTATAGTTCATTAATGGATAGTTGTAGTTAGAGGGGGGTTGGGCTGGAGCATGCCAAACCCTGCAGGTCTTGCCTCAAGTCTATGCTAATGAGCAGCCCCCAGGACTGTGAGAAGCCTATTGGCAGACAAGGGCGTGATCTGCAAGGCCTTAAACCATACTACAGAGAAGGAGCAGCTCCGTGTGGAATCCACTCTCTGGACTGAGACAGGAACTGGCATCGGGTGCCTTGGTGCGTAGTGCACCTCCGGTCCCAGCACTGGTGCTCTCCAAAGGCCTCCAGTGCTGGTCCCATTCTCCAGCACATCTTCCAGAGTGGCTAAGTCCCCTGTGGCTGCGCCAGCGGCACGCCCTGCTTTGTCCATGCTGTCCGCTGTGGCAGGCCCTAATGGGCTTGGGCACTGAGATGATGAGCTCCTCTTGAGTCCCGGGTTCTGATGGTGCTTGGCCTGTCTTCCACACTGAACACTTTTGAGGCTGCTCAAGGCCTCGTGGAGATGAATCAGTCCACTTGTAGGGACAGACGCCCTGCTTCCCACCCACATGGGGGTCATGGTTCCTCGCTGCTTGATTCACGCCCTCCGGTGGTGGCTGGACCCTCAGCTGGTGATGGCTCATTCCATTTCATGCTCCACAACCCACATTATCTCTGGTCACAGGTGGGTCCACTTTAGGTTCAGAGATGCTCACCTTGGGAACCTCGCCACTCCAACAATGTGGATGATGGAAGTTGTCTCGCAACATCAGTGCCTGCCACACACGTCTTGTGTTTCTACCGCACATTCGGGGGGCAGTGTGTGGGGTAACACGGCCGCCATGAACTGCATCAACAAACAGGGTGGAGCTGGTCTCCTTTGCTCGGAAGTCCTTCATTTGTGGGAATTGTGCATTGTTCACTCTACTCACCTGGAGGCATCATACCTCCCAAGTGTCCAGAACCAGTTGGCAGATCACCTCAGCCGACATGTGTTTGCTCACATGTGGCCAATCCGGCCAGATGTCTTCCATGCCATTTTCCAGAAGTGGAGATTTCCCCAGCTAGGTCTCTTTGCCCCCTGGGACAACTGGAAGTGCCTGCGTTTCTGGTCATTCTGAGGTCTCAGCCTAGGATCCTTAAAAGCAGACGCATTCTTGATCCCGTGGCAAACCGGTCTGCTGTATGCTTTTCCCCCGTAGGCCCACAAGGTGTTTCTCAAGCTCCTCAGGACAGGATGAATGTTATCCTAATAGCTCCAGCCTGGGCCAGTCAGCACGGTACCCCACTCTCCTGGAGCTGTTGGTACACCTGCCCATTCCACTTCCCCTGCTCTTGGGCCTCATCATGGTCATCTCCACCACTCGGACCTCCACTCCCTCCCTTACCTCATGGTGTAGCAGCTTTGTGGCTAAATCCTGCCGAGCAGGCTTGCGAGTCCACCATGTCCTTCTTGGCTGTAGAAAGCCCTCTGCTAGACTCACATACTTGGCTAAATTGAAACATTTCTCCTGTTGGCGTCTGCAGCATCATCTGGGCCCCTTGTCTACCTCTGTCCCCCAGGAGCTGGAGTGCCTCATGTTCCTAAAGCACCTGGTGGCCTCTCTGCTTTCCGCCTGGTGGGAGCTGGTTGCTCTGTTTTCATAAGCCTCCTGGTCGGGTGCTTCCTCAAGGGCCTGGACAGATTCCATTCTCCAGCCCAGTGCCCCGTCCCTGCTTGAGAACTCAGCCTGGTCCTTATGGTGCTCCTGGGTCCCCCCCCCCACTTGCTCTCATGGAAGGTGGCTCTTCCGGTTGCCATCACCTCCACTTGGCAGGCTCCATGCCCTGGTGTTGAGCCCCATACACTGCGTTCCTTACGGACGAAATCCAGCTTTGCCCTCACCCAGCTTTCCTCCCAAAAGTGGGCTCTAACTTCCACATTGGCCAGGACATTTTCTTCCCATGTTCTACCTTAATCCCCACCAGAGCTTACAGGGACAAGATGGCATCCCCTGATGTCAGGCAGGCACTGGACTTCTACATCAACCGGACCACGGCCTTTCGCAAGTCCTCGCAGCCGTTCATGCCAATGGCAGATCTTGTAAAGGGGCTGCTAATCTTGTTGCAGTGTTGTTTCTCCTGGATCACAGCATGCAGCCGTATGTGTTACGATCTGGCCAAGGTTTCCTCACTGCCTCTCACAGAGTGTTCTACATGGACACAGGCCTCTTCAGCTGTTTCTTGGCTCAGGTACCTCTCCAGGAGATCTGTAGAGCTGCTATGTGGTCTTTGGTGCATACCTTCACATCACACTATGCTGTCATGAAACAGTCCAGATAGGACCTGGCCTTGGGTACCACAGTACTCAAGTCAGCTACGCATTGACTAGGCAGGGTCTCCTCCAGGGTAAGGCTTGTGAGTCACCTGATCAGAACTGATGCCAGCAAACACTCAAAGAAGCAAAAATGGTTACTCACCTTTGTAACTGTTGTTCTTCGAGACATGTTGCTCATCTTGATTCCACGCCCACCCTCCTCCTCTGCTGTCAGAGTAGCCATCAAGAAGAAACTGGGGGGGGCGATTGGGCTGGCAGTGTCATCTATAGGGTGTGGCACCAGTGCCACTCCAGAGAGCTCCACGGTCAACCTGCTGGGAGCAGCTAGGGTAAAACTTTCCAACAGCCGTGCACGCAGCGCGCGCACCTGATTGGAACAGAGGTGAGCGACGCATCTCGAAGAACAGTTACAAAGGCGAGTAGCTGGTCTTTTTGCCCATGGTCAAACCTGCTCTGATGTCCAAGGGTGAATTCGTAGGACGGGCATGATGCTGCAGGTTGCAGTCCCAGGCTCTGATCACATGGGCCTGGATCTTTCAGTCTGTGCATCTCCCTTAGGCTTGTTTTACAGTGACGGGATCTACGTGTGGTTGAGCCTGCGGGAGCCCAAAGTGTCTTGCTCTTTCAGGTTACAGCTCTAAGAAATTAGTCCTGGGCCTGCTGCAGACAGAGACTGCTTTGTGGCAGCCTCCCCTGCTCCGCCAACTCCCCGCTGCTGCCTCTGATATCAGAGGCAGCAGCAGGGGTGGGGGAGGTGAGGAGAGGGGGCAGCAGGGGAGGTTGTTCAGGGAGATGCTTCATGGTAACAGCCCCTGTCTGTGGGGAGTCCGAGCTCCCTGTGGACAGTGGCTGCTCCGCATCTCCGGGAGCAGCCTCTGTCTGGGGAGCCTGGGCCCACCGAGGACAGAGGCTGCTTCATGACAACCTCCCCTTGACCTTCCCCCTCCCTCCCAGCTGCTGCCTCTGATAGAGGCAGCTGTGCAGGGGGAGCAGCTAGCACCATGGAGCCAGTGCTGGGGGAAAATGGCTTTTAAGCCTGCTCCCCCGGCACTAGCTCCAGCTCTGATACAGGGTTAGCAATGGGGGGGATGCAAGTGGTCAGCAAGATTAAGCCAAGGCTTATTGCTTAACCGTCTAGGCCAGTGTTTCTCTACCAGTGGAACGGGCATCCGTAGGTGTCTCGAGAGGAGTCTGGCGGGGGGCAACACACCTGACATTTGGAGAAAACTGAATTTTTGTTTTAAGTTTTATTGCGCTTTATTATTTTTGTACTTTTTACAGCCAAAAATGCCATTGCCTGCCCATTTGTACTGGAGCAGGTGGAATGGCCAGGCCCATTTCCTGCAAGAACGCGGGCCACCTTGAATCAGTGAGATGCAGGAGAGGTCAGAGCTCGCGTTCTGGGATTGGAAGGTTGGGGGCAGGCTGGGGGATGTGTTCGGGGATGGCAGCTCGAGGGCAGGTTTGAGGATTGTGCTTGGCTGCTGGGAGATTGGAAGATTAGGGGGCAGGTTGGAGGTTGTCTTGGGGCATTCTGAGATAGCAGGTTGGGGGTTGTTCTGTGGGGGTTGGCAGCTCAGAGGTAGGCTGAGGGATACTGGGGGTCACAGGGTGGCAGGTTGGGGTTGTGCTGGGGGTCGCTGCGGGTTGGCAGTTAGGGGGTTGTGCTGGGGGGTTGACAGGTTGGGGTTGTGCTGGGGGTCGCTGCGGATTGGCAGTTAGGGGGTTGTGCTGGGGGGTTGACAGGTTGGGGTTGTGCTGGGGGTCGCTGCAGGCAGTTAGGGGGTTGTGCTGGGGGGTTGGCAGGTTGGGGTTGTGCTGGGGGTCGCTGCGGGTTGGCAGTTAGGGGGTTGTGCTGGGGGGTTGGCAGGTTGGGGTTGTGCTGGGGGTCGCTGCGGGTTGGCAGTTAGGGGGTTGTGCTGGGGGGTTGGCAGGTTGGGGTTGTGCTGGGGGTCGCTGCGGATTGGCAGTTAGGGGGTTGTGCTGGGGGGTTGGCAGGTTGGGGTTGTGCTGGGGGTCGCTGCTGGGGGGGGTTGTGCTGGGGGGTTGGCAGGTTGGGGTTGTGCTGGGGGTCGCTGCGGGTTGGCAGTTAGGGGGTTGTGCTGGGGGGTTGGCAGGTTGGGGTTGTGCTGGGGGTCGCTGCGGATTGGCAGTTAGGGGGTTGTGCTGGGGGGTTGGCAGGTTGGGGTTGTGCTGGGGGTCGCTGCGGGTTGGCAGTTAGGGGGTTGTGCTGGGGGGTTGGCAGGTTGGGGTTGTGCTGGGGGTCGCTGCGGGTTGGCAGTTAGGGGGTTGTGCTGGGGGGTTGGCAGGTTGGGGTTGTGCTGGGGGTCGCTGCGGGTTGGCAGTTAGGGGGTTGTGCTGGGGGGTTGGCAGGTTGGGGTTGTGCTGGGGGTCGCTGCGGGTTGGCAGTTAGGGGGTTGTGCTGGGGGGTTGGCAGGTTGGGGTTGTGCTGGGGGTCGCTGCGGGTTGGCAGTTAGGGGGTTGTGCTGGGGGGTTGACAGGTTGGGGTTGTGCTGGGGGTCGCTGCGGATTGGCAGTTAGGGGGTTGTGCTGGGGGGTTGGCAGGTTGGGGTTGTGCTGGGGGTCGCTGCGGATTGGCAGTTAGGGGGTTGTGCTGGGGGGTTGGCAGGTTGGGGTTGTGCTGGGGGTCGCTGCGGATTGGCAGTTAGGGGGTTGTGCTGGGGGGTTGGCAGGTTGGGGTTGTGCTGGGGGTCGCTGCGGGTTGGCAGTTAGGGGGTTGTGCTGGGGGGTTGGCAGGTTGGGGTTGTGCTGGGGGTCGCTGCGGGTTGGCAGTTAGGGGGTTGTGCTGGGGGGTTGACAGGTTGGGGTTGTGCTGGGGGTCGCTGCGGGTTGGCAGTTAGGGGGTTGTGCTGGGGGGTTGGCAGGTTGGGGTTGTGCTGGGGGTCGCTGCGGATTGGCAGTTAGGGGGTTGTGCTGGGGGGTTGGCAGGTTGGGGTTGTGCTGGGGGTCGCTGCGGATTGGCAGTTAGGGGGTTGTGCTGGGGGGTTGGCAGGTTGGGGTTGTGCTGGGGGTCGCTGCGGGTTGGCAGTTAGGGGGTTGTGCTGGGGGGTTGACAGGTTGGGGTTGTGCTGGGGGTGGGGTTGGCAGTTAGGGGGTTGTGCTGGGGGTCGCTGCGGGTTGGCAGTTAGGGGGTTGTGCTGGGGGTTGACAGGTTGGGGTTGTGCTGGGGGTCGCTGCGGGTTGGCAGTTAGGGGGTTGTGCTGGGGGGTTGACAGGTTGGGGTTGTGCTGGGGGTCGCTGCGGGTTGGCAGTTAGGGGGTTGTGCTGGGGGGTTGACAGGTTGGGGTTGTGCTGGGGGTCGCTGCGGGTTGGCAGTTAGGGGGTTGTGCTGGGGGTCGCTGCGGGTTGGCAGTTAGGGGGTTGTGCTGGGGGGTTGACAGGTTGGGGTTGTGCTGGGGGTCGCTGCGGGTTGGCAGTTAGGGGGTTGTGCTGGGGGGTTGACAGGTTGGGGTTGTGCTGGGGGTCGCTGCGGGTTGGCAGTTAGGGGGTTGTGCTGGGGGGTTGACAGGTTGGGGTTGTGCTGGGGGTCGCTGCGGGTTGGCAGCTCAGAAGCAGGCTGGGGGTTGTGTCGAGGGGTGTAGTCTGTGCTGAAGCGATACCCATCCACCGCCCCGGCCAGTCCCCCATCACTCCCACGTGGCCCCTTGCACTCAGTCTCCCTTTCTCACCCTCCCCTATTCCTTGTCACTCTCAGCTCTGCTGCTGCTCAGGCTGGCTGGTGTCTGTCTGTGACTCAACCAGGGCCAGATTAAGGGGCGAGGTTAGCCAGGCAGCTGCCCGTGGCGCCAAACTGGGGGGGGTGCCTGATGGCAGCTCTCAGGGGCGCCGTGCTCCCGATTGCAGCTGTAAGGGGCGCCGTGTGCCCGGGGCGGAGCTGCGTGTGTGTCGTGCTCCCGATTGCAGCTGTAAGGGGCACCGTGTGCCCAGGGGCGGAGCTGCGTGTGCGCGTGCGCCCGATTGCAGCTGTAAGGGGCGCCGTGTGCCCGGGGGCGGAGCTGCGTGTGTGCCGTGCGCCCGATTGCAGCTGTAAGGGGCGCCGTGTGCCCGAGGGCGGAGCTGCGCGTGCGCCGTGCGCCCGATTGCAGCTGTAAGGGGCGCCGTGTGCCCGGGGGCGGAGCTGCGCGTGCGTCGTGCGCCCGATTGCAGCTGTAAGGGGCGCCGTGTGCCCGGGGGCGGAGCTGCGCGTGCGCCGTGCGCCCGATTGCAGCAAAAGGGGCGCCGTGTGCCCGGGGGCGGAGCTGCGCGTGCGCCGTGCGCCCGATTGCAGCTGTAAGGGGCGCCGTGTGCCCGGGGGCGGAGCTGCGCGTGCGTCGTGCGCCCGATTGCAGCTGTAAGGGGCGCCGTGTGCCCGGGGGCGGAGCTGCGCGTGCGTCGTGCGCCCGATTGCAGCTGTAAGGGGCGCCGTGTGCCCGGGGGCGGAGCTGCGCGTGTGTCGTGCGCCCGATTGCAGCTGTAAGGGGCGCCGTGTGCCCGGGGGCGGAGCTGCGCGTGCGCCCGATTGCAGCTGTAAGGGGCGCCGTGTGCCCGGGGGCGGAGCTGCGCGTGTGTCGTGCGCCCGATTGCAGCTGTAAGGGGCGCCGTGTGCCCGGGGGCGGAGCTGCGCGTGCGCCGTGCGCCCGATTGCAGCTGTAAGGGGCGCCGTGTGCCCGGGGGCGGAGCTGCGCGTGCGTCGTGCGCCCGATTGCAGCTGTAAGGGGCGCCGTGTGCCCGGGGGCGGAGCTGCGTGTGCGTCGTGCGCCCGATTGCAGCTGTAAGGGGCGCCGTGTGCCAGGGGGTGGAGCTGCGCGTGTGCCGTGCGCCCGATTGCAGCTGTAAGGGGCGCCGTGTGCCCGGGGGCGGAGCTGCGCATGCGCCGTGCGCCCGATTGCAGCTGTAAGGGGCGCCGTGTGCCCGGGGGCGGAGCTGCGCGTGCGCCATGCGCCCGATTGCAGCTATAAGGGGCGCCGTGTGCCCGGGGGTGGAGCTGCGCGTGCGCCGTGCGCCCGATTGCAGCTGTAAGGGGCGCCGTGTGCCCGGGGGCGGAGCTGCGTGTGCGTCGTGCGCCCGATTGCAGCTGTAAGGGGCGCCGTGTGCCCGGGGGTGGAGCTGCGTGTGTGTCGTGCGCCCGATTGCAGCTGTAAGGGGCGCCGTGTGCCCGGGGGCGGAGCTGCACGTGCGCCGTGCGCCCGATTGCAGCTGTAAGGGGCGCCGTGTGCCCGGGGGCGGAGCTGCGTGTGCGCCGTGCGCCCGATTGCAGCTGTAAGGGGCGCCGTGTGCCCGGGGGCGGAGCTGCGCGTGCGCCGTGCGCCCGATTGCAGCAAAAGGGGCGCCGTGTGCCCGGGGGCGGAGCTGCGCGTGCGCCGTGCGCCCGATTGCAGCTGTAAGGGGCGCCGTGTGCCCGGGGGCGGAGCTGCGCGTGCGCCGTGCGCCCGATTGCAGCTGTAAAGGGCGCCGTGTGCCCGGGGGCGGAGCTGCGCGTGCGCCGTGCGCCCGATTGCAGCAAAAGGGGCGCCGTGTGCCCGGGGGCGGAGCTGCGTGTGCGTCGTGCGCCCGATTGCAGCTGTAAGGGGCGCCGTGTGCCCGGGGGCGGAGCTGCGTGTGCGCCGTGCGCCCGATAGCAGCTGTAAGGGGCGCCGTGTGCCCGGGGGCGGAGCTGCGCGTGCGTCGTGCGCCCGATTGCAGCTGTAAGGGGCGCCGTGTGCCCGGGGGCGGAGCTGCGCGTGCGCCGTGCGCCCGATTGCAGCTGTAAGGGGCGCCGTGCGCCCGGGGGCGGAGCTGCGCGTGTGTCGTGCGCCCGATTGCAGCTGTAAGGGGCGCCGTGTGCCCGGGGGCGGAGCTGCGCGTGCGCCGTGCGCCCGATTGCAGCTGTAAGGGGCGCCGTGTGCCCGGGGGCGGAGCTGCGCATGCGCCCGATTGCAGCTGTAAGGGGCGCCGTGTGCCCGGGGGCGGAGCTGCGCGTGCGCCGTGCGCCCGATTGCAGCTGTAAGGGGCGCCGTGTGCCCGGGGGCGGAGCTGCGTGTGCGCCGTGCGCCCGATTGCAGCTGTAAGGGGCGCCGTGTGCCCGGGGGCGGAGCTGCGCGTGCGTCGTGCGCCCGATTGCAGCTGTAAGGGGCGCCGTGTGCCCGGGGGCGGAGCTGCGCGTGTGTCGTGCGCCCGATTGCAGCTGTAAGGGGCGCCGTGTGCCCGGGGGCGGAGCTGCGCGTGTGTCGTGTGCCCGATTGCAGCTGTAAGGGGCGCCGTGTGCCCCGGGGCGGAGCTGCGCGTGCGCCGTGCGCCCGATTGCAGCTGTAAGGGGCGCCGTGTGCCCGGGGGCGGAGCTGCGCGTGTGTCGTGCGCCCGATTGCAGCTGTAAGGGGCGCCGTGTGCCCCGGGGCGGAGCTGCGCGTGCGCCGTGCGCCCGATTGCAGCTGTAAGGGGCGCCGTGTGCCCGGGGGCGGAGCTGCGCGTGTGTCGTGTGCCCGATTGCAGCTGTAAGGGGCGCCGTGTGCCCAGGGGCGGAGCTGCGCGTGCGCCGTGCGCCCGATTGCAGCTGTAAGGGGCGCCGTGTGCCCGGGGGCGGAGCTGCGCGTGCGCCGTGCGCCCGATTGCAGCAAAAGGGGCGCCGTGTGCCCGGGGGCGGAGCTGCGTGTGCGTCGTGCGCCCGATTGCAGCTGTAAGGGGCGCCTTGTGCCCGGGGGCGGAGCTGCGTGTGCGCCGTGCGCCCGATTGCAGCTGTAAGGGGCGCCGTGTGCCCGGGGGCAGAGCTGCGCGTGCGTCGTGCGCCCGATTGCATCTGTAAGGGGCGCCGTGTGCCCGGGGGCGGAGCTGCGCGTGCGCCGTGCGCCCGATTGCAGCTGTAAGGGGCGCCGTGTGCCCGGGGGCGGAGCTGCGCGTGTGTCGTGTGCCCGATTGCAGCTGTAAGGAGCGCCGTGTGCCCGGGGGCGGAGCTGCGCGTGCGCCGTGCGCCCGATTGCAGCTGTAAGGGGCGCCGTGTGCCCGGGGGCGAAGCTGCGCGTGCGCAGTGCGCCCGATTGCAGCTGTAAGGGGCGCCGTGTGCCCGGGGGCGGAGCTGCGCGTGCGCAGTGCGCCCGATTGCAGCTGTAAGGGGCGCCGTGTGCCCGGGGGCGGAGCTGCGCGTGCGTCGTGCGCCCGATTGCAGCTGTAAGGGGCGTCGTGTGCCCGGGGGCGGAGCTGCGTGCGCGCCGTGCGCCCGATTGCAGCTGTAAGGGGCGCCGTGTGCCCGGGGGCGGAGCTGCGCGTGTGTCGTGTGCCCGATTGCAGCTGTAAGGGGCGCCGTGTGCCCGGGGGCGGAGCTGCGCGTGCGCAGTGCGCCCGATTGCAGCTGTAAGGGGCGCCGTGTGCCCGGGGGCGGAGCTGCGCGTGCGCCCGATTGCAGCTGTAAGGGGCGCCGTGTGCCCGGGGGCGGAGCTGCGCTTGCGCCGTGCGCCCGATTGCAGCTGTAAGGGGCGCCGTGTGCCCGGGGGCGGAGCTGCGTGTGCGCCGTGTGCCCGATTGCAGCTGTAACGGGCGCCGTGTGGCCGGGGGCGGAGCTGCGTGTGTGTCGTGCGCCCGATTGCAGGTGTAAGGGGCGCCGTGTGCCCGGGGGCGGAGCTGCGCCGTGCGCCCGATTGCAGCTGTAAGGGGCGCCGTGTGCCCGGGGGCGGAGCTGCGTGTGTGTCGTGCGCCCGATTGCAGCTGTAAGGGGCACCGTGTGCCCAGGGGCGGAGCTGCGTGTGTGTCGTGCGCCCGATTGCAGCTGTAAGGGGCGCCGTGTGCCCGGGGGCGGAGCTGCGTGTGTGTCGTGCGCCCGATTGCAGCTGTAAGGGGCGCCGTGTGCCCGGGGGCGGAGCTGCGCGTGCGCCGTGCGCCCGATTGCAGCTGTAAGGGGCGCCGTGTGCCCGGGGGCGGAGCTGCGCGTGCGCCGTGCGCCCGATTGCAGCTGTAAGGGGCGCCGTGTGCCCGGGGGCGGAGCTGCGCGTGCGCCGTGCCCCCGATTGCAGCTGTAAGGGGCGCCGTGTGCCCGGGGGCGGAGCTGCGCGTGCGCCGTGCGCCCGATTGCAGCTGTAAGGGGCGCCGTGTGCCCGGGGGCGGAGCTGCGTGTGTGTCGTGCGCCCGATTGCAGCTCTAAGGGGCGCCGTGTGCCCGAGGGCGGAGCTGCGTGTGTGTCATGCGCCCGATTGCAGCTTTAAGGGGCGCCGTGTGCCCGGGGGCGGAGCTGCGTGTGTGTCGTGCGACCGATTGCAGCTGTAAGGGGCGCCGTGTGCCCGGGGGCGGAGCTGCGTGTGTGTCGTGCGCCCGATTGCAGGTGTAAGGGGCGCCGTGTGCCCGGGGGCGGAGCTGCGCGTGCACCGTGCGCCCGATTGCAGCTGTAAGGGGTGCCGTGTGCCCGGGGGCGGAGCTGCGTGTGTGTCGTGCGCCCGATTGCAGCTGTAAGGGGCGCCGTGTGCCCGGGGGCGGAGCTGCGCTTGCGCCGTGCGCCCGATTGCAGCTGTAAGGGGCGCCGTGTGCCCGGGGGCGGAGCTGCGTGTGCGCCGTGTGCCCGATTGCAGCTGTAACGGGCGCCGTGTGGCCGGGGGCGGAGCTGCGTGTGTGTCGTGCGCCCGATTGCAGGTGTAAGGGGCGCCGTGTGCCCGGGGGCGGAGCTGCGCCGTGCGCCCGATTGCAGCTGTAAGGGGCGCCGTGTGCCCGGGGGCGGAGCTGCGTGTGTGTCGTGCGCCCGATTGCAGCTGTAAGGGGCACCGTGTGCCCAGGGGCGGAGCTGCGTGTGTGTCGTGCGCCCGATTGCAGCTGTAAGGGGCGCCGTGTGCCCGGGGGCGGAGCTGCGTGTGTGTCGTGCGCCCGATTGCAGCTGTAAGGGGCGCCGTGTGCCCGGGGGCGGAGCTGCGCGTGCGCCGTGCGCCCGATTGCAGCTGTAAGGGGCGCCGTGTGCCCGGGGGCGGAGCTGCGCGTGCGCCGTGCCCCCGATTGCAGCTGTAAGGGGCGCCGTGTGCCCGGGGGCGGAGCTGCGCGTGCGCCGTGCGCCCGATTGCAGCTGTAAGGGGCGCCGTGTGCCCGGGGGCGGAGCTGCGTGTGTGTCGTGCGCCCGATTGCAGCTCTAAGGGGCGCCGTGTGCCCGAGGGCGGAGCTGCGTGTGTGTCATGCGCCCGATTGCAGCTTTAAGGGGCGCCGTGTGCCCGGGGGCGGAGCTGCGTGTGTGTCGTGCGACCGATTGCAGCTGTAAGGGGCGCCGTGTGCCCGGGGGCGGAGCTGCGTGTGTGTCGTGCGCCCGATTGCAGGTGTAAGGGGCGCCGTGTGCCCGGGGGCGGAGCTGCGCGTGCACCGTGCGCCCGATTGCAGCTGTAAGGGGTGCCGTGTGCCCGGGGGCGGAGCTGCGTGTGTGTCGTGCGCCCGATTGCAGCTGTAAGGGGCGCCGTGTGCCCGGGGGCGGAGCTGCGTGTGTGTCGTGCGCCCGATTGCAGCTGTAAGGGGCGCCGTGTGCCCGGGGGCGGAGCTGCGTGTGTGTCGTGCGCCCGATTGCAGCTGTAAGGGGCGCCGTGTGCCCGGGGGCGGAGCTGCGTGTGTGTCGTGCGCCCGATTGCAGCAAAAGGGGCGCCGTGTGCCCGGGGCCGGAGCTGCGCGTGCGCAGTGCGCCCGATTGCAGCAAAAGGGGCGCCGTGTGCCCGGGGGCGGAGCTGCGTGTGCGTCGTGCGCCCGATTGCAGCTGTAAGGGGCGCCGTGTGCCCGGGGGCGGAGCTGCGTGCGCGCCGTGCGCCCGATTGCAGCTGTAAGGGGCGCCGTGTGCCCGGGGGCGGAGCTGCGCGTGCGTCGTGCGCCCGATTGCAGCTGTAAGGGGCGCCGTGCGCCCGGGGGCGGAGCTGCGCGTGCGCCGTGCGCCCGATTGCAGCTGTAAGGGGCGCCATGCGCCCGGGGGCGGAGCTGCGCGTGTGTCGTGTGCCCGATTGCAGCTGTAAGGGGCGCCGTGTGCCCGGGGGCGGAGCTGCGCGTGCGCCGTGCGCCCGATTGCAGCTGTAAGGGGCGCCGTGTGCCCGGGAGCGGAGCTGCGCGTGCGCCCGATTGCAGCTGTAAGGGGCGCCGTGTGCCCGGGGGCGGAGCTGCGTGTGCGCCGTGCGCCCGATTGCAGCTGCAAGGGGCGCCGTGTGCCCGGGGCGGAGCTGCGCGTGCGCCGTGCGCCCGATTGCAGCTGTAAGGGGCGCCGTGTGCCCGGAGGCGGAGCTGCGCGTGCGCCGTGCGCCCGATTGCAGCTGTAAGGGGCGCCGTGTGCCCGGGGGCGTAGCTGCGCGTGCGTCGTGCGCCCGATTGCAGCTGTAAGGGGCGCCGTGTGCCCGGGGGCGGAGCTGCGTGTGTGTCGTGCGCCCGATTGCAGCTGTAAGGGGCGCCGTGTGCCCGGGGGCGGAGCTGCGCGTGCGCCGTGCGCCCGATTGCAGCTGTAAGGGGCGCCGTGTGCCCGGGGGCGGAGCTGCGCGTGCGTCATGCGCCCGATTGCAGCTGTAAGGGGCGCCGTGTGCCCGGGGGCGGAGCTGCGCGTGCGTCGTGCGCCCGATTGCAGCTGTAAGGGGCGCCCTGTGCCCGGGGGCGGAGCTGCGCGTGCGCCCGATTGCAGCTGTAAGGGGCGCCGTGTGCCCGGGGGCGGAGCTGCGCGTGCGCCCGATTGCAGCTGTAAGGGGCGCCGTGTGCCCGGGGGCGGAGCTGCGCGTGCGCCATGCCCCCGATTGCAGCTGTAAGGGGCGCCGTGTGCCCGGGGGCGGAGCTGCGCTTGCGCCGTGCGCCCGATTGCAGCTGTAAGGGGCGCCGTGTGCCCGGGGGCGGAGCTGCGTGTGCGCCGTGTGCCCGATTGCAGCTGTAACGGGCGCCGTGTGGCCGGGGGCGGAGCTGCGTGTGCGCCGTGTGCCCGATTGCAGCTGTAACGGGCGCCGTGTGCCCGGGGGCGGAGCTGCGTGTGTGTCGTGCGCCCGATTGCAGCTGTAAGGGGCGCCGTGTGCCCGGGGGCGGAGCTGCGCGTGTGTCGTGCGCCCGATTGCAGGTGTAAGGGGCGCCGTGTGCCCTGGGGCGGAGCTGCGCCGTGCGCCCGATTGCAGCTGTAAGGGGCGCCGTGTGCCCGGGGGCGGAGCTGCGCGTGCGCCGTGCGCCCGATTGCAGCTGTAAGGGGCGCCGTGTGCCCGGGGGCGGAGCTGCGTGTGTGTCATGCGCCCGATTGCAGCTGTAAGGGGCGCCGTGTGCCCGGGGGCGGAGCTGCGCGTGCGCCGTGCGCCCGATTGCTGCTGTAAGGGGCGCCGTGTGCCCGCGGGCGGAGCTGCGCTTGCGCCGTGCGCCCGATTGCAGCTGTAAGGGGCGCCGTGTGCCCGGGGGCGGAGCTGCGTGTGCGCCGTGCGCCCGATTGCAGCTGTAAGGGGCGCCGTGTGCCCGGGGGTGGAGCTGCGCGTGCGCCGTGCGCCCGATTGCAGCTGTAAGGGGCGCCGTGTGGCCGGGGGCTTAGCTGCGTGTGTGTCGTGCGCCCGATTGCAGGTGTAAGGGGCGCCGTGTGCCCGGGGGCGGAGCTGCGCGTGCACCGTGCGCCCGATTGCAGCTGTAAGGGGCGCCGTGTGCCCAGGGGCGGAGCTGCGCGTGCGCCGTGCGCCCGATTGCAGCTGTAAGGGGCGCCGTGTGCCCGGGGGCGGAGCTGCGCGTGCGCCGTGCGCCCGATTGCAGCAAAAGGGGCGCCGTGTGCCCGGGGGCGGAGCTGTGTGTGCGTCGTGCGCCCGATTGCAGCTGTAAGGGGCGCCGTGTGCCCGGGGGCGGAGCTGCGCGTGCACCGTGCGCCCGATTGCAGCTGTAAGGGGCGCCGTGTGCCCGGGGGCGGAGCTGCGCGTCCGTCATGCGCCCGATTGCAGCTGTAAGGGGCGCCGTGTGCCCGGGGGCGGAGCTGCGTGTGTGTCGTGCGCCCGATTGCAGCTGTAAGGGGCGCCGTGTGCCCGGGGGCGGAGCTGCGCGTGCGCCGTGCGCCCGATTGCAGCAAAAGGGGCGCCGTGTGCCCGGGGGCGGAGCTGCGTGTGCGTCGTGCGCCCGATTGCAGCTGTAAGGGGCGCCGTGTGCCCGGGGGCGGAGCTGCGTGTGTGTCGTGCGCCCGATTGCAGCTGTAAGGGGCGCCGTGTGCCCGGGGGCGGAGCTGCGCGTGCGCCGTGCGCCCGATTGCAGCTGTAAGGGGCGCCGTGTGCCCGGGGGCGGAGCTGCGCGTGAGTCGTGCGCCCGATTGCAGCTGTAAGGGGCGCCGTGTGCCCGGGGGCGGAGCTGCGCGTGTGTCGTGTGCCCGATTGCAGCAAAAGGGGCGCCGTGTGCCCGGGGGCGGAGCTGCGCGTGCGTCGTGCGCCCGATTGCAGCTGTAAGGGGCGCCGTGTGCCCGGGGGCGGAGCTGCGCGTGCGCCGTGCGCCCGATTGCAGCTGTAAGGGGCGCCGTGTGCCCGGGGGCGGAGCTGCGTGTGCGCCGTGCGCCCGATTGCAGCTGTAAGGGGCGCCGTGTGCCCGGGGGCGGAGCTGCGCGTGCGTCGTGCGCCCGATTGCAGCTGTAAGGGGCGCCGTGTGCCCGAGGGCGGAGCTGCGCGTGCGCCGTGCGCCCGATTGCAGCTGTAAGGGGCGCCGTGTGCCCGGGGGCGGAGCTGCGCGTGTGTCGTGTGCCCGATTGCAGCTGTAAGGGGCGCCGTGTGCCCGGGGGCGGAGCTGCGCGTGCGCCGTGCGCCCGATTGCAGCTGTAAGGGGCGCCGTGTGCCCGGGGGCGGAGCTGCGCGTGCGCCCGATTGCAGCTGTAAGGGGCGCCGTGTGCCCGGGGGCGGAGCTGCGCGTGCGCCGTGCGCCCGATTGCAGCTGTAAGGGGCGCCGTGTGCCCGGGGCGGAGCTGCGTGTGTGTCGTGTGCCCGATTGCAGCTGTAAGGGGCGCCGTGTGCCCGGGGGCGGAGCTGCGTGTGCGCCGTGCGCCCGATTGCAGCTGTAAGGGGCGCCGTGTGCCCGGGGGCGGAGCTGCGCGTGCGCCGTGCCCCCGATTGCAGCTGTAAGGGGCGCCGTGTGCCCTGGGGCGGAGCTGCGCCGTGCGCCCGATTGCAGCTGTAAGGGGCGCCGTGTGCCCGGGGGCGGAGCTGCGCGTGCGCCGTGCGCCCGATTGCAGCTGTAAGGGGCGCCGTGTGCCCGGGGGCGGAGCTGCGTGTGTGTCATGCGCCCGATTGCAGCTGTAAGGGGCGCCGTGTGCCCGGGGGCGGAGCTGCGCGTGCGTCGTGCGCCCGATTGCAGCTGTAAGGGGCGCCGTGTGCCCGGGGGCGGAGCTGCGCGTGCGCCGTGCCCCCGATTGCAGCTGTAAGGGGCGCCGTGTGCCCGGGGGCGGAGCTGCGCGTGTGTCGTGTGCCCGATTGCAGCTGTAAGGGGCGCCGTGTGCCCGGGGGCGGAGCTGCGCGTGCGCCGTGCGCCCGATTGCAGCTGTAAGGGGCGCCGTGTGCCCGGGGGCGGAGCTGCGCGTGCGCCGTGCGCCCGATTGCAGCTGTAAGGGGCGCCGTGTGCCCGGGGGCGGAGCTGCGCGTGCGCCGTGCGCCCGATTGCAGCTGTAAGGGGCGCCGTGTGCCCGGGGGCGGAGCTGCGCGTGCGCCGTGCCCCCGATTGCAGCTGTAAGGGGCGCCGTGTGCCCGGGGGCGGAGCTGCGCGTGTGTCGTGTGCCCGATTGCAGCTGTAAGGGGCGCCGTGTGCCCGGGGGCGGAGCTGCGCGTGCGCCGTGCGCCCGATTGCAGCTGTAAGGGGCGCCGTGTGCCCGGGGGCGGAGCTGCGCGTGCGCCGTGCGCCCGATTGCAGCTGTAAGGGGCGCCGTGTGCCCGGGGGCGGAGCTGCGCGTGCGCCGTGCCCCCGATTGCAGCTGTAAGGGGCGCCGTGTGCCCGGGGGCGGAGCTGCGCGTGCGCCGTGCCCCCGATTGCAGCTGTAAGGGGCGCCGTGTGCCCGGGGGCGGAGCTGCGCGTGTGTCGTGTGCCCGATTGCAGCTGTAAGGGGCGCCGTGTGCCCGGGGGCGGAGCTGCGCGTGCGCCGTGCGCCCGATTGCAGCTGTAAGGGGCGCCGTGTGCCCGGGAGCGGAGCTGCGCGTGCGCCCGATTGCAGCTGTAAGGGGCGCCGTGTGCCCGGGGGCGGAGCTGCGTGTGCGCCGTGCGCCCGATTGCAGCTGTAAGGGGCGCCGTGTGCCCGGGGCGGAGCTGCGTGTGTGTCGTGTGCCCGATTGCAGCTGTAAGGGGCGCCGTGTGCCCGGGGGCGGAGCTGCGTGTGCGCCGTGCGCCCGATTGCAGCTGTAAGGGGCGCCGTGTGCCCGGGGGCGGAGCTGCGCGTGCGTCGTGCGCCCGATTGCAGCTGTAAGGGGCGCCGTGTGCCCGAGGGCGGAGCTGCGCGTGCGCCGTGCGCCCGATTGCAGCTGTAAGGGGCGCCGTGTGCCCGGGGGCGGAGCTGCGCGTGTGTCGTGTGCCCGATTGCAGCTGTAAGGGGCGCCGTGTGCCCGGGGGCGGAGCTGCGCGTGCGCCGTGCGCCCGATTGCAGCTGTAAGGGGCGCCGTGTGCCCGGGGGCGGAGCTGCGCGTGCGCCCGATTGCAGCTGTAAGGGGCGCCGTGTGCCCGGGGGCGGAGCTGCGCGTGCGCCGTGCGCCCGATTGCAGCTGTAAGGGGCGCCGTGTGCCCGGGGGCGGAGCTGCGTGTGCGCCGTGCGCCCGATTGCAGCTGTAAGGGGCGCCGTGTGCCCGGGGGCGGAGCTGCGCGTGCGTCGTGCGCCCGATTGCAGCTGTAAGGGGCGCCGTGTGCCCGGGGGCGGAGCTGCGCGTGCGCCGTGCCCCCGATTGCAGCTGTAAGGGGCGCCGTGTGCCCGGGGGCGGAGCTGCGCGTGTGTCGTGTGCCCGATTGCAGCTGTAAGGGGCGCCGTGTGCCCGGGGGCGGAGCTGCGCGTGCGCCGTGCGCCCGATTGCAGCTGTAAGGGGCGCCGTGTGCCCGGGGGCGGAGCTGCGCGTGCGCCGTGCGCCCGATTGCAGCTGTAAGGGGCGCCGTGTGCCCGGGGGCGGAGCTGCGCGTGTGTCGTGCGCCCGATTGCAGCTGTAAGGGGCGCCGTGTGCCCGGGGGCGGAGCTGCGCGTGTGTCGTGTGCCCGATTGCAGCAAAAGGGGCGCCGTGTGCCCGGGGGCGGAGCTGCGCGTGCGTCGTGCGCCCGATTGCAGCTGTAAGGGGCGCCGTGTGCCCGGGGGCGGAGCTGCGCGTGCGCCGTGCGCCCGATTGCAGCTGTAAGGGGCGCCGTGTGCCCGGGGGCGGAGCTGCGTGTGCGCCGTGCGCCCGATTGCAGCTGTAAGGGGCGCCGTGTGCCCGGGGGCGGAGCTGCGCGTGCGTCGTGCGCCCGATTGCAGCTGTAAGGGGCGCCGTGTGCCCGAGGGCGGAGCTGCGCGTGCGCCGTGCGCCCGATTGCAGCTGTAAGGGGCGCCGTGTGCCCGGGGGCGGAGCTGCGCGTGTGTCGTGTGCCCGATTGCAGCTGTAAGGGGCGCCGTGTGCCCGGGGGCGGAGCTGCGCGTGCGCCGTGCGCCCGATTGCAGCTGTAAGGGGCGCCGTGTGCCCGGGGGCGGAGCTGCGCGTGCGCCCGATTGCAGCTGTAAGGGGCGCCGTGTGCCCGGGGGCGGAGCTGCGCGTGCGCCGTGCGCCCGATTGCAGCTGTAAGGGGCGCCGTGTGCCCGGGGCGGAGCTGCGTGTGTGTCGTGTGCCCGATTGCAGCTGTAAGGTGCGCCGTGTGCCCGGGGGCGGGGCTGCGTGTGCGCCGTGCGCCGGATTGCAGCTGTAAGGGGCGCCGTGTGCCCGGGGGCGGAGCTGCGCGTGCGCCGTGCCCCCGATTGCAGCTGTAAGGGGCGCCGTGTGCCCTGGGGCGGAGCTGCGCCGTGCGCCCGATTGCGGCTGTAAGGGGCGCCGTGTGCCCGGGGGCGGAGCTGCGCGTGCGCCGTGCGCCCGATTGCAGCTGTAAGGGGCGCCGTGTGCCCGGGGGCGGAGCTGCGTGTGTGTCATGCGCCCGATTGCAGCTGTAAGGGGCGCCGTGTGCCCGGGGGCGGAGCTGCGCGTGCGTCGTGCGCCCGATTGCAGCTGTAAGGGGCGCCGTGTGCCCGGGGGCGGAGCTGCGCGTGCGCCGTGCCCCCGATTGCAGCTGTAAGGGGCGCCGTGTGCCCGGGGGCGGAGCTGCGCGTGTGTCGTGTGCCCGATTGCAGCTGTAAGGGGCGCCGTGTGCCCGGGGGCGGAGCTGCGCGTGCGCCGTGCGCCCGATTGCAGCTGTAAGGGGCGCCGTGTGCCCGGGGGCGGAGCTGCGCGTGCGCCGTGCGCCCGATTGCAGCTGTAAGGGGCGCCGTGTGCCCGGGGGCGGAGCTGCGCGTGCGCCGTGCGCCCGATTGCAGCTGTAAGGGGCGCCGTGTGCCCGGGGGCGGAGCTGCGCGTGCGCCGTGCCCCCGATTGCAGCTGTAAGGGGCGCCGTGTGCCCGGGGGCGGAGCTGCGCGTGTGTCGTGTGCCCGATTGCAGCTGTAAGGGGCGCCGTGTGCCCGGGGGCGGAGCTGCGCGTGCGCCGTGCGCCCGATTGCAGCTGTAAGGGGCGCCGTGTGCCCGGGGGCGGAGCTGCGCGTGCGCCGTGCGCCCGATTGCAGCTGTAAGGGGCGCCGTGTGCCCGGGGGCGGAGCTGCGCGTGCGCCGTGCCCCCGATTGCAGCTGTAAGGGGCGCCGTGTGCCCGGGGGCGGAGCTGCGCGTGCGCCGTGCCCCCGATTGCAGCTGTAAGGGGCGCCGTGTGCCCGGGGGCGGAGCTGCGCGTGTGTCGTGTGCCCGATTGCAGCTGTAAGGGGCGCCGTGTGCCCGGGGGCGGAGCTGCGCGTGCGCCGTGCGCCCGATTGCAGCTGTAAGGGGCGCCGTGTGCCCGGGAGCGGAGCTGCGCGTGCGCCCGATTGCAGCTGTAAGGGGCGCCGTGTGCCCGGGGGCGGAGCTGCGTGTGCGCCGTGCGCCCGATTGCAGCTGTAAGGGGCGCCGTGTGCCCGGGGCGGAGCTGCGTGTGTGTCGTGTGCCCGATTGCAGCTGTAAGGGGCGCCGTGTGCCCGGGGGCGGAGCTGCGTGTGCGCCGTGCGCCCGATTGCAGCTGTAAGGGGCGCCGTGTGCCCGGGGGCGGAGCTGCGCGTGCGTCGTGCGCCCGATTGCAGCTGTAAGGGGCGCCGTGTGCCCGAGGGCGGAGCTGCGCGTGCGCCGTGCGCCCGATTGCAGCTGTAAGGGGCGCCGTGTGCCCGGGGGCGGAGCTGCGCGTGTGTCGTGTGCCCGATTGCAGCTGTAAGGGGCGCCGTGTGCCCGGGGGCGGAGCTGCGCGTGCGCCGTGCGCCCGATTGCAGCTGTAAGGGGCGCCGTGTGCCCGGGGGCGGAGCTGCGCGTGCGCCCGACTGCAGCTGTAAGGGGCGCCGTGTGCCCGGGGGCGGAGCTGCGCGTGCGCCGTGCGCCCGATTGCAGCTGTAAGGGGCGCCGTGTGCCCGGGGGCGGAGCTGCGTGTGCGCCGTGCGCCCGATTGCAGCTGTAAGGGGCGCCGTGTGCCCGGGGGCGGAGCTGCGCGTGCGTCGTGCGCCCGATTGCAGCTGTAAGGGGCGCCGTGTGCCCGGGGGCGGAGCTGCGCGTGTGCCGTGCCCCCGATTGCAGCTGTAAGGGGCGCCGTGTGCCCGGGGGCGGAGCTGCGCGTGTGTCGTGTGCCCGATTGCAGCTGTAAGGGGCGCCGTGTGCCCGGGGGCGGAGCTGCGCGTGCGCCGTGCGCCCGATTGCAGCTGTAAGGGGCGCCGTGTGCCCGGGGGCGGAGCTGCGCGTGCGCCGTGCGCCCGATTGCAGCTGTAAGGGGCGCCGTGTGCCCGGGGGCGGAGCTGCGCGTGCGCCGTGCGCCCGATTGCAGCTGTAAGGGGCGCCGTGTGCCCGGGGGCGGAGCTGCGCGTGCGCCGTGCCCCCGATTGCAGCTGTAAGGGGCGCCGTGTGCCCGGGGGCGGAGCTGCGCGTGTGTCGTGTGCCCGATTGCAGCTGTAAGGGGCGCCGTGTGCCCGGGGGCGGAGCTGCGCGTGCGCCGTGCGCCCGATTGCAGCTGTAAGGGGCGCCGTGTGCCCGGGGGCGGAGCTGCGCGTGCGCCGTGCGCCCGATTGCAGCTGTAAGGGGCGCCGTGTGCCCGGGGGCGGAGCTGCGCGTGCGCCGTGCGCCCGATTGCAGCTGTAAGGGGCGCCGTGTGCCCGGGGGCGGAGCTGCGCGTGCGCCGTGCCCCCGATTGCAGCTGTAAGGGGCGCCGTGTGCCCGGGGGCGGAGCTGCGCGTGTGTCGTGTGCCCGATTGCAGCTGTAAGGGGCGCCGTGTGCCCGGGGGCGGAGCTGCGCGTGCGCCGTGCGCCCGATTGCAGCTGTAAGGGGCGCCGTGTGCCCGGGGGCGGAGCTGCGCGTGCGCCGTGCGCCCGATTGCAGCTGTAAGGGGCGCCGTGTGCCCGGGGGCGGAGCTGCGCGTGCGCCGTGCCCCCGATTGCAGCTGTAAGGGGCGCCGTGTGCCCGGGGGCGGAGCTGCGCGTGCGCCGTGCCCCCGATTGCAGCTGTAAGGGGCGCCGTGTGCCCGGGGGCGGAGCTGCGCGTGTGTCGTGTGCCCGATTGCAGCTGTAAGGGGCGCCGTGTGCCCGGGGGCGGAGCTGCGCGTGCGCCGTGCGCCCGATTGCAGCTGTAAGGGGCGCCGTGTGCCCGGGAGCGGAGCTGCGCGTGCGCCCGATTGCAGCTGTAAGGGGCGCCGTGTGCCCGGGGGCGGAGCTGCGTGTGCGCCGTGCGCCCGATTGCAGCTGTAAGGGGCGCCGTGTGCCCGGGGCGGAGCTGCGTGTGTGTCGTGTGCCCGATTGCAGCTGTAAGGGGCGCCGTGTGCCCGGGGGCGGAGCTGCGTGTGCGCCGTGCGCCCGATTGCAGCTGTAAGGGGCGCCGTGTGCCCGGGGGCGGAGCTGCGCGTGCGTCGTGCGCCCGGTTGCAGCTGTAAGGGGCGCCGTGTGCCCGAGGGCGGAGCTGCGCGTGCGCCGTGCGCCCGATTGCAGCTGTAAGGGGCGCCGTGTGCCCGGGGGCGGAGCTGCGCGTGTGTCGTGTGCCCGATTGCAGCTGTAAGGGGCGCCGTGTGCCCGGGGGCGGAGCTGCGCGTGCGCCGTGCGCCCGATTGCAGCTGTAAGGGGCGCCGTGTGCCCGGGGGCGGAGCTGCGCGTGCGCCCGATTGCAGCTGTAAGGGGCGCCGTGTGCCCGGGGGCGGAGCTGCGCGTGCGCCGTGCGCCCGATTGCAGCTGTAAGGGGCGCCGTGTGCCCGGGGGCGGAGCTGCGTGTGCGCCGTGCGCCCGATTGCAGCTGTAAGGGGCGCCGTGTGCCCGGGGGCGGAGCTGCGCGTGCGCCGTGCGCCCGATTGCAGCTGTAAGGGGCGCCGTGTGCCCGGGGGCGGAGCTGCGCGTGCGCCCGATTGCAGCTGTAAGGGGCGCCGTGTGCCCGGGGGCGGAGCTGCGCGTGCGCCGTGCGCCCGATTGCAGCTGTAAGGGGCGCCGTGTGCCCGGGGGCGGAGCTGCGTGTGCGCCGTGCGCCCGATTGCAGCTGTAAGGGGCGCCGTGTGCCCGGGGGCGGAGCTGCGCGTGCGTCGTGCGCCCGATTGCAGCTGTAAGGGGCGCCGTGTGCCCGGGGCGGAGCTGCGTGTGTGTCGTGTGCCCGATTGCAGCTGTAAGGGGCGCCGTGTGCCCGGGGGCGGAGCTGCGTGTGCGCCGTGCGCCCGATTGCAGCTGTAAGGGGCGCCGTGTGCCCGGGGGCGGAGCTGCGCGTGCGTCGTGCGCCCGATTGCAGCTGTAAGGGGCGCCGTGTGCCCGAGGGCGGAGCTGCGCGTGCGCCGTGCGCCCGATTGCAGCTGTAAGGGGCGCCGTGTGCCCGGGGGCAGAGCTGCGCGTGAGTCGTGTGCCCGATTGCAGCTGTAAGGGGCGCCGTGTGCCCGGGGGCGGAGCTGCGCGTGCGCCGTGCGCCCGATTGCAGCTGTAAGGGGCGCCGTGTGCCCGGGGGCGGAGCTGCGTGTGCGCCGTGCGCCCGATTGCAGCTGTAAGGGGCGCCGTGTGCCCGGGGGCGGAGCTGCGCGTGCGCCGTGCGCCCGATTGCAGCTGTAAGGGGCGCCGTGTGCCCGGGGGCGGAGCTGCGCGTGCGCCGTGCCCCCGATTGCAGCTGTAAGGGGCGCCGTGTGCCCGGGGGCGGAGCTGCGCGTGTGTCGTGTGCCCGATTGCAGCTGTAAGGGGCGCCGTGTGCCCGGGGGCGGAGCTGCGCGTGCGCCGTGCGCCCGATTGCAGCTGTAAGGGGCGCCGTGTGCCCGGGGGCGGAGCTGCGTGTGCGCCGTGCGCCCGATTGCAGCTGTAAGGGGCGCCGTGTGCCCGGGGGCGGAGCTGCGCGTGCGCCGTGCCCCCGATTGCAGCTGTAAGGGGCGCCGTGTGCCCGGGGGCGGAGCTGCGCGTGCGCCGTGCCCCCGATTGCAGCTGTAAGGGGCGCCGTGTGCCCGGGGGCGGAGCTGCGCGTGTGTCGTGTGCCCGATTGCAGCTGTAAGGGGCGCCGTGTGCCCGGGGGCGGAGCTGCGCGTGCGCCGTGCGCCCGATTGCAGCTGTAAGGGGCGCCGTGTGCCCGGGGGCGGAGCTGCGCGTGCGCCGTGCGCCCGATTGCAGCTGTAAGGGGCGCCGTGTGCCCGGGGGCGGAGCTGCGCGTGCGCCGTGCGCCCGATTGCAGCTGTAAGGGGCGCCGTGTGCCCGGGGGCGGAGCTGCGCGTGCGCCGTGCCCCCGATTGCAGCTGTAAGGGGCGCCGTGTGCCCGGGGGCGGAGCTGCGCGTGCGCCGTGCGCCCGATTGCAGCTGTAAGGGGCGCCGTGTGCCCGGGGGCGGAGCTGCGCGTGCGCCCGATTGCAGCTGTAAGGGGCGCCGTGTGCCCGGGGGCGGAGCTGCGCGTGCGCCGTGCGCCCGATTGCAGCTGTAAGGGGCGCCGTGTGCCTGGGGGCGGAGCTGCGCGTGCGCCGTGCGCCCGATTGCAGCTGTAAGGGGCGCCGTGTGCCCGGGGCGGAGCTGTGTGTGTGTCGTGTGCCCGATTGCAGCTGTAAGGGGCGCCGTGTGCCCGGGGGCGGAGCTGCGCGTGCGCCGTGCGCCCGATTGCAGCTGTACGGGGCGCCGTGTGCCCGGAGGCGGAGCTGCGCGTGCGCCGTGCGCCCGATTGCAGCTGTAAGGGGCGCCGTGTGCCCGGGGGCGGAGCTGCGCGTGCGCCGTGCGCCCGATTGCAGCTGTAAGGGGCGCCGTGTGCCCGGGGGCGGAGCTGCGCGTGCGCCGTGCGCCCGATTGCAGCTGTAAGGGGCGCCGTGTGCCCGGGGGCGGAGCTGCGCGTGCGCCGTGCCCCCGATTGCAGCTGTAAGGGGCGCCATGTGCCCGGGGGCGGAGCTGCGCGTGCGTCGTGCGCCCGATTGCAGCTGTAAGGGGCGCCGTGTGCCCGGGGGCGGAGCTGCGCGTGCGTCGTGCGCCCGATTGCAGCTGTAAGGGGCGCCGTGTGCCCGGGGGCGGAGCTGCGCGTGCGTCATGCGCCCGATTGCAGCTGTAAGGGGCGCCGTGTGCCCGGGGGCGGAGCTGCGCGTGCGCCGTGCGCCCGATTGCAGCTGTAAGGGGCGCCGTGTGCCCGGGGGCGGAGCTGCGCGTGTGTCGTGCGCCCGATTGCAGCTGTAAGGGGCGCCGTGTGCCCGGGGGCGGAGCTGCGCGTGTGTCGTGCGCCCGATTGCAGCTGTAAGGGGCGCCGTGTGCCCGGGGGCGGAGCTGCGCGTGCGCCGTGCGCCCGATTGCAGCTGTAAGGGGCGCCGTGTGCCCGGGGGCGGAGCTGCGCGTGCGCCGTGCGCCCGATTGCAGCTGTAAGGGGCGCCGTGTGCCCGGGGGCGGAGCTGCGCGTGCGCAGTGCGCCCGATTGCAGCTGTAAGGGGCGCCGTGTGCCCGGGGCGGAGCTGCGTGTGCGCCGTGCGCCCGATTGCAGCTGTAAGGGGCGCCGTGTGCCCGGGGGCGGAGCTGCGCGTGCGCAGTGCGCCCGATTGCAGCTGTAAGGGGCGCCGTGTGCCCGGGGCGGAGCTGCGCGTGCGTCGTACGCCCGATTGCAGCTGTAAGGGGCGCCGTGTGCCCGGGGGCGGAGCTGCGCGTGCGCCGTGCGCCCGATTGCAGCTGTAAGGGGCGCCGTGTGCCCGGGGGCGGAGCTGCGCGTGCGCCGTGCGCCCGATTGCAGCTGTAAGGGGCGCCGTGTGCCCGGGGGCGGAGCTGCGCGTGCGCCGTGCCCCCGATTGCAGCTGTAAGGGGCGCCGTGTGCCCGGGGGCGGAGCTGCGCGTGCGCCGTGCGCCCGATTGCAGCTGTAAGGGGCGCCGTGTGCCCGGGGGCGGAGCTGCGCGTGCGCCCGATTGCAGCTGTAAGGGGCGCCGTGTGCCCGGGGGCGGAGCTGCGCGTGCGCCGTGCGCCCGATTGCAGCTGTAAGGGGCGCCGTGTGCCTGGGGGCGGAGCTGCGCGTGCGCCGTGCGCCCGATTGCAGCTGTAAGGGGCGCCGTGTGCCCGGGGCGGAGCTGTGTGTGTGTCGTGTGCCCGATTGCAGCTGTAAGGGGCGCCGTGTGCCCGGGGGCGGAGCTGCGCGTGCGCCGTGCGCCCGATTGCAGCTGTACGGGGCGCCGTGTGCCCGGAGGCGGAGCTGCGCGTGCGCCGTGCGCCCGATTGCAGCTGTAAGGGGCGCCGTGTGCCCGGGGGCGGAGCTGCGCGTGCGCCGTGCGCCCGATTGCAGCTGTAAGGGGCGCCGTGTGCCCGGGGGCGGAGCTGCGCGTGCGCCGTGCCCCCGATTGCAGCTGTAAGGGGTGCCGTGTGCCCGGGGGCGGAGCTGCGCGTGCGTCATGCGCCCGATTGCAGCTGTAAGGGGCGCCGTGTGCCCGGGGGCGGAGCTGCGTGTGTCGTGCGCCCGATTGCAGCTGTAAGGGGCGCCGTGTGCCCGGGGGCGGAGCTGCGCGTGCGCCGTGTGCCCGATTGCAGCTGTAAGGGGCGCCGTGTGCCCGGGGGCGGAGCTGCGCGTGCGCCCGATTGCAGCTGTAAGGGGCGCCGTGTGCCCAGGGGCGGAGCTGCGCGAGCGCCGTGCGCCCGATTGCAGCTGTAAGGGGCGCCGTGTGCCCGGGGGCGGAGCTGCGTGTGCGCCGTGCGCCCGATTGCAGCTGTAAGGGGCGCCGTGTGCCCGGGGGCGGAGCTGCGCGTGCGCCGTGCGCCCGATTGCAGCTGTAAGGGGCGCCGTGTGCCCGGGGGCGGAGCTGCGCGAGCGCCGTGCGCCCGATTGCAGCTGTAAGGGGCGCCGTGTGCCCGGGGGCGGAGCTGCGTGTGCGTCGTGTGCCCGATTGCAGCTGTAAGGGGCGCCGTGTGCCCGGGGTCGGAGCTGCGCGTGCGCCGTGCGCCCGATTGCAGCTGTAAGGGGCGCCGTGTGCCCGGGGGCGGAGCTGCGTGTGCGCCGTGCGCCCGATTGCAGCTGTAAGGGGCGCCGTGTGCCCGGGGGCGGAGCTGCGTGTGTCGTGCGCCCGATTGCAGCTGTAAGGGGCGCCGTGTGCCCGGGGGCGGAGCTGCGTGTGCGCCGTGCGCCCGCTGCCCGGGGCACAGGAATGGCTCGAGCCGGCCCTGGACTCAACCCTTCTCGGGAGCCAGGCGCTTCAGGGGAAGCGGTGCCACGACTGGATCCTGCCGCTCCTGGGCTGGGGCCGTGCCTGCCCTGGGATCTTCCCCGGGCTGAGGTCGCCTGCTGCCAATGCAGGGCACAAGTGTTTCAGATTTTTGTCTGGCTGGGATGGGAGGAGGGAGCTGGGGGGGCCTTGGAGACAATTTCTGGGGCCAGGGGAGATCTCTGGGCTGCGGCAGGAGGCTCAGACCCAGGCGCCTGCGTCTTGTTCTGGGCCGTGGTGAGCACAGGGCGCCTCCTCCCCCCAGCTGCAGACTGGGGCTAGTGATGTGCCAGCTCCTTTGTGACAAGCTGTGAGGAGGTGGGTTCAGGATGCCCCAGCTGGCATCTGGGCTCCCTTTGCCTTTGCCCCCAAGTGGCACCGGCTTGGAAATGGGCCTGTGGTAACTGCAGCCGAGCCTTTGCCAGCCGGACTCTGGGCCACGCGAGCTCACGGCCTCAGCAGAGAATGTCCCCGAGGGCATCGGGAGCCTCGTCCCTCCCAGGGATGTGGCCTCTCCTCCCACACGCGCATCCAGGCCGATGGGGCCTGGCACCACAGTGGGCTGGCCTCTCTAGTCAGCAGAGTTTATCGATTCTTCCCCTGGTGCCTGGCAGGCTTGGGGATGGGCCCCAGAACTGGCCCCTGCCAGTGTCCACTGCCTGCGTGGGCAGAGGAGAGAGAGGCTGTCCAGCCCAGCTCTTGGGCTTCTGCCCACCCTACGCCCCACACCATGGCCAGAGATAGCACCGCTCCCAGTCCTGCTGCTTGTGTGGGGGGCAGGCCTGGGGTCCTGCCTTTGCTGTCCCCATTGCTCAGTGAACACAGGGCCTCCCCCCACATCACCTCGCAGTGCCCCAGCCTCCTCCTGTGCCTCCCCCGCACACACTGCTCCTCCAGCCCCCACGACTGCACAGCAAAACCATGGCAACTGTCAGCTCCAGAGGGGTGCCAGCACCATGAGCAGCCCGGGTTCCAGCCAGGCTGTGCTGCTCACTGGCCTCCTGGCAGCAGGTTTCAGTCTCACTCTGGCAGCCCCTGGGCCTGTGGGCTTCAGTGTCTCTCGGCAGAGGTGCTGCTGGGTGGGGGAGGGCCGCTCTGAATAGGCAGGGCGATCCACAGGCTGCTGGCACATCGCTGAGGGCAGAGGCTGAGCTGTGGGCACGTGGCGCCTTGGCTGCTGTGCTCTTTCTTGGGTGCCTTGCAGGAAGGTCTAGTAGCGGCTGACTGCGTGGCTCCACCATCTCAGCACTTGCATGGGAGACTGCAGGTGATTCCAGGCCAGCTGGCAAGGGAAAGGCAGTGCCCCAGGGGCAGTGCCATCCCTACTAATATGCAGCTGCTTAAGGTACCACAACATTTGGGGCCGTAAATTGCCCCAGATTTCATGGTGCCCTGGGCAGCTGTGGGCTGTGTATGCAGCATTGCCGGCTCCCGCAGCCAGACCTGTCCTCCAGCTGGTGCACTTGTGGGTTGTCCCTGGTGGCTGCAGGGCTCCTGATAGCCCTCCTGCTCTTCCCACCCTGCCTCTTCCCGCCCCTGCTTCGTCCCGCTCCACAACTTCCCCAAACCCCTCCCCAAGCAGTGTCGCCTGGGGATTAGCAGGGGCCTGGCACTGGCAACAGGTGTCTCACCCCCTGCACCAGAAAGCGGAACGACAAGCCCCAGCCTGCTCTGCCAGCTCCCAGCTGCATGGCTCCGCTTTCTGCCACCAGCGCGTGTGGGCAACCCCCAGCCTGCCCTCCTAGGACACAGCTGGGAGCCAGAGGAGTGGAGCAAGTTGGGGCCAGGTAGTTCTACACTCTACTGCCGACTCCTGCTGCCTCTCTGCCTGGCTGCCCTGTTCCTGCCCCTGCAGCTCTGGGCCTACCTCCCACAGCTCCTGCCTACCTGGCCCTGTATCCCTTGTGTACAAGCCCTCCGCCCTCCATGGCAGCCTGTGTAGGGAAACAAAAGTGCTAGGGATGGCTAACACTGAAACAAGCTCTGCAACGTGAGCCATGTGAATTGCGTAGCTTAAGTCAAAATAGCTTCTTTCAGCTTTTGGCGCTGTCTACACAGCAGGGAGTCCGAAAGAGAACACTCTTCCTCCGACTTCCCTTAGCCTCCCGCAATGAGAATTACAGGAGGCGGAGTAAGAAGTCCTTCAGCTGACATTGTTGAAATAACTGCTTGCTGCGTGGATGCAGGCTATGTTAGTTCAGAACAATGTCAGTTATTCCAAAAGAATGCTGCTGTGTAGACAGCCACAGTGAGTGACCAGGCTGTTACACTCGGCCGCTTGAGGGAGACCCAGGACTCTGGCATGTCACTTTGACCTCCTGGGTCTCTCTTTGCTCCAGGGGCAAAGCCCTGCAGGATATCACTGTCTGCAGAGCTCCCCGAGGGGATGTGCTGTGGACCTGCACAGAGGAGAGACCCCAGGGCTGGTGCTGGGCTCAGCAGGGTGGCGCGTGTCTTCAGGAAGCTGAGCGGTAACTTCCTGGATTAATTTGATGTGTTTTATCTTCTAGCCCCAGACCAGATTCTCAGCATGGAGCTGACACAGCAGCTTGTGCCAGCTTTGCCCATCCAAATGCACACCACTGCCAGCAGACCAGGTAGGAACAGCACAGCTGTCCTGTACTCATTTCCTGTTCCAGCACCTTCCAGCTGCAGAACCTGAGGGGAGGCTGGATTTCATTATCCCTCTGGCCCCAGACCTTCCTGTCCTCCAGCACAGTAAGAATGAGGAATGGAGATGTAAAGTCCTGTTTAATTAGTTAACCGGTTAAACGTTAAGTTTAACTGGTTAACTGTTGAAATAAGGGCAGGACATGATTTCCCTGTACAAAAAACATTTTGTCTCTTTCCCAACATATTTAAGTGTAACAGTTCTGTTCTTTATTATAGTCACAACCAATTTGCCCAGTACTGAAGTTAGACTTAACGGCCTGTAATTGCCAGGATAACCTCTAGAGCTCTTTTTAAAAATTGGCGTCAGATGAGTTCTCCTCTAGTCATTTGGTACAGAGGCTGATTTAAAGGATAGGTTACAAACCAGTTAATAGTTCTGCGATTTCACATTTGAGTTGTTTCAGAAGTCTTGAGAGAGTGCCATCTGGTCCTGGTGATTTGTTACTATTAGGTTTATCAATTTGTTGTTTATCAATAACACCACCTCAATTTGGGACAATTCCTCAGATTTGTCACCTAAAAAGAATGGCTCAGGATTTGGGAATCTCCCTAACAACTTCAGCCATGAAAGCTGATGCAAAGAATCCATTTAGTTTCTCTGCAATGGCCTTAGCATCTTTGAGTGCACTTTTAGCATCTTGATTGTCCAATAGTCCCAATAGTTTTTTAGCAGGCTTCCTGCTTCTGATGTCCTTAAACATTTTTTACTATTACTTTTGGAGTTTTTAGCTAGTTGTTCTTCAAATTCCTTTTTTGCCATCAAACTTATATTTTTACACTTCATTTAACAGAGTTTATGCGCCTTCCGCTTTTCCTAGCTAGGTTTTAACTTCCACTTTTTGACGTCTTTTTCTCTCTAACTACTACTTTTACTTGGTTGTTAAGCCAAGGTGGAACTTATTTGGTTCTCTGTGTTTTTTAATTTGGGGTATACATTTATGTTGAGCTTCTATTATGGGGTGTGTCTAGACTACATGGCTCCGTCGACGGAGCCATGTAAGTAGTTTACGCGACATAGTCAGTGAAGCGGGGATTTAAATAATCCCCACTTCATTACAATAAAAATGGCCGCTGCGCTGTGCCGACAATCAGCTGATCCGGCCCAGCACGGCAGTCTAGACGTGGATCGGTCGACAAGGGAAGCCTTTGTCGACTGCTCCCTTATGCCTCATGAAACGAGGTTTACAGGAGCGGTCAACAAAGGCTTCCCTTGTCGACCAATCCGCGTCTAGACTGCCGTGCTGGGCTGGATCAGCTGATTGTCGGCACAGCGCAGCGGCCATTTTTATTGTAATGAAGTGGGGATTATTTAAATCCCCGCTTCACTGACTATGTCGTGTAAACTACTTTACATGGCTCCGTCAACGGAGTCATATAGTCTAGACACACCCATGGTGTCTTTGAAAAGTTTCCATGCAGCTTGTAGGGATTTCATTTTTGGCCTTGTACCTTTTAATTTCTATTTAATTAACCTCATCATTTTGTGTAGTTCACCTTTCTGAAATTAAATGCCACAGTGTTGAGCTGCTGAGGTGTTTTTCCGACCACATAGATGTTACATTTAATGTATTTACTATAGTCAATCAGTCCAGCTATATTCATGTTTTGGACAAGATCTTGCACTCCGTTTAGGACTAAATCAAAAATTGTGGGTTTCAGAATCAGCTTCTCCAAGAAGCAGTCATTGAAGGTGTCAAGAAACTTTATCTCTGCATCCTGTTCTTAGGTGGTGTATACCCAGTCAATATGGGGATCGTTGGAATCCCCCATTATTGCAGGTTTTTTAACATTTCTTTATAGCCTCTGTAATCTCCCTTAGCATTTCACAGTCTCTAGCACTATTCTGGTCAGGTAGTCAGTAATATATCCCTGCTGCTATATTCTTATTATTAGAGCATAGAATTACTATCCATAGAGATACTATGGTTGGTTGTTTGGTTCATTTCAGATTTTTACTTCATTTGATTCTACACTTTCTTTCACAGATGGCGCCACTCCCCCTCCAGCACAACCTGTCCAATATAGTCTGTATCCTGATATTACGGTGTCCCGTTGATTATCCTTGTTCTACCCAAGTATCTGTGATACCTACTGTATCAGTATCCTCATTCAATACGAGGCACTCTAGTTCCCCCATCTTATTATTTAGACTTTTAGAGTTTGTAAATAAGCATTTAAAACACTTTTTAGCTGTCTGTTTTTTACATGATGTGATTGGATGGAACTTTTTTCATTTGACTGTTTCTCATCAGATCTTACCTATATTTTATCACCTTCCATCCTCTTCTCTTCACTAGGACATAAGGGACGGTCTATTAATAGAAATTCTCTAAGGTAGGGATGGGGAACTTTTTTTGGGTCGGGGGCCACTGACCCACTGTCACAGCTCAAGTCCCCTGGCTGGCACTTAGAGTGCAGCTATGTGGACCAGCTAGCAGAATAAACTCTGTAAGAACTTGTCTCTGTAACTCCCCAGAGACAAACTTGTCTGGTCTCAGGCCACGTCTAAACTACAAAGCATTTTCAAAAGAGGATATGCAAATTCCTCCTTGCATATTTCTTCCAATCGCATTTTTGAAAGAGGATCTTTCAAAAATGAAAGTAGTCTGGATGTGGGGTTTTTTGGGAAAAAAAAACTCTTCCTAAAAAAAAGGGGTTTACACAGTTTTTCAAAAAAGAGGTTTTTTTTCTGAAAAAAACACATCCGAGCTACTTGCATTTTCAAAAGATCCTCTTTGCATATCCTCTTTCAAAAAAAATCTTTGTAGTTTAGACATAGCCTCAGTTTCCTTGAGACCTAAAAGGAAGACAATCGGTGGCTGCCACCACCTAAGTGAAGTTTAAAAAAAAAATCTCTTCCAGAGAAGAGATCATGTGGGAATCTCCTCCCTCAGGCAAAGCTTTCCTTCCTACCCTAACCTCCGTTTTGCTTGGAGTTGGGAAAACAAACTGAGGGAATCCATAGAGAACAATGGGGCTCTGCTTCCCCCAGATAACCTAGGCATGTAGGTTTAAGGACACACAAATCAACCAATACCGGTTAATCAACACAAAAAGGGCAACACTTTTATTATCAATCAAAACTACTGTTGCAAGCATAGTAAATGACTGGGTATTAAAAGCCATGGAGTGAAATAGACTCAGGGGAATTCCTGGGTTGTAATCCTTAGTCACAAAAGAGAAAAACAGTTAACCAGCTCGAACTTGATTTCCAAACCCCTAAACAGGGAAAGCAATAAAACCTGATGGATTATCTAAACTTTTCCCTACTTACACATTTCAAGGAGTCCATTCCTGGGAGAGCCCGAATCTCTTCTTACCTGGGGAAAAAACTGCTCTGATCTCCAACAAAAGAAGAGAGGGGAAAAAAACCCTCTCTCGGTTTGAAATTCCTATCTGCATTTCATTGGTTGAATGCCCAAAGCATTCAGGTAAGTCAGATTCTCCTTAGCAGCTCCTATTGATGAAACCCACAGAAAAATCAGTCAGGGAACACACATAAAGTGAGAAGCAAAAAAAGAACCAAACAAAACTCCCCACACACCAGAACTGGGGCGGGGCAGCTTAGTAGAGTGTGTGTGCTCCAGATCCACAGAGGATGGAGAGGACTGAAGTGCCAGTGCAGGCTCCCTGATCCTGGGGGGCGGGGGGGCCTGAATCTTGGGGGGCTGCATCTGGTCTCTGGGCATGAAGTTTCTCAACTCTGTCCGATCCATCTGCTCCTCCATACCTGTCAGCTTTCCGTTAGAACAGTTTTTAAACTAAGGACTGGGACCTTTTTTATTTTAAATTGATTTGATTTGATTTTAAGTACCAGCAATCTGGTTCCATTTTGGCTTAGGTGGAGCCCATCCCTCCTGTACAGGCTCCCCCTTTCCCAAAAGTTTCCCCAGTTCCTAATCTATTTTATCCTTCTTCCTATATCATCAACTCATCCACACATTGAGACCCATGCTGTCTACCTGGCCCTGTGCGTGGGACTGGAAGCATCTCAGAACACTACCATGGAGATCCTGGATTTCAGTCTCTTACATAGCAGCCTAGATTTGGCTTCCAGGACCTCCCTCTTGTCCTTCCCTATCCCACTGTACCATGACCACTGGCTGGTCCCCAGCACTGCTCATAAGTCTAGATGGCTCAAGAACTCTGCAGCCTTAGCACCAGTCAGGCAACATCACCATGTGGTTCTCCTGGTCATTGCAAACCCATCTGTCTGTGATTCTAATGATAAAATGCTCCATTACTAACACTTGTCTCTTCCTAATACCTGGAGTTCCCTGCCATGGAGAGGTAGCCTCAGCTCAAGAGGATTCCCCGCCCCCCAATCCTAGGCCATGGCTTACCCTGGTCTCTGGCACTGTTGTATCTGAGCAGTGCATGCCCCGACCAGGAGCAGGCTGGGCACTCCTAGAGGAGCTGCCATCCCCGCCCCTCCTGGGAACGGCCACGGCCACTTGGAATTCCCCATCATCACCTCGTCACCATTCGGCTATCAGTTCTTCCCCCAACAGGACTGCTTTGCACATTGCCCGCCAGACTTACCCGCTCAGCCAGTCCCAGGCATTGTAGGGTCATGAGTCAGGAACCCAAAATCATCTGCTTGGCTAAACGTCAGCTAGGGTTGGCTTGGTGTGTTTGCCTCATGTTCAAGGTGGTGAGTTCCAGCGTTTCCCCAAGACCAAAGGGCTAGAAACTGCTCTCTTAAATGGAGACCCTCCCCAGATCCCTTGGCTCCAGGTGTTGGAAGAAAAACCTCCCATGTTATGAGCCTCGCAATCAAACTGCATCTTTATACTCCCCTTTCAGCTCCTGTCTTGAGTGGGCCTCTGCAGAATGCTTGAGACTCAAGGCCCCTTCTCTCTTGTGTTGCAGGGCTGGCTGGCTTCCCCTGAGATGGTCTGAGGAGGAGCTGGAGAAGGACGAGCTCGTTTAAGATGACACGAACCGACCCACCTGGCATACTGGTGTCTACGGTGTATCAAGACCTGGAGGTGAAGTGCCCTACATCTGCAGATTCCATCGTCTGCCAGCCATTGATGCCACAATGTGACGCCTTCATGTCTGCATCTCTGCCACGTGACCCGCAGCCCTTCAATAAGCGCCACTGTAGGAGCTTTGACTTTCTTGAGTCGCTTGACGAGCAGCTGGCCTGTGCTCCTGCTATGGAGCGCCCCTGCCGGCGCCCAGGCACCCCCGAGCCATCCTCAGGTTCTGGAGGCAGGAAGGCTCCTCCCAGGTCAGACGTTCAGAACACCAGGCCTCACCCTCATGGGAGGGAAGTCCCCAAGGAGCCCCTGGCTCGGGCGGAGCCAAAGAGGCGAGCAAGATCCAAGAGCACCCCTCGGGTGAAATCTACCTTCGCTCCCATTCCCATACAGATGTCATCCTCATCTCCTGCCCCATCGGCCAGGAGGGGACGGGAGGCTCTGCGCCTCGCCAGGGATCCTGTGAGGACAGAAATGTCCCCACGCAGGGAGAGTGGCTACACTCCCATGAAGGCTCTGATGAATGAGGTGCACCCCATCAAGCTGCAGCCCCAGCGGAGCAGCACCAGCCGCATCTCTCCACTCTGCATCAGCAGCAACTGTCCAGAGGAGGCCCCAGGCGGGAGGCCGACCACAAGCCTTCATGTCAAGTGCCGGATGGACATGAAGCCAGATGAGGCAGTGCTGGTGCACACGGCACGCAGCCTGAAGGCCCAGAGCAGGATGGAGTTGCCAAGCTGGCCGAGGCCACCGGGCACTGTTCGGAGCCTGACCATCCCAAGCAGCAGGCACGTGTCTGTGTCCCGCACTCCCACGCCCAGCGACTCCTACAGCGGGGAGCACCGGGTGCTGCGCTACCCCAACGAGTACTATGAAGGTGACCCCCGGGTTCGGGCTTACCAGGCCATGCCCTCCCCACGGGATTATCCTGAGAGGGGATGCGTGACCTTCTCTGCCCCCAACGTGCCCACCCAGTTCTTCTACACAGAGGAGCCAACAGGGTGCCTTGGCTCCAGCATCCCACTGAAAAGTTCTGGCTATGAGGCGTGCACTCGCCCATACCCAGGGTGCCACGTCCCTCCACAGGCCTTCTATGCAGAGGACCCTGCCAAAGGGAATGTCCGTACCATCCCACCCCAGACTCTCTACGTGGAAGAAGCTCGGACCTACCCTATCCAAGAAGCCCCTGCCCACACTTTCTATAGAGAAGACCCTCGAATCTACGCCTCCAGAGGTGTCCCCACCAAACCCCTCTATCCAGAGGACCCCAGGCTGTATCCTGCCCTGAACTCCTCCTCCCGGTTGTTCTACACTGAGGATTATGGCAAATATCATGAGAGAGAAGCTATTTCGCGGACATACCCTCATGCCCGTAGCACCCAGCCTTTACAGTTCAGCGACTGGTACTGTCCAGACCGGAGTGCACTCCCCTACCAGACTTTGCAGATGTCCCACTTAGCACCTCACCCCTCTGGGCAGGAGGCCTTGCTTTCCTCCTGGCATGCCAGCTACAGCGCCAACCAGCCCCGCTTAGGCACAGACACCCGGCATTACTCCAGATCCTGGGACAACATCCTGACGTCCAGTGCGCGCAGGGAGGACCCCCTGTTCCGTGGGCGCAGCTATGAGAACCTGCTGGCCCGGGAGCAGCACCGTGCCTTATCCCCGGACAACAGGCGGCAGCCCGTGGTGATCAACCTGTCCAGCTCCCCCAAGCGCTACGCAGCACTGTCCCTCTCCGAGAATTCCATCCTGGAGAAGATGCATGCGGACAGTGGGCGCTGCCCCCTGGGCCGCTCCTGGTTTGTCACCCCAGAAATCACCATCACTGATAACGACATCAAAGCCAATGGGCTGAGCCAGAGTGAGAAGCGCTCAGCCAGCTGGGATGTACTGGATGCTGGGCAGGATGGGCGTCGCCCCTACCCCACACACTACCACTCGGCTCCCCCTGCCAAAGAGAGCACCCAGACCAGCTCTTCCCGCCAGCGCAGCCTGGACCAGCTGGACGAACTGATCACAGACCTGGTCATCGACTCCAAGCCCCCGCCCAGCCACCACCCCAGCAATGGGCACAGCCTGGCAGACCAGCTCAAGCGGCTGATTGACAATGGCGCACCCATACCCCCCCAGAAGCTGGATGCTAGGAAACCACTGCCTTTGCTGGTAGGGGAGCCCCGGCCCACCAAGGAGCAGCCAGGCCCCAGTTCCTTCCACAGAGATGTGTGCAAGGAGCAGGGTGGCCGTGCACTCGCCATGTCTGTCTCCAGCAGCAGCTTTGAGAAGCAGCAGGATGACTGCTCCCCGGAGCTGAGTGCGGACGAGGACGACATGATGATGTGTTCAAATGCCAAGTGCAGGCGCACAGAGACCATGTTCAATGCCTGTCTCTACTTCAAGTCCTGCCACAGCTGCTACACCTACTACTGCTCCCGGAGCTGCCGCCGCGAGGACTGGGACACCCACAAGGAGAACTGCGTCTACGGGCGTATCGGGAGCGTCTGCCGCCATGTGCTGCAGTTCTGCCGAGAGAATGCCGAGGTGCACAAGGCCTTCTCGCGCATTGCCAAGGTGGGCTACCTGTCCCGGGGGCGAGGGGTGCTGTTCCTGGGCTTCCCCAGCTCGGGCTCGGCCGAGAACTTCCTGCAGTTTGGCTTGGAGAGCCTGCTGATGTCCCCCACCTACTTGTCCCTGCGGGAGCTGGAGGGCTATGCAGAGAGCCTAGGAGACTATGCCCGGGAGCTGGTGGGCGCTGGCAGCCAGTACGACCCTGAGGAATGTTTCCTCTTGAATGTAACTGTGGCTGTGGGACATGCAGTCCCTGTGAGGCCATCTCCCAAGGTGCAGGTGCCGACAGTCAGGAAATACGCCAAGGTGGCCTTAGCCTCCGCCAGCCCCGAAAAGCAGATCTTGAAGAAGGAGCGGGATATGGAGACCTTGATCCTGACCCCCCCGCCTGGCACGGCAGATATGGACCAGGAGGGTGAGGAAGGGCGCAAGGCCCGGGAGGTCTGCTTCATCAACATCCAGCGGGAACTGCGGACCCGCGGCGTCTTCCTGCGCCATGAGTTCCCCAAGATCTACGCGCAGCTCTGTGACTTCGTGGAGAGCAACAAGAGGTTCACGCCCACCACCATCTACCCCATTGACAAGCGGACCGGCAAGCAGTTCCTGTGTATGATCATGGCTGCCTCTGAGCCACGGACCTTGGACTGGGTCGCCAGCCCTAACCTGCTGGATGACATCATATGACCAGCCCTCCACACCATGCAGGCCTTCTGTGTATTGCCCTTTGCAGACAGGTATTTGCACTCAGCTAGCTGGTGGGAATCGCCCTCCCATTGCTGGCTCCTGGCTCGGGGAGGCCTGGGAAAGGTGCTGTCCTCATAGGGCAGCGACCAGGGACTCTGTGCGTGGAGCTCAGACCCCCTGCCTCCATGGCCGTGGCTGGGCAGGGCAGGAGCTGCTCAGCTCTAGATCCTGGCTACTCTGGGTGGGGCTGGCCCAGTTGCATGAGATTTGGCACAAGGAGAAGGCTGCTGCACAGAGGGTAACTCCAGTGCCGTGGCTCTGGCTTGCTGTAAGGCTTTGCCTTCTCTTTGTTTTCCCTGGTTCTCAGCTGAGCTTGGCCAAAGCACAGAGATACAAGTAACTAGACTGCTGCTGTTCTCCTAACAGTTCGGCCAGCATAGAACCAGCAGCTCTGCCTATCCCTACCCCCTAAATCTAACCACTAGACAACATGGCTACCTCTAACCAAGTGTGGCCAGAGCTCCCTGCCATGCCCTCTCCATCCTGCTGCCTAGACCCCCACCTTGGCCATCACAGCCCCTAGGTGCACAGGTCCACTCCCCACATGCTCCGCGTCACCTTGTGTAATTCTGTAGACAGCCAGGAGAGGGTAATGGTTTCAACCTGGCCTCTGCAAATAGGCCCAACATCTTAGCACAGCAGCTCCCATTTGTCTGCACAGCTGCATCATTGTACATGGAAGGGGGCTTGGAGCCACATCAGGACATGTACTGGGGGCTTCAACTTGTGCAGACACATTCATATAGCTCACATGAAAATTTGGCCCAATGCATTTGAGTTTCAATACAGCATGTTATACAGTATGAGTCTGTTCAGTGTGCCCCTACTTGGACTCTACATAGTCTGAGTATCTATAGAGCAGCCATGGGCAACCTAGGCTAGTGACTGGGCCATATGAGTGGCCTCCTTTATCTTAATGGGCTGCAAGATTGTCATAAACAAGACATCTCCTGGGACAGGGGAGTTTTGCTCACTGCTTGTGTCCCTAGAATGTAGGGATGTGCTGATTGAACTGTAGCAGCTCTGTGATTGGCTGCAGAGGGAGCGCCTGGATCTTAGTCAGTTTTGTGTGCAATCAGCACGCACCTCATGTCACAGGCCCTTGTTTTATGTATGTGTCACTTTAGTAATACTAGTAGGAAAAAACCAGGTGGATTTAAACTAGGAGAATCTGGCAACCCTGTGTGTGGGCAGTGGCAACAAAACGTCTTGCAGGCAGGCCTGTATGCAGGGGAGTGCGAAGGGTGTGAACGCACCCCTCATGCTCCCCCAAGTAAGCATGCTCTGGCTGTCCAGGGAAAGGCTGGGGCTGACTTTCCCTCCTCCCCGGCTAGAGCATGCTTACCTGGAGGACTATGGACGGGTACGTTTGCACCATTGCAGTCCACATTTACAAAAAAAGCACGCCCCCAAAATTCCTGTGTACGCGCCTGCAGGCCATGCATAGAACCCTGATGGGCCACATGTGGCCTTTGGGCCACAGGTTGCCCTTCTTGCTAAAGAGCATGCACGCTGTGTGGTTTCTGCAGCATGAGGCACTCGCCAGTGTCTCTCTATAACGTGTGCTTATTAGGGTCTCTGTGTGATATGAGTCTCTCTTGCAGTTGGCCTTATATTCCATGTGGAGAGTGGCAGGATTTTCCAGAAATGCTTTTAACGGAAAAGTTTTCTGTTAAAAGCATTTTCGGAAAAGAGCGTCTAGATTGGCACGGACGCTTTTCCGCAAAAGCACTTTTTGCGGAAAAGCGTCTGTGGCCAATCTAGACGCGCTTTTGCTCAAAAAAGCCCCAATCGCCATTTTTATGATCGGGGCTTTTTGCGCAAAACAAATCTCAAAAGTTTTGCACAAAAGGGACTTTTGCCCGAACGGGAGCAGCATAGTATTTCCACAAAAAGCACTGATTTCTTACAGTAGGAAGTCAGTGCTTTTGCAGAAATTCAAGCGGCCAGTGTAGACAGCTGGCAAGTTTTTCCGGAAAAGCGGCTGATTTTCCAGAAAAACTGGCCAGTCTAGACACAGCCTATGTGTATCTGTGCAGAGAGCATTCTCTCCCCTCAGGCCTGCATACAGCTGCCCCCATCCCCATATGCTGCTGCCCTTTGGCAAAATCCCTCTGGTGTCCCTCCAGTGTCTCCCAAGTGCTGAATCAGGCTGTGTCTACGCTACAAAGAAAAATCAGAAAAAGGCAATTGTGAACTGCAATTTGAGTATCTTTTTCTGCTTTTCTTCCAGAAGAGGCTTTTCCAAAATTTGACACGTCTACACGGTGCCAAATTTCGGAAAAACCTCCTCTTTCGACACATCCCTTCTTCCTTGTACAACAAGGCTTACAGGGATGGTGAAAGAATATGTCTGCTTTTCTGAAATGTTTTGCAGAAAAGCGGACGTTTTCCTTGGACATGAGATAGCTTTTCCATGATACCCCCAGTAATATAGATATAGCCTCTGTCTCCCCCTTGCAGCGCTGAGCTCTCCCTGCCTTGTGTGCACGAGTGGGGCACCCCACACTTATGGGGGTGGAGTCAGGCTCTGTGAGTGCAGCTGGGGCAGGGAAGTCAGCCAGTGCCTACGGGCGGTGGCTGTGAGGAGTTAAAGTTCCAAGTAAGATTGCCAGATGGTTTAACCATAAATACCGAACACCCTCCCCTCCAAAAAAAGGGGGAAAATTTTGTTGAAAAAGGGGGGAGGACCAAAGTCGTTGAGGGGGAAAAAAAAGGACCCAGAGAGTTATTAAGCAAAAAAAATTAAAAAATTTAAAAAAACAGCATGGCCCCTTTAAGAACAGAAGAGGCTGGGCTCTGCCTCTAACAGGCTGCCGGCAGCTGGTGGCCATCTTGCCTCTCTCCCTGCTCTGGGCCAGACAGCTCCCCTGCAGAACTAGGGAAGCCACATGGGCCTGATTGCTGAGTGTGCAGGTTGCCATGTGTCCGGTATTGACCCGGACAGTCTGGTATTTTCGCCCCTTGGCTGGGAAAAAATCAGAAAATACCGGGCATTTTAAATGTGGTATTTTCTGAATTTTTTTACTGTACAGGAGCTGAAAATACCGCACTGTCCGGGTCAATACCGGACACCTGGCAACCCTAGCTCCAAGGCACCTGATGCACTTTATCTGTAACTGACAATATCCCACCCCCAGGGCAAAGCCAACAGTGCAGCCTCCATTTCCCCCCCCCCCCCCCCGAATAAGGCTCAGGCCCCCTGGTTCCTCCATTGCCACAGGACGTACCCCACCCCACCCCTGCGAGCAGAACTGAGCCAGGAGCTTGGTACCAAGGCTCGCCCTGAGTGCAAAACCTCCAAGTGGCTCCGAGAGGCCTGTACTCCCCAGGTCCCAAAGGTCCATCTCCTCTGGAGAAGGAGGAACGCAGGCCCAGGTCAGGCCTGGTGCTGGCTGTTTGTAGTGCAGGAGTTCTGGACTGTGCTCTGCCGTGAGAGCTGAGGCCCTGCAATCCATGGTGCTGAAGGTTCTGACGTGAATCCCGGGCCAGCCCCTGTTGCAGCAGGAGTTAGAGGGAAGTTGGTCTCTGGTTTTTCTCAGGGAATAAAACTTCTAGGGCAGTTCCAGGACGAGCTCCCACTAGCTGCCCCATGCCTGGGCAGAACTGTTTCTGACAGTGTCTCCTCTCCAGCGCTTCCCATGCTGCTTGGGCATTCCAGGGGCCCAAACACGTCCCAGAGTTTTGCCCAGTTCTCAGACATGCTGCCACTTCTTGCTCTTGGTCTGTGCTGTTGGTATTAACTAGCCATGGGCCAGGGCAGCCTCTGTAGTCATTCCCCCTCTTACAGTGGCTGAGGCAGGGCCTGAGCCAATGGCTTTGCAAATCCCACTAATTCCTTCCTTTGCTGGCGCGAGGGCCCAGGAGGTGTCTTGGCTTTCCCCGAGACAGCCCAGCCTGCTGTGTGTGCACCAGCCCATCTGCAATGAGCCTTCTCTAGTTCCCACGGCAGTGCCACGTTCAAAGGGGGACACGTGGCTGTAGCTGATCCCTATGGCAGCAGGCAGAGTTGGGAACACTGCCTGGCAAGCAGTGACTGAGGGTCTGGCTGTAGGGTGCTGACACTAACCGCACCCAGGCTGCCCTCCCCGGGGCTGGGCTGCTCGGAAAGCTGCACTGGAAAAACCATCCTGCCCTCGGCCTCAGCAACACGGTGAGGAGCAAACCCCGGTGTGGTCGCAGGGAGGCTGGGCTCTTTGCCGGGAGCTGCTCACTGAGGGGCCCCAGCAGGAGCAGGGCGAAGAGAAGAGTTTGGGGGCCCCTTTAAGGCTGCTGCCGTACCCCCCGGCGTGAAGTGGGTTCTGTCATTCCCAGGGCTTGGTTCGGTGGCTCTCAGAACCCCCACCCTACAGATTGTTCCAGTGCTCCTGGGCGCAGCCAGCCAGGCCCCCGGGGGCGCTGTGGCCCTCCCTGTGACTCAGCCCTTCTGGGCCCACCTGCCCTAGGGCTGCAAGGGACAAGTCCTGGCCTCCCGTGGCTCAGCAGAGCTGCCCCATGTGGGCTGACAACAGCCCTGCCCCTCCCGACCCACCAGGCCGAGTGAAATGGGGGTTTCCGGTTTCCTGCCCTGTTGATGGGCTCCTGCCCTGTGTGTTAGGTGGGTTCTGCTGGCCTCGTGCCAGTGCAGCTTGACACACGGCAGACAGCAGTTAATCCCGTTAGACGAGGGGAGTGGCTTTTATGGGCCTCGGTGGCTCTGGAGTGCACTGAAATGTCAGATGCCAGCCACCCAGCGAGCTCGGCCAGAACAATGCGCCTGAGCAACAGCCCCTGTTGCAGCGCCTGGCCGGGGGCATGCAAGGGGGGCTCCACACGCAGCCAGCCCAGCACAGAGACATGCTGCAGCTTTCCCTCTCCCACAGCTTCTCCAGGCACAAAGGGATGTAGTGCCGGAGGGGATACGGTGCTTTAGGGTTGCCAGGTGTCAGGTATTGAACCAGCCCAGGGTTTGTGCCTTCTGTCCAGTAAACAAATTCAGAAAATACCGGACATTTTGTGTTTTCACAAGGCCCGGCTTGGGCACCTGACAGAAGGCCACAGGCTGGGAAGGGAAGGGGTGGGGGAGCGGCCTGGGATTAAAGGGGTCGCGACTGCATTTCTGTCCTGGCCCCTTTTTTTTTTTTCCCCCCTCAACAGAATTTTTTTTCCTGGCTTTCTTTTTTTGCGGGGCGGAGGTGAATATTTTTGTGAAATCATCTGGCAACCCTAGATGCCTTCATGCCATGTGACTCAACAACTCAGCGGTGCTGCCAAGTCCAGGCCTGGACTCCAGTGCACCATTGGCTGCTCTTCACACCAAAGTACCAAGGGACCCTCTACTGGCAGTGTGGGACTCAGGGTTGACTGGCTCCTCACCGAGGCTGGATTCCCCCCTCAACCTGGAGGGGCCCACAGCCGTCAATCATGGAGTTGTCCATTGTCCTGTGTCCCTTGGCCCAGGGGGCCAAGACACCCCCCACCCCCGGGTCAGGTAGGAGTGGCCTCCCCATTTGTTTGTTCATTGTCCCTGCATCAACTGAGTTCTGGGGCCCTGAGCGTCCCAGCAGTTGCGGGGAAGGGGGAGGGCTGGCTGGCTGGCTTTCTCTTTCAGTCGGCTGCAGGTCTGGGTGGTTTGTTGCCCCTGTGATTTGGCTAGCTGGCCTCTGGTGGCCCTCGCTGCCTAGGCTGCATCCACCAGTCCCTCTTGCACCGTTGCCCATCCTGGCACACAGTGACCCTGCATGCTGCTCCCTCATGGCAAAGCCCGAATGCTGGGCTGTGGCTTCCAGGGGCCCTTCCATCCATGGTTCTGCTGCTGCTCAGGTAGCAGGCAAGAGCACCAATGGTTACCCAAGGTGGCTACTTGATCTGCTAGGAGCAGGAATCAGCTAGGCTGTTTCACCCACTCAGTGGCCAGCAGCCGGGGGTGGCCATGGCCAGCCTCCTGGTGCTTGGGCTGCCTTCACTGGGTAGGAGTGGGGAGAAAGGCTGCTCATCCCTTTTATCCCATGTCATAAAGACTCTGCCCCCACCTAGCCATAATCTGCCTCTTTTCATTGCTTGGCTTCTGTAGAAGAAAATGCAGTGCCCCCTGGTTGCACAGGAAGCCAGGCTGGTGTTAATCCAGACCTGTGCTTGTTCTTGCAACCCTCCCCAGAGCCCTCTCCCCTCTGGGTGCATGCTGGAGTTGGTGCCTCCTGAAGGAACTAGTGGGAGCAGCCAACAGGCCCCCTGGCAGATCCACTCAGCCCCTTGTACCCAGGTGCAGTGCGCACCCCATGAACGGAACAGCTCCTGGTCTGCCCCAGGTGGGAGAGCACAAGGATGGGTGCCCATGTGTGCTCGAGGCTGGCTGCAAAGGAAGGTGCATGGGACCTGTGATGCAGCAAAAAGTATGGCCAGGTCACAGCTGCATACTGAGGCAGAGACCACGTTCAAACCCACTGGCCACAAGTGCAGCTCCATAGCCTCCGTGGCATTGGGCTTGCTCATGCTGGGTGTGAATTGGCGCAAGACTCTGAGCTGGAACAAGAGAGGAGTGGGCAGGTTGTACTGCATGGAAACTGCTGCCTCTGCTGCTGGGAGCCACCTTCTGCCTCTCACTGGCCCTTCTTTCTAGCCCAGCTCTCTTGCTGCAGGCAGAGCCTGCATTAAGGGCTGCTCCACAGCCAAGCTGCTTACTGGGGTCATGTGAACTGTGGGAAGGTGACAGAGTCAGGTAAGTCCTGAGCTGAAACTGATGCACCGCAAGATCTTTGACAAATCATGTAATCACTGTGTGCCTCGTTTTCCCCCATATGTTGGGGGTAAGAATCATTTCTGGGGGGGGGGGGGGAGAGTGGATGCTGCAAAGATCTGTTCCTGTTTGCCTGGCAATGTGGCTGAGCAATATTTTTCTTGTCCCTAGAGCACGAGCTCTAAGCAAGGCCAGGAGAGCAGCCGGCCTTCTGGTGCTGCCTCAGCCAACTAGAGCCCAGGGCGCCGGTTTGGCCACATTTACCGTGCAAGAGAGGTGGGAGAGCAGCAAGAGGAGAGCAGCAGGGAATCTGGCAGGCTGCCAAACACAGGATGCAAGCAGGTGATACTAAAGCCCTGCCTTCATTTGGGTCAGAACTCCCAGGGCACATCCTGAGCTGCTCCATGTAGGCCAATGCAAAGGGAGTGAACCCAGAAACACTGTGTGCCCTTCCTGCGAGCACTGGGTGGTTTTACCCAAGGGAATCACAGTGCTTTCACTCTCTATGCTGTGTGCTTCCCTGGGACTGGCTGGTTAGCGTCAGTTTCTATGCTCCAGCTAGGGCTGTCAAGGAAATGTGCTGGCTTTCACAGACCAGTCTGTTCTGTTGTCATTCTTGGACGGTCTACTCCTCCGCTACCTTGTCAAGGCTCATTTCTTACTAGCCCTGCTTTTGGGGCCAAGTTTGACCCAGCCAAGTGTGATGCCTCCATCCTGGCTACCAGACTGACTGCCTAGGGTTCATTCTGGGACTATCAGAGCTTGACCCCTGAATTGTGGAGGCATAGGCAGCCTGGGGGTCTGTGACTGGAGCCCCCTGGAGGTGAATGGGGGGGATTGTTGGGGCATAAGCCCCATTTGCTGATATGGCCACGTGTAATGGATCAAGGAGCTTAACTGACCTTTCCCCCAGACAATTCTGTTACTCACCTGCTCTAGGCACTTCTGTGGGCTCAAGGTGTAACCTAATAATGTAGGCACCCGCACCCCTACCCGGTTTCTAGAGCGCAAGACATAATCTTTTGCAGGTTTGTGGGGCCTTTTAGCTGCAAAAGGTCCTTACACAGTAATAGCCTGAACTCTGTTTCCTACCAAAACAGAACACACTCGCTACCCCGACAATTCTCCACCCTCCCAATAAGGCAGATGAACTTTTCGTGGTGGCCAAGCAGGATGAGATGGTTTGGGGCTCCAGCGACTGCTCAATATGAGTGGCAGGTGTTAAAGTCTGGCAGCTCTGACCTTGGGTTATGTCCTGGAATTAGATGCTAGAGAATTTCCTTTTGGATCCCTCTTTAGATACAGTAGTTACATTTGAGGCCTGCTTAGCAGTAGGTTAACCAATCATTATGAACTAAAGTACTAAATAATAATGATTTGACCAGCCCTAACATACTGCAAAACAGTTCCTTGCTCAACGATTCCCCACCAACATAGCTGATGTACATCTTGCAAAATTAGTTATGCAACAGACAGAAACAATTGAAGAACCAGAGACCATTCAGATAAACAAGAGAGAAGTAGGGACTGTAAGGCGAACAATGGAAGTAGAGATTTCACAATCACCCCTGTAGCGAAGTGGCTCCTTGCTAGACAGAATGCCGTCTGTTATGCCCTTGGCTCTGGCTCTGATTCTGCAGGGATTGGTGCCGTTAGGACAGGAGCCTTTGTCACAGCCCAACAGTATGCTGTTTGGAGGTAATTTAGAAGGACTGTGAGGCTGTGCTCTTGTTCTGAAGATGATGGCAATGTTCTCTCCTTGATCACAGGGAGTGCCCAGTCCTGCTGCCATCTGGAGAGATGGGTCAGACTTACATCCCTGGAGGAAAACCTCCCTTCCCTAGAAGGGGGCAGTCCAAGCCCCTGGTCCAAAATTGGAGGTTCCACAAGCAGGAACAAATGGATCCCACTCCAGATGACAGGTGCTTGGTTTGGGCTGTTATACAGAGACATCCAGCTGCGTGTGCTGATCCCTGGTTTTGTGTGGGCCCTTTCCCCTTAAAGCACATCACCCTAAGGGCCTGGGGTAACCAGGCACTAATGTGAATGTGCCAGAGCAGTGATTCTGGGCCTGCCCAGTGTCAAGGGATGGAGTCAAACCCACCTGACATTATTAACTAGCAGCGGGATGGAAATCATTAGTTCCTGTGCTAGCAGCTGCCAAGTTAGCTGGGGAAGAGCAGGCTGCCACTGTTGGGAGGCAGCACCCAAAACAACAGTGCAGTTGTGGGCAGGCCCCACCCTACTGCACCCCCAGGATCATGCCCATTAACACATCTGACCAAGCTGAATAGTTGGGGATTCCTGCCTCTCCAACAACACTGTGGCAGGTCAGTGGACTGCCTGCCTTCCACCATAAGGCCACATGGACTTTTCTCTTCCACCCAACCACTCAATGTGAGTATGCACCCCCGCTCGCTTGCAGAGCTGGCTCCTCTTGTGGAAGCAGGGGAAGCCAAGAGCATCTTTCTCCTGGTTTTACATTGCTTTGCTGGGCCTCTCCATACCGTAACCATGGTTCATGGTCCAGATCCAAGCAGCTCCTTCAACTACGTAGCTTGGCGGTAACAGTGTATCCTGGTAATTAAAACCTACTAATCTAATAAACAATTTTTAAAAAAGCCGGAAACTGCCTCTTCTCAGCTGAGCTCCCTGGAGGGTGGTACTGCAATGACAGAATTCTGTGGTCAATGCATGGTCTATTTATTTCCTTTTTCTAATGATGCATCGTACTGAAGAGTTGTCGCCCACATCTCCTCGTGCAGAGCTACGTCTGTATTTTCTCACAAGTCGTATAGTTTTGCTGGTGTCCTACAGCAAAGTCTTTGAGGTATTATGAGAGATCTCTTTCCTTTGCATATCCATAAAGAATAACTTGAATGTACAGCTCTGTTGTCTGCCTTTCCTGTCTCAACTGGGCAACGGCAGTTTTGTGGGGAAGGCGCGGCTCATGTGGGGCACAAAGGTGAGCCCTTTCCAAAACAATTACATGGGGTGAGATCCAAAGAAAAGGGACTGTTAAAACCCCTGGGACATGGGCAGAGTGAGGGGCAAGTTACCATTTGTAGGGGGGAACAAAGTGATGTGCTGCAGATAAGAGACATGTTACTGGGGAACTGGGACCAGAGCCCACAAATGCCCATCTCCCACATGTCTAAGCCTCTGCTACTTGTGTGAGAGGCAACTTTGAAAGCTGACAGAAGTGGGAGCCATCACTAGAGGGCAGCCCCCAAAAGCCAGGACACTACAGTGTCCCTGTGATGCCAGAGGCTAGCTAGGGCATGAACTTGTCAAGAGAAGGCCCCAGCCAGGACATTTACTGTCACATGACTCTACTTGGCTCCATTTTAAGGGAGCTGGAGCACCAGGCGGGCAGAGGGAACTGGGCTGGAGCACTGGGGAGCTGGAGCAGGGGAGCCAGGCTGCCTGGGGAACTTCTTCTTCCTGTGCAAACACTAGGATGAGGTTATGGTGCCAAGCAGCCTCTCTTCCAGAGCCAGGGAGGTGTCTGTGTGGGGCTCAGGAACAATAGCAGCAGTGACCTCCCTCCCCTCAGCCTGTCTCTGGAGGTGCTGGATGCAGGGCTGTGGATAGGGGCACAAGTGAGATGCGGCCTTTGCAGGGCAGTGGGTCCTGGCTGGCAGGTGATGTATCTCAGCCCCCACCCAGTAAACGTTACCTGCCTCTGAGCACCCTGAGACCCTCTCCTTGCTGGGCACAGGCAGTGTGCCTGGCTGCGTCAGACCCTGCAGAAATAAAGGCCGGGGTTCACTTCCTCACGGCCCCTTGGCCGCAACCCTGTGGAGGGGCTACTCCCTAGCCTCCATCACTGCGCCTGACCCTCAGCTTGGCACCAGCAGGGAGTGGTTCAACACAGCACCAACCAGGCAGCAGCGCACCTGTGTGATCCTCTTCTCAGAGCATCTAGCTAGTGCATGGACTGGCCTATTCCTCAGGACCAGGTGGGTGCCAGGCTGGGCAGGGTACCAAAGATGGCAGGATGGGTGGGTACCAGGCTTGGTGCCAGGCAGGGGGTGCTAGGATGGATGATTGGCAGGCAGGGTGCCAGCCTGGAAGGGTGCTAGGCTTAATACCAGCCTGGAGAGATGCCAAGTTGGGTGGGTGTTCAGGTGGGATCCAGCCAGGATTTGCTGCCAGTTGGGATGGGTGCTATGTTTGGAGGGTGCAAGGCTGGGTGCCCGCAGTGCAAGACAGGGGGTGCCATACATGCGGGTGCTAGGCTGGGTGGTTTGCAGGTTGGCTGGGAGCCACGGTGCATTGATAGCAGGATGGGTGGCAGTCAGTGTCAGGCTGGTTGGTAGGCAGGATGGATGCATGGGTGGGTGGAAGCCAGGCTGAGTGACAGAATGGGTACCAGGGTGGGTGCCAGGAAGGGTCGTTTACAGGATGGCTGGGGTGGATTGCTGGCAGGGTGGGTTCCAGCCAGGTAGAGGGCAGGGTGGATTGCTGGCAGGGTGGGTTCCAGCAAGGTAGAGGGCAGGGCAGACTGTGGGCAGGGTGGATTGCTGCCACGCGCACGCGCACACACACACGTGCCGCCTTGCCTCGCCCCTTCTAATTGGGCCAGCCCCAGGAGTTTTCTGTCGGCAAAGTGACCCCCCCCTTGGCACTCCCCTTTAACTTTTGCAACGTTCGCGTCCCCTTTAGGAGCCCTTCGCTCTAATTGGCCGAGATCTTTGCCCCTCTACAGCATGATTGGCCGAGGCGAGACATAGTCCCGCCCCTGCCGTTATTGGCGGAGGCAGGGTGACGCACGCTCTGTCTCTGGGCCGGCAAGATGGCGGCGGCGCAGCTCAGCCGCATTCCCGGCGTGGACATCGACCCCGACGGCGTGTTCAAGTACGTGCTGGTCCGCGTGCGGCCGGCGCGGGGCGCGGGGCCCGCCCGGGACGTTGTGCGGGGCCACGCCTGGGCCGAGTATCACGGTGAGAGCGGGGGCGGGGCGATGAGCAGCGCGCGCCAGGGTCGGGCTGGCTGGGGGCGGGGCGATGAGCAGCGCGCGCCAGGGTCGGGCTGGCTGGGGGCGGGGCGATGAGCAGCGCGCCCCAGGGTCGGGCTGGCTGGGGGCGGGGCGATGAGCAGGGCGCCCGCGGCTCGGGCTGGCTGGGGGGGGCTGGGGGCGGGGCGATGAGCAGCGCGCCCCAGGGTCGGGCTGGCTGGGGGCTGGCGGCTGGCTGGGGAGTTGGTGCACCCCGCTGTGAGCTGGGGGCTGGGGTGGTTCCCAACCAGGGTGTCTCTAGGCCAAAGCTTGAACCACAAACAGACCCTGGCAGCACCTCGGAGACCGCAGCGAGTCGATGGGTCGAGCTATTGTGGCCCAGCCCGCTGCCGCAGATGAATGGCGATGGGCGGGCCAGGGTCAAGTCCATGTGTTCGCACCTGAGCCCCTCCGCTCCATTCATCTGGAGCAGCGGGCTGCGCCCACAGGTTTATCTACTTGTTTTTATTAGTCTCTAAGTGCTGCAGGACTATTTAAGGTTTTTTTCCAGTTACAAACTAACACGGCTGCTCTCTGAAACTCTATGCAAAAGAATAATTGGCCACAAATCAGATATCAGAAATGGTAACATACTAAAATCAGTGGGAAACCACTTTTACATTCCTAGACACAGTTACAGACTTGAAAGTTGTTGTTTTGAAGGTTTTTTTGGTTTAAAAAAACAGAATGCAGGAAGATATTGCTGAGCTGGAATTAATTTGAAAATTTGATGCCATCAAGATGCATCTGAATAGAGACTGGGCATGGCTGTCTCATTACAATAAGTAACTTTCCCCTTCAGGTATTCTCACTTTCTTACCACTGTTGGGAGTGGGCCAAATCCACCTTGATTGAATTAGCACTAATGTAACATTCCCGTCTCTATAGGTTTCTTACAGTTCACGTCCTCAGATGCATGAAGTGAAACTCAGGACAGCTTATGCCCTAATAAAATTGTTAGCCTTTAAGGTGACCTCAGACTCTTTGTTTTTGCTGAAACAGACTAAGACAGCTACATTTCTGAAACCTTTTCAACAGTTGTAAATCCTAAACACAATCTGTCCAAAAGTTTCAAATGGGTAGCTGACTTAGTCTGTAACTGGAAAGACTTAAACAACAAAATAGTCCTGCAGCACCTTAGAGACTAAAAAAAATTAGATGATATGAGCTTTCATGGGCACAACATACTTCTTTAGATAAAGAAATCTGTTCAAATCTGTATCCATAGAAAGTGGCTTTGGAGATGAGAATTATGAAATGGGACCCACAGTAGTGGAGCATCAGAGTGTAGTTCCCTACTAATCTTTTATCCACTTACCTGATTAGAGTTGGAGCATGTCTTTACCAGGGATGTATGGGGCAAGCAACACGTGTAATATATGGAAGACGACATTCACACATGGAACAAGAATATTCTCAGGCAGGGACTTTAATAGACACTTGTTTACATTCATCTTACAATGTTTCCCACCCCAGCTGACATTTATGACAAGACTGCAGCAGAAATCGAGAAGCAAGGCTACGACTGCGAGTGCTTGGGCGGGGGCAGGATCTCTCATCAGAGCAAGGAAAAGAAGATCCACGTTTATGGATATTCTGTGGTAATCATGGGAGGATGCTCTTGGTTTGCTTGAGGAACTTGTAACCAGTCTCAAGGACAGTGGGTGGAGAGAGGAGTTTTTCCTTTTATGCTGCTATCTTTGCTGTCTGAGCAGCAGCCTGAAACATCCCCACCCCCACCCGACCCCGACTCCATGCAGTTTTGATATGGAAGCTGGCATCGTACCACCCTCTAACTGGCTCTAAGGTAGTGAAGCTTCAAAGGTGGTATTAGGTAGGCTGGTAACCAATAGCCCTTGTTACAAGCCAAGCCTTGAAGACCAAAAGGACAGCAATATTGGTGTGGAGCCCAGTTTGGAGTCTAGCCCAGTATCCTGTCTTCTGACAGGGTCCAGTGCCTGATGCTTCTGGCAGTTGGAAGCATAGGGACATCCAAAGCACAGTGTTGTATCCTTGACTGTTGTAGCCCACAGCCATCAATGGACCAATCCTCCATGAACTTATCTCCTTTTTGGAACCTGCTTATACTTTTGGCCTTCTACATTGGTGTGATCCATGAATTGAATGAATGAAACTTGCTGTCTGTCTACGCTGGCCGTGAGTTCTTGTGCAAGTACACTGACATTCTAATGTATGAAATCAGGGCTTCTTGTGCAAGAACTCTGATGCTTCCGCTCAGGAATAAGCCCTCTTGCGCAACTGGTCTTGTGCAAGAGGCCAGTGGAGACAGGCAACAGGAATTTCTTGTGCAAGAAAGCCCTATGGTTAAAATGGCCATCAGAGCTTTCTTGTGCAAAAGAGCGTCTACACTGGCATGGATGCTCTTGTGCAAAAGCACATCTTTTGCGCAAACGCACATGCCAGTGTAGACGCTCTCTTCTGGAAGAGTTTTTGCACAAGAACTCTTCCGCAAAAGAGTTCTTGTGCAAGATCATGCCAGTGTAGACGTAGCCAAGGATTTCACAGATAGGGATGTTAAATTGCATGTAATCAGCTAATTAAGTAGTCAACATAATTTCCATCAACTACTTGAGTAGTTAAGGGGGAAAACTGCAGAGCCATTTCCCTGAGAGCTAACCCCACTCTGGCTCTGCCTCTTAAATGTATTAAGAGCTGCAGCTCATAATACATTTAAAAGGCAGATGCGCAGCAGGGGGAGCAAAAGTGAGCTGGGAATCAGCTGATTCCTGGCTTGTGCCCAGACCCCCACTACACCTCTGGTTCCCCCCAGCACCAGCTTATGCTCCCCCCGCTTTCTGCCTCTGAGAGGCAGCAAAGGGGGGGGAGAAGTGACTAGTGGAGTCACTACTCCATCAGTTGCTTACATCCCTATCCACAGGTTGACTGTACCTTGTGTGAAGAAGTACTTCCTCATGGGTTTTCTTTTCCTAAACTTGCTCCTCTGATATGTCCCAATGCATGGTCTAAACACAGTATTTGTATTAGTATAACTGTCAGTTAGGGATGTAACTTCTTTACTGATTTAGTTACGCTTGTACAACTTTGCTTTAACTACATTAGTATAGTTAAAACAGTACAATCTCCCTGGGACCAATGAGGATCTCTCTGTGTTAAGGTGCTGTGACGTAGTGGGGGTACCTGGCTGGTTCTCTGGGGCACAGACCTGTTCCTTGGTCTCGCCCCGTAGTTGACTCCCTCCGTCGCTCAGCCGAGATCCGGTCTCTGCGCGGTTCCCTCTCTCTCCGGGATTCCCGTTCACACCCGGACCGGCTCTCCGTGAACTCATCCGCCAGATTCCCAGCCTCCTGGGGGTTCTCTGGTCTTCGGTCCTTGAGCCACAGCCTCAGTTTGGGTGGGCACGCTTCATAGAACTGCTCCATCATGAACAGCTTGAGCAGCTCCTCTGCGGTCTGGGCTCCGACTCCAGACACCCACTTGCGGCCGTATTGCGCCAGGCGGGAGGCCAGATCCACATAGGTCTCCCGTGGCTCCTTCTGCACCCCCCGGAACCTCTTCCTGTACATCTCGGGGGTCAGCCCGAACTTGTGCAGCAGGGCCTCCTTGACTCGGTTGTAATCCCCTGGCTGTAGGTCCTCCAGCTGACTGAGCACTCCGGCCGCCTCCTGGCTCAGTGCAGGGACGAGCTCCTGCAGCCAGTCAACTGGGGGGATCCATTGCAGTCCACAGGCCCTCTCAAAGGAGCTGAGGAACCCGTCTATGTCACCCATGTCCTTCAATTGGGCCACCACGAGCCTCTCCAAGCGTCTGGCAGCCCCGGGACCCTGGGGCCCATCCGCACTTGGCGCAGCCGGTGCCCCGCCGGATCTCCGCTCTGCCATGGCCAGCTCATGCTGTCGCTGCCTCTCGGTCCTGGCGGTCCCTTTCTCGGTCCTCTGCTTCCAATTCCTTTATCCGCAGCTGGATCTCCAGCCGCCGCAGCTCCGCTGGGCTGGCCCCTGCTCTAGATGGGCTACGGCTTGCAGGCCTCCCGGGGGAAGCTGTCTCATCTCTGCGGTGGGTTCCAGCGCTCTTCCCCCTCTCTGAGCCTGACACACTCTCAGGGGGGGTCTGGCTGCTTCCCCTGGGGACAAGATCCTGGCCCTGTGGCTGGTCATTCTCTTCCAGTTGGGCAATCAGCTGGGTCTTGGTTGCTTTCCGCACAGGCAGGCCCCTCTCTCTGCACAGCCCCACCAGCTCTGCCTTCAAGAGTTGGGCGTAGGCCATCTGCCCGCTGGTTCCCTTGGTGCAGACTCACCAGTCTAGTGCTGCAGCGCCCCACGATTCCCAGGAACCGCTTCGCTCTGTCTCCAGCACGCCTGGCTCCAGGGCTCTTGCTTCTACGGCGCCTTGTCGCTCGCTGCTGGAAGCTCCATCCACGGGGTGCAGTGCATCCCACCCCTGACACCAGTGTGACGGCGTGTTGGGGGTTCCCCCATCTCCTGCACCCCGAAATGGCACAAACAGACTGCACCAGCCGGTGGAATAGAGGAAGTTTATTGCCTCTCCAGGTTACAGCACAGCACAGATGTAGTCTGGTCACAGAGCTGGGCTAGGATGCCTCAGGCCCCCTTGAGATGGGGGAGACTGGGCCCCTAAACTCCAGCCCCTTTCCCTAGGCTGTCTCCTCCATGCTCCCAGCCAGCAACTAACTCCCACTCTTCCAGCCCTGCCCCCCAGCCAGGGCAGCATTCCACCTTCCTTTGTTCCTCTCCATGGGGGGTGTCTGGCCATACTGGTTTGCATAGTGACTCATCCTGTTTTGCTGGGTCGTGGTACCCACGGCAGCCAGTGGGGGTTACCCCAGAGCCAGCAGCATAGAAACCAGCCAGGTACCCCCACTACGTCACAGGTGCCTTATACATTTCGGCTGTCTACACACTGGCATGAATTTCCGGAACTGCTTAAAACGGAATACTATTCTGTTTTCAGTTTTTCCGGAAAAGGAGCATCTACAGTGGCAGGCTGCTTTTCCTGAAAAGCCCTTTTTCCGGAAAAGCGTCTGTGGCCAATGTAGACGCGCTTTTCCGGAAAAGAGCCCCGATTGCCATTTTCGCGATCGGGGCTTTTTTCCGGAAAAGACTACTGGGTTGTCTACACTGGCCCTTTTCCGGAACAGTGTTCCGGAATAAGGATTTATGCCCGAGCGGGAGCAGAATAGTTTTTCCGGAATAGCGGCTGATTTTGTACAGTAGAACATCGTTGCTTTTCCGGAAATTCAAGGGCCAGTGTAGACAGCTCGCAGCTTATTCCGGAAAAGTGGTTGATTTTCCGGAATAAGTGGCCCAGTGTAGACACAGCCGTATAGCTTATTTGCCTTCCCTGTGTGAAGTGCTAATCCAGTACCTGCACATCTGTGTTGATGTGACTGATTTAGTTATGCTGATCTAGACATACTCTAGGGGTTATAGTGGACCACAAGCTAAATATGAATCAACAGTATGACATTGTTGCAAAAAAAGCAAACATGATTCTGGGAAGCATTAACAGAAGTGTTGTGAGCGAGAGAAGTCTTTCTTCCACTCTACTCTGCGCTGATTAGGCCTCAATTGGAGTATCATGTCCAGTTCTGGGCACCACATTTCAAGAAAAGTGGAGAAATTGGAGAAGGTCCAGAGAAGAGCAACAAGAATGATTAAAGGTCTAGAGAACATGACCTATGAAGGAAGGCTGAAAGTACTGGACTTTTTTAGTTTAGAAAAGAGAAGACTGAGAGGGGACATAATAGCCGTTTTCATGTATCTAAAAGGGTGTCGCAAGGAGGAGGGAGAAAAATTGTTCTCCCTGGCCTCTGAGGATAGAGCAAGAAGCAGTGGGCTTAAAGTGCAGCAAGGGAGGTTTAGGTTGGACATTAGGGAAAAACTTCCTAACTGTCAGGGTGGTTAAGCACTGGAATAAATTACCTAGGGGGGTTGTGGAATCGCCATCTGGAGATATTTAAGAGTTGATTAGACAGACATCTATCAGGGATGATCTAGATGGTGCTTGGTCCTGTCATGAGGGCCCAGGACTGGACTTGATGACCTCTCAAGGTCCCTTCCAGTTCTAGTGTTCTGTGACTCTGTTCCTCCTGGGGGATTGTACCGCTTTAACTATACTCATCTATTTAAGGGTTGTGCTTGTGGTTGCTTCCAATTTGAGAGCAAAAGCCAAATGGGCAAAGAAAGAAACTGAATTGGAATAAATTAATGGATTGCAGCAGGTATTGCTGAAGAGCAGTTCAAAGGGCTAAGCGATGGCCACATAGCATAGAAAGAACCGAATGGATCCTAATGAGTAAGGGTATGTCTAGACTACAGAGTTTTATGGGAAAAATGGCTGTTTTTCTGACCAAACCTGAGTTACGTCCACACTGCAAATGCGTTCTTTTGACAGTAAATCGAAAGAACAGAGGGGTTTTTGCGCAGTTGGTGTTCCTTATTCTATGAGAGAAGCCTTTTTGCAAAAGAGCTCTTTTGCAAAAAGGCACGTGTGGATGGGGAAGAGGGAGGTTTTTTCGGAAGAGGAAAGAGCAAAAATCAAAGGTGCCCTGATGTCCATTCTTACATGCGAGATAGCGTCCAGACTGCCTGGATGCTATCTTTTTGGAAAAGTGCATCACTTTTTCGATGTGCTTTTGCAGTGTGGACGCTCCCTTGCGCAACAATTTTCTTTGGAAGATCCCTTCAGAAAAAAGCTTCTTGTGCAAAAAGCCTGTAGTCTAGACATAGCCTTACAGTTTAATCTCCTTTCTGCAACATTCCTTCACCTTCTTCCTTCGCTGTCTCTGCCAGAAACACAGTGGCTCCCCAGACCTGCCCCAGATAAACCCAATAAAAGAGAGGTGCCTTGTGTGGCCCCAGGATGCTGTCACACTTGAGTCTTCTCAAGCCTACTCTTCTGTAGGAGCATCCCTGGGACAGGGCTACCTTGCTTAGATGCTCCACTTCTGGCACCTGGTGCCAAACTGCAGTGCACTTAGTATGGGTTGCTGCCAGATGTAGGTGGGTGCCGTTGAGTTTTAGACTAAGTGTTTCCATCCCTTTCACACCCTTCTTGCTCAGGGCTCTGTCCCTGGCACTCTTGGAGCTCTTCACAATGCTGCTGTTTTCCTCCTCCAGGGCTTTGGTCGAGCAGAACATTCTGTGACCACAAAGATACTGAAAGAAGAGTACCCAGACTACGAGGTCACCTGGGCTGATGAAGGCTACTGACCTGGCTCTGCTTCAACAGCAGCAGACATCCTGCCCTTTTGCTTAGGTCTGAACAGCCCAGGCTGTTGACTGGGCTTATGGGAGCAGAGCCTGCACTGGCCAGTGCTCTGAAACTGCCTGGGTTCTGCTGTTTTCCTTGTGTCTAGAGCTTCATGGAGGATGCAGGTTCATTCTGCTGGGAGGCTTCTGCAGGAGGGGAATTCAGTAACCTCCTTTCAGATCCATGAATTATATGCTTGAGTTGCGACAGTGCTGAACCTGGCCAAGAGTTTCCAGAAAAGCCCGTGTTGGAAATCCTGGCCCCAGTGAAAATGGTTTGTGTGTGGCACGGGGACTGGGGGGGGGGGGGGGGGGGGTGTTTGCCATTGATCTCAGTGGAGCCAGAACTTCTCTGAATGTTTACAGTGAAAATTAAATCCATTGAAGAGATTTGTGCCTGCCTGTTCTGTGTGCATGACTGCCTCACTTTCCAGCCCAGCCAGCTGTTCCCATAGGGCCTCCTCTCTGAGATTGTGCCCAGCCATGCTCCATATTTGACTTGGATCAGATCCTTCATATTAAGACTGTGCATAGAGGCTGCTATTTCAGGACAAATCTGGGGATTTAAGCCTCAAAGCTGCAGATGCAGAGAATTCTGTTGCCTTTCCAAAATAAGAGGCAGCAGTTATAGCCCCAAATGGGGAAGGGAGCAGAGATGCAGGGATCTTTGTGTCCTAAACTCGAGCATAGAAAAACAGAGGGGAAATGCAGAGCTGTCCCATCCATAGGACAGTTTGGGGTGGCTGCCTCAACAGTCATATGGACAGGGGCCACAGGGGCCATGGTGGCCTGGGGGATTACCTGGGAGGCTGGTACAGAGTGATAGTGGGACTTGTCCCACTACCCCTCTTTCCTCTCTTCCCCCCCACCCCCCACTGTGGTGGTGGGAGCTGGAACAACCCAGCAGCCCACTGCACTCCACCATCCTCTTCCAGCCTGCAGCGCTCTACTTCACCGCAGCAGTGACAAGTGGAGCACCCAGCCTGCTTTGTCCTCCAAGCAATGCAGGGCTCAGGGGAGCAGGCTGGGGTACTCTGAATGCTGCTGTTCTCCTGCCCCAGATAACACCCTAGGTTGTGTAGCTTAGGGTAGGAGACTTCAGGGAAGAGATGCAATGGGAGTGGGAGGGGACAGAGCTTGGCAACTCCCCATCCCTCCCGGGCCCTGTACCCCTTAGGGATTGCCCTGGGGAGATGGAGCTAGGCTTGCAAAGAGCATGTCTTAAGGGATCAGTTGAGAATAGTCTGAGTCACCACCAGAAGTTACAGAGTGGCAGGAGTTGCTAAGGCAGGTGGGGAGGGCTCATTTGCCCAAGGTAGTACCCTGGGTGATCTCTGGAAAGGATGTGGCCCAAGGAGTGAGCTAGATACAGAAGAAGAGCAAGTTGTGAACTGTCAGAGGTTTTGCAGGATCAAGACCTAGCAGAGGAGCCCCCATGCCTGCTACTAGGAGGAGAAAAGAATGCAGCAAGAAAAAATCCTTAGACTTCTAAGGCCAAACTGGAGCATTTTGATGATCTAGTCCAGTCCACAGAACATTGTCCAGAGAACCTCTCTGTGATCTCTGTATGATACCACAACTTCTGGTAGAGCTAGTGCAGAATTCTCATCTGTCCACTTGTGGTGAGTCACTTGAAATCTTCTAAACACATCTCTAGGTAAGTTGTTTCAATGCTTAATTCCCCTCACTGCTTCTTTAAACCCAAAAAAGTTACATCCTGTTTCAGGTCTGAAATGTCTAACTTCAGCTTTCAGTCATTGGCTCTTGTTCACTAAAATCAGTGATGTGCCCTGACAGCCAGAGTGAGGTAGCCCTTGGATACAGCATAGTGTGGCTTAACAGCTAAAGTCAGTGTAGCAGCCTTTTGGTGGAAGAGAGCATGGTCTAGCAGCCAGCGCTAAGAGGGGTGTCTGGTGACCCACGGATGAGGACCCAGACCCCATCTCACTGCACTGGGCTCCAACCTAGGGCCTGGAGAGTGGCAGATCAGGCTGAGATCATCTGGGTAGGAGATGCCACTTGCTCACCCTTCCTAGGTCATGTCCTACTGTACTCAGTGGTGTGGCAATCCACGGATCTCCAGGTTCCGCCGTACAGGTTATTCCCTGGTGTTCCACCAGCAGTGGAAGCTTATTTTAGTTCTTTGGGTGGGGAAGAGAGGAGTCTCCAGCATCCAACAACCGAATCTGTGGCTGGTTCTCAACTAAAGCCTCTACCACTGGTCCTTCATCTCCAGCATCTACCCCAGATTGAACCAAGTTGCTTCCTTTTATGCTGGCCCAGCACTGTTAGCATGCCCAGTAGGGTGTGGGCTGGAGGTGCTGGGTCTGGACTGGAGGGAGTAGAGGATTTGGGTGCTTGCCAGGTGCAGCTCCCATGTGGCTCAGTGCCACCCTATTTTTGCAGGCACTGCGATGGAGTGGCATGGGCAGTTGGAATGGCAGGGGTGGAGCCTGCAAGTGAGTGCATGCAGAGCTGCTTTCCTGACCCTGCCAGGCAGAGCTCACCCACTTACCTTGATCCAGCCTGTGAGGCTCAGGGCTCCCCCTCCCTGCAGCGGGGACCAAGTGTTGGCTCTCCCACCGCATGGGGTGAGGGTGCACCAAGTTTCATGGGCTCTATCAGTGCAAGCTGTGGCCATAGGTTCCCCATCTCTGGGCTTAGAGGGTGCTTGGTCTTGCTGTGAGGGCAGGGGACTGGACTTAACCTCTTGAGGTTCCTTCCAGTTCTAGGGTTCTAATGAGCAGCAGCAGCAGGATCTCATGCTCTGCTGATTACAGGGCAGTGGGGCTGTCGGGGGATAGGTGCAGAGAAGGGATCAGGGTAGAATGACAACTGTATCCATCAGCTCTCTGCATTAGCCACTTTGTTTTCCTCTCAGCCTTTTTCCAGCACACGGGAAAGCACAATATGGAGCCTGGCTCCAAGTAGGAGATGTGGTCCAGCTCATTAATTTAGGAGCTGCCCACGCAGTCAGTGCTGAGCTACCAGGGACCCACTGCTAAGTCATGCCTGGCATACTAGCTGTGCTCTGACCACTAGGCTGTGTATGCACGCTGGCTGGCCTCACCACTGGGCTCCAGAGCCACTGTCATCATATATATATAGTAGCCCAATGTCTGTGACTCTGAAGTGCTGACTGTTCCCTCTGGGCGGCGCTGTTGCCTGTCATGTCCTTCACCTCCTGCTGTGGTGCTCTGCTGACTTCTGCGCTGCTCAGCTGGGCCCCTGCGGGGGAGCAAGTGGCACAAGCACAAAGGTGCTGCATGGGGAGTTCGGGGCCCAAACGGCCGCTTGCTCCCCCACGGCGGCTTGGCTGAGCAGCGCAGAAGTCGGCCAAGGGGGGCAGGGCGGTGATGTATGCTGGCTGTATATTACCTTCACGCCCCCCCTTCGCCTCCTGCCGTGGCACTCGGCTGACTTTTGCACTGCTCAGCCCGGCCACCGCGCGGGAGCCCAAACGGCCGCTTGCGCCACTTGCTCCCCCATAGCGGCCCGGCTGAGTGGCACAGAAGTCAGCTGAGCGCCACGGCGGGAGGCGAAGGTGGGGCGGAGCAGTGACATGCAGTGTGACAGCGGCTCCAGGCCTCACCCTCTGGCCACGAACATCACTGCCCTGCCCCCCCTTCGCCTCCCACAGTGGCGCTTGGCTGACTTCTGCGCCACTCAGCTGGGCTGCTGCGTGGGAGCAAGTGGCACAAGCGGCCGTTTGGGCCCCACGCTCCCCGAGTGAGAGGCAAGGGGGGGCGGAGAGCTTGGGGGGGGGGCGAGGTAGGGAGGAAGGACACACACACCCCCCCCCACCCCCGTAGGGCTAATTGGCTAGTTATTTATAATGAGAGGTGAAACCAAGGGAGCCAGCTCCCAGAGTCAGTGCTTAGCGCATGCTCCTGAGCAACACCTCTTCAAACTCCTCCCTCTGCTACAGCCATGTGTGTGGTGTAGGCGAGGCTGGCACCTAATGTGTTCCTGCAACAAATGCCTGTAGCTCAGAAGCCCCTGACTTGCACAGTTCACTGGGCAACAGCAGCCCAGACTATGGCCTCTAGTTGTGGGGGAGGGTGTAGGATGCTCTCCTGTCACTGGCTAGTTTAGGACCCTCTGCACCTAGAAAGCTGGCTTTGGCTGACCCTCTGCATCCACTTAAGGCACCCACCTCTTTCCTATTCAGCGTCTAGAGCCTGGTTGCTTAACTAGGACTTCAGAGGTTGGGGCCTGTGACTTTTCGCACCTAATAGTTGGGTGGCATAATGCTCAGCACTGCAAGGCCTAAGTCCCTCTGTACATCTGGGCCAGAATGTTTGGGAAGCTCCTTGCCCCCTTCAATTGCAGCCTGGGGCGGGGGGGGAGAGAGTGAGCACCATTGGCCTTCCCTGCAGGGAAAATAGGGGCTTATCTGTGGGTAGCAGCCATGGGACTCAGCACTGATTTTTTTTTTTTTTTTTGAATGGTCAGGTGGAGCACTGGATGTACCGCAGCCTGCCCTGCATATGTACCTATTCTACAGGCCTCCAAGATGTGGCTCTGAGGCAGGAAATCGCTGCTTAATGTTTCATCGAGACTCCCTCTGTCTCACCCTGAGCACAGATTATTCCTGGGTTTGTACATGTACTGGCAAGAGATCTAGAGGTCCTCTTGGAATAGAGGCAGTGATCTTCCCGCCAAGCACAGGTGCACATGTCCTAAAGGGAAGGTGTAGATATTTAGGTTTTTCTTTTTTTAACCAATGACTACAGGGAGTTCTGGGGCAAAGCACAGGAGTTAGGCACTGCTTGTCTTATTTTATAGCATTCTTATCTTTTAATTAAATGGATTAAAATTGGCTAGCTAATAGGTTTCAAAATGTAATTGTACATGGGAATCATGTTTCCTGTGGGGATCCATTCTTGGACCTATGCTATGCAACATTTTTTTTAATCAATGACCTGTAAGAAAACCATCACAATGAAGTGTACAGAGATCCAATTACAGAAGTGGGAAATAATGCAGAGGACAGATCACTGACTCAGAGTGATCTCGATTGGTAAGCTGAACACAATAAACTGTTATAGTGTAATGAAGTGTAAATGGAAGCACTGAGGAACACTGAGTGCAGGCTGCACATTATGTGGGAAGCAGGGACTCTGACAAAGATGGGCTGTGGGGGTAGAAAATCAGTTGAATGTGAGCTTTCAGTTTGATGCAGGGGCCAAATGAGCAAATGTTATCCTGGGATACATACATGGGAATTGTGAATAGGAGCAGAGACTGATTTTTTTTTTTAACCTCTGCGCTGCTGCTGCAAGTGCTTTGGCACTGTCCAGTTCTGCTGCAAGAAGGATGTTGGTGATAAATTGGAGAGGCTTCAGAGAAAAGACACAATATTGATTAAAGGCTTAGAAAACCTGGAATGATTGTGGGGCAGGTCTCTGGCCTGTACTGGATTTGGGATCAGACTAGACCATAGTCCCTTCTGGCCATGGGATCGATTTAGTTTGTTTCGATCCAAAGGGCCCACGTGGTACTGACTTAAGTGGGGCTTCAGTCATGTCCCTGGAAATTGTGCCTAGACTTGGTGTTGGTCCCTCTGCACTGCAATGAATTTCAGGCAGGACATATTAGGGTCAAGACTCCCTAGCCGTCACCAGAAATCTCTCCATCAGAGGCACTATCAGGTCACATTTGGCACCTCATGGCTAGAGCCTGCACTTGGCACTCCATTCTCTCTCTGACTCTGCCCCAAGTCATTACCCTCACAGTCTGAACCCCTGCCCATAATTACAACTCCCAGATCCTGAACATCCCTTCCCCAGGTCAGAGTCTCTCCTGCACCCATATCCCTTCCCTGACCCTGCACCCCAATCTCCTGCCTCAGGTCACAAACCCCTCCTTCATCCAAACTTCCTGGCCCCACACTCCCTCCTGCACCTCAATCCCCTACTCTGAGCTCCTTCTGCTCCCAACCTCCATTCCAGATCCCACACCTCCATTAACATGTGGCCTGTGACCATTTACCAAATTCTTGGAGTGGCCCCTATCCAAACTATTGCCCACCCATCCTTTGAATCACCGCAGATGGGCACTTGTTTTGCTTTTCAAAATAAGAATTTTAACGTGGCAGTTTCCCTTTTTGTGCATTAATAAAAGCCTGACAAATGCATCCTGCCAGCAGCTGGTTGGTCAGAATCTCATGGCTGATGCCTCTCGTGCCATTTCAAAGATGCCTACATGATAAACACGGGCCACTTACTGCTACATGCAGCCCTCAGCAGTCAGTGAGCACGGGTTAAGTCCATGTGAACACACATCCTGACCTAAGCTCACGTGTCTGCCCTACCATGCATTGGATACCCACATGCACTCGCTGATTCCACAGTAAACACACATTCCCAGTTCCAGTGCTCAGCTGCTCATGACATACCTCTCCTGTTACCAGCATACATCTGCCTTATTTCAGACCAAAGGTCTGCTAGGAGATAAACAAAGCATCGACTTTATGGGTACACATGTCTGGAGAGAATGTTCAGAGTCTTAACCTTGTTGAGAACAGTCTAAGCAAACAGCGTAAGCAAGACAGCTCCCTCTGTGGTATGTCAAGTTGGCTGGTCAGTTAGGGTGCGTCTAGACAGCACTCTTCTATCGGAATAAGCTATGTAATTTACACTATGTAAATTGTGTAGTTTATTCCGAATCTAAGTCAAAATAAGGCCCTATTCTGACAAATCCCTTAGCCCTTGTGGAACAAGGGTTACAGGGATGCTGGGATAGCGCACCTCCTATTTTGGGAAATAGTGGGCGCTTTTAAAGATGTGGTGTTGTTATTTTGGGATACTTCTGCTATCCTGAAATAGCAATACAGTCTAAACATACGCCTCATTAGTAGCAGTTAGCACTAAGGGTATCTGTTAGTTTTTACTCCTGGGACAATAACACTCAGTTTCTGCTGGAGTGTGCATAGAACGTGGGGCCCTCTAGTAGCCAGTCAGCTGGGGAGTGTAAAGAACGGTGGCAGGGGGTACGATAAGTGCTACTCAGGTGATGAGGACAAAGCCAGAGCTCTGATTCAATATACAGGAGACTTGCCTTTTCTGTGTCCCAGGCCAGCCCCAGTCATGCCATTGGCTTTCTGATAGCTCAGGCATGCACCTACCCTTGCATGCTAGATTCTGATGTTTCAGAGACCCCTGACTTACACCAGCACAGATGAGAGCAGAATCAAACCCTTTGTTTATTACTTGATTGCACCAAGCTACGTCTAGTCTAGTGTTCAAGGACATCTCCTAGGAAGCAGAAGGTATGTACTGCTCTGTATACTAGGACTTGGGTGACAGAACCCTGAGAGGAAGGTGCTGGGAGGAGGGGAAAGAATCCCTGGGGACTGACTGGCTAAGCAGCAGTTCTGCAGAAAAGGACCTGGGGATTAGAGTGCATGAGAAGCTGGAGATGAGTCAACACTGTGCCCTTGTAGCCAAGAAGGCTAGCAGCATACTGGGCTGCATTAATAGGAGCATTGCCAGCAGACTCAGGGAAGTGATTATCCCCCTCTGTTTGGCACTGCTGAGGCCACATCTGGGCTACAACTACACTGCAGGATTTTTGTGCAAGAACTGTTTTGTGCAAGAGTTCATGCACAAAAGGTCTTGTGCAAGAGCGCGTCCACACTGCCATGTGCTTTTGTGCAAGAGCGTCCATGGCAGTGTGGACGCTCTCTTGCGCAAGAAAGCTCTGATGGCCATTTTAGCCGTAGGGGTTTCTTGTGCAAGAAACCCGTTCCTGTCCACACTGCCTTCTTGTGCAAGAGCTCTTGCACAAGAGGCCTTATTCCTCGTGGGGAGAGGAATTACTTTTGCGCAAGATGTCCTCTCTTCTGATGCTTTACTGTAAATTTACTTGCACAAGAACACGAGTGCAGTGTAGACACGCCACAAGTTCTTGTTCAAGAATGGCCATTCTTGCGCAAAAAGCCTGCAGTGTAGACATAGCCCTGGAGTATTGTGTCCAGTTCTGGGTTCCCTGCTGCAGAAAGGATGTGGATGCATTGGAGAGAGTCCAGCAAAGGTTAACAAAAATGATTAGGGGGCTGGATCACATGATTTAGGAGGAGAGGTTGAGGGAACTGGATAAATGTAGTCTATAGAAGACAAGATAAAGGAGAGGTGTGATAGCAGCCTTCAACTATCTGAAGGGGGGTTCAAGAGAGGCTGTTCTTTGTGGTGACAGATGGCAGAACAAGGAACAATGGTCTCAAGTTGCAGTGGGAGGTCTAAATTGGATATTAGGAAAACCTGTTTCACTAGAAGGGTGGTGAAGCACTGGAATGAGTTACCTAGGGAGATGGTGGAATCTTCATCCTTACTGGTTTTAAGGCCAGGCTTGGCAAAGCCCTGGCAGGGATGATTGAGCTGGGGTTTCTCCCAACCTTCTCTGAGTCTATGCTCCATGCCAGCCAAGGGAACTCAAACCTTTGGGAGCAGAAGTTGGGGGTAGTACTCCTGTGAGGTGTTGAGCTATTGCAAAGCCGCCTTCTCAGCCATGTGTTCAGAACCCATCCTGGAGAGCCAGGAGCTATTATTATTAATTAGCAATAGGTACCTAGCTGGATCACTACTTCCAGCAAGCAAGACAGACCCTGGTTCCACCATGGTGACTCTCTTGCAGGTCAGCCATGAGTGTTTGGGACACTTAAAGCAACATGCCTAAGTCAAATCCAGGGTGGGATGTACTGGCAATCAGTCACCAGCCAAGGGTCAAATATGAGTCTCTGAGCCTGTACTAGCTCTATAAGGCTCTGTGTGCTGGGGCCTATTTGCCTGGAGTGAATTGTAGGTCTACATATTGTTCTGCATCCGTCCCCCTCCTGCTACAGGTATGCAGAGGCCATAACCCAAGAGAACCCTGCATGAGCAAGCACAGTCACTACAGCCCATGCTGGTGATAGTTATAATATAATCCCTAGAGCGTATCTAGTGCTTTTCCTCTGATGTGCTCATAGGAATGCTACAGGAGCCATCAGTAGCATTATTCCCCTTACACTGCAGGGGGAGGCGGGGGGGGACTGAGGCACAGAGAGGGAAAGCAACTTGCTTGAGGCTATGTCTAGACTGCAAGCTTCTTTTAAAAGAAGTTTTTTTCAGAAGAGATCTGAAAAAAAGTCTTTCGAAAGAGAGCGTCCACACACAAACACATAAAAAAAGCGAACTGCTTTTTTGAAAGAGCGTCCAGACTGATTGGGACGCTCTCTCGCATAAAAGGCCACCTGAAACCACTTCAGCCAGGGCTTTAGGTCACCAGTTGCTTCCGAGTGCTAGTGCCAGAGCTTTGCAGAGACACGTGCTTAAATGTGGAACCTCCTGGACAGCTGTTTCTCTGCTTCTGCTGACTTAGGGTTGGGTGGGTCCGGTGAACGCAGGAGGGGGGGCTGGAGCGGGGTCAGGGATGGCAGTGGGAGGGGGCATAGGCATCACTTGAGGAGGGGGCAAGGGCATTGCTTGGGAAGGAGCATGGGCATCACCTGGGGAGCAGGGGCAATGGGCATAGCAGGGAGGGCAGGCAGGTGGTAGGCAGGAGCAGCAACAACAGGCGGGCGTGCCTTCATTTCCCTCATGATCGCACACATTCTATTGCACCGCTGCATGAGCTGGTCCCAGGTGCTGTTCCACCATTCAGCGTCCTCACGGATCTTCTGCGCCGGGATCTGCTGCATGTCGTGCAGGACACTGCCATGCTGCTACATGAGGTTTTCCTGGACCCTGGTGTGCTTTTGGGTGCCCCAGGCTCTGGTGGCTGGCATGGGTGGCATGGCTTGCTCCTCAGTCCGACTGGTCTGACTGTGAAGAACACAAAGGCTATATCTACACTCGCTGCTTCTTGCGTGAGAAATATGCAAATGAGGCTAAGTGTGGAATATCGCCGAGCCTCATTTGCATATCTAATGAACCACCGTTTTTGCAGAAGAGGCTCTTGCGCCAGAAGGAGCTGTCTACACTGCCCCTTCTTGCGCAAGAAAAACCCTCTTGTGCAATGCCGTTATTCCTGAAAATAATCAGTGTAGTGGCATTGCGCAAAAACGGCGGCTCATTAGGTATGCAAATGAGGCTTCACCCTTGAACATCCCTGTATGGTGTCAGCTCCACAGGGAAATTCCTGCTGATAAAGCCTGCAGCCCTGGGCTGATTGCACTGGGATCAAGAGCTCTGCTGCGCCAGGAACAGCTGGGGCCGAAGTCCAGAGTCTGTCAATTCCTTGTGGAGCTGGTTCTAGCATTTGCACTGCAGCACAGCCCCTCCAGCAGTAGGTCAGCTCCTGGCTGCCCACCTGTCCCCAACTCAGGAGATGCCTTTGTGCCTGTTCCTCTTGGCTCTGGTGCTCTCTGGTAAGATCTCTTGGCGGGACGCAGCACTTTGAAGCAGGACATTGCCGGGGTGGGGGGGGAGGGGGAGCAGCTGTCATTTATTAGTTGAGATTCAACCTCCACATGTAACTTCCCTGAGTTCCGTTCTGGGGGATTGTAGCCTGCCGCCATGCCAGGACTTTAAGGTGACATTTTGCCCTTAAACAAAAAGCTGAAGTCAAATTGGCTTTAATCATGCCACATGGTAGGCTAGATAGTGCCCTTGGACTGAGGTGCTATGGAGTAGAAAGTGCCTTGGATGACTCCACACCAAAGGAGGGAGTGTTTCCTAGTAGTTAGAGCATGAGACTGGTATGCAGTGCTCCTAACTTCTATTCCCATCTTTGCCACTGATTCTCTGGCTGACAGGAAACTGCACAATGATGAAATTCTCCATGAAGGAAAATTCTAAAAATAAATTAAGTTGTTTTGAATTTGACACTTTTCAAGTTTTGTATTTTATTATTATTAACTAGCCAATTAGCCCGTCATAAGATGGGATTTTCAGGTCTCTCCTCCACGTCGGTCTTCTCTCCTGAGTCTCCGGTCTCTCGCTCTGTCTCTCTCCCTCCCTGTCTCTCTCTCCTCCTCCCACTGCCTCCCCCCCAGCTCTCCTCCGCCTCCTGCTTCTCTCTCTGTCTCTCTCTTTCTCTTTTCCTCCCGCTCCTGCCTCTCACTCGGGGGACCGTGGAGCCCAGACGGCCGCTTGTGCCACTTGCTCCCACGCGGCAGCCTGGCTGAGCGGCACAGAAGTCAGCCGAGCACCACAGCGGGAGGCGAAGGGGGGTGGGGCAGTGACGTACACAGCCAGGCCCCGCCCCTGGCCATGTACGTCACCGCCCTGCTCCCCTCCCCCCCACCATGGCGCTCGGCTGACTTCTGCACCGCTCAGCCAGGCCGCTGCGGGGGAGCAAGTGGCGCACGCGACCGTTTGGGCCCCGCACTGCACAGGCCGCCCAGAGCGAACAGCCAGCATTTTGGCATTACAGACTCTCAGACACTGGGCTACTATAGATATGATTACAGAGGGTGTATTGGCAGAAAAACTGAAACAAAAAGTTATTTCAAACTGAAAAATTGAAGTTTTTCATTCTGGAAATTTCACCTTAATTTAATGCCCAGAAAGATACAGAAACAAATTGGAAAGATTACAAAAACTGGGCCTATTGAGTCTTCAGCAGACTGAGAGAGGGCCTGATAACAGTCCTCAAATATATGAAAGGGTTTTGTGAAGAGACTCGTGATAAAATGTTCTCCAAGGCAGGTTGTGGAACCCCAGTCACTGGAGGCTGGACAAATATGTCTCAAGGCTCGTCTGGGTTTCCTTTGGCCTGTCTCAGTGCAGGAGACTGATTGGATGGTTAGTCCCAGGCCTGCATGTCTGTGACTCTGTGTGAAAAATGGGACATTTCAGCACTGTTAGGACTTTTCAGTTCTCATTTTCTTCCAGGGTGACATTCTAGAGAACTCAGTGAGTGTTTTGATCAGCTCTATTAGCTACATGCCTCTGACAAAGTGGGGTCCAGCCCACATGAGCTGATGCCCAAATAAAATTGTTAGTCTCAGGTGCCATAGGACTCCTTGTTGTATTAGCTACAGTGCCGTAGGAGCCACCCACAATGTAGACCATATTGCCCAGTACTGCATGGCCTCTTGGGCCATATGGCTCTATCAGGGACATTTATTCACCGAGAGTATGTCTATACTTGCCCCTACTTCGAAGTAGGGAGGCAAATGAAGGTGACCGAAGTTGCAAATCAAGCACGGGATTTAAATATCCCACACTTGATTAGCATAGTCACGTCCTGTCGCCATGTTGGAAATTGACTAGCCTGAATTAACTCGCCACATGTAGACGCGGTACTCCAAGGGAAAACCCCATACTTCGAATTACCTGTACTCCTCATTGCTTTTACTGTCTCTCTGGTAGCTTGGCCTCCCTCTGGCGTCCAGTCCATCTTCATCAACAGATGCCGTAGTGCTGTCCCACGGGTGTGTGACTTTGTGTGCGACTGCAGGGACTGCTCTGATGAGAACCAGTGCGGTGAGTCCCTGCCCTTTGACTGCTCTTTCCTGGGACTAGCAATCGGCAGCCAAAGAACCTTGGGTGGGTCCCCCAGGGTCCTGACTCCTGAACCAGCTCTAAGAAGAGAGCTTGGAATCAGGACCACGCTACCACAGACAAGCACGGACCAAAGGCCCTGAATGGGCCAAACACACGCAAGCCTAGCAACACAAGTGCAGTTTTCCTGCTAACTCTGCCTAGCACATGGGCTCCATTATCCACATGCCACTTACCCATACCTATGTGCCTATCTCCTCCTCCAACCTCCCGCCCACTCCCACAGGAATCCCCAGATGTCTAGGGCTGCTGATTTAACACCCTGCGTCCACTTGTCCCAGAAACGAGTTCTTCCCAGCCCAGGTGCACTGAGCACTCTCCTTTGCTTCCCAGCAGGTTATCACAAAGAATCGTCCATGTTGGGAACTCCCTTCACCTGTGATTTTGAAGAGGGCAACTGTGGCTGGAAGGATGTGAGCACCTCTGCCTACCGATGGGTCACAGACCAAGCCAGCATTGCCGCGTGGGGGACAGGGCCCAGTGCCGATCACACCCTGGGCACCAATCTGGGTAAACACTTCACATTCGGCTGAGTAGCCCTCTTCTTACCTCTGCCCTGAGGTGTCTGAGCTAGAAAATCACCCTCCCTCTAGCAGCTGTACCTGGCAAGCCTCTAAGGCAGAGGTGCACCCTGGTGAGAAAGTGGTTGGCTCAGGGCGGGCCCTTGATCTTGCCCTTCCCTGCTGCCCAAAGTTGAAGCTGACCGCCAGAAGAGCCCAGGACATGAGGAGTGGGCAACAGGAAAGCCACAGATGCACAGGGCTGGTAGCAGCTGGGATCCAGGCACACAGGCAGGGCTGGCAGCTGGGATCCGGGGTATGGGGCTGGCTGCAAGCTCAGGGTGGTGGTGGCCTGAGGGGAACAGAGCTGGTTCAAGAGCTGGGGGCAGGGCAGGGCTGTCTTGAGAGCTCGGGAGAGCAGGGCCAGTAGCCAGGACTAGGGATATTAAATTTTGACTAGTCAGCTAATCGAGTAGTCGATGGATTCCCCAACAACTACTCGATTAATCAGTAAGGGGTGGGGCACTCGCTATCCTGGCCACACCACTGCCTTTAGGGCTCTTGCTACATTTAAAAGGCTGACACACAGCACTGGGACCAGCATAAGCGGGGACTGCTCAAGTCCCCACTTGCACCATTTCCTCTGCTGCACCTCTGCTTCCTTATGGAGACAGTGCTGATACAGAGGCGGGGGGCAGGAGGGGAAAAGTGACTAGTTGAGTAGTGACTCGACTACCTGATAAGTCTATTCGACTAGTCACTTACATCCCTAGCCAAGACCACAGGCTAGGATCCTGGGGGATGCTGCAGCACCCTGCCCTCCGTTAAATCCCTTCCAGTGCCTAATAATACAGCTCCACAGCTCCCATTTGGCTAAGAACAGGAGAAGTGCAGGGCAGGGTCAACAATGAGCTGCCCCAGCCCTGAACCTCCCAACCCACATACACCCTACACAGACCCACCCCAGCTCCCAACTCCCTGCCCTGAGCCCCCCCCACACCCAGCCCCCTTAGCCCCCCCTCACCTCAACCCTCTGCCCTGAGCCCCTCATAAACTCTAGCCCTGACTCCTGCACTGCTCCCACATCTCCAGCCCTGTACCCTGAGTGCCCCCCTCACCCCCACACTTCACCTCACAGTTAAACTTCCTGCAGGTTCTGTCGTATCACAACTCTCTCACCCCCTGCCCGCCAAGGGAGGGTGGGTTGTGATAGGACAATACCTATACAAAATATAAGTTATGTTTACCCTTTGGGGTATGGTGCACTGTTATATTCAGAACAGATCCATCTGTGATCGGCACATGGGGCTTTTAGGCATTCTTTTGCCTTGTCACTTTCAGGTAGGGATTATAAATGCAAAAAAGCCATGGTATTATCTGCACCACACCTCTAGGGCAGAGATCTTTACGATTCTGTGGCTCAGGCCATATCCTGGTTAATGTAGGCACCAGTGTTCCCTCTAAAAATGTTTCATAGATGAGTGAAATACATTTTGTTATGTGCATCTACTTATGTGTGGCTGTGCACTACCCATAGAAACACATGCTGCAGGTTGTGGGAGGCTGTGGGTGCTTGGCAGCACCTGAATTTCTCCTTGGTGGCTGCCCACGTGCTTAGCTTACCTGGCAGCCTGTTCCACTCTATCCCCCCTCTCCCAGCTTGCTGCATTCTGCTTCACCATGGCAGCAGGAGTGCCCCAGCCCACTCCCCCAAGCTGTTCATTGGTTGGGTAGGCATTCCCACCATACCCGGTTCCTAGGGCTCAGGACATAATCTGCAGGTGTGCAGGGCCTTTCAGCTGTGCAAGGGCCTTGCGATTTGATAACAGCCACCAAAACAGAACAAACATGCTACACAATGCTCAGCCCTCCCACTAAGGCAGGTGAACTTTTCCTGGAGGCCAGGAAGGATGAGGTTGTTTGGGGCTCCAGCGACTGCACTGAGGTCTGGCAGCTCTGACCTTGGATTGTGCCCTGGAATTAGGGGCTAAAGAACTTCCTTTGGGACCCCAATTTATATAGTGAAACTTGAGTCATCTTATCCAGCCCCCTGCCCAAAGCAAGACCAAGCCCAACTAAATTATCCCAACCAGGACTTTGTCGAGCTGGGACTTAAAACCTCTAGGGATGGAGATTTCACCACCTCCCTAGGGAACCCAGCCCGGTGCTTTACCACCCTCCATGGGAAAGAGTTTTCCTAATATCCAGCCTAGCAGCTTGAGACCATTGTTCCTCGTTGTGCGAACAGCCTAGTTCCATCTTTGGAACTCCACTTCAGGCAGTTGAAAGCTGCTCTCAAATCCCCCCTCACTCGTCTCTTCTGCAGACTAAATAAGCCCAAATCCCTCAGCCTCTGCTCATAAGTCATGTTCCCCAACCACCTAATTATTTTCATTGCCTTCCGCTGGATCCAATGCATCCACATCCTTTCTATAATGAGGTCACTCCCAGAATGGGATGCAGTACTCTAGATGTGACCTCACCAGTGCCGAATAAAGGGGAATAATCACTTCCCTAGATAGGGTACGTCTACACAGCAGTTATTTTGGAATAATTGATGTTATTGCAAAACAAAATAGTCCATGTCTACACTACAAGCAGTTATTTTGAAATAATATTAAAATAATGTCAAGCTGATGGACTTCTTACTCTGATTCCTCTAACCCTCATTTTACAAGGAGTAAGGGAAGTCGGAGGAAGAATGCTCGTTCTTGGATTTCCTGCTGTGTAGACAGCACCAAAAGCTGAAATAAGCTATTTTGACTTAAACTACACAATTGACGTATCTCAAGTTGCATACCTTATTTCGGGTTTAGCCCTGCTGTGTAGACAATGTCGGAGCATTTCTTCTGGAATAGCTTATTTTGAAATAGCACGTCTACACTACAGGAAAACCTGAAAATTAGTCCAAGGCAGGCTTCCCTAATGTGGATGTGCTACTTTGATTTATAGCCCCAGGAGGCACTGGGGAGTAATTACTTTGAATTGCTTTGGGGAGGAGCTATTTCGAAATAGTAGCAGTGGAACATCCACACTATTGCTATTTTGAAAAAGCTATTTCAGAATAGGCATTATTCCTTGTGGAATAAAGTTTACAGAAGTTGGAATAAGCCATCTGTTATTTTGAATTTATTTCAAAATAAGAGAATTGCTGTGTAGACACTCGCATTAGGCCAGTGACCACTGACTTGGGCTTGAGGGGCTATAAAATTGTAGTGTAAACATCAAGGCCTGGGATGCAGTCCTGTCTCTGACACCCTCCACAGCTGCATTCCTGAGGGGCACATTTCAAGGCCTGACGCAAGGATGAGGCATGATGGAGGAAGTCAGGGGTTAGAAGGCCTGTGCAAGGTGCTGGCAGCAGTGGAGAGGTAGAGGAGAAAGGTTGAAGGAAGCTGCTCCAAGTGCCATGAACCCTAGAGTAGAAGACTCTTGCACTGGTAATAAAGACTCAGTTCTCAAGTGTCTATGGAATCATGCACTGAAATAAACAGAGGCAAATGCTTTACAGGAATCAGAAGGGTTTTGCGGCTGCTATTTGAAATATGAGCCAATTAGCCCGTCATAAGACGGGATTTTCAGGTCTCTCCTCCACGTCGGTCTTCTCCCCTGAGCCTCCGGTCTCTCGCTCCGTCTCCCTCTCTCTCTCTCCTCCTCCTACTGCCTCCCCACTCCCCTCAGCTCTCCTCCCCCTCTGCCTCTCACTCGGGGGACCACACAGTCCACATGGCCTTTTGGGCTCCACACTCCCCGTGCTGCATGGGGAGCCCAAACGGCCGCTTGTGCCACTTGCTCCCCCGCGGCAGCCTGGCTGAGCGGCACAGAAGTCAGCCGAGCGCCATGGCAGGAGGCAAATGGGGGTGGGGTGGTGCCATTCATGGCCGGGGGCGGGGCCTGGAGCTGCTGTTACGCCGCACATCACTGCCCCACCCCCCTTCCCCTCCCGCCGTGGCGCTCGGCTGACTTCTGCGTTGCTCAGCCGGGCCGCCACAGGGGAGCAAGCAGCCGATTGGGCCCCACACTCCCCTTGCAACACAGGCCACCCAGAGGGAACAGTCAGCATTTCAGGCAACAGCTCCCCCCAGAGGGAACAGCCAGCATTTCAGGCAACAATGCCTCCCAGAGGCAACAGCCAGCATTTCAGGCAACAGCTCCCCCCAGAGGGAACAGCCAGCATTTCAGGCAACAACGCCTCCCAGAGGGAACAGCCAGCATTTCAGGCAACAGCTCCCCCCAGAGGGAACAGCCAGCATTTCAGGCAACAACGCCTCCCAGAGGGAACAGCCAGCATTTCAGGCAACAGCTCCCCCCAGAGGGAACAGCCAGCATTTCAGGCAACAACGCCTCCCAGAGGGAACAGCCAGCATTTCAGGCAACAGCTCCCCCCAGAGGGAACAGACAGCATTTCAGGCAACAGCTCCCCCCAGAGGGAACAGACAGCATTTCAGGCAACAACGCCTCCCAGAGGGAACAGTCAGCATTGCAGCATTACAGACTCAGACACTGGGCTACTATATATATATGATACTGGGAGGGGAGGGGGTGAAGAGGGATTTCTCCTGTTGCGCTGAGCTAGAGACTAAGAACTGCAGTCCAGGTTTCACATACTGTAGGAGAGGCTCCTGGTAAGAACACACATGATGGGGAGCAAAGTGCCACTTGCTATGGGTCTGTGTCCCACGGACATGAGGGGAAGTGGATCGGAGAAAGAAATGTGTCTGCTCTGCCCTTGCGTGGGAATGACCCTCCCTGTGTTTGCTCTCCCCAGGCTGGTACATGGCTGCAGAAATACGCAGAAGCGTATTTGCTGCTTTCGCTAGGCTAAGGTCCCCTGTGATGCGACAAGCAGCAGCCACTTGTGAGATCCGAGCTTGGTACCACCTATGGGGAACAGGTAAAGTTCAGCCTGTGCCAAATGATACAACAGGGTAGCACTGCAGGGGGACAGACCCAGCCTCTCCTATCGCAGCACAAGCACAGGGACAAGATCTGTACCAGGTTTAAGGGAGCACTGGAGGCGGTAGGGTAGCTATTGCAGGTGTAGGCTGGGATCAGCTTGCAAGCTGACTGACGGGGTGGGACTGCTCCCAGTACATTGGTGCTCTGCTGTCTGGTGAACAGAGGGGTGCATGTCTCGCCAAAGCAGCTGGTACAGGGCACTTCTGGAGACAGGATCTTGGCTTGATGGGCCCCTGCTCTGATCGGGTCTGGCAGCTCTTATGTTTCTTGGATGGACTGGATTGTCCATGTTTTAGCAGCTATTGGACACCAGATACCAGTGGTATTACTTGTAAAGGGGCCCATTTCCTTTTCCTTTGCCATTGCCCATTTCTTTCCAAGAGTCTGTAAGTATTTTACAGGCACTTCTGAACCCTCACAGTCTCCCTCTGATGTGGGGGATAATATAACCCCCACCTTACCACTGGGGAAATTGGGGCATAGAGGAGTAAGGGATTTTCCCAGCATCATCTAATGAGTCAGTGGCAGAGCCAGTGCTCTAGCTGAGTCTCAAGAAGGCCACTGGGCACAGAAAGACCCTTCCAGCTGCTAGCCCTTCATGACTGGGTTCTTCTCGGGGGATTAAAGCAGAACCTGACAGAACCCAGCAGTCCTGGTTCTCAGTTGCCCAGACTCTGTTAGCCAAAACAGTGTTCCATGCTGCTGTGGAGAGGGCTTGAGGGAGGCACCCGGTGCTGGCTGGTGCTTTTGGTGACATAGATGGGCAGGTCACACTGGGGTGCCCAGGCTGATGGAGCGACCATGTGATCAAGAATCCTGGCTTCCTCATAGGGCTTAACAAGACAGTGCAGCCTGCTCTGTGGGTGGAGCTGATGTCTGACAAGGAGACCATAATGCTGTGGCAGAACCCTGAGAGCAGCATCTCTGCCTGGCAGGAGCTGGTGGCATACACAGGCCGGGTGCAGGGGGAGTTCCAGGTGAGAAACCAAGCAGTAGCCTGCTCTGTGCCCACTGGCAGCACATGCACCCCGCCAGCTAATCACGAGTGGGGCGTGGGACACTGGCCTGTGGGGCAGCCCCATGCCTGCCTCCCGGGGAAGCATGGAGTTGCAAAGGCAGGGAAAGGGTTGGCTAGAGATTGCAGCTCTGGCATGTGGTGGCCCAGACACAGGTTACAGGTGGCCCATGGCTCTGGAGGTCAGGGCACAGGGTCAACAGTGGCCCATAGCACTAGCATAGGACGTGGTCAGCACCCCGATGGGCTCTAGACAGTCCACATGTGGCAGGCTAGTGCTCAGTGTGTGAAGGGCCTGAACAAGAAGGGGACAGGCCCAGCAACTGCAAACTCTGCAACTCCTGCTGGAGGGCTCATGGCAGCCATGGCTGGGGGAGGCTGATTGCTCCTCGTGTGGGGGGAAGAGCAGGCAGAGGGCTCTCCCTGCACTCTCAGAGAGGGAGCGGAAGGAGCCCAGCAGCTCCCAGGGGTCAGGCCAGGCGAGCCATGCCCACGTCTTGCCAGTGCCCGGCGGTGCCCATATGGTTTTCCCTTCTCGTGGCAGATCACCTTCTCCTCGCAGCAGAGCTCTTGGCAGCTGGATGATGTGGAGTTCAGGAGCTGCGGTTTGCCACGTAAGGCAGCATCACCCTTCTAGCACCCGCCTTCGCCTGCCCAGGGCATTGAGTCTGGCTGTGCCACCCCAGGCACCTCCCTTATTCCTGTAGGCACCCCTACTCCTCTCAATCAGCTGGGGCAGACAAAGCCCTCGGCAGGGCTCTTGCTGGGGCAGGTGGTGCCCTTGCTTGCTAGGCTGCACTTGGACAGTGCCCAGGCCACCTACAACCCCCAGCCCTCTCCTGGGTCCAGCTGCCTCAGCTCTCCAAAGCCCTCACAGCCTCCTACCCCCTCAATTCCCTGGCAGGCCTCACAGACTACCAGCCCCTCCCCCCCCGAGAATTAACTCTTTCCTACCCACACTCAGCACCCCTAAACTTGCCATGCGGCCCAGACAAGTGGCGATGCAACCGTGGATCCTGCGTGCACCTGGAGCAGCTGTGTGATGGCACCGATGACTGTGGGGATCTGTCAGATGAGTCCACCCCAGCCTGCAGTGAGTGTTCCTGGGCCAGAGAGCACCGGCCGCCAGGGCTGGAGGGCACTGAGCACCGGCCGCCAGGGCTGGAGGGCGCTGGGCACCGGCCGCCAGGGCTGGAGGGCGCTGAGCACCAGCCGCCAGGGCTAGAGGGCGCTGAGCACCGGCCGCCAGGGCTGCAGGGCGCTGAGCACCGGCCGCCAGGTCTGGAGGGCGCTGAGCACCGGCCGCCAGGGCTGGAGGACGCTGAGCACCGGCCGCCATGGCTGGAGGGCGCTGGGCACCGGCCGCCAGGGCTGGAGGGCGCTGGGCACCGGCCGCCAGGGCTGCAGGGCGCTGAGCACCGGCCGCCAGGTCTGGAGGGCGCTGAGCACCAGCCGCCAGGGCTGGAGGACGCTGAGCACTGGCCGCCATGGCTGGAGGGCGCTGGGCACCGGCCGCCAGGGCTGGAGGGCGCTGGGCACCGGCCGCCAGGGCTGGAGGGCGCTGGGCACCGGCCACCATGGCTGGAGGGCGCTGAGCACCGGCCGCCAGAGCTGGAGGGCGCTGAGCACCGGCCGCCAGGGCTGGAGGGCGCTGAGCACCGGCCGCCAGGGCTAGAGGGCGCTGAGCACCAGCCGCCAGGGCTGGAGGGCGCTGGGCACCGGCCACCAGGGCTGGAGGGCGCTGGACACCGGCCGCCAGGGCTGGAGGGTGCTGAGCACCGGCCGCCAGGGCTAGAGGGCGCTGAGCACCGGCCGCCAGGGCTGGAGGGCGCTGAGCACCGGCCGCCAGGGCTGGAGGGCGCTAGGCACCGGCCGCCAGGGCTGCAGAGCGCTGGGCACCGGCCGCCAGGGCTAGAGGGCGCTGAGCACCGGCCGCCAGGGCTGGAGGGCGCTGGGCACCGGCCGCCAGGGCTGGAGGGCGCTGAGCACCGGCCGCCAGGGCTGGAGGGCGCTGAGCACCGGCCGCCAGGGCTGGAGGGCGCTGGGCACCGGCCGCCAGGGCTGGAAGGCGCTGAGCACCGGCCGCCAGGGCTGAAGGGCGCTGAGCACCGGCCGCCAGGGCTGGAGGGCGCTGGGCACCGGCCGCCAGGGCTGGAGGGCGCTGGGCACCGGCCGCCATGGCTGGGGGGCGCTGAGCCTAGGGTGTGTGCCTCAATGGCTCCCCAGAGCTCAGAGCCAGGCCAAAGGCTGCCACGTGTCACCCTGTAGTGTGAGCTGGGCCCGGCCCAGGCCTTGGGAACAGCAGCACTGCCTGGGTCCAGCTGGCTGGGGAAGGGCCAGTGTATTCCCACCTTCCCAGGGGCTGTTTCCCACACACAGAGCCTGGCCCTGGGCTACAGGCCTAAGACGCCCAGCTCTGCCTGGCTTCTCGAGAGGGCAGTGCACAGCCTGGATTGAAGCAGCCGCTGTCCCTTTGTTGGCTGCCCTTCCACCAGCAATCTGCCCAATGCCCCGGGCACCGGTGTGGGTAGAAGAGGGGTCTGCCCCTGCTCTCTCGGCTGCCAAGGCTGAGGGGACTGAGCCTGGTACTGCACTCCTCATTCCCACCCCGAGGGAAGCCCCACCACTGGCATGCTCTACAAAGCCCTCCCCCCACGGCTGCCTCCTTTCTCCGGTTAGGGTCATTCACTGTCTGCTCCTTCGAGGAGGACTGGTGTGGCTGGAGCGCTGGGCCTAATGGTCCAAGCTGGCTCAGGAACTCCAGCCTGCACCTCACACCTGGGGCCCGCAGGCCCAGCCGCGACCACAGCACCAACAGCAGGACAGGTACCTTGGGTTGCGGGTCCCCCACAAGGGCGTGGGCCAAGCCACTGTGCTGGGAAGATCGTCAAATTAAACACCGAACGTGGAGGGAAGGGGCTCGCGTGCAGATGTCTGCTACGTGAGTCTGGGCACTCGTCACGCTAGGGGCCTCACTCCAGAGGGGGGTTTTCTCTCGAGTATTTGCTGGGAGCAGAGGTATAGGACAGGTCGAACAATACCTGACTCGCGTCATCAGATCCACTGTGGGGGCTGCTGTTATCCCCATTCCACACCTGGGGAAGCTGGACAACAGAGTAGGAAGTGACTTTCCCAGGGTCCTCCTGGAGCCCATCTCAGGCCAGTGCTTTAGCCACTAGGCTGCACATCCCTCCCCCTTGGCATTCCCAGTAACACAGGGGCTGGCTGCAGAGGCAGCCCATGGGGCTGTAGTAGGCATTACGGAACGTGTGCTGCTGATCTCCCACAGGGTTTTTCCTCTACGTCAGTACCGCTCCACCAGACTTGAGCAGTGGAGCAGCCAGACTAATTAGTCCAACTTTCCAAGCAACCACGACCAACTCCTGTTCTGTAAGTCACCTCCTGCTAATGTGCTGCCGGCTTTCCCTTTGCTTGGCCTGGGGCACCTTGGGAGTTGCTTCTACACAGCATCAAGGGCCTACAGGCAGGGTACCTCTTCACCCACTCACACCTCACCCTCTGGGGCTGCTGCGGAGAGAAACCAGCCCTTCAAAGCTGTGGGTTGGCCCTGGGTAGCTGGAGGATTGCAGTATACATGAGGCTCAGCTCAAGCCATGCAGCAGAGGGAAAGGCTGTGGGTGAGTTGCACAAGGGCTGTTTTATGGAAACCTCAGCAGATCATTAGGCTTAACATTTCTGGGCTCTAGATTTGATTAAATCAAAGAGGGCCGCCGGCTCTACCCCACGGTCCTGGGGCAGGTGGGACACTGAGCTCTTCATCAGACAATCAGGGCATGCTAGGGAGGGTTGGTTGAACAGCATCTCCTGGGCTCTTTGGGTGAGAAGAGCCATGCAGAGCTGCAAGGCACGCTGCAGCCGGTATTCAGCTGCCCAGCCTCCGCTCTGGGCTGGGTGAGTGTGCCAAGGCTAGGCTGAGGCCCGCTGCTCCTGGGGGCTGGCACAGCGTGGCATTCATTTCACTCTCGTTCTGGGTCCAGCTCGTGTTCTACTCCTACCTCTATGGCTCAGCCACCAGCAGCCTCAACATCTACTACCAAACCAACGGCACCATGGGGCTCGTGCACACCTGGGCTGCAGACCGGGGTGATTACTGGTTCAGGAACAAAGTGGACTTCAGTGTGACTGAGAGATTCCAGGTGGGCAGCAAACTCGGTGCCACCCTGAGAGTGGGACCAGCTCATGGTGTCAGGACCAACACTTCCCAGGGAGTGTCAAGTGCAAAGCTAGCCCCTCAGAAGGACATGAATGCTGCATCCCCTTGCAACTGCCAGTGGGATCCTTCCCAGGGACGGGTGGGCCAGCAACAGGCACCTCCCTGCCTAGTACCTAGTTCTAGTGCCTAGAACCTTGCTGAGGATCAAAGGGGCCCTTGGGCTCCAAGGATGCTACCAGCCTGACCCTGTGTCTCAAATCATAAATGCTGACCCACCACAGCCGCCCTATAAACACCCTATACGCTGACCCACCACAGCCGCCCTATAAACACCCTATACGCTGACCCTCCACAGCCGCCCTATAAACACCCTATACGCTGACCCACCACAGCCGCCCTATAAACACCCTATACGCTGACCCACCACAGCCGCCCTATAAACACCCTATACGCTGACCCACCACAGCCACCTACACCCACCCTTCATACTCTGTAGCGCAGATTTCTGCAGGCTGGGCAGTCACCCTGGCTAGGACGCTGTGGGGTGACCTCTGGGTGTCTGGGTGCAAGCCTGCTGCCTGGTGTTACCTGCTCCTCCTGTCCCTGCAGATCCTTCTTGAGGCTGTGATCGGAGCGGGACACAAAGGCAGCGTGGCCCTGGATGACCTGGTTCTGTCTCCAGGCTGCCTCCAGGCTACAGGTGAGGCTCTAGACAGGTTCCTTTGGCTCACTCTTTGCCAGCTGCTGGTCTGGCATGTTAACCCATAACCCCCGCGCCACAGGCCCAACAGGCAGGGCAAGGTCAGTCCTCTTTCTGCTCCACCCCACCCCGCTGCAGCCCTCTGTCCCTGTGCCACAGAGCATAGCAGAGAGCGAGAATTCTACCAGTCCCATGCCACAATGGAGAGCCGGGTGCTGAGCTTTCCCCCTGACCCTCTGTGCTTCTGTGGAGGACCAGGCTTCAGGTTCTGGGGCTTCCTCTGCCCAGGGCTTTTGCTGGGGACAGGGCTGGGAGCAGCTGTTGGGATTCCTCTACCCAAGTACTTGCCTGGCACTGCTGCACTGATGCTGGGTCAGAGCTTGGGGCTTCTCCTACCCTGCTTGCCTAGCAGCTTGGGTTCCAAGCTTCTGCCACGTCAGCAGATTCTTTCTGGGGGAGCAGCCCAGTGACTAATCCACAACTGGCCCTGGCCCCTTCCTGGCTCTCTGCATGTTTATTCTCTCTGTCAACTTTGTTACAAACCGGACAAGTGTCCCAGCGACACAGCCAGATGCCTCCTTCAGCTCTTGTGATCTACCCCCTCCACACATGGGCAGCTGCCTTACGGGTACAGCCTGACCAGGGCAGCTTTCAAGGCAGGGTGGGACGAGCCAGGTGTGGGAGGCACTGAGGGCTGCAGGGCTGTGGGTTGGGGCTCAGGGGAGAAGCTGGGGGGCTGTGCTGACATGTGGAAGACTTGAGCAGAGGTCAATGAGCCACTGTGGTTTGGGCCATGTTGGCTGGTCAGGTGATGCTGGCTCTTCTATAGCTGGCAGTGCCCAGCGCACGCACCATCTAGGGCTGGGTTTGGGAGCCCTGGGGGAAGAGTCCATCCCTCTTTTGCAGTGACCTGACTCTGAGCAGGGAGCAGCCAGAGAGCTTCCTGCTCTGGTTCAGGTTCCAAAGCAGCTTATGTTAAGGAAAGTGCCAGGGAGTCTTCAGTGCCCCTGCTGGGGCTGTGTTTGCAGGCAGGCAAGCAGCTGGGCACGGGGCCCCTTGGCTAAATGGCCCAGCACAGCCCCTGCCAAAGGCCCTGGCCTGCTCCACTCTCGCCCTCTCCAGGCAATCTGACCATTACTCCTGGGCCTGCTTCCCCTGGTCCCACCACTCCCTGCGCCCCGGAGGAGTTTGCCTGTGACAATGAGAAGTGCATCCGCCCAGAGCTGGCCTGCGACTTTACAGACACGTGTGAAGATGGCTCCGATGAGACGTCCTGTGGTAACGGACACCCAGCGCATGGCACGAAGCTCTGTTGGGAGGGACAGCAATGAGGCACAGCACAGAGCATCAGCCAGCGCAGGCATTGGGCAGGAGCTGGACGCACAGCTCCGCCAATGCCCCAGCACCTGCCACCTGCTGACCCTGGTAGCGGAGTGCTGGGATCCCTGCATGTGATGATTTGCCAACACCGCTCAGACCTGCTCTGCTGCCCTGCTGCTCACCCAGCCCTGGGATCCCTGCACCCGTGACTCTCCCAGGCTATGGCTACACGACCGAGTTTTTCCAGGGAACGCGCCCGCTCTGACGACATTTTTTGCGGAAGAGCAGACGCGCTCTTTCCGAAAGAAGACGTTTTTCCAAAATTTGGCCCAGTTTACATGGGCCAAATTTCGGAAAAGCCTCTTCCGAAAACACAATTGGGAAAAGATAAGCACATTGCGGAACGTAATGGGTGTACCTTTTTTCAAAAAAGAAGTGTAGTGTAGACATCGCCCCTGTGCTCCCGAACCCTGACCTGCCAGCTGCTAGCCCAGCCCTGGGCCCCTGCACCCATGACTCTCCCAGTGCCCCTGAGCCCTGACCTGCCAGCTGCTAGCCCAGCCCTGGATCCCTGCACCTGCTGCTCTGCCAGGACTCCCAAGCCCTGACCTTCCACCTGCTAGCCCAGCCCTGGATCCCTGCACCCGCTGCTCTGCCAGGACTCCCAAGCCCTGACCTTCCACCTGCTAGCCCAGCCCTGGGCCCCTGCACCCATGACTCTCCCAGTGCCCCTGAGCCCTGACCTGCCAGCTGCTAGCCCAGCCCTGGATCCCTGCACCTGCTGCTCTGCCAGGACTCCCAAGCCCTGACCTTCCACCTGCTAGCCCAGCCCTGGATCCCTGCACCCGCTGCTCTGCCAGGACTCCCAAGCCCTGACCTTCCACCTGCTAGCCCAGCCCTGGGCCCCTGCACCCATGACTCTCCCAGTGCCCCTGAGCCCTGACCTGCCAGCTGCTAGCCCAGCCCTGGATCCCTGCACCCGCTGCTCTGCCAGGACTCCCAAGCCCTGACCTTCCACCTGCTAGCCCAGCCCTGGGCCCCTGCACCCATGACTCTCCCAGTGCCCCTGAGCCCTGACCTGCCAGCTGCTAGCCCAGCCCTGGATCCCTGCACCTGCTGCTCTGCCAGGACTCCCAAGCCCTGACCTTCCACCTGCTAGCCCAGCCCTGGGCCCCTGCACCCATGACTCTCCCAGTGCCCCTGAGCCCTGACCTGCCAGCTGCTAGCCCAGCCCTGGATCCCTGCACCTGCTGCTCTGCCAGGACTCCCAAGCCCTGACCTTCCACCTGCTAGCCCAGCCCTGGGCCCGATTGTTCTAGAGTCTTTGCAGATGCGGCAATATACTCTGCTCCAATACCCCGCCCTTTGGAAAGCCTTCTGGGCCTCACGTGGAACCACATGAAGGCCTTTTGGCCATGCCCGGGAGCCGAGCGCTGGGCAAGTGAGTGAGCCCATGTGTAAGTAGAGGGCATGTTTCCCCTAAGCATAGTGGCTGGAGGAGAGGAAACTGCAGCCCATGGGAATCAGACAAGCCCAGGACACCTACCCAGCCAGACCAGCCACAGCTTCCGCTTGCCTTGTGTAGCCACGAGCCTCGGCTGCTGCCCGTCCGGCTGATGGGCATGGGGTCTTCCGGGCCCAGACTGGGCAGCACATGGCTTCAGGCCAAGCTGCTGAGGCTCTTGGCACCACCTGGTGAGAGGTTTCACAGTCCGGCCACTGCAGGGCCCTAACAAGGCTAGTGACATCTGTGTGTGTTCCAGGGGCATCAACCTTTGAGGCTGGGGCTGGGGGCTGGAAGGACATCAGTGTGGGCCAGCTGCAGTGGGTGAGGGAGAACGGCAGCACAGCCTCAGAGCCGCGGGCAGACCACACCACCAACTCCTCTGCAGGTAAGACCCCCGCACGGGAGACCGCCCCACGCCTGCCCCTCTACTGAGGAGACTCTCCCCACTGCTGCTCCCCCACCTCTCCACTTCCATACATGTCCCCAAGCCATCCTGCAGGGGAGACCCCCCAATCCTCCACCTCCCCCTGCAGGGCACACGCCCCACTCCCTGCCCCTCCTGGGGGCAGCAGAAGAGGTAAGACGTGGCTGGCGTTGCTTAGCGGAAGGGGTGGCAGGTGGTGCCTGGGGGTCGTGGGATCAGGGGAGCCGTTTCCCAGCTGCAGCCTGTGTTTTCTCTCTAGGGCACTACTTGGGTGTGGGGCTGGCTCCGGGCCAGATGCTGTCCGTGGCAAGGGCTCGCACCCCTCCTCTGGGCTCCTCGGGCCTGGCCTGCTCTCTGGAGATGCACTACTGGTTGCACAGTGACCCTCAAGGTACCTGCGCCTACTGGCCCCCGCCCTGCTGCACTCAGCCCTACAGAGCGGCCCATCCCCCTGGGTGGCAGCACTCTGGGGGAGGCCCTTGGACACTCCCTATCCTAGGCCAAGAGGCGCCTGCCATTGCCCCTGGCAAAGTGATTCTGGAGCCACAGCCAGAACCTGAAGGAGACTTGCCCCATAGCCCATCCCTCCCTGCTGGATGCCAACCCTGGCCCTTGGGCTGCAAGGAGTTGGCCAGTGGGGTCCCTGCAGTGCCCCACCCCACCTTGCTTGGATCCCCCTGCTGGCACTGGGCCCTGCCGTGCTGGGCTCGCACTCTCAGAGCCAGGACTACCCTCCCATCCCCTTTTCCTTTCCTAGGGTTCCTGGCACTCAGCATCCTGGATCCTGGCCTGGGGACACACAGACTGGCCTGGCACATGCAGGGCACTGACAGCACGGCGTGGAAACATGTCACTGTCCCTCTTGGGAAGCGGGTCAGACCCTTCCAGGTGAGCCAAGCAGCCTGACTCCACCCAGCCCAGGTCTCATGGGTGCTCCGGTGTGCCCTGGCCAGGAAGGCAGCTTGCTGGACCCCACACTGCCTAAGAACACAGCATTTAGCTGGGAGTGAACCCGGAGGGCACAGATTGATCAGGGGCAGGAGCACAGAACAGGAACCCGATTGTCTCAGTGCTGACTCCAGTCTAGCCAGGGTGCAGTGCTCAAACTCAGCTGGCTGGCAGGCGGCCTAGCTCAAACCGTCCCAGGGAGCAACAGCTGCCAAGTGCTGAGTCTGAGTGAGCCCCAGGAACAGAGCTCCTGCCTTCCTCCCATGTGGAGGGGAGGGAGAGGGCCACTGCCACATTCACTGCCAGGCTGCCACGTGGCGCCGAATGTGCAGGGCCCCTGTGTGCGGAGACCATGGGCCAGGATGGGGGCTCACTGAGCTGCTGTCCTCTCAGCTGGAGCTGACTGCCCTGGTGAAGCTGCGCGGCCTCGTGGTGCAGAGTGCTGCTGTGGACGACATTGTGTTTGTGAACTGTGACCCCCACTTTACCCCTCCAGATGCCTCAGGTATGGCTCTTGAGCCCCAGGAAATGGGCAACAGATATTTGACCAGCTCCTGCCCTGGGGGCCTAGCTGCTGCTGGCACAAGAGAGGTGGGACCCACTTGTGCTCCAGGGGTCACTTCCAGAGGGGGACAAGTGCAGGAGCTGCGTTCCCATGAGTTAGTTCCTACTCCGTGAAGAGCAGGCAGCCCACGCTGCTGGCACTGAGCGGTGCACGGGACCCCAGCGCCCTGGATGAGTGCTGAGTTGAGGCGGGGCATGGAGGCGCCAGGACATTTGCATGCTCATCCCCGAGCCACTGATCTCTGCTCCCTGAAGACTCCCTTGACAGCGGGGGCAGCCCTAGACTAGCTGCCAGCAACTGGCGCCCTGGGCAAACCAGGCAATCGCCCCCCCAAACCCTCAATGATATTGCGCCACCATTTGGTGCCCCATTTAACCTGGCGCCCTAGGCGACCGCCTCGTTCGCCGATATGGACGGGCCGCCCCTGCTTGCCTGGGTCCCTTCACTGCCCCGGAACTGTGGGGACAGCCCATGGTGGCGGGTGCCTGGCCAGCAGGCCTGTCCTTGCAGAGGGTTGGGAAGCAGTGGTGTCAATGAGAGTAACTAGTCGCCAGAATCTCCCCTGCGAGGTTCACTTTCCTAGGGCCCATACCGGTGCTGGTGCTGGGAGAGTCTGGGGCACCGTGTGAGGAGGAGACAGGCTAGTAACCCCCAGATACCGTTTTTCTGGTCACTGCCCAAGTGGCCTTCCTTCCTGCAGCCATCGTGTGCCTTCTGGCCTACTCCCTACCCTCTGGGGGTTAGGCGGATCCCCCTGCCTGCCATCTGTTTGGGGTAGGAGAAGGCATCCCAGGCAGAAAGCAGGGCATGTGAGCCACTAAGGGGTCATCTCCTTCCATCTGGAGAGCTCTAAGCACTTCCCGGACATCACAGCACCCACCCCACTCCTAATGGGGAAACCAAGGCACCGGTGCATTTGCGACCTACCCCAGCCTCACTCAGAGAAGCAGTAGCAGAACCCAAGAGTTCTGCCTCCCAATTTGCTTGCTCTGACCACTCAACCTCATTCCTTTTCAGAGCAGAATATAGAGCCCAGGAAAACAATTTCCTGCCTCTTTGTTCTGATTGTTGGACCTTATGCTCATCTCAAAGAACCCAGGAGTCCTGGCTCCCACGTCCTTTGCTCTGGCCACTAAACCGGAGAACTCGTTGGCATTATTAGGGGTAGGAGTTGGGCACAGCAGCTGCGAGGGCTGAGCCAGGAAGGGGGGAGTTTGGGTGGAGGGTGGCAGCCCCCAGTCACCCACAGCATGGCCTTTCCTCTCGGCAGAGCTGTCCTGCAACTTTGAGAGGGGGCTTTGCGGCTGGTACCAGGATCAGAGTGATGACTTTGAGTGGATGCGAGGGCTGGGCTCCGATCACACCACTGGCACAGGTGGGTTCTGCTAGGGCTTCTGGGAGTGCTTGCCCTGCCTCCAGGAACTCCTGGGCTCAGGGGCGCACAGAGCAGGTGGAGCAGCAGGCTTGGGGGCTGGTTTCAGAGCTGCAGCCTGCAGTGGCTCCAGGATTCGGTTCAAACTCACCCAGAGGAGAGCTGACTTGAGGAGGCAAAGCTGGGCCACTAGCTGTTGGGGGGGGCAGGGGGCAGGCTGGGCTAGGGGCAAGGCAAGGGCTCTTGTAGGGAGCAAGAAGAGTTCCCCTGAAAGAGGCAGGTTTGCTTGTCTGCTGCCTTTCCAGCTCATGAGTTGCTGATGCACCTGGGCTGTGTTAAAGGCCTAGCCGAGATCTTGGTGCAGCTGCCGTGAGCTAGGGCTGTGCACAGGGAGGTCTAGGCTGGTGCCTGCCCTTGTTACTGCCTCTCCAGCTCTCACCACGGTCTGTGTTTGCTTCCGAAAGGCTATTTCTTGGCCGTGGACCTTGCTGCCCAAAGTGCCCGGGGCCTGAGTGCGCGTCTCATCACGTACCCCCAGGACTGTCCCACGAGAGAGCAGTGCCTTTCCTTCTGGTATCGCCTGGATGGCCCTCAGAGTGGTAAGTCACACCTGTGCTCCCAGGGCTGGGCTGGACCATACTGTGGGGAGCAGGGGAGATAGATCCCTCCCCATCTCTTCCAGGAAGCTGCCAGTTAGCCACTTAGCATCGTGCACTCAACACATGGCGCCTCTGGCAAGGACACACCTGGACACTGCCCATGAGGCCAGGGTGAGGGGGCACAGGTGTGAGCCAAGAACTGGTGCCGACCTACCTGGTGCGTGTTCCCTCTAATCTTTTCCATCCATGTGCAGAATAATTTGTTTTATGTGCACCAAGGGATGTGTAAAAGTGCATCCCCAGTGGGTGTCCCTGGCCTTTGTTTGCCAGAAGCTGGGAATGGGCAACAGGGGAGGGATCGCATGGTGATTCCCTGCTCTGCTCATTCCAGGCATTGCCCACTGTGGGCAGACAGGACACTGGGTTGGATGGACCATTGGTCTGACCTGGTCTGGCTGTTCTTACGTTAGAAACACTGAACCTGGCTGTGAGCACTCTGCTGATCAGCTGGGCGGCACTGGCACCTCTGCTGAGTGGCTGCCCAAGCACCCAGCTTACAGGGCCCATGGGTGAGGCGGGGCAGAGGTGCGAGCCAAGGCTGGTGCTGTGTTGCATGGAGGAGCGTGTCCCTCGCCTGGTGCTCACCCTGCAGGGACTGAGGTTCCAGTTCTGTGAGTCACCCTGGGGCAGGCTCATAGCGAGAGGTCCCCAGCACAAGGGGTCTTGTTTCCAGCATGGCCCCCTCCCTTTGCTAGCGCCCTCCCAGGGAAGGCCAGCTTCCTGCCCCAGTTCTGCCAAGATTCCTCCAGCACGTGGGACACCTGACCAACCAGAGCTCCCGAGAACCTCAAAGTCCAGCCCCAGGTTCTCAGCCCAGCTTCTGCCCCTCTTGAGGTGCTGAAATGTGTGCCAGGCACAAGCCCAGCTCCTGGCCACACTGCCCTGGCAGCTCCCTGGTCACTTTCCAGCGGTGGTCACACCCCAATAGCTGCAGGTCAGTGGGGTTGGGTTCCTGGGTGTGTGACAGATGCTCTGGGCCAGCTTTGCCTGCTCTTCACCTGGCCCTTCCCATGGGCCCTGCATTTTCCAATTCAACCCAGGCACATTGAGCCTAAAAATACAGCATGACGAGGAGCCGGAGACTGTGCTCTGGACCCGAACGGGAGCTCATGGCAGTACGTGGCACCTGGGATTCGCGACACTCCGCTGCCAGGCCCTCCAGGGGTACCGGGTAAGCTCTGAGACATGGCATCTTCCCACCATGCCCTGGCATGTGCGGAGTCTCTGCTGAGCCAGGGGCAGGATTTGCTGGCTCAGTGCCATGCCAGCCCCTCCCATTGCTGGCACTCAGCAGGCAATCATAGCCAAGCTGTTCCAGACACCAGAGCCTGGGCTCAGGTGCACTGCCGTGCAAGCTCCATGGGGAACGGGGCGCCCGGCTGCTTTGCCGTGCAAGCTCCATGAGGAACGGGGCGCCCGGCTGCACTGCCGTGCAAGCTCCATGAGGAACGGGGCGCCCGGCTGCTTTGCCGTGCAAGCTCCATGAGGAACGGGGCGCCCGGCTGCTTTGCCGTGCAAGCTCCATGGGGAACGGGGCGCCTGGCTGCACTGCCGTGCAAGCTCCATGGGGAACGGGGCGCCCGGCTGCACTGCCGTGCAAGCTCCATGGGGAACGGGGCGCCTGGCTGCACTGCCGTGCAAGCTCCATGAGGAACGGGGCGCCCGGCTGCACTGCCGTGCAAGCTCCATGAGGAACGGGGTGCCCGGCTGCACTGCCGTGCAAGCTCCATGAGGAACGGGGCGCCCGGCTGCACTGCCGTGCAAGCTCCATGGGGAACGGGGCGCCTGGCTGCACTGCCGTGCAAGCTCCATGGGGAACGGGGCGCCCGGCTGCACTGCCGTGCAAGCTCCATGGGGAACGGGGCGCCTGGCTGCACTGCCGTGCAAGCTCCATGGGGAACGGGGCGCCCGGCTGCACTGCCGTGCAAGCTCCATGGGGAACGGGGCGCCCGGCTGCACTGCCGTGCAAGCTCCATGGGGAACGGGGCGCCTGGCTGCACTGCCGTGCAAGCTCCATGAGGAACGGGGCGCCCGGCTGCACTGCCGTGCAAGCTCCATGGGGAACGGGGCGCCCGGCTGCTTTGCCGTGCAAGCTCCATGAGGAACGGGGCGCCCGGCTGCTTTGCCGTGCAAGCTCCATGGGAAACGGGGCGCCCGGCTGCACTGCCGTGCAAGCTCCATGAGGAACGGGGCGCCCGGCTGCACTGCCGTGCAAGCTCCATGGGGAACGGGGCGCCCGGCTGCACTGCCGTGCAAGCTCCATGAGGAACGGGGCGCCCGGCTGCACTGCCGTGCAAGCTCCATGAGGAACGGGGCGCCCGGCTGCTTTGCCGTGCAAGCTCCATGGGGAACGGGGCGCCCGGCTGCACTGCCGTGCAAGCTCCATGAGGAACGGGGCGCCCGGCTGCTTTGCCGTGCAAGCTCCATGAGGAACGGGGCGCCCGGCTGCACTGCCGTGCAAGCTCCATGAGGAACGGGGCGCCCGGCTGCACTGCCGTGCAAGCTCCATGAGGAACGGGGCGCCCGGCTGCACTGCCGTGCAAGCTCCATGGGGAACGGGGCGCCTGGCTGCACTGCCGTGCAAGCTCCATGAGGAACGGGGCGCCCGGCTGCACTGCCGTGCAAGCTCCATGAGGAACGGGGCGCCCGGCTGCTTTGCCGTGCAAGCTCCATGGGGAACGGGGCGCCCGGCTGCTTTGCCGTGCAAGCTCCATGAGGAACGGGGCGCCCGGCTGCACTGCCGTGCAAGCTCCATGAGGAACGGGGCGCCTGGCTGCTTTGCCGTGCAAGCTCCATGAGGAACGGGGCGCCTGGCTGCACTGCCGTGCAAGCTCCATGAGGAACGGGGCGCCCGGCTGCTTTGCCGTGCAAGCTCCATGAGGAACGGGGCGCCTGGCTGCTTTGCCGTGCAAGCTCCATGAAGAACGGGGCGCCCGGCTGCACTGCCGTGCAAGCTCCATGAGGAACGGGGCGCCCGGCTGCACTGCCGTGCAAGCTCCATGAGGAACGGGGCGCCCGGCTGCACTGCCGTGCAAGCTCCATGAGGAACGGGGCGCCCGGCTGCACTGCCGTGCAAGCTCCATGAGGAACGGGGCGCCTGGCTGCACTGCCGTGCAAGCTCCATGAGGAACGGGGCGCCTGGCTGCACTGCCGTGCAAGCTCCATGAGGAACGGGGCGCCCGGCTGCACTGCCGTGCAAGCTCCATGAGGAACGGGGCGCCCGGCTGCACTGCCGTGCAAGCTCCATGAGGAACGGGGCGCCTGGCTGCTTTGCCGTGCAAGCTCCATGAGGAACGGGGCGCCCGGCTGCACTGCCGTGCAAGCTCCATGGGGAACGGGGCGCCCGGCTGCACTGCCGTGCAAGCTCCATGGGGAACGGGGCGCCCGGCTGCACTGCCGTGCAAGCTCCATGAGGAACGGGGCGCCTGGCTGCTTTGCCGTGCAAGCTCCATGAGGAACGGGGCGCCTGGCTGCTTTGCCGTGCAAGCTCCATGAGGAACGGGGCGCCCGGCTGCTTTGCCGTGCAAGCTCCATGGGGAACGGGGCGCCCAGCTGCACTGCCGTGCAAGCTCCATGGGGAACGGGGCGCCCGGCTGCTTTGCCGTGCAAGCTCCATGAGGAACGGGGCGCCTGGCTGCTTTGCCGTGCAAGCTCCATGGGGAACGGGGCGCCCGGCTGCACTGCCGTGCAAGCTCCATGAGGAACGGGGCGCCTGGCTGCACTGCCGTGCAAGCTCCATGAGGAACGGGGCGCCCGGCTGCACTGCCGTGCAAGCTCCATGAGGAACGGGGCGCCTGGCTGCACTGCCGTGCAAGCTCCATGGGGAACGGGGCGCCCGGCTGCACTGCCGTGCAAGCTCCATGAGGAACGGGGCGCCCGGCTGCTTTGCCGTGCAAGCTCCATGAGGAACGGGGCGCCCGGCTGCACTGCCGTGCAAGCTCCATGAGGAACGGGGCGCCCGGCTGCTTTGCCGTGCAAGCTCCATGAGGAACGGGGCGCCTGGCTGCTTTGCCGTGCAAGCTCCATGGGGAACGGGGCGCCTGGCTGCTTTGCCGTGCAAGCTCCATGAGGAACGGGGCGCCTGGCTGCTTTGCCGTGCAAGCTCCATGAGGAACGGGGCGCCCGGCTGCTTTGCCGTGCAAGCTCCATGAGGAACGGGGCGCCTGGCTGCTTTGCCGTGCAAGCTCCATGAGGAACAGGGCGCCCGGCTGCACTGCCGTGCAAGCTCCATGAGGAACGGGGCGCCTGGCTGCACTGCCGTGCAAGCTCCATGAGGAACGGGGCGCCCGGCTGCACTGCCGTGCAAGCTCCATGAGGAACAGGGCGCCCGGCTGCACTGCCGTGCAAGCTCCATGAGGAACGGGGCGCCCGGTTGCTTTGCCGTGCAAGCTCCATGGGGAACGGGGCGCCTGGCTGCTTTGCCGTGCAAGCTCCATGGGGAACGGGGCGCCTGGCTGCACTGCCGTGCAAGCTCCATGGGGAACGGGGCGCCCGGCTGCACTGCCGTGCAAGCTCCATGAGGAACGGGGCGCCCGGCTGCTTTGCCGTGCAAGCTCCATGAGGAACGGGGCGCCCGGCTGCTTTGCCGTGCAAGCTCCATGAGGAACGGGGCGCCCGGCTGCTTTGCCGTGCAAGCTCCATGAGGAACGGGGCGCCCGGCTGCTTTGCCGTGCAAGCTCCATGAGGAACGGGGCGCCCGGCTGCTTTGCCGTGCAAGCTCCATGAGGAACGGGGCGCCCGGCTGCACTGCCGTGCAAGCTCCATGAGGAACGGGGCGCCCGGCTGCACTGCCGTGCAAGCTCCATGAGGAACGGGGCGCCCGGCTGCACTGCCGTGCAAGCTCCATGAGGAACGGGGCGCCCGGCTGCTTTGCCGTGCAAGCTCCATGAGGAACGGGGCGCCCGGCTGCACTGCCGTGCAAGCTCCATGAGGAACGGGGCGCCCGGCTGCACTGCCGTGCAAGCTCCATGAGGAACGGGGCGCCCGGCTGCACTGCCGTGCAAGCTCCATGAGGAACGGGGCGCCCGGCTGCTTTGCCGTGCAAGCTCCATGAGGAACGGGGCGCCCGGCTGCTTTGCCGTGCAAGCTCCATGAGGAACGGGGCGCCCGGCTGCTTTGCCGTGCAAGCTCCATGAGGAACGGGGCGCCCGGCTGCACTGCCGTGCAAGCTCCATGAGGAACGGGGCGCCCGGCTGCTTTGCCGTGCAAGCTCCATGAGGAACGGGGCGCCCGGCTGCTTTGCCGTGCAAGCTCCATGAGGAACGGGGCGCCTGGCTGCTTTGCCGTGCAAGCTCCATGAGGAACGGGGCGCCCGGCTGCACTGCCGTGCAAGCTCCATGAGGAACGGGGCGCCCGGCTGCTTTGCCGTGCAAGCTCCATGAGGAACGGGGCGCCCGGCTGCACTGCCGTGCAAGCTCCATGAGGAACGGGGCGCTTGGCTGCTTTGCCGTGCAAGCTCCATGAGGAACGGGGCGCCTGGCTGCACTGCCGTGCAAGCTCCATGGGGAACGGGGCGCCCGGCTGCTTTGCCGTGCAAGCTCCATGAGGAACGGGGTGCCCGGCTGCACTGCCGTGCAAGCTCCATGAGGAACGGGGCGCTTGGCTGCTTTGCCGTGCAAGCTCCATGAGGAACGGGGCGCCCGGCTGCACTGCCGTGCAAGCTCCATGGGGAACGGGGCGCCTGGCTGCACTGCCGTGCAAGCTCCATGGGGAACGGGGCGCCTGGCTGCACTGCCGTGCAAGCTCCATGAGGAACGGGGCGCCTGGCTGCACTGCCGTGCAAGCTCCATGAGGAACGGGGCGCCTGGCTGCACTGCCGTGCAAGCTCCATGAGGAACGGGGCGCCCGGCTGCTTTGCCGTGCAAGCTCCATGAGGAACGGGGCGCCCGGCTGCACTGCCGTGCAAGCTCCATGAGGAACGGGGCGCCTGGCTGCTTTGCCGTGCAAGCTCCATGGGGAACGGGGCGCCCGGCTGCTTTGCCGTGCAAGCTCCATGAGGAACGGGGCGCCCGGCTGCTTTGCCGTGCAAGCTCCATGAGGAACGGGGCGCCTGGCTGCTTTGCCGTGCAAGCTCCATGAGGAACGGGGCGCCCGGCTGCACTGCCGTGCAAGCTCCATGGAGAACGGGGCGCCCGGCTGCACTGCCGTGCAAGCTCCATGAGGAACGGGGCGCCCGGCTGCACTGCCGTGCAAGCTCCATGAGGAACGGGGCGCCCGGCTGCTTTGCCGTGCAAGCTCCATGGGGAACGGGGCGCCTGGCTGCTTTGCCGTGCAAGCTCCATGAGGAACGGGGCGCCCGGCTGCTTTGCCGTGCAAGCTCCATGAGGAACGGGGCGCCCGGCTGCACTGCCGTGCAAGCTCCATGAGGAACAGGGCGCCCGGCTGCTTTGCCGTGCAAGCTCCATGAGGAACGGGGCGCCTGGCTGCTTTGCCGTGCAAGCTCCATGAGGAACGGGGTGCCCGGCTGCACTGCCGTGCAAGCTCCATGAGGAACGGGGCGCTTGACTGCTTTGCCGTGCAAGCTCCATGAGGAACGGGGCGCCCGGCTGCACTGCCGTGCAAGCTCCATGGGGAACGGGGCGCCTGGCTGCACTGCCGTGCAAGCTCCATGGGGAACGGGGCGCCTGGCTGCACTGCCGTGCAAGCTCCATGAGGAACGGGGCGCCTGGCTGCACTGCCGTGCAAGCTCCATGAGGAACGGGGCGCCTGGCTGCACTGCCGTGCAAGCTCCATGAGGAACGGGGCGCCCGGCTGCACTGCCGTGCAAGCTCCATGGGGAACGGGGCGCCTGGCTGCACTGCCGTGCAAGCTCCATGAGGAACGGGGCGCCCGGCTGCTTTGCCGTGCAAGCTCCATGAGGAACGGGGCGCCCGGCTGCACTGCCGTGCAAGCTCCATGAGGAACGGGGCGCCCGGCTGCACTGCCGTGCAAGCTCCATGAGGAACGGGGCGCCCGGCTGCACTGCCGTGCAAGCTCCATGAGGAACGGGGCGCCCGGCTGCACTGCCGTGCAAGCTCCATGGAGAACGGGGCGCCCGGCTGCACTGCCGTGCAAGCTCCATGAGGAACGGGGCGCCTGGCTGCACTGCCGTGCAAGCTCCATGAGGAACGGGGCGCCTGGCTGCACTGCCGTGCAAGCTCCATGAGGAACGGGGCGCCCGGCTGCTTTGCCGTGCAAGCTCCATGGGGAACGGGGCGCCTGGCTGCTTTGCCGTGCAAGCTCCATGAGGAACGGGGCGCCCGGCTGCTTTGCCGTGCAAGCTCCATGAGGAACGGGGCGCCCGGCTGCACTGCCGTGCAAGCTCCATGAGGAACGGGGCGCTTGACTGCTTTGCCGTGCAAGCTCCATGAGGAACGGGGCGCCCGGCTGCACTGCCGTGCAAGCTCCATGAGGAACGGGGCGCCCGGCTGCTTTGCCGTGCAAGCTCCATGAGGAACAGGGCGCCCGGCTGCTTTGCCGTGCAAGCTCCATGAGGAACGGGGTGCCTGGCTGCTTTGCCGTGCAAGCTCCATGGGGAACGGGGCGCCTGGCTGCTTTGCCGTGCACTTGGGCCCAGGCCCTCATGTCCCTGGTCCTTGGGCTCCTCAACACCTTCGTTCCATTCCCCGGGGATGTGGCCGACCTGGCGAGTTGGTGCTTGGGGTGGTGCTCAGCACTGCTTGCCTTCCTCCTTGGCAGCTGGTCTTCGAGGCTCTCCGGAGTGGGTACTTGGGCGACATAGCCTTGGACGATGTCACCATGCGAGCCGGAGCCTGTGGGCCCCAGGAGTCCTGCTCATTCGAGGCCAATGCTTGTGGCTTCTCCTCCAGCTGGCAGTACCTGTGGGCACGGCAGAGCAATGCCACTGGCACTGCTACCGCTGGCCCTCCCACGGACCACACCCTAGGGACGGCCCGAGGTAAAGCAGCCCCGGGCTCTGCAGGGGAGGGGGAAGTGTGTCTGCCCTACCTGGGCCCGGCAAACGGCCACGCATGCTGCCGGCAAGCACAGCACGGCCCCAGCCACAGCTCTCCTCCTGTGGGCCTGATTGCAGAAGGCAGCTCCTCATGCCATGGGGCTGTGCCTGGTACTAAGGTCTGTGGAAGAGCTGGTGCCGCAGGCGGAGCCCATGTGCAAGTGGCAGGAATGCTGCAGTGTGGACTCGGTCCCCAGGATACTGCAGGGCCACGCCTGGGGAGGTGAAGGACTCGCAAATGCTTATCGGATAGTCAACATGCTAGTCAAGGAGTCGCTACCCCCCTTGCTGCCTTTAGCAGAAAGAAGGAGGAAGAAGTAGGGGTATTTCCAAGGGGCAGCACTGCTTGAAGCCTGGGCCCAGACCCCGGGCTCCACTCAGCACGGCCGCTTTGAAACACTGCGTGCAGTCCAGGGCCATCTGGGGTGTCCCCAGGCTGCACGCAGTGTTTCAAAGCAGCGGTGCTGCGTGGAGCCCAGGATCAGCTGCCACTTTGAAACACTGCGGGGAGCCTGGTGTCAGGCTATTTGTGGTGTTTCAAAGTGGCAGCATGTGGAGCCCGGGATCAGCTGTCCCCACCTGATTCCAGGCTCCACTTGGTGCTTTTGCCTTTGAAGTGTAGCAACAACCCTGCACTTCAAAAGTGGAATCGCCCTATTGACTAATCAAATAGTCAATGCAAAAATGCATCAACTATTCAAGTAGTCAATGAGTCGATATTTAACATCCTTAGCTGGGCTGAGGTGAGGAGTGGGACACGGGAAGGGAGCCCCTGTGGCACTGAGCCAGTCCATGTCTAGGGCATTGCAAGGTGGCCATGCCATGCTGCTCTCCTGGGCTGAGCCAGTGCCATTTGCCAGGGGGCTGCACTGAGAGGGGCAGGGACCAGTCCCACCTTCTTAGGGGGCTGCACCAGAGGAAGCAACTCCTGGGCTTTCAGAAAGCAGACACTGGGGCTTACGTGCCATTTGGCACTGCAGCGATAAGCCGGCTGGGGCTAGCTGGGACCCAGGGCTCCGGAAGGTGCCAAGGACAGACCGTGGGAAGAGTGTGTTAAGGGCAGAGGATATCTGCTGTGGGGGGCACGTTTCAGAGGGATAGTGGCAGGCCAGTCTGTGTCAGCAAAACTCCTCAAGGTTTTGGTGCGGTGGGAAGCTTGGGGCTGGACTTGGTTTTCTCCCTTTGCCCAGCCGGGGCTCTGGAGGGCTGATGGAGCTGCCAGCACATGCCTCGGGAGGAGGCGCCAAGGGCTGGCCAGGCCAAAGGAAGTGCAAAGGAGTAGCCACGACCCTGTGACAATCTCTAGCTGGGCTGATAGGGAGAGCTCTGCGAGCCTGTGAGGCCACGTGGGTTCAGACTCACAGCAGGACAGTTATTCTCTGGCTTTTCCTCCCTGTGGCTCTAACACTGGGGCCCTTCCCTGCTTGGCTAGAAGGCTGGCCGTGTGTGCCTGGGATGGTTCTGGGGGGTCCATGTTGTGGCACTGCCAGGTGGGCCTGAGCCAGTCCATGTTAGGGCATTCCAAGGAGGCCAGGCCATGCTTGGTGCTGTGGGCCCAAGGGTCTCATTTCTGGGCCTGGAGTGATTAAGTGACTCTCGCTGCCAGGCTGATGCTTTTTGTTTTTCCCAGGATATTACATGATTGTTAACACCAGCAAGGGCTCCCTGCCCCACGGGCAAACAGCCACACTGAGCTCTGGGCAGTACAGGCCCCTGACTCATCCACGGTGCCTCTGCTTCTGGTACCAGCTCAGCCCCAGTGACCCAGGTGAGCCCAGCAGCCCCACCGTGTCCCTCAGGCTCAGAGCTGTTGGCAATGGAGGGAGAGCCACGAGGCAGAGGTGGATGGCTGGTCTGTGGTGGGCGTCAGGATTCCCAGGTTCTCATATTGGCTCTGTCACACACTTGCTGGGCCCTCCCTGGCCTCTGGTTCCCTCGTGCTGAAGGGAGCATCCCGACCCCCCACCCACAGCCTCGCAGAGAGTCTGGGCTGCTCACACCCAAGAATAAATTCCCCTGCCTCCAACTTGGGCCTGGCTGAGGTACATGCCTTGGGCCTGTGGGCACTGAGTCTCTGGGAGGCAAGTTTGCCTGGTCAGCTGAATGGCCTGGCAGTGTCTGGAACACCTGCCCCATGGGAATACTCGTGACAGAGCCTGGGGTCTCTCCATGCCATGACAGCCCCATTGCTCCAGTACGGAAATGGCCATGGAGTGGGGTAGGGCCCATCCAACATGTCCAGGCGAGGACCCAGGGCTTGGACTCCCAGTGGCCTGCATGTGGGGCTTTGGAGGAAGGGAGAGAGCAAGTTCCCAGGAAGGCTGCCAGTGCTGTGGTTTGGTGGCGCTGCCACTCCCTGCTCTGTGCCCCGGCGGCTGACCTTGGGAGATGCCCTCTCTCTCCACTGTGCTAGGTTCTCTGACAGTGCATGTGGAGGAGAAGGGGCTGCAGCGGAGTCTGTTCAGCGTGAGCTCAGTGCACGGGGACGCCTGGCACCGGGGTCAAGTGACTGTCCAAACAGCTGAGGCCTGGAAGGTGAGGCAGCCCTGGTGCTCGATGCACTGGCAGTAACTGTACGTAATGGTGAGCCGGGGCACTGAATGGCAGCCTGCCAAGCGCTCATCCCTCACCCTGAGAGCCCCTCTGCAAGAAGAGCCCTGCTCAGAGGGACTTCTCTTGGGCTGAACCTAGCCCTGCCCCTGGCTCCTCTGCAGCCAGCCGGCCCTGCCTGGTGGCTGGACTGGGCTTGTGTGGCTGCTGGGGGGAATGAAGGTCAAGCCCACCTCGGCGCTGGGCTCCCGCCTAGCCTAAGTGCTACACTGGGTGCCTGCCCATGGCACGTGGGGGTGGAAGGCCAGTGCAGACCTGGGTTAGTCCTGGGGACCATGCTGGTGTTGGGAGCCAGTGCAGCCATCAGGCTCTGGCCCAGCCTGCCAAAGAAGAGAGGCAGCGCAGTGCCCCATGGGTGTGCCTGGCCCCTCCCTTTCAGGTTCCATGAGAACGTGCCCAGCCCCAGTGGTGATGCTTGGCTCCACTGGGCCTCTTGCCTCACCTGCGCCTGCTCTCTGTGGCAGGTGGTGTTCAAGGCAGTGGGAGCTGGCGGCCAGCTCTCCTACATCGCCCTCGATGATCTGCACCTGCAGGCCAGCAGCTGCCCGGAGCCAGGTAGAGGAGCCGGGGGGCAGGTGTGGTCCAGACACAGCTCAGCAGGGCTGGGAAGGCTGGCTGGGGCCAGAGGATGAGCCAGGAGCACTGAGGGGGGGCAGGGCAGAGCAGAACAGGCTGCCGGGATGCTCCAGCTCCCAATGCTGTGGTGCTTGTGGGAGAGGCTGACCCACCCCATACCAAGCCCACAGGTAATCGTCCAGCTCGGGGGGAGGAGGTTTTGGGCAAAGGGGCAGAGGTGGGGCAGGGGTGAGGAATGCATCGGGGGAGTTGCCCTGGGCCTCATGCCTGGGACACTGGGGGAAGGGGGTTGCCCCAAGCCCTGTGCCCCCCTGTAAGGATGACCAAGCCAACAGAAGGAGACCGTGCTCAGCATTTGGTGGCACTGCGGGCTCCCATCCCAGCTTCATCTCGCTCTATGTCTGGTATCTGCTCCCCTGAACAGAGCTAGAGCTGCCATGGGACCAGCGTGAAGGCAGCCCTAGGTGCTGTGGCTCAGCTATCTCCCTCCCTAAGTGCAGCGCTCCAGACAGCAGCTTCATTCATGGCAGCTGCTGCTGCCGCTGGGGTCAGGGCTGGGTCCCTCATCACAGCACCAGGCTGGGGGCTGATGGGTTTTCCCAGCCTGGCAGCACCCGTTTTCCCAGCACAGATCCGTACAAGGGGCCCATGGTGAAAGCCCTGCAGCTCTTACCCAGCTGTACCCCAGGCACACAGGGATGGGGCTGCTCCACGAGGTCCTGCCCTGCTCCCCTCCTCACTCGGGCAGGGCCCAGGGGGTGCCCGGTGACATCATGAGCCCATGCTGTGTAATGGGGCAGGGTCTCTTGCTGGCAGGTTCCTGTGACTTTGAGTCAGATACGTGTGGCTGGACCAGCCCCTCAGATCCCACTGTTGGCAGCTATGCCTGGGGCTGGAGGAGTGGAATCAGTCTGGGCCCTGAGGTGGATCACACGCTGGGCACGACAGCAGGTGAGAGTCTCTCCTGGGAGCTGGCGCTGCTGGCTGGAGGCCTCCTGGGAGGGGCGGGGGGTCAATGATGGGTGGAGATGGGGAGCTGAACAGTAGCCCTCACCCTGCAGTCTGCCTGGGAGGATGTGGCAGAGACTGGGGAGGGAGGCTCAGGGAGATGCCTGCGCTAGTGCCCAGCATTGCCAGGAGCACTGGGCAGGAGCCTCTGGAAGGGCTTGTTCCTGAGGGCTGGGGTCCTGCAAGGACGATGGAGGCAGATTGGGGTTGGCTCAGCCATACCGGGACCAAGGGTCTAGTGAGACTGAACCCTGGTCCCTGGGACTGGCTGGAGAGGTGCTGATTGGCTCAGGAACTGGTCTGGGGCTGGCCGAGCTCTGTCCCAACTGCCTTGAGCACAGCGGCTCTGGCCAGTGCAGAATGACTGCAGCACCAGGCAGGGGGCCTTGGATGGGGAGGGCTGCAGTGCTGAGTGTCTCTCTGGCTGTGTGGTGCCCGCGGCTGTGGGCTGGTGTTTCTGGGTGCAATGAGCCAGCTCAAAGGACTGGCACTTCCCCACGGCACTCTGGCCCAGGCTGGGGGGCACTGCCCCCATGACGCTCTGGTCCAGGCTGGGGACCACCGACTTCTTCTGTAGATTCTGTTCCCAGGTTCCTAGCTGGGAGCAACTGGGCGCCATGCTGGGGGCAGCCTGGGCGAGAGACCTCCTGCCTATGGAGACCTGAGCTGCTAGACCTGTCTGGGTCTGGTCTCTGGCTGCCATTTTGTTCCCAGTGCCAGCGCGATCAGGAGGCAGCAGTGCCCTGTGCCCCAGCCCACTCAGCTCGGGAAACCCTTGGAGTGAGGGAGCCCAGTGGCCCTGCTATGTGGGTAGTGCCTTGGGAGCCCCCTCCCCAGCACGTGGAGCCCACGTGAGAGTCTGGGCATGGCTGGCAGAGGGACACAGGGAGATGAGGGCCGGGCAAAGCCCACCTGGCTTGTAAAAGGAGGCTGGCACCTCCACTCCTGCTGCATCTCCCCTGCAGGCCACTACGCTTACTTCGATGCCAGCGTGCTGGCTCCTGGGGGACATGTCGCCTGGCTGCTGAGTGAGCACCTGCCAGCCACTGCAGGTGCCTGCCTTTGGTTCTGGTACCACATGGACTTTCAGGAGCACTTCTGTGAGTGACCCTGGGCTTTCACCATACTGCTGGCATGGGGATGGGCAAGAGGCTGGACCAGCGGTAGGCAGGCACCCTCAGTTCTAGCTGAAGAGATGCAGAGCAGGGAGTCGGGCTCACAAGCCAAGAGTAACGTGGCAGCCAAGCTAGGGCTGGCCCGCTCTGACTGAGGGGCAGTCCCACCTCGCTGGGAAGAGCAGTTGCCCAAAGGCTTAGGGGGCTTGTGCCTGCTTGCTGGGAATGGCAGAAGAGGGGGTGATGCCAGGTGTAAAGCTGGAGCTGGCAGCCAGGCTCCCTGGGTTCTGTTTGTAGCCTTGACACTGACTGGTTGTGTGACCCTGGCAAACAACTACCCTCTCCAAGCCTCAGGTTCCCTTGCTGTTGGGTTTACCCCCCAGGGTCTGAGCCACTCTGGGCCCTGGGAGTGGTGGGGCTGCCATCCCTGGCTACTTGCACTATTCTCACATCCCCCCCTACCCTTCTCTGGAGCAGACAGCAGCGAGCTGAGGGTGAAGCTCTCCAGCACGGTGGGACAGCTAATGGTGTGGCGCACCCACGGGCACCAGGGCCACGGCTGGTGGAACAGGAGCATCCCAGTGCAGAGCGCCGTGGAGTTCCAGGTAACGGCAGGGAGCTGTCTGGGGAGTGGTGGCATGGGCCTGCCAGCAGCTACCCTGCCACTGCCCATGCAGCACTTCCAATGCGGAGCGGAAGCCAGCAGGAGAGTGGGGTGCTAGTGATGGAGGAGCCCAGCTGCTGGCTTACTAGGCAGGCTGAGTGCTGGGACCTCCCCACCACCGGCCGTTCCCTTTTGAAAGGAGGGTTGTGCACTTGGTGCCCCCCTCACACTGAGGCTGCGAGAAGCCTCAACCCTCTCCTTGCTCAGCCAGCCCCAGACGGGTACCCTCAGCACTGTTAAATCAGGACTTCTCTTAGCCACTGCTGAACCAGACAGTCCCTGCAGCCTGGGACTCTAGCGCGTCACTTTCTGCCCTGCTCAAGAAGCCTGACCAAGGTACATTTATTACCCAGTCCATGCTCCCCTCTCCCCCCCCCGGCCCTTTCCCAGACCATTGTGGTGAGGCATGAACAAGTTTTTATAAACTGAGCTAAGATTTTTTTCATGCACTTCACTCAAACCACACTGGCAACGTATCAAACAGAGAGTTGAAGTGATTGTAATGGCACAGAATTACATAAGAACGGCCGTACGGGGTCAGACCAAAGGTCCTTCTAGCCCAGTGTCCTGTCTGCCGACAGTGGCCAGCACCAGGTGCCCCAGAGGGGGTGGACCGAAGACAATGATCAAGCGATTTGTCTCCTGCCATCCCTCTCCAGCCTCTGACAAACAGAGGCCAAGGACACCATTTTATCCCCTGGCTAATAGCCTTTTATGGACCTAACCTCCATGAAATTATCTAGCTTCTCTTTAAACTCTATTATAGTCCTAGCCTTCACAGCCTCCTCTGGCAAGGAGTTCCACAGGTTGACTACACGCTGTGTGAAGAAGAACTTTCTTTTATTCATTTTAAACCTGCTACCCATTAATTTCATTTGGTGTCCTCTAGTTCTTCTATTTAGGGAACTAATAAATAACTTTTCCTTATCTGCCCTCTCCACACCACTCATGCTTTTACAGACCTCTATCATATCCCCCCTCAGTCTCCTCTTTTCTAAACTGAAAAGTCCCAGTCGCTTTAACCTCTCTTCATATGGGACCCGTTCCAAACCCCTAATCATTTTAGTTGCCCTTTTCTGAACCCTTTCCAAGGCCAAAATATCTTTTTTGAGGTGAGGAGACCACATCTGTACACAGTATTCAAGATGTGGGCGTCCCATAGTTTTATACAGGGGCAGTAAGATATTCTGGGTCTTATTTTCTAGCCCTTTCCTAATAATTCCTAGCAACCTATTTGCCTTTTTGACCACCGCTGCACACTGTGTGGAAGTTTTCAGAATTGCGCACAGATCAAAGCTAGTTACCTCGTAAAGGAGCTCCAGGCTAAATTCTATACACCAATGTCACCCTGATGGAATGCAGCATCTCCCAGGCTACCATACACGGCCAGGCTTTGGCCTTCTTTCCCAAGTCAATCCTTTGCTTTCCAGACCTCCAGCCAGGTGCTGAATTGTGGGGTCTGGTAGTGATGTCACAGCTCCCTTTTCCAGTTGATGGGGATGCCTCAGCAGTTTACAGAAAAGACAGGCACAAGATGGGAGTCCAATGGCAGATGAGCACATTGAGTTGAGGTCCTGCCAAGGCCAATTGTCTGTAGCCCCCAGACTCAAGATGCTCTTGCCTTGGGGGTTAGGATTGCCACTGGCTGGCTCTGGGGCACGACTGGGATGTTAAAGATCTGGTGGGTGGCACAGCAGGCTCCCTGCCTGCCCGAGCTCTGTGCAGTTTCCAGAAGTGGCTGGCATGTCCCTGCAGCCCCTAGGCCCAGGGGTGATCAGGGACACTCCTTGTCCTGCCCCTGCCCCCACCACTGGCTCTGCCGCTCCCATTGACTAGGACCCAGGGCCATGTGGTGCTGCCTGTGGACATGGCCAGTGTGCACAGCCACCTAACCACGCTGCTGTCTAGGAGCCAGACCCAGCTGCCACTTCTGGGCGCAGCCCAGAGCCAGGGCAGGCAGGGAGCCTTCCTAAGCCCTGCTGTGCTGCTGCTAGGAGTGGCCTGAGGGAAGTGCCACCGAGACAGAGCCTACACCCTGATCTCCCTCCTGACCCCACTCGCTCTGCCCTAAGGCAGAAACTCCCCTGCACCCGAGCTCCCTCCCAGATCTGCCACCCCCCCCACCAAACTCCATCCAGTAGCCTGCACCTCACACAAGCGACTGAGGGGGGAGGGCAGGGCCGAGCCTTGGAGAAGGGTCAGGATCAGACTGGAGCCTTGAGGTAGTAGGGGTGGGGGGGGGGGGGAGGCGCACACGTTAAGTTTTGTTCAGAGTTGGCAGCCTTACTCCGGGGCGCAGGGCTCGCCCTCCAGGCTCCATACTCTCTCCTGGGTTGTGTGCAGCCCAGTGTCCCTTCCTCTGGAGCCACCCCATGCTGGGGCTAACATCTCCCTGCAAGGAGACGTCTCCTCTCCCTGCTTGCTCCTCTGCACTGAGCCTCAGGGGGGTTCCCCGCACACCCTGCAGATTGTCTTTGAAGTGGCCAGTGGTGCAGGGCCTGCTGGGGGGACCATTGCTGTGGATGACATCACGTACCGTACTGGAGTGGGCTGTCGTGGAGACGGGCTGGGACAGATGGAAGGTGAGGCCAAATCCCACCCAGCCAAAGGTGGGAGCAGCTGGGCCCTACTGCAGTGCCTCCCCCTGGTGCAAGCCCCTTGCATGGGGTGGAGTCGGGATCTGGCAGAGAAGTGAATCAATCACCCCACTTTGTATTGGACAGTAGAGGAAGAGCTTGGCCTGGAGCGCAGGAATCATCTCTCCCTGTACTGGGGAGGCCACGCTGGCACGGACCAAGAGGAGGAACTGGGGCAGTGCTCCGGTGTATGGGGGGAGCAAGGCCAGCAGCAGGGAAAGCAGGTGACGGTGCCTGCTCACAGTGAGAGGGTGGGGGGATCCTGTGCTGGAGCTAGTGTCCCTGCTCTCCAGTTCAGGCTCCCCCGGAGAAGGCCTGGGGTGAGAATACCAGGATGGGAGGTTAAAAGTTAGCACAGGCAGCAAGTTCCTGCTGGCCCTCATCTCAGAGCTGGTGGAGTCAGACAGGGCTCAGGATGCCTGCGCTAGGCAGGCTTCTGCTCAGGTGACAGGACTGTTGGGAGCCAACTGCCATGGCCCACCTGATACAGACTGATTCCCCGAAACCAGGTGCTGAGGCGCACAGGGTTCTGACCTGGCAGCCATCTTCCATTGTGCTCACCATTGTTTCTGCTTGCAGATGGGAAGCCTACCAAAGGCTCAGTGGCAGCTCTGGTGATTGGCACGCTCCTGGCCATTGTATTGCTCCTGCTGCTAGCTGCCAGCACCTGCTACTGGCAGCAGCAGAGGGGAGCAGCAGGCAGGATCCTGGAGGAGAGAGGCATTAGCCAAGGCTTTGACAACATCACTTTTAGAGACGTAAGGAAGCCACTGCTTGGGCTGGGCGGAGGGGTGGAAAAGAGGGCCCATTAGGGGCTTTGCTAATTTGGCCAGCTGCTGCCTTTGGAGTTTGAGCATCAGGGGCACTAGGAAGAGAATCTGTGTCCAACAGCACCAGTCCTGGACCCCTCTACCAGTTCTTTCACTGGGCAGTCCGCAGGACTAGAAACTGCTGGGGGAGGAGGGCCAGTTTGCCAGCATTTCAAGAAGGGGGGCTGCTCAGCTTTGTGCTCATGTGGCAAGAAAGCAGGTCATGCAATGCCTCCTCTTTGGAGGAGAGCGGGACGTGGTGGTGGACGCTGCACATGCCAGTGCTGCTTCATGTTCTTCATGCCACAGGAGTAGGGGGTGTAGAAGCAGCAGCCGACTCACCTTTTCCTCCTCTCCTGGAGTTGGCTGGCTAGGACCAGCTGTACATGTCATTTGATTGGGCTTGAGCTAGTGACAACAAATTCCTGTTCACCTTTCTTTCCAGGACATGGTCACTATAACTCCACTGCCAGGAGATGGGGAAGCAGAGCCAGATATCAGCCTCCCACTGTAGGCACCTCCGTGTACTGTAGCTGCAATGACAGAATGGAAAGTGGGTCCTGCATGGCCACTTTCCAGTACAAGTGCTCTTAAACTGCTTTGCCCATTGGCTAAAACGGAAGCTTTAGTGGAGACAAACAAGGGCAGCTGGAGGGAGGAATACAAGTCCATTTTGGAACTTAGCAAGAGCATGAATACACTCCATGTAACTGAATTTCCTGAAGCACATTCAAGAGCTCATGAGTGCTGCCCTATTCGCCCAGTTTCCCCTCTTGTGTTGCCCTTTCCAACTGAAGAACTGTCCCCTTGATTTTATCTAAAATAAAATGGATTCTATCACAGAGTTCTGAAGACTGTACCACTTTGTTTCATTCAAATCAGCACTGTTTTCTCTGGTCACTTGCTTCCTGCTTTCCCCTGGACCAGGGAACCTGGCTATTTCCCCTCCATGCCTGGAGGAACCATACTGATACTGTGAGCAGGAAGCAGGCAAAACTATACCCTGGTGCCTGGCTGGGAGTGTGGGCATGGCCGAGGCACAGGACTAGTGTACAGAAAATGCAAAAGACAAAAGTTGTCTTTGATGGACTTTATTCCAAATGGCCCAAAGGGCTAGTCCTTGCTCAGTACCCCAGAAGGCGGCAAAAAACCTCCAGAGTCTCTAGCCAATCTGCCCTGGAGGATAATTCCTTCCCAACCCCAAATGTAGTGATCAGTTAGACCCTGTGCATGCAAGCAAGGATCCACTGGCCACTATGATTACATACTAGGGATGTGAAAGGTTAATCACTTACCAGGTTAACGGGTAAGCATCACCACAAACGGGGTGCTTGCTGGTTGTGATTAACCGGTAATCAGAGCTGACTTCAGTGACTGGGGGTCTGCTCCAGCCCCATAAGCCTGCTGCAGGCAGGGGCTGCTCTGACATCCAGAGCAGCCTCTGTCCATGGGAAACCCAGATGTCCTGCGGGCAGGGGGCTAGGAACAGGGAGTTGGCCGCAACACCAGTGCAAGTTTGGGAGCCCGCAGCCAGCCCCAGTGCCTCTCTCTTGTCTGAAAGTTCACTTCTGCTTGCAGCCCAGCAGATGGAACCAGCTGTTTCTCTTAGGCCAATAGGTGGCCTGTGCAACGTCTGAACATTGTTTCTTGAATGCTGTCCAAAGTGGCTGTGTTTCCTTCATCTGAAAGCACAATCACAGCCACTGATCTGGGAAGTGATAAGCAGGTTCCTCACCTCCTGAGAAAGATGAATCCCCTTGTGTCTGCCATCATTCTTGGCTCCTCTTAGAATCTGAGATGTGTGATCACCTGTCACAAGCCCCTTGGCACAACAGAAGTTAGCAAATGTGTGGAGCTGATTGTATGCTCATTTGTTACACTTACCAAATGCTTCTTACCTCTCCTCAGAGCCAGTTCTGTAACTCTATTAACTGGAGTGTCTGTGGTTTCATATCTTATGAGAACAAATCACCCTCCGAGGAATGGTTTTGAACAGATCCATTCATTCGTACTTGAAAATCCTGAGCATTTATATCCCTGATCTCCTGAAAAGACAAATCAGCTTCACAAAGTAGTTCATGAAAAGCACAGCCAGGACTGTAGGGATCCAAGTTTGACCTAATGGTTGCTCATTAGGCCCATAAATGTTGCAAAAGAGAATAGATTATGAAGCATCTTATACAACAAAACTTCCTTGTAGTCTGCTGCATTATTGGTTTGAAACTTGATGGTGATAAGTGACTATCTTATCTTCCCATTCTAGTCATGGAAGGCAACTTTTCTTTCCTCTCTGCAGGGTTAGCCAGGTCTTCCTTTATTCTCAATGTGGCTGCTTATACTAGCTTTCAGTCCCTCTGAGGTGAGCCCAGCTGCATTTCTGCCACCTGAAAAGGAAACTCAATGGCTGTGTCTAGACTGGCAAGTTTTTCCGCAAAAGCGATTGCTTTTGCAGAAAAACTTGCCAGCTGTCTACACTAGCCGCTTGAATTTCCGTAAGAACGCTGACAATCTCATGTAAGAAATCAGTGCTTCTTGTGGAAATACTATGCTGCTCCCATTCAGGCAAAAGTCCTTTTGCGCAAAAGGGCCAGTGTAGACAGCTCAGATTTGTTTTGTGCAAAAAAGCCCCAATCGCGAAAATGGCAATCGGGGCTTTTTTGCGTAAAAGCGCGTCTAGATTGGCCACGGATGCTTTTCCGCAAAAAGTGCTTTTGCGGAAAATTGTCCGTACCAATCTAGACGCTCTCTTCCGCAAATGCTTTTAATGGAAAACTTTTCCATTAAAAGCATTTGCGGAAAATCCTGCCAGTGTAGACACAGCCAATCTGTTAATTCTTCTCCATTGTTACGAGGCAAGTTCCTTACCTCTTAGCAGAGAGTGATCTTTTAGGAACTTCCTGAAGTTCTCACCCTCCAAGGTCAGATCAGTGGCATTTTCCCCATCTGAAAGTAGGAGAGGATCCATTCATTTCCACCTGAATGTTAAAAAAATGTCTATTGGGGATCTAGTATTTCTTACCAGTTGATATGCCCAGTTCAGCTCATTGTATTAATTCCTTATAGAACAGAATGGCCCTCTCTCTGGTCTCCTTCCATCTGTGATCTGCTGTAACAATCACTCTCCCCTTCACAAGTAAGGTCAACAGCAGTTCTACCTGAAAGTAAAATCAACACTGCTTGATATGCACATGGCTATCTGGAGTCTAGCATTTCTTACCTCTTGCCAAGCACGGCACTTTCCTTCACGTCTTCCTGGTAGAAAAACCTACAATTAAATGTTAGACAGGATTTGAATTTATTATTACTACTCGTTACCAGCTATGAAGTCATCAATGAAGATGCTTCCTTAGCAGCCAGATTATTAGGCTTTTAGAGACTTTTCAATGCTCACCTACTTGTTATGAAGTTCTACTGCATGACTTTGATTCTTACAAGTATGGCAAGCTACATGGGTTAAAACTTGAAGCACAAAATTAGCTGCTTTTCTTTATCTCGGCTAGAAATAAAAGATGCTTTTCTTCCCTCTGGATTTTACCCTTAAATTCAGCAGCCTATTCTTTCCTTTTCACCTAAATATAGAAATGGAGCCTTTTATTCCTGGCCTTGGGCTATGAGGAGGTAGATTCCTTATCTTGATAGAAATGATCAGTTACACTTGTTTCTTCTTGCCCTTTGATAAGTATGCAACAATGATCTATCCTGCAAAACTAGAATTCAGTGGACAACTCATCTCTGGATATGTAAGAGGACGTTAAAGCACATTTTCGTGCAGTGGTTAGTTTCACTTTTCCTTGAAATAACTTCAGTGCTACTTCTTTGTAGGAATAGCTAATAGTATTATCTGGAAAGGAAAAATGAGCAGATATTATGATCTTAGAATTAGCATCTGCTTTCCTTATGTCTGAACAAGTAGCTATCAGTTTTTGTTGCTTTATTCAGAAAAGCAACTTCTTGTGCTCTTTAGAGAGATGAAGATTTCCATCGGTTACGTTTTTTTCACCTGAAAACATGACCAGAAATATTGACTATTGTGGGAATGTGTAATATATTTCTTACCTCCTGAAAAGGATGGATCAGCCAGATCAGGTAATTCCTTCCGGTAAACTGCAGGCATCTGTCATCCCTGCACCTCAAGATATGACCGGCTGCAAAGATCTATGTTTGACAGAGTGTTTTTGTAAGACAATATATATAAATGATTTGTCATTGGATTAATTTTGTAACAGTGAATAAAATGCATACGATGAATTGGTGTATTTTTTTTCTTGCTGTACAATCAGCTGTATTGTTTAAAATCTAGGTGGTCTAAATTAGTTTCCTTATCCTTGACTAGAACAAGTAGATAATTCTCTAACTTTTCAGCAGCTTTGGTTCTGTACATTGCTTTATTCTTACAAAACTTGCTAGCAGCCTTTGACAGGAAAGGATGGATTCATTTCCTTCACCTGAAAGTACAGTCAGATTGGAGAAGTTCCACTTCATTGCTATGAGAAGGTGAATCCCTTATCTCTTGATAGGAACACTCAGTTTTTCATATTACTGCTTAAGTTGTACAATCCGAGCTTCTGCCAGATACACTGCAATGATCAAACCAGCAGAAATAGGTCATTGCAATGTAATCTGTTGAAAACAGATATCACCTATGGCCATTTGTACCCTCTCCTGTTTGGATCTTACAAATACCTGCATTATTAAGTCCTAGTGGTTACAACTAGCTGCTTTGCTTATATCTTGGCAAAGTCAATTGGGATTCTACCTGCTGCTAAAGAAATCAGCCAAGGTTCTTGCTGCTATCCACTCCTTCGCCCTGGTCCCCATACTCAGAACTCCAGGCAGTAGCCCTGTGCTCTGGACAAAGTCCTGGTGTGAAATGCTGCAGCCTCTGATGACTGACAACAATTGCTGCAGCACTTTTAAGTCATGAAACATTGTGACACATTCTCATTTGGGCAGAGTGAGCAAAGTGACCAGCACCAAATCCCCAAAGGGAGCTGTAAGGGGAGGGGTCTGTCAGGCTCTCAACTATTGAATGTCAAATTATACTTCAGATGTAGCGTCACCAGTTGGGCTCTGTTTCTTCCAGGGCCATGACTGGCTGCTCACCTGTGACTTGGGTGGGACTTGTGCAGCCCTTACTTGTGAAAGCTTCCATCTGGATTTCCTTTGCTGCTTGTCTCTGTTTGTCCAGGGCACTGCCGCTACAGCAGAATGTTCCACTTGCATCACAGTGGGCCAGTTCTGAGCAGCGATGAGTTCCTGCAGCTCCCTCGGAAGCCAGGACTAGCCACACTGACTATCAGTATCATGTGGTACCCTCTTTTCTATGTTATAGCTTGATCGCCACAGCCTGTGCCACCCATCAGGAGTTTCAGGGTTAGCTAGAGACAGGCAGATACCAAAACCATCAGACCACCCTTCCACAGTTGCTGGGAGCTCTAATACAATGACACCTGTTGTTGGCTGTGTGCGCACGCACGCATTATATTGGCCCAGCTCTGCCCAGGAAACCAGCCTAGCAAACCAAACTACCCAAAAAAACTTGCATATGTGGGGAAAGGCCTTTGGCCAGGTCTACTGCTGACAAAGCACTGTACTATCAGCCCCTAGACTTGGCAGGGACACTGATACATGTACACGCGAGACAACGGACCTACTCAGTCAGTAGCAGGGCTCCCCCACTGCCCTTCTGGCAGGCAAAGACGTATCTTCCCTGCCCCCTCTTTTATAGACTGATACAAACAAGGTATGTATCACCCTGTGATGGGTTGGCTCTCAGAAAATCCCCTTGGGATTGTCTTCAGGTGTGCTGATCATGCCACTTGGACCCACTTTCCTGCCCTCTGGGACACCCCACCACCCTGTCCTGCTGGGCCAGAAGTTCTTGTCTCCTCCAGCCAAAGCACAGAGTTAGGGTTACCCTTCCCCACATTCCCGCAGAGCAACACAGATATTGAACCAGTTCAGCACTGGAAGGGCTCAGCTATAAGGACTTAGCTCCCAGGAAACCAACCCCCAAAAGGGACCAAAACAAACCCCAAATAAATCCATCTTACACTGTGTAAAAGCTTTGCACAGAGAAGGCTCATAAGATCAAATCAGCCATCTATCAAACCTAGACATTAATAAAGCATTTGATATGGTCTCGTATTACCTTCTTTATAAATAAGCTAAGGAAATACAACCTAGATGGGGCTACTATAAGGCGGGTGCATAATCGATGGGATAACAGTCTCAGGGTGTATCTTCACAGCAAAGTTATTTTGGAATAATGACCGTTATTCCGAAATAACTATGCGAGTGTCTGTCTACACAGCAATTCCGTTATTTCAAAATAACAGATGGCTTATTCTGACTTCTGTAAACCTCATTCTACAAAGACCACCACCTTATTTCAAAACAGCTATTTTGAAATAAGGCATGTGTAGCACCACCATTTGTTATTTTGAAATTGGCTCTCACAAGGGCCACTGTAAGTGGGCACCTCCTTGGGCTCTAAGACGAGATAGCACATCTACATTAGGGAAGCCTGCCTCGGACTAATTTTGAGGCTTCCCTGGAGTGTAGATGTGCTATTTCAGAATAACTATTCAGGAATAATTTATTCAAAAATGACTGTGCAGTGTAGGCTATCTTCAGAAAGAAGTTATCAATAGTTCAGTGTCATGATGGAAGGGCATAATAAGTGAGGTCAGTAATTTAGATATTGGCATAGAGAGTTCACTTATGTTTGCAGATGATATCAAGCTGGGAGGGGTTGCAAGTGCTTTGGAGGATAGAGTCATAATTCAAAATAATCTGAACCAACTGAAGAAAGGGTCTGAGGTAAACAGGATGACATTTAATAGAACAAATGCAAAGTATCATAGCATAGTACTCCACTTAGGAAGGAACAATCAGAATGGGAAGTGACTATCTAGGAAGGAATACTGCAGAAAGATCTAGGAGTCATAGTGGATCACAAGCTAAATGAGTCAAAAGCATAATACTATGGGGAGGGGGGAAAGGAGTGTGATGAGCAAGACATAAGTCATTCTTCCACTCTATGCTGCACTGATTAGGCCTCAAAGGGAGTATTGCATCCAATTCCAGGCACCACATTTCATGATAGATGTGAAGAGATTGGAGAAGGTCCAAACGATTCAAGATCTAGAAAACATAACCTACAAGAGAAGATTGAAAGAACCAGGTTTGTTTAATTTGGAAAAGGGAAGACTGAGGGGGGACAGGATAACAGTTTTCAAGTACTTAAAAGGACGTTACATGAAGGAAGGAAGAGAAATTGTTCCCTTGGGGCTTAAATTGCAGCAAGGGAGATTTAGGTTGGACATTAGGAAAAACATTCTACCTGTCAGGGTGGTTAAACACTGAAATAAATTGCCTAGGAAAGATGTGGAATCCCTGTCACTGGATTCAGAGCAGGTTGGATAGACATCTCTCAGGGATTATCTAGAACTGGGGTGGGCAAAAGCCTCTCAGCAGGGCAGTTCCAGGCCCTGCCTCCTAACGTGTTGCCTAGCAGTCATGGGGACTGCATGAGCCCTTTAAACAGAAGCCATTAAAAGGGCTTGCAAGTCCCAGCTCCCTGGCAACACGCAAGTAGTGCCAGGAGCTGAGAGCCCTTTTAACGGCTTCTATTTAAAGGGCTCAAGCCTACTGGACAGCTATGTTGCCTGGCAGCCACCCTACAGGAGCAAACCCTTTAAACAGAAGCAACTGAAAGGGCTTACAGCCCCATGCTAGCTGTTTGCCTGGGAGCCAGGAAATGTGTAAGCCCTTTCAACTGCTTCCTTTTAAACGACTCATGCCTTCCTCGTGACTATCAGGCAAAAGCCTTAGGGAAGGCACACGCCCTTTAAATAGAAGCAGTAGAAACAGCTCTAGTGTCTGCTGCTCCCAGGCAACGCACTAGCAGCAAGGCTGAGAGCAGTGAAACCTTTAAATAGCAGGAAATGTAAGTGCTCACAGCACCTGTCCCCTGTGAATGTGATGCCTGGGAGCTGCAGGTGAGGCACGAGCCCTTTCAACTGCTGCTATTTAAATAAATGTCCCTTCTACCTGAGACTCTGCCCCTTCCAGCTGCACTTGTTCAAAAATTATTGCCCACCCCCGGTCTAGATGGTGTTTGGTCCTGCTGTGAGGGCAAGGGATTGGACTGGACCTCTGAAGAACCCTTCCATTTCCAGTATTCTAGGATTCTATGTCTAGAAAACGGTAGTACCCCTCCTATCCAGCACAGTGGTACTTAACCATAAATCTAATCCTTCCAATCTTAGTCATGGGTAATTGCATCAAAGCAGCTGTGAACATCTAAGAATTACTTACTCACCAAGGAGTCAGGGAGAAATGGTGCTTTCGTAGCATACTGGTATATCTGGCACTATGTTATTCTATGTCAAATACCACTGTATATAAAAAAATTCTTTACAATCTCAGAAGCTATTTAGTAAAGGATCAGATTAGAATTCTAGTCAATCTTGTAAATTCTATACAACCTTTACTATGTCAGTATGTATCTTCAAATAAAAGCAACTGATCAACTGCTGGTTACTAGATGCTCCTTACAGCCAAGGACTGGCCAACAAGGAGATAGCACATCAACTGGACTTTGAGACGGATGTCAAATAGCTACACTCAGGGCCTTGGATTCAAGTCCCAGCTCTCCTAGAGTTCATGCATGACCTTGGGAAGCCACTTACTGAATCTCAACACCTTCTTCTGCCTCCCTCAAAGGCAGGGGGTCTAAAACTCCTGGTCCACAAGCCAGTCACAGTGATTGTCAAAGCAGGGGGCTGTTCCATTACCTGTCCCCAAGCCCTGCCTCTCCCCCACCATGGAACCTGGTTCCCCAAGAACATAGATCACTGGAGACATGTGGGGAAGCAGTGCACACAGGTGGGGACACTCACTCCACTTTACCCATACTCCCACCACCCACAGGGAATATAAGGAGGTGTGACTGTTGCCACCATATGGCTCCAAGCCCCCATAGTGATCCTCAAAAGTGTGCTCAGGGGGATGGGGTACCATGGTGGGGAAGAGGGCAGGGTGATAGCAGAAAGGGGCAGGGCTTGGGGGCTGGTAAAAGACAGGACTCAGGCCTGACTGCCAATTGCTCCAGACACCTCTGATCAAAGACATGCTGAGAAGAAATCAGGGCAAAAGGAGCCCTGCAAATAAAATGGTTGCACTGTATTCCCAATGGGCTCCAAGAAGCAACAGAGAGAACGAAGAGCAAGGTTACTGCAGAGTCCTACCAAGGAACATGAAAGGGATTTTGAAGACTTTAGAGATTTCCCACATGCTTTTGAAGATTAGTTGGCATAAGCCCAAGTTTTTTGTACAGCTGGTTTCCGCACAACCCACGGTTGTATTTGTGGAGCCTGACGTACAGCATCATTTTAGCTAAGAGGAAGCCTGCAATATGAACCAGAATACAGGCTAGAGCTGCCAGCCAATTAGTTCTGCCTCCAGGCCAGCACGTTTGCAAGTCTTACTTCCAGAAGCACCATTCAGAAAGCCTGAAGGCAAGTGTTCCATTTCAGCATTCCCTTGGAGGTGAGAAATATGCCAAGTGCATCAGCAAGTCTCTCTCTTGCAGCATAACACAAAGGCTCTATGATGCAAGTCTGGCCTTCCCCAGGCCCCACACTAATTTACCTGGAGCTGTGGCCCCAGCAAGCTCAGGATATTTGCTCCATTCTGGTTAAAAGAAGTTTGTCCAGTTCCACTGGGTTTGACTAGCTTGGTACAAAATGTTGGGCAGAAGTACTTAATTTCTGGTTCAGTCTGTCACCAACTGCGTGAAGACCTCACTCTTTCAGCCCACACTCAACACCCTGACTTGTTTCAGATGATTCAAGGCTGCTGTTCCAGTCCATACAGATCATCCCACTTTCTTCACTTCTGGCAACATCTGACTCTTCCTGTATTCTCTCTGGCTTTTGAGCTTCAGTGACAGCTGCTATTTGCCATTACATGTAGTCCCATGGCACTAAACAGGTGCTGGGTGGGGAGCGATCATCAATGAACAGACCCTAGAAATGACCACACCAGCCAACAGAAGGGTAACAAACTTTATTATACAGCTCTTTCAAACAGGCTGGCAGGAACAAAGCAAAGTCATTCCAATATAGTGCCCAATACCAGCCCTTTTAAATATGGACTCTGACCAACCCCCACCTCTCCTAAACTCTCACAACCCACCCTCCCCTAAAATTGTTCCAATTAAACCATCCAACATCAGACCAACCCAGATGTCTTATTAGCTGGTTCAGAACACCAAGACATTTTTCTGGCAAAATTAGATGCAATATTTATTGGGTTTATTTCCTCAAACTCCAGAAAGGAGACAGGGAAAAACAAAAAAAACAAAAAAAAAAAATCAGGAAAATCACTTAAGATTTGCCTTTTTACAGCAGGCAGAAATTCTGCAGGTTCCTCCCTCCCCCCCACAAGTCTGAAACCCTCTTGTTCATGGCAATATGAAGAGAGATTCTGGTGGTTAAAGAGTACCAGCCAGATGAGATCAGTCTGAACAAACTGATTTCGAGGCTTTGTTTTCATTTCCCTTTGGGGCCAGTCTCAAGTGGTTTTCCAATATCTCTTCCACGTAGCTTAAGGCCTGGAACGAGACACAAAGGAGACAACTTTCAGTAGTTTGACTTTTAGTCCTCCCTACATACTTGTCACCCTGAATCCTCAAACAGCCCAACAAACAAATTAAGGTGATTGTAGTGGGCTAGAGGGAGAGAAGACACCCACTACATGACAGAAGTAGTAAATGAGAGGAGGAAAAATGGAAGATTTATTTAAGAAAGGCCAGGCTTTATACATAATTGAAAAGCAACTGAACGAGGTAATTGGTAAAACTGATCCTTGCCCAGGTAGCTTATAGGCCATTAGCCGAGTCACTGCCCTAAAAATAACACTTGGGGCGAGGGAGCGAGGGAAGAGAGGTCAGTTGTCCTAGATGCATTTCTCTTTTAACTAAGCATCACTGCAACAGGCATTTCAGATGCTATTAGCATCAGATGTCATAGGTGTGGCAGGGTCAGTCCCACTCCTGGGTCCCAGGCCCCTGTTCCGCCCACTATCCCACAGTCTAGGGGCCATGGTACAAGTCCCACTTGCCTTTTCTCAGCATTTGGCCTTCTGTCCCTTGGCAAAATAAAGGGGTGTTGGGGGCCAACGTCCCTGGCCAGTCAGGGCTGAGTAAATAGTCTTCTTCAGTCACCAGCTGAAGTTTCTGGCCACCTGGGGGGAAGGGAGCCTACACACACTCCCTGTCGTAGCCCCTCACCTCCCTGTGCAGCCTTTGGCAGTGTTGATGATATTCTGCTCAGCTCCTCTGATTCTCCTCATCAAGTGTTAGTTCCTCTCCACCTCCACTCTCAACTCGTTCTCCACTCTTTTTCCCTCTCTGACACTGGGAAGCTTTTTAAAGAAGTCCAGTGGCAGTTTGAAGTCAGCTCACGTGGCCCTTAATTGATTTACAGCTGCTCTGCCTCAGCTACACCTAATTAATTAGGGCTGTTGCTCCCCCCCCCCCAGCTGCCTTTCTCCCCTTCTATCAAGCCCTTTAACCTGTCCTGTCACATAGGCCATTACAAATATCTAGAAATGAAGGCTTTGTATAACTAGAGAGTTGAGCACTCATCCTACTGGCCAATGGCACAATGTATTCACGTAACCTTTGTCTTCTTGCAAAGTACCTGACTGATTTACATAAGGCCTTCAGGTGTCTGTCTTGTACTGCTTTTTTGGATGGCAGAGCAAATCCCAGACACTGAACCAATGTGAGGTTTCAATCCCTGCAGAGGGCTGAAAACGTCTGAGTTCCAGCTTCTGAATTAGCAGAAACAGTCTTAATATTAAGAAGTAATGTGTCACCCATAGGCTAAGCCATAAGACAGCACTGACATCAAATTTTCATGTACCCTACTGGCGAAGCAACACATGCTGTTGCATTTGAGAACATGGGGTGCAATGGAAAGGATTTGCATGTCAATATTCGTCGACAGCAACATCCCTCTCTCCCCAACTGAAGAGGGTTTAGATAGCTACTGTGCATCTGACACTCACCAATGGCTCTCTCGATCTTGCCCAGAACCTGGTTGTTGGGGATTGCCCTTCCACATTCATAGTCAGCAATAACTTGTGGTTTTTCATTGATTTTCTAAAAAGAAGATGTGCTTTAAACATATCAGTTCAACAAACAGTAAACTTTCAGAAACCCAAACCTCAGACATCCCATATGTATCTTCTCAGAAATATATAAGGCTTTCAAAAGTTTCCTCTGTCTGGATGCTACCATGCCAATAATAGCTGTACTGTAAAAACATCTTCCTCGCTTAGAAATCTCTCTCAAAAAAATAGTGGAGAGCATCTGTAAACTGCAGTGTGGCAGACACTTCTGTTTGAAAGCTCAAAGGCAGATAAGGTGTTGAAAACCTACATCAGCAGTTACTATGCCAGAGCTAAGCCAGTTAGACAGGAAGCCTTTTTAACCTCATCTTACAAAATAGCTCACAATTCTCGAAGAGACTGATCACAGGTTCCAGACAGATGTCCCTGGTCCAACACACAAGCTGCTAGTTAACAAGCACACTGAAAAGTTTGGAGGTGTTATATTGACCCTTGATGATACAGCCTTCTGACCAGTGGATAGTCAGGTGAACTTGACCCCACTTACAACCCAGCTCCCTCACATGCATCCAGCCTGGCTGAGGAAAAGCAAGAGTAGAGACCAAATGATACTCATAAGCACTTACTGTGGCCAAGTCCTTTTGTGTCAGGCCCTTGCTCTGTCTGCCCTGCTGGATTACTTTGCCCACCTCAAGGGGGACTCTGTCATGGTGCAGCTCCTCTGTTTCCCGATCCAGCTTGGCTGTGTTCTTTGTGATAGAATGCTGTTTGTTTTGGCCTGCTGCCCCTAGCATGTAGAACAAAATCAAAAGGAGGCATAAGTCAGAACTGTACTAAGACAAATAAGTTTATAGTTTTCAGTATTCACTGCCCATCCAATTCATCATTAGCTTTAGCCAGGTCCCTGTATTCTCCATGGGTGAAGATGTTACCCTAGAGTCACTCTTCAGAACAAAAGCTTTTATTTTAAAAGTGTAGCTCTGATGACTGCAAAGAAAACCTTCCAAACAAAACTCAAGTGTAACTGAGGCAACACTGTCTGCCGAGGGATGTAAAATCCCATTTAATCAGTTACCAGTTAACCACTTAAATGAGGATGGGCAGGGGAGTGGCCTGGCTAGAGCAGTCCCCTCCTCCTCCCCCCCCCGCGCTGAGGTGTCCCTGCTGGTATCACACTGGGCCGGGCCTGCGCTGGATGGGGGCTGCTCTGGCTCCCCGAAGATTAACCATAACCAGGAAGCATCACCCAGTAACCTGTTAACCATTCACATCCCTACTATAGACTGCCTGAAATAAGATTGATAAAGTTAATTCACTCTTCTTAGGTATTAATTGGTTTCACTCTGAAACCTAACAACAAATCTAAACTATACTGCTGGCTATTTTACCAGAAATAGTTAATATTTTATCCTCCAATTTCCTACCCCAGATGCCAAGTACTCCAAGCTCCCATACCATAACCTGTATGACGGAACTGTGCACTGCTGAGGCATATTGAAAACTGAGAATTTAGGGCCAGAATCAAATGTAACACTACCCAAACACAAAGACTACTGGATTATTGGTTTTCATATTTCAGTTTAAAATAATAAGTTGACTTTGAACTGATATAGAACTTCCAATCTCTGTGTGACGTAGTGGGGGTACTTGCTGGGCTGTGGTGACCTCTGCTGTCTGGAGCAAGACCCATCAGGGAAAACCTTATTATGCAAAGGTACTATACCGGTTGAACCAGCCTACCCCCCATGGGGAGAAACAAAGGGAGGTGGATGCTGCCCTGGCTGGGGGCAGGGCTGGGAGAGGTAGAGTCAGTTCCTGTCTGGAAAGCAGGGGAGAAGGAGCTGGGGAGGGGGGCTGGGACTCCCCTATCTCAAGGGGAGCACTGAGGCCTCTTAGCCCCAGTTCCTGTAACCAGATTACATCTGTGCTATGCTGTATCCTGGAGGAGCAATAAACCACCCTCAATTCCACTGGCTGGTGGAGTCTGTTTGTGCCATTTCGGGGTGCAGGAGACGGGGGACCCCCAACGCGCCGTCTCACTCTGACAATTTAATTCTAGTTTACTGGGAAGTATGAAGTTACTCAAAATGTACATGGACCGAGAAAACTCAGTCACTTGAGGGAAGATAATTAAATAGACAAATACTCTCACAATTCATATTATGTGAGTGTACACACATAAAATCACTGCATAATCAAAGCAAGCTAATTCCAGCCAAACCTTAACCTATACTCATGAAAGCTGAACAACTACATTAGACTGCAGATATTTCCAACACCGACTTTCTGTAGAAACCATGTTTATTTGTTGAGGATTTCAGGAATTTCTAGGGTTGTCAGACGGATGATTAAGGCTAGTTTCCAAATATGCATAATTACCTGCCTCTTGTTCATGAATTTACCAACCAAATGGCACATGATGCGTAAGGGTATTCCAAACATTAATCTTTCCCTGAACAGTTCACTTCAGTGGTTAAAAACCACAAAAGCATTTCATACCAACACTCCTTGATAGCCATGTGTTAATTTCAAAGGTAACCTGAAAATTATTGAAAAACTGGGCATATATGCTTTTTGATTGTGATGTATAGACTCAGGCTTTAAGGTCAGATGGGACCACCATGATCATCTAGTCCAGGGATTCTCAATCTTTTTCATTCGGAGGCATCCCCAAAATACTACAAAAGCACCACAGCTCACCTGTGGCACAACAGCTGTTTTTCTGCATATCCAGTAAATTAAAACCAGGGTCAGTGGTAGAGGGTACCATGCAGGGCAATTGCCCAGGGCACCACATGACAAAGGGCCCCATGAAGCTAAGTTGCTTGGGCATTGGCTTTTGCCCTTGTTTTCAACAGGCAGCTTGCAAAGCACCTTCCCCCCTCACCTCAGGCTCATAGCTGTTCAAAAACCACATGGCTCCTGAAGCCAGTAGGGGTTGGGGGCAGGTAGGCAGTCTGCTTGAGAAGGCTGCTGGCTGGGAGTCAAGCAAGTAAGTGTCCCAGACAGGCCTGTTTCTGACACTCCAACCCTCTGCCCCAGGTCACAACCCAAATCCCTCCACCCCCTCCTGCACTCCAGTCTTCTGCCACAAGTTACAACCCAAACCTCTGCACCTTAGTCCCCTAACCCAGGTCACATCTGCCTCTTTTACCCAGACTCCCTCCCAGACCCCACACCCTCTCCTGCACCCCAATCCCTTACTGCAAGCTCCCTTCTGCACCCAATCTCCATCCTAGAACCTACACCTCCTTCATTGATGTGAAAGAGTAAGGCCTTTGAATACTTTCCAAGTTCTTGGAGTGTCTCCCTCCCCCCCCCCCCCATAAAAAAAATTATTGCCCATCCCTGCTCTAATGCCAGCTCTGCTTTTTGGTTTATTTCAGCAACTCCCTGAAACCTGCTAACAGCTCTCTAGGAAGTCCTGGATCCCTGATTGAGCGCCACTCATCTAATCTGACTCCACCTGCATGTTTGCAGAACCACAGAACCTCTCCCACTCCCTCCTTAAAATGGTTAGGAATTTGGCTGTGTTACTGAAGTCATCAAATCATAGCTTAAAAATCAAGTTTGAGACCCTGAGTATGTTGGCAAATCCTACTGAGAAAGCACTCTCAGTAGTACCTCAGAACCCTCCCCAGCTAGTGACCCATTTCCAGCCATTAAGGGGTTTTGCTACCAGCAGCTGTTGAAGGGCCATATGCCATTGCAGGCAGTCCCATCATACCATCCTCTCCAACAACTTTTCAAACTCAAGCTCAAAGCCAGTTAGGATTTGTGTGTCCACTGTTGTGCTTGGAAGGCTGTGCCAGAACTTCACTCCTCTGATGGTTAGAAACCTTTGCCTAATTTCAAGCCTAAACGTGTTGATGGGAATTTATATTCTTTTGTTCTGCTCACATTGGTACTAATGTAAGTAAATCCTTCCCCTCCCTAGTATTTATCCCTCTGATGTATTTATACCTTTTGGTTAGGCTAAATAAGTCAAGCTCTGAGCCTCCTTTCATAAGGTAGATTTTCCATTCTTTGGATCATCCTGGCAGTCCTCCTCTGCACTTGAATTGAATTCAACTTTCTAAAACATGGGGGACCAGAAATGCACACAGTACCATAGATGATGTCTCAACAGGGCTTTGTGTATAATGGTACTTACACTTCCCTTTCTCTACTGGAAATATCCAACCAATGCATCTTAGGATTGCATTAGCCCTCTTCACAGCTGTATCAGTGGCAGATCAGAGTCATCCTGTGATCAGCCAATACACCCAGGTCTTCCTTCTCCTGTCACTTCCAAATGATAAATCTTCATCTTATAGTAAATATTTTTGCTGTTAGTCCCTAAATGCATGACCCTGCACTTTGCATTATTAGATTTTTAATACTCCAGTTTACAAGGCCATCCAGATCTTTACATACGATATTCTGGTCCTCCTCTGTATTGGCCATGCCTCCTAACTTTGTGTCATCTGCAATTTTTATTAGCATGCTCCCACTTTTATGCCAAGATATAAAGGAGAACTAAAAGGTCTTGATGGGTTTTTTTTAAGAAGGAATCTACGTCAACTGCAGATTTCCTGGTTTCACTGAAGGATCCATTGTAGGTCTCATGAGAATATGGTATTAATTCCCTCTGAATAATCCAAGGAGTGTAGTGCTGACTAAAAGATATTCCTTTCCCCAAATGTTAATCACTACCGATAATTCAGCATTAGCAACAAACAAAACAAATCCAGAATGTTTTAAACAGTGTGAATAAAAATCCCTTCCCTCTAAGTTTTCACTCTTGTGGCTCGTAGGAGGTCGTCAGTTCATTAGATTTCCAGTTACAGACTCTCAAAAATCAAGATCTCCTACAGCAAAGATGGCCAACCCGTCACAGACGAAGAGCCAAAATAGTGATGGATACAGCGCAAAGAGCCGAGGGAAAAAAATTGAGGAAAAAAAAGTTGGCTGCCGTGTTAATGGAAAGCTAAGATACAGTTCATTTGTATGAACTATTTTCTTTCAAATTCTGATTAGATAACACAATTAAAAAAATTCAAATATTTATCTATATACAGTAAACTTCCAATAATCCGGCACCTTTAGGACCCAGGGGGTGCCGGATTATCAGATATGCCGGACTATCAGAAAGGGGGGCTATGAGGGGCCTGGAGTGAGGTGGGAGGGGATGCCACCTCAGACCCCTCATAGCCCCCCCTTACGATAGTCCGGCTCTGCCCCTGGCGTCCCTGATTCAGCCGCTGCTGGTCAGTTTCAGCAGCAGCTGAATCGGGGATGCCTGCAATAGAGCAGCTGGGGTGCTGCCGGGTTGGTCTCACAGCGCCGAGGGGCGGCGCTACAGCACCAACCCGGCAGGACCCCAGCTGCTCTGCCCCAGGCGTCCAGATTCAGCCTGCTGCTGAAACTGACCAGCAGCGTCAGTTTCAGCAGTGGCTGAAGACGCCTGGGGTAAAGCAGCTGGGGTGCTGCCGGGTTGGTCCCGTAGCGCCACCCCTCGGCGCTGCAGAACCAACCCGGCAGCACCCCAGCTGCTCTGCCCCGGGGTCCCCAAGTCAGCCGCTGCTGAAACAGATCAGCGGCTGATTCCAGGAAGCCCGAGGCAGAGCTGCTCTACACCCGGGCATCCTGGAATCAGCCGCTGATCTGTTTCAGCAGCGGCTGAATTGGGGACCCCTGGGGCAGAGCAGCTGGGGTCCTGCCGGGTTGGTCCCGCAGCGCCATCCTTTGGCCCTGCAGAACCAACCTGGCAGCACTCTAGCTGCTCTGCCCCAAGCGTCCCCAAGAGCAGCTGGGGTGCTGCCGGGTTGGTCCCACAGCCCCGAGACCAACCCGGCAGCACCCCAGCTGCTCTGCTCCCGGCTTCCCCGATTCAGCTGCTGGTCAGTTTCAGCAGCAGCTGAATGGGGGAAGCCTGTCCGGCTGCCCCAGCACTTCCGGGTTCCTGATGGTGCCAGACCATCAGGAGTCCCGGAGCATTGGATGCCGGACTAATGGAGTTTTACTGTACATGCCTACAACTTTTGACAAAAGCAAATTTAATACTTTGTAAACTCAAAACAAAATCCAAACACAAAAAAAAGTTGTTTGAAAGTGTTTTAATGCTAATATTTGCATTCTAGCTATATAGTTTCTCAATCTCAGATTGAATTTATTACATCTTTCTTGGATGTTTTTAGGTTATACAGTGGTTTGATTTCATTTAATGCACTAACAATATAAGCAACAAGCCCTGGTTATATTACTAATGCACAGCATTGTGTGTGTTGAACAGGAGTGCCTGAGTTGTGAAAAAAGTGTCTCTCTGGAGTCTGGATCTCTACTATAGCATGGCCAAGAAATGTGCACCTTGACAAAAAGTAACTGGCTACACTTGAATCCCCCTTACTGCTTTATTTCCACTTTAACTTATATTTGCTTTTTAAGTCTCAGCTTGACAAAGCCCTGGCTGGGTTGATTTAGTTGGGATTGGTCCTGCCTAGAGCAGGGGGCTGGACTTGATGACCTTCTGAGGTCTTTTCCAGCTCAATGGTTCTATGATTCTTAGTCTGACCTGATAATTACATATAGCTAACTTTATTAGAAGAGAATACTTTACTAAGCTAGAGGTGAGTTTATTCTTTCAATATTACGTTATTACAATCAACATCTTAAAAGGAAATGCGCAATTTAAAAATCAGCATTCACTATTCCTAACTTCTTCCTATTCTTTTCTTAAGCTTGCCCCATTATCCTTAACTATTGCAGCACATATAATATGTAGTGTCATAATCCAACCTGAGATCTCTGCAAAAACCAGGACTGTTCAAGTTAAAATGTTTTAAATATTTGTTATTTTCTTTAAAGTTTTATGGTGAAATCCACCAAAAAATATAGACAAAACAGTACCATTACACTGTCCATTGTAAATACATATTTACACTCTTTAAAGCCTGCCTTATGTAAATGTTTAAGCACTTTAAATACGCAGGCTCTTAACATGGTATGCTGTAAGAGTCCCAACATCTGAAACAATTTAATAATTTCAAACTAGTACAGTAGCTGTTTTTTGTATTTTGAAAGTTTATGGAAATATGTATGATTTTTAGCTTCAATACACAAAGCTGTTACAAAACATTACTGCTGTGGTTAAAGGTTCTGTATCTCAGCCACTAGATCCTAGGATCTAGCTTTTAGGCGTAGATATTTTGCTTCAGACTGCTTTTAGACTGAAGAATCTTAGCTCCAATGATATTTTTGGTGCAGTTTCTCAAAAAAGGGCTTTATCTATTTTTAGAGTTTTGTAAATGCAAATAAAAAGATAATACATAAATGAATATGAAAAGCAAGTATATTTTTTAAAAAGATACAGAACCAGATTCTCATTTGCACCAAGTGCTTTCTATACAATTAAACAAACAGAAAGGGGCTTTGATTTAGGAGTGAATGATGTTTATGCCCATTGCAAGGGCCCACTCTACACAGTGCAAGGAGCACAAAAGCCAAGAGTGCTTCAGGATTACAATAGTGATAGAAATGTAGCCGTGTTAGTCTGGGGTAGTTGAAGCAAAATGCAGGACAATGTAGCACTTTAAAGACTAACAAGATGGTTTATTAGATGATGAGCTTTCGTGGGCCAGACCCACTTCCTCAGATCAAATAGTGGAAGAAAGTAGTCACAACCATATATACCAAAGGATACAATTTAAAAAAAATGAACAAATATGAAAAGGACAAATCACAATGTGATTTGTCCTTTTCATATTTGTTCATTTTTTTAAATTGTATCCTTTGGTATATATGGTTGTGACTACTTTCTTCCACTATTTGATCTGAGGAAGTGGGTCTGGCCCACGAAAGCTCATCATCTAATAAACCATCTTGTTAGTCTTTAAAGTGCTACATTGTCCTGCATTTTGCTTCAGGATTACAAGGAAGTTAAAGGAAAACATGAAACCCACATTCCCTTCTCCACTCCCCAGAAAGAAACACCTACATTTCTTGGAGGTCTCTACATCTTCTCCTCTTCTCTGCGCTGCCAAGATTGCCTAGAAATAAGAAATTTAATTTTATCAAGATTAGTTCCATTAACCACCTAAGGCACAGACCATTATTTAAACACTTTAACAGAGAATGATTTATCATCCACAAAATAGCCAAGCTGCTAGCAAAAATATCCTCCTTGAGTATGTATCCAGGCAACCTGTAATAATGCTGTTAGCAAAGGGGAGAGAAAGTAGCAGCCTGCTTTGGCAGTTGGACAGGAGATTTATTAGTTTTGAGAAGTACATTGGAAGAACCCTCCATATTAACAGACAATTTGGATATTGTAGAGGAAAAAAGAATTACGTTGGGTGGATTTTAATCATCTTTCACCAAGTCTGAGAAAGAAACACTACCCTATAGCTCCTATTATTGAGAAAGCAATATAAAAATGGGCTAGGATAGTGTCAAATTACAATGTAGACACACAACTAAAGCCCAAGGTTCAACGCTGGCTCAAGTCTAATGCACCTTCCATCTACATACAAATCATGCAAACCCAGGGCAGGGGTGCCATTTCACGGAGGGAGGAGGGGCGTAAGGAGATGGGAGAGCAGCAACTTTACCCATGATTCAAGAACAACTGACAACTCTAGGTACAGTACTCAGCTATCTGCAAAACCCTAATTTTTGTAAAGAAAAAATACAAACCCCAATTAAAGCCATATTTTAAGTTTATATGTAAATTTAGAACAATGAAGAGACAATACAAGAAACCCAAAGTCTTGAGGTATCAGGTCTGCAGCCACACACAGATATCAGAACGTAAGTTTGATAATATCTCTACTACCTACTAAAGGTAGTGTATAAAGTAACAGACTTGGAGCACCATTTATTTTCATACAAATATGTTAGATATTTCTAAATAGAATTTTTAGTTATAAGTGAGCTTCAGCTGAACAGTGTCTATATGCAGTTTTTTAAACTGGCACTGCTATGGTGAGTACAAGTTACATTTACATTCTCGAAAAAGATAACATTTGACTATGTCCCTTTCAATAATGATTGACAAAATTCAATATGGTAATAAAAGTAATAATAATTACTCCAGCCAGGACAGGTCTGGCATTTTAGGGCTCACTACTCAAAGAATTAAATGTAGGCATAAGAAAGAAATAAAGCTATGAAATGGACAGACAAGTCAAAACACTAAAATAATAGCACTGTAATTCTTTAAAAACAAACAAACACACACAACTTTGAAAGAAAAAAAAAGTTAGAGAATACATGTACACTGCATCTTTCAACATACAGTACCAGGATATACCACCACCCCACTAGCGTCTGAGGGAGAGGGGGAGTGCTGGGGGCATGCATACGGAAGACTGAGTATGCCAGCACACTGCCTCTAACCGAAGCACTTGCTCAGTACAGCGGCAGCTGAAGCACCCACTCCAAGAGCTAGATGCAGCAGGCTCTCTCTTCTTCCACCCCAGCTCAGCAAGACCAGATGAGGAGAGGGTGGGAAGGAACTCTCCCAAATCAGTCTCCATCCTGATGAGCAAGTTGGGAGGTATCATGATATGAAACTTTGGGGGAGGGTAGGTGCCAAACCCAGGGCTCCAATGGTCTAAGGCTGAGTTGAACCAGGGTTAAATCCCTATTACTCTTTACAGTGCACACATGCCCAACTAGAAGTGTTCCACCATCTCACAGGATTTATTTGTCCCCTGGAGAGTCAAATTTACTGGGCAATCATGTTTTCCCACATTGTACCACAAGCAGAGGGCTAGGAGTTGACACATTTTAAGGTACCGTTAGGATGTCTGGACCAGGTGATTGGACTTGGGCTCACATAATGCAGTGTAGATTCCGAAGCCCCAGGCTGAGACCCAGTGTTTGTTAATTCCTGAACTGGGATTATAAGTAAGCATAGATGCTAAAGCCCTAAATTAACAAATCCAGAGTCTGCTAACTCAAAGTTGTACTAAAATTGGGCTTACATTGCACTGCAGAGGCACACTCAAAGTGCATAAATCTGAAGACGCAGGTTCAGAATACATTTGGCTGCCCACTGTGGGGCTCCCAAAACAGCCAGCCAGCCGCCTCCTTAGGCCGACCAGAGCAGCAGTGCCCAAACCACTGGGCTGTGTCTAGACTGGCAAGTTTTTCCGCAAAATCATCTGCTTTTGCGGAAAAACTTGCCAGCTGTCTACCCTGGCCGCTTGAATTTCTGCAAAAGTACTGACGATGTCATGTAAGATTGTCAGTGCTTTTGCGGAAATACTATGCTGCTCCCGTTCGGGCAAAAGTCTTTTTCCGAAAAACTTTTGCACAAAAGGGCCAGTGTAGACAGCAGAGATTTGTTTTCTGCAAAAAAGCCCCAATCGCGAAAATGGCGATTGGGGCTTTTTTGCAGAAAAGCACGTCTAGATTGGCCATGGATGCTTTTCCACAAAAAGTGCTTTTGCGGAAAAGCGTCCTGCCAATCTAGACACGCTTTTCCAAAAATGCTTTTAACGGAAAACTTTTCCGTTAAAAGCGTTTCCGGAAAATCATGCCAGTGTAGACGTAGCCCTGGAGCGGAGTCCCCGGGTGGTTTCAGCCCTATTAGGGTTGGAAGAACAGCAGCTGTCTGCCCCGCCACAGAAGCGGTGGGGCTGGAGCTGCTGCAAGTGCCAGCAGCTCTGAACGTCCCCCATCCTGTCCCCAAGTTTATTTTTAATAAAAGTAAGGGACAGGTCAGAGGCTTCCATGAACTGCTCTTTATTGCCCATGATCTGTCCAGGACTTTTAATAAAAATACCTTGTCAGATGTTACACTAAGGTGTCAAAGTAACCATCTATAATCTTGTCAGAAAAAAACTGCTTCAAGTCAGAAATGCTCTTTTATGACTTCCCAGGGTTGGATAAAAAATGGTTCCCATACCTAGCTACTTATCCACTTGCTCTGCTAAAATAGTTAGACTACAGCTGGTTATTTTTAAAGTAGCTATAAACAAAATGCAGCACTGTTAGCATCAACACTAGCTCAAAATAAGAACAAGTTAGTGTCTCACAAGTACTTATTTCCATTGATACCAAAACTACATGCTCCAGATTCACCCTGGAACTTTCAGTTACCTAGGAACAGATAGATTATAGGCAAAAGTCACAGAGCTTGGCATTTGGTTGCTGTACCACAAAGGGCAAAAGCATTAAGAGATGATTATAAAAGAGCTAAAAGACAGTTATCATACAGGGTGTTTTTTTTTTAAAAAACAACTGGACGTGGATGGACTGTTATCAGGTAGGAATCTGGTGCTCATTTTTACTGCCGCCTATCAGTAGTTGCACAAAACAGCTGCACAGCTGCGTTTTCAGGCAATGAACCCACATGCAAAGTAAGTAAGATGCACCCCGGCAGTTCGCAACTTCTGTGTTTCTAAAGCTACTGTCCAGTCACAAAAACCCTCAGAGCGAACAACAGGGGAACTGCAAATCAAATATGCGCGAAAGGCTCGGGCTGGGGCAAGACTCACGCTACAGGAGTTTACACTGTTCGGGCTCCGCCCCGTTATGTTGCATCAGCCAGCTTCTTCCGCCCCAGCCCGGAGCGTTCTCCCCCGCACAGTAAGGGGCCGGCCTCGGGCAGCCCGGAGCGTTCCCCCCGCACAGTAAGGGGCCGGCCCCGGGCAGCCCGGAGCGTTCCCCCCCCGCACAGTAAGGGGCCGGCCCCGGGCAGCCCGGAGCGTTCCCCCCGCACAGTAAGGGGCCGGCCCCGGGCAGCCCGGAGCGTTCCCCCCCCCGCACAGTAAGGGGCCGGCCCCGGGCAGCCCGGAGCGTTCCCCCCCCCGCACAGTAAGGGGCCGGCCCCGGGCAGCCCGGAGCGTTCCCCCCCCCGCACAGTAAGGGGCCGGCCCCGGGCAGCCCGGAGCGTTCCCCCCGCACAGTAAGGGGCCGGCCCCGGGCAGCCCGGAGCGTTCCCCCCGCACAGTAAGGGGCCGGCCCCGGGCAGCCCGGAGCGTTCCCCCCGCACAGTAAGGGGCCGGCCCCGGGCAGCCCGGAGCGTTCCCCCCGCACAGTAAGGGGCCGGCCTCGGGCAGCCCGGAGCGTTCCGCCGCACAGTAAGGGGCCGGCCTCGGGCAGCCCGGAGCGTTCCGCCCGCACAGTAAGGGGCCGGCCCCGGGCAGCCCGGAGCGTTCCCCCCGCACAGTAAGGGGCCGGCCTCGGGCAGCCCGGAGCGTTCCCCCCCCCGCACAGTAAGGGGCCGGCCTCGGGCAGCCCGGAGCGTTCCCCCCCCCGCACAGTAAGGGGCCGGCCTCGGGCAGCCCGGAGCGTTCCCCCCCGCACAGTAAGGGGCCGGCCCCGGGCAGCCCGGAGCGTTCCGCCCCCCGCACAGTAAGGGGCCGGCCCCGGGCAGCCCGGAGCGTTCCCCCCCCCGCACAGTAAGGGACCGGCCCCGGGCAGCCCGGAGCGTTCCGCCCCCCGCACAGTAAGGGGCCGGCCTCGGGCAGCCCGGAGCGTTCCCCCCCCCCCCCCGCACAGTAAGGGGCCGGCCTCGGGCAGCCCGGAGCGTTCCCCCCCCCGCACAGTAAGGGGCCGGCCTCGGGCAGCCCGGAGCGTTCCCCCCCGCACAGTAAGGGGCCGGCCTCGGGCAGCCCGGAGCGTTCCCCCCCGCACAGTAAGGGGCCGGCCTCGGGCAGCCCGGAGCGTTCCCCCCGCACAGTAAGGGGCCGGCCTCGGGCAGCCCGGAGCGTTCCCCCCCCCCCCGCACAGTAAGGGGCCGGCCTCGGGCAGCCCGGAGCGTTCCCCCCGCACAGTAAGGGGCCGGCCTCGGGCAGCCCGGAGCGTTCCCCCCCCCCCCGCACAGTAAGGGGCCGGCCTCGGGCAGCCCGGAGCGTTCCCCCCGCACAGTAAGGGGCCGGCCTCAGGCAGCCCCAGGCGGAAGGGGCAGGCCGGGGAGCGCACGGTGCGTCGCCCAGTCGCTGCTTTCCGGGCAGGCCCCCGCCAGCGCCGCCGCCCCGCAGACACCCGGCCGTTTAACCCCCGCGCGGCCGGCAACGGAACACGTCGCGCTGGGGCGGGGCGCCGCCGCCAGGGGGGAGGGGGGAGGGGCTCGGTAACGGCTGGCCCGGCCCGCTGACCTGCTTGGACTTAGCCTGAGCCGCGCTCGGCCCCTTCTTACGCAGCACCGTGACCGTGTCCCAATCGCTCTCCGCCATGGCACCGACCTGCTCCGCCCTCAGCTCAGCCTCCGCCTGCGCGGACCCTCCCCGCTGCTCATAGGGCGCCCTGCCTGCCACTCCTCGAGTACGCTGGCACTGATTGGATGAGAGCGGGGCTCCGCAACGCTTGATACGCTCTGTGCGCTGATTGGTTCTCGCGTCAAACAGGCAGTTCATTGGCCGAGCCGGACCTCAGTGGGAAGGTGGGATGTATAGTCTTAATAGCCTTCGGCGTAAACTGGGCCTGTCAGTGGTGGCCAGCGCCGCCCATGGGAGGGGCGGGGCAGAACCGAGTGCTCTGTTGGGTCGCGCAGCTGCCTGCTTGGGGGCGATTTCTACCAGAAGAGCTGCACTAGCCTAAAGCTCTCTGTCTCCGGTGCCCAGTACCACTTATCAGTGCTTTGCACCGCTTTACTAGTGCAAGGCTCCCTGACGCTGGTACCCAGCACCATTGTACCAGTGAAAAGCACCACTGTATTAAAGCATGCCTCTCTGACACCAGTGCCAATCGCTGCTACACCAGAGTAATTGGCAGTATGCTGGGCAGGGGTTAGAGCACCACTAGACCCATAAGCTGCATCTAGACTGGCAAGTTTTTCCGCAAAAGTGGCCACTTTTGTGCAAAAACTTGCCAGCTGTCTACACTGGCCACTTGATTTTGCGCAAAAGCATTGACGTTCTACTGTCTGAAATCAGTGCTTCTTGTGCAAATGCTTTGACGTTCCCGTTCGGGCAAAAGCCCTTTTCCGGAAATTTTTTTGCACAAGAGGGCCAGTGTTGACAGCTAAAAACTGTTTTGCGCAAAAAAGCCCCGATGGCGAAAATGGCGATCGAGGCTTTCTTATGCAAAACCGCGTCTAGATTGGCATGGACGCTTTTCCACAAAAAGTGCTTTTGCGGAAAAGCGTCCGTGCCAATCTAGACGCTTTTTTCCGCAAATGCTTTTAAAGGAAAAACTTTTCCGTTAAAAGCATTTGCAGAAAATCATGCCAATCATAGTGATGTAGTTAAAAGTCTGATTTTCTAGTATAGAGCATCCCAGAGCAGCAGATCCTCAGCTGCTGTAAATACCTTAGAGACATCGATTCAATGGTGCTCTGACACTTTACACCAGCTGGGATCAGTGCTGTGATGTTTGGAAGTAGAATGAATAATCCTCAGGAGGTGACATAATCAGTGTTATTAAAACAGCATTTTTCTCCCCAGGATCAAACCTGGTTGCTCAGGATCAAACTTGGTATTGCCGGCGCTGAATGTATGAGCCCAGACAGAGCAGGCTCATCAATTGCTAGCTGAGCTAGCTGCCACTAGAGGGCCACACAAGCAGGCATGGCTTCTACTGTAGCCTGATGACTGCAATGCTCTGGTTAGGACTGTGGCAGAAATGTAGCCGTGTTAGTTTGGTGCAGCTGAAACAAAAAACAGGACTATGTAGCACTTTAAAGACTAACAAGATGGTTTAATAGGTGATGAGCTTTCGTGGGCCAGACCCACTTCCTCAGAACAAATAGTGGAAGAAAATTGTCACAACCATATATACCAAAGGATACAATTAAAAAAAAATGAACCCATATGAAAAGGACAAATCAAATTGGGTCTCGCCCAAGAAAGCTCATCACCTATTAAACCATCTTGTTAGTCTTTAAAGTGCTACACAGTCCTGTTTTCTGGTTAGGACTAGCAGACTTACTGGCATTGCTAGGATCCTTCAGGGCAGGGAGCTGGAGGTGTAGGAGGCATGGTTGCAGGTTGAGGAGGGGCTCAGGCCTTGGGTTGCTAGATGGTTTAACCAAAAATACCAAACACTCCCCTAAAAAAAACACTGGGAAAAAATTCTGTTGAGGAAAAAAAAGGGGGAGACCAAAGTTGTTGAGACCTGAGATTCCCAGTTAAAAGGACCCCGAGAAAAAATAAAATAAAAAACCCAGCAGGGCCCCTTTAAGAAATATTTTTGAGGCTTTTTGGCCCTAACAGGCTGCCAGCGGCCACCCGCCATCTTGCCTCCCTACGCTGGGCCAGATTTGCTGTAAAATCATCTGCCTAGGACTTGAGAATGGGCCCCCCAGCAGTGCTTTCCCACAGTGGGGTCATTCCAGCCAGTGTGGGATGATAGAAGCAAGGACTAAACTCCCTGGGTGCATCTAGACTGGCAAGATTTTGTGCAAAAGCAAATGCTTTTGCGCAAAAATTTGCCAGCTGTCTACACTGGCTGCTTGAATTTGTGCAAGAGCACTGACATTGTAATGTACAAAATCAGTGCTTCTTGCGCAAATACTTTCCCGCTCCCGCTCGGGAAAAAGCCCTCTTGCGCAAAAATACTTGCTCAAGAGGGCCAGTGTAGAGAGGGAAGAATTGCGCAAAAAAGTCCCGATGGCTAAAATGGTGATCGGGGCTTTCTTGCACAAATCGCGTCTAGACTGGCCACGGATGCTTTTGCGCAAAAGCAAATCTTTTGTGCAAAGGCACTTGCCAATCTAGACACGCTTTTGCAGAAATACTTTTAAAAGTATTTCTAGAAAATCATGCCAGTCTAGACGCAGCCCCTGGAAAGAGGGCAGTCGGGCTACCTCACACCCTAATGGTGCAGAGAGTCCTGAAGACCTCAGCTTTGTGGCACTGAGACATGGCATCCTTGGCTGCAATGAAGAGAACCAAGAGCCCCTGGCACTGTGCAAAAATAACTTAGATTTGCTAAAACAAAAGGAAAAACTATGTAGCACTTTAAAGACTAACAAGATGGTTTAATAGGTGATGAAATCTCGTTCCATGGAGTAACGGTAGTTCAGAATAGGAAGCCTAATCCGAACTAATCCGAACTACCTAGTTCGTGCCGCGTGTAGCCGCGGGCACGGAGTCCGAACTAGCGGACATTTAAAAATGGCGGCGCCCGGCAATATGCAAATGAAGCCTGGGAAATTAAAATCCCGGGCTTCATTTGCAACTCCGGTTGCCTACATTAACCACCCTAGTTTGACATACCCTGAGTGATTAGAGAGGCAGAATAGAATGATCTGCTTTGAAATGTATGCCTGTCTTTGTAAAAGTCACATGTTTTCTGGCCTGACCTTCAGCAAAGCCAAATCCCCCCTGTGAAAGCACCTCTGGGTAGCTATTGCTAGCCTGGAACTTTGCACGTGGTTCTGGTTTCAATTCCCTTCTCTTCAGTTCTTAAGCCAGCCCCCTGCTGACTCTCCCCAGGACAGGCATCTCACTTCCACTTTCTGTTCTGCCCAGCCAAGAGCCAATTCGCAGAGCTGAAATGAGAAATGCCACTCTTCTCAAAGGTAAGGGATCTCTGCTGCTTTGGCTAAGGCAATCAAGTGTGTAAAAGAGGCTTTGGAGGCCAGTGTTCATCCTGGGGTGTAGTCCACATGCTTGAGTGGACTGTCTACATGTGTTTTGTCAGGCACGGAGGGAAGGTGCATTTTTAGTGGGGAGTCTCAAGTGGGGGATAGATTTTTCATGCTGAGTGAATTTTACCATGTACCCAACACGTGGGCAATCCAGATGCCTACACATGCAGATTGGATAGAAGCTAAACTGCTCTGCTAATCAGCTGGACCTCAGAAGACCTCCTTGGGGGTGAGTACTCTCCAATGCCCATGCAGTCCATGGTCCCTCTGCCAAGGAAGCCAACTGAAGCCCATTGATGGTGGTGTGTGGTGAGGGCACTTGTCCACTAAGAACTAGATCAAAACCAACTACTCATTTCACAGGAGTCACTGATTTTGAGCCACTGCCACACTGGGCTGGATTTGACCTGGGAGCCTCAGTTGAAAGGTTTGGACTAAGGTATTCTGAGAGTCTGAATGTATTTGAAGTCTGTTGTTTTGAAAGGTAGCACATATGTACTGTAGAAGTTACATCCTCACTCCACTGAAGTCCACAGGGGTCAGGATTTTGCCCTTAGGAATTACAGAATGAGCCTAATCAAAAGACTCTGTGAGTCACCATTGCCTGTAGTGAGTGGTCTTTCAGTAAGGGCCATGCTGTTCTCAAGCGCAGAGTACAAGCTGTGGGCTACTGCAGGGTTAAGGCAGTATGTATCTGTATCTGACTCTGCGCTATTGGGCCCCTCGGGTTCTGTGAGTTGTGAGAAGTAAAGGTTGGACCTCCTTAGTCCCTCACCCTTGGGACCTGACTGGTTCCGGATGAGGGATTTTGCCAGACTAGGGAAGGTCATTTCTGGGCACACCCCTATCACTGCCCCCACAGCCATGTCCTTGCTGCCAGCCTCCCAACCGACTTTACCCTGCCACCAGCCCCTCTGCATGCAGGATTCTTGGCCCCACTGTGGCAGCCCCACCAGCAGCACGCACAGCCCCACTGTGGGTCTCCATCCCCATGGGGCACCCTCCTGCTGGGGGTCCAGTTGCGCCGCTGGGTGACAAGATGGGCATCAGCAGGGCTGCCGGGCTTTTTTCTGTGCCGCTGGGCAGCCCCACTTCTGGGTTCCTGGCCCTACCACCAGGCAGCTCCTTGGTCAGGCTCCCAGCCCCATGGGGCAGCCACACTGCCTCCCAGTCCCTCTGGGCAGCTGAGTCGCTTGGTGATAGAGAGGCTGCTGGGCCCCTGGTTATGCTGCTGGGTAGCCCCACTGCCTCCTTGTCTTGTGGGGCAGTTTTGCTGCTGGGCTCCAGCCCAGCTGCTTCCCCCCCGCCCCGCCACTCCCACAGTTTTGGCACCAGGTGGCAGCCTTACTGCTAGGCTCCTGGCTTTACTGCCACAGGGCAGTTAAAAGAGGTTCATTTTGTTTCTGTATGTTGGTAAGGTTTTGGGATGCCAGTGATGAGGTTAGGATGGATGAAAGTACCCAGTTTGTTCTTTTGAGTCCTGCTGTCTCAGATAACAATAGCACCTCATTTACCAAGCTGGCCTACACCAGGGAACTCAGCACTCACTTTCATTCTGCCTGGCAAGGGGTTTCTCTTTTGAATGATGCTGGGAACAGCTGTGGTTGTTTCATCTGCCCCAAGCCAGGTAAAGTGGAGTTTTGCATTTGGTGTCTGATTATGGAAAATGCAGGGAGCGAATTTCTGCAATTCTGTGAACTTGAAGCAAGGCAGTGGGGGGAGGGTGAAGGGGGCGGGAGGCAGAAGCTACAACTGAGTGGGACTTTTTAAAAGGTTTATTAATTATACTACTGTGGCATAATAGATGTGCCTGGCATTTGCAGATCAGTCAAGTGGCAGTAGTCTGCCCTGAGAAGTTTACAAACTCTGTGCGGGAAGCGGGGGATTGTGTCTAGATGTGTGCAGGAAGTGCGGGACTCTGCACACAGCTCTCACCTCTCCTCCTTTTTTAGACTGAGAGCTTTAAGGCCAGAAAGGATTAGATCCTCTAGTCTGACCTTCTCTGTAACACTGGCAGAGGACCTTCCATGAAGCTGGAGATGTGACTGAGAGACAGCAAGTCTGAGGGGGATTTACATCATCTGCTTAAGAAACCCATGGTTGTTCTGAGAGAGGAGGGGTACAGAAGTGCTTCCTGGGAGACCTGAGGAGACCACTATGATCTGAACCAAAGTTAGCTTTAACACAGAGGGAGAGAATCAGTTTCACACATACAAAATGGGAAATGACTGTCTATGAAGCAGTACAGCAGAAAGGAATCTAGGGGTCATAGTATACCACAAGCTAAATGTGAGTCAACAATGCGACGCTTGCAAAACAAGCAAATATCATTCTGGAATGTATTAACAGGAGTGTTTTAGCAAGTCATGAGAAATAATTCTTCCTCTCTACTCAGTGCTGATTAGGCCTCATCTGGAGTACTGTGTCCTGTTCTGGGCTCCGCATTTCTGGAAAGATGTGGAGAAATTGGAGAAGGCCCAGAGAAGAGTAACAAATACGATTAAAGGTCTAGAAAACATGACTTATGAGAGAAGATTGAAAATATTGGGTTTGTTTAGTCTAAAAAATAGAAGAGTGACATGATAATACAGTAAAATTCCAATAGTCCGGCATCCAATAGTCCGGCACTCCTGATAGTCCGGCATCAAAATGGCAAGAACCTAGTGAGTGAGCTTTGGCAAAAAATGAGTCACAAGGTAGCAGCAGCAGCAGCAGCAGCAGCAGCAGCAGCAGCAGCAGCAGAACTGAACGAAAAGGGTAAAAAAGGGTTAAAAAAACTAAAACATTACAGTATACTGTAAAAAGGGTTAAGAATACTTTATGTACAGTATATACTGTATACAGTATATACATAACCAGCTTATAGTACCTCCTGATACTCCAGCATATTTGATAATCTGGCACCACCTAGGTCCCATAGGTTCCGGGTTATCGGAAGTCTACTGTAGCTTTAAGGTACCTAAAAGGTTGTTACAAGGAAGAGGGAGATAAATTATTATCCTTAGTCTTTGATCATAGGACAAGAGTTAATTATCTTAAATTGTAGCATGGTTTGATATTAGTAAAAACTTTCTTTTTAGGGTGATTAAAGACTGGAATAAATTCTTTAGGAAGATTGTATAATCTCCATCATTGGAGACTTTTAAGAATAGGCTAGAGAAACTTGTTGGGGATGGTCTAGATCACTGGTGGGCAAAGGGCTCTCTGCAGGCTGGATTTTGCATGCCAAGCCGGTGGATCCAGCCCGCAGTTGCCCTGCCGCTCCCTCACCCTCAGGCCAATCAGGGCCAGGGGGGAGAGGGGCATAGGAAGTCTCCTCACCCCTGCAAGAGCACGCAGCGGCTAGCGAGACATGCCAGTATCTCTCTAGCCACTGCACGCCCCTGATTGGCCTGGGGGTGGAGAGCACTCAAAGCTGTTTCAAAGGCTGTTTTAAAACTGCTGGTGTGTCTCTAGCCACTGCACGCTCTTGCCAGGGCAAGGTGACTTTGTGTGCTCTCGTGACCCCAGGCTCTGATTGGCTTGGGGGCAGGGAGAGCCTGCAAGGTCTCCTTCTGCTAGGCACCTAGAGGGAATGCCAGCTGTTTTAAAACAGCTGGCATTTCTCTCTAGGGGGCGGGGCGGGGGAAGACTTCTCACTCTCCCCCACCCCAGGCCAATTAGAGTGTGTGTGTGGCGGGGGAGCGCAAGAAGTCTCCTGGCCTCGGCCTTTCTGCCTGAGGCCCTGCCCCTTCGGGGGTGGCCCCCTTTTAAAAATTATTGCCCACCCTGGTCTAGATGGTGCTTGGTCCTGCCATGAGTATAAGGAACTGGACTAGATGACCTCTCAAGGTTCCTTCCAGTTCTAGTATTCTATGATTGTGGATAGTTCCCTGAAAACATCTACTCAATGAGCAGTGGCAAAAAGCTAACAGAATATTGGGAATCATTAGGAAAGGAATAGGTAATAAGATAGAAAATATCATATTGCCTCTATATAAAGTCATGATATGCCCACATCTTGAATACTGCATGCATATCTGGCCACTCAATTTAAAGACAGATATATTGGATTTGGAAAAGGTACAGAGAAGGGACACAGAAATGATTAGGGTTAAGGAACAGCTTCCATATTAGGAGAGATTAAAAGACTGGGACTTTTCAGCTTGAAAATGACTAAAGGATGGGAGAATATGTTAGAAGTCTAGAAAATCATGTATGGTGTGGACAAATGGACTAAGGAAATGTTATTTACTCCTTCACTAACATAACACAAGATTATCAACCAATGAAATTTATAGGTAGCAGATTTAAAACTATGTTTTCATGGTCAATACCTGTGGAAGCTTTGATGGGGTATGGTGAAAAAGACCCAAACTATAACAGGGTTCCAATAAAAATGAAAGAAGTTCAAGGAGGATAAGTCCATCAGTGCCTACCAGTCAGGATGGGTAGGGTATGGAAAGTGTCTGTTAGGCTGAAGCTAGGTTCATTTGATGATTGTCTCTTTTGTTCATCCCTTCTGAAGCACCTGGCATTGGTCCCTGTTGGAAGATGGGATGCTGGACTTGATGGACCATTGGTCTGACCCAGTGTGGCCATTGTCTGCCCCCTGCTGTAACCCACTATCCTCCCTTCCCAGAGGGGATCTAGAGCCCAGAATTCCGAGTCCCTGCTCTCTCTCTCCCTCCACAGAGTTGGTAAGAGGATACGTTAAAACGTTAAGGCTAACCGTTGTCCCTGGGGTGTCCTACATGTTCCTATTAGCGCCGAGTGGGCCCAGTGTTCGGTTCGTGTTCTCTTAGCTAGGAATTAGACACAGGCCTCTTCTCTAATTGCTAACGTATCTGCTAACAAGTAAGAGTTTTCAAGTGCCTTAGTAGATTCTGGAAAGAGGTGATGGGGTGTGGGGGGGGGCTACACAGGGTAAATTCCCCTCCCCCTTCGATCTGCTTGTACTGAGCATGCTCGGTAACGCCCCCCTCTGCATGGCCAGGGCAGGGGCTGTGTGGGGAGGGCTCAGGGCACGGATGGGCCGAGGGTGCCAGAAGCGCCGCTTGGGACGGGGAGATGGAGGCTTTGAGGGATCCGGGGTGACGCAGGCCGGGCCTTGTGACTTAGGCCGGGGGGAAACTAAGGCAGGCGCGCGCATTCCGTTGCCCAGTCAACCGCCAACTTTCAATTCGCCGGTCCGCCCACGGGCAGAAGGCGGAGCCTAGTCACGGGGTGTGGTCTCGTAACGTGCGGTGGGCGTGGCTAACTGGGTGCTTCCGGTGTGGCGGGGAGCGGAGCGCGGCTACCGGTAAGCGGGGCGGTTCGGTACCGCCCGCTGGGCTGCGGCCCGGAGCCTGGGGGGCCCGGCTCGGGCGCTGGGAAAGGCGAGCGCGGGCGGGCGGGCGGGAAGGCGGGGCGGGCGGGCGGGCGGCGCGAGGCGTCAGGCGGTGCCGGGAAGGGCCGCGGGGAATTCCGGCCGCGCTCCTAGGCTGTGGCGGGGCGCCAGGCTTGTTCCTGGCCCGGGCGGCGTCGCGCTGCTCCCGTGCGGGGCAGGCAGCCTCCTCAGCCCCGCTTCTCCCGGTGCGGCGCGGGCTTGGCCACCCCGACAGGCAGCTCGGCTGTTCTGAGCGCTCCTCATGACTCCCGTCCTCCTGGGGCGCGTCGCTGGGGGCCGCGCTGGCCCGGGGCGCTCTGTGCTTGATGGAAACGCGCCTGTTCGTAACTCGAAATGCTTTGTGCAACTTACTTTTTATTATTTGAAAACGTGTTTACTGACCACTTGCCCATTTGTGTGCATCAGGGCTGGCCTTACCATTAGGCGAACTGCGGCAGCCCCCTCAGGTGCCAGACTGTGGGGAGGGGGTTGCCACTGGGCCCCAGAGTGTAGAAAATTGTGTCTGCTGCTGGTGCAGTTAGGGGGTATGGAGGCATCATTTGAGCTTCCCACCTCAGGTGCCAAAATGTTGTGGGCCAGCCCTGGTGTGCATATATCATTGCTGTATTTGGAGTTAGAAATATGAAGTGTAAACTTGACTTACTGTAGAGATGCAAAAGGTTAAACAGTTAACTGGTTACCCTATAAACATTAACCTTACCAGCATGCTTACCCATTAACTGGAGGGCCCCGCTGGCAGGAACAGCTCTTCCCACCTGCCTCTGGAGGTCTGGTTCATCGTCCCTGTGGGTTAACCAGAATTGGTTAGCCTCGCTCATTAAGGGGGAGGCTTACTGGTTAACCATTTACATCCCTAGTGTATTCCTGGAGTTATTGAGCTAGTAGGGTTTTTCAAGTATGAAATTAATCTGAAATTTATAAAAAGAGGAAAACAGTTTAAAAACCATTCAAAAGGTTATTGTTGAGACCATATCCTCAAGTTACTATTGTTAAATCACCTTAGGCACATGAATCTGTTTAATAGGGCTTTGAGAGCATATTTTTTTGCAGTACCACAGACCTATGAATTCTCACTCACTAGAAGTCTCCAGCCCTGCTAACTTTTTGTTTTCTATGCAGTTGTATACTGTACACTAGTACTGATATTAACATGACTGGTGCTTTTAGCAAGAATATCTCATTTGGGGCTTTTAGCAGAGTAACTCATTTGTATGTCTAGGTAGGCATAAATGTATAAAGGGCAAAAGACATAATTCCATATGGGCAGCAGGTATCATAGGCCTTTTCAAGTTGCCTCACCTGGCCCTACCCATGTTCTATTGGAATTCTCCTCTGACCACACCCGCTGCCTACTCTTGTGGTGCCAGAGGCTGAGAAAAGCATAGTAGGGTCCATGCCGCCTGTCCTCCTAGCACTGAGGTTACTCTGGCTGTCCAGCACTGGGGCTGGTGGCTTAGCTTTGAGGGTATCCTTACTGGTCAGGGGTGTGGGCAGTGTGTCCCTAGCCTCCCTGTGCCATGCCTGCTGGCCAGCTTGCCAGAGTTTCAGTACTGGGGCAGGCTGCTGTGCCATGCACTGGCTCTCTGGAGCTCTAGGGCAGGCTGGGGCAGGCTGCAGCTGCATTGCCTGTCAGTAGTAGCAAAATATTTTTTTCACTACATCAGAAGCTGAACGCCTGCTAGACAACCAGTGGGTCCATTCGATGATCCAAGATGCTAAAGGAGCACTCAAAGAAGATAAGGTCATTGTGGAGAAACTAAATTAATGTGGTCTTCATGGCTGAGTCTGTTAGGAAGATTCCCAAACCTGAACTATTCTTTTTAAGTGGCAAATCTGAGGAATTGTCCCAGATTGAGGTGTCATTAGAGGAGGTTTTGGAGCAAATTGATGAACTTAACAGTAACAAGTCACCGGGGCCAGATGGCATTCACCCAAGAGTTGTGAAAGAACTCAAATGTGAAATGGCAGAACTGTTAACTTCTGTACCTAAAGACTGGATGATAGCTAATGTGATGCCAATCTTTAAAAAGGGCTCTAGAGGTGATCCTGGCAATTATACATTAGTAAGTCTAACATCAGTACTGGGCAAATTGGTTGAAAAAATAGTTAAGAATAGAATTGTCAGGCAAATAGATGAACATAATTTGTTGGGGAAAAGTCAACATGGACTCTGTAAAGGGAAATAATGCCATAATACTAGAGTTGTTTGAGGGGGTCAACAAACGTGGACAAAGGGGATCCAGTGGATATAGTGTACTTAGATTTCCAGAAAGCCTTAGACAAGGTGTGGTGTTTTAGATGCTGCTTGTAATTAGAACTGGGAGCCCTGGCTGTTGGGAATCTGGAAGCACAGGAAGAAGGGGGAGGAGATGGACCAGGCCTGAGTGAGAGCTACAGAGGGGAGCAGCAGCAGCTTTGTAAAGAGGTTTCACCTTTGTTAAATAAAGGCCTGTTGAAGTTTGTTACAACATTTTGGGGATGAGGATGGATCTTCTGCCTCTGAATCCACCTGCACCTTTTCTGCAAAGCCCAGGTGAGCCTCCAATTGCTTTTACTGCCTGGATCCATATGTTTGAGACTTATCTGCTTGCAATCAATGCTACAGAGATTTCTGAAGTAAGAAAGCATGCTCTGCTAATCCACTGCCTTGGAGCAGAAGAGCAGCATATATTTTACACTTTTCCCCTTGCAGATGATAAATATGAGACTGCACTCATTGCATTAAAGAACTTTTTTGTGCCAAAAGTGAATGTAGTAGCTAATTGCTATAGATTTCGCCAGTGTGAGCAGAAACCAGGGGAGACTATAATGCAGTATGTTGCTTCTGAGGAGTCTGATTGTAACTTGTGACTTTGGGAATATGGCAGATGAGATGATTAGAGACCAGCTCATTGAGAAAACATCCATGCTTCGCGTAAGACAGGGGTGCCCAAACTTTTTTCAAAGAGGGCCAGATTTGATGAAGTGAACATGCGTGAGGGCCGACCATTTTGCCTGACATTCTTTGAACCATTAAAATTAAATGCAAATTAACTATTTTATGCAAAGGTTATTGCAAACGGCATACTTTTCATTTCGTCACATGGATGACAAATCTAAACAGGTGTTAAATCACTCTGTCTTTCATATCTGAAGGCCAGATGAAAAAAAAATCCAGGAAGCTGAAATGTGTCAGGAACATTGTAAAGTAAATTATTGGTAATAAAGGTTGTCTGTCAACTTTTAAGTTCAAAAAATATGAACAGGAACATAACACCAAGTATATACGTTGTGTCCAAATATATTTATAACTGATTTAGACCAACTGACATTAACTGAGATTTTACAATGTATTCATCTCAATACATATGGATTCGTTGGGGGCCATAAAAGATAGATATTGCCAAATTACCTGCGGGGCCGTATTAAACCGGAACACGGGCCGCAATTGGCCCGCGGGCCGGACTTTGGACATGCCTGGCGTAAGAGAACACTTGCTTCTAGAACCACAACTTACACTGGAAAAAGCAATAACCATTGCTACCCAGATTGAGACAGCTATAACAGAAGCCAAAATAATGAGCATGGATACAGGAGGCCCAGTCCAGGCTGTGACTCCTTTGCAGAAAAGTCCACGATTGCTGTAGACAGACAATCACAAGGGGAAAACTAATGAAAAACCACAATCAGCAAATTCAAAGCACAGCAAAAGCATGCTTTTGCTGTGGATCCCCACAGCACCTTGTAAGCTACACAAGATGTCCTGCAAAAGAAACTCAGTGCAATCACTGCAAAAAGATTGGGCATTTTGCTAAGATATGCCACAGTAGCCAGTCCAATCAACAGGTGCATGCAGTTACAATACCTGATGTTACTGTGCTGTGTGGACAAAGTCGCTACTGCACATATTCTAGAACAGATAAGGTGCACTGTAAATGTTTCTGCCACACCTTCAAGCAAATCATCCTATTCAGCTAATGTTGGACACTGGTTCAGCAGTATCTATACTACCTGATTCCATCTATTTGCATTACTTTAAAGATGTGCCTCTTACTGAACCCAAACTGCACTTGGTGTGCTATTTGAAAAACCAAATTCCAGTACATGGCTGCCTGTCACAACAGTGACTTTTGGTGATTGCTGTGTAAATGCAGAGTTCTACATTGTCCACAAAGGCACTCCTATCCTTGGCAGAGATTTATTGGCTACTTTAAACCTCAGGGTAGCTAGTGGATGAATTGATCTTCCTCAGCAAAGCACTCTTGCAGTACACACACCAGTTTCAGCTGGGACCCAAGACCAGGTTGAGGAGAAACTTGGCTGTGCTTATGGGTTTGTGCATAAAGTTAAAATGTGACAATGTGATGCCTGTACGACAGAAGTTACAGCGCTTACCATTTTCAGTCAGTGAAGCTGTTTCAGAGGAACTTAAAAAAACTTGTTCAAAAAGACATTATTGAAGAGATTGACTCCTTGGAATGGGTTTCACTTATAGTAGTGACACAAGAAGGATGGAGGCATTCGCCTTTGTGTGGACTTGAGAGCCAAATAAAGCTATTGTGATTGACAGCCACCCACTGCCTCACATAGAAGTATTAGCAGAACACCATGGAGCAAAGATACTTTCTACTCTTGATTTGCAGAGCACATACCACCAGGTTATGTTGCATGAAGATCGCAGAGACCTCACAGCATTTATTACACGAGGGACTAGTTTGTTTTAAACGGGTTTCATATGGTTTTGCATATGCCCCAAGTGCCTTCCAAAAATGATGTAATTGAGTCTGAAGAATCAACATGGAGTTCAGTGCTATTTGGATGATATAGTGTTTGGGAATACTTATGAGGAGCATGACAATAATCTGCAATCTGTACTAAACTGCATCAGCACAGCAGGCCTCAAGCTCAATATGTCTAAATGCAAATATAGACAAACAGAACTCTCCTTTCTGGGGCATACAATTTCACCGACTGGACTAAACCCTGATCCAGATCATATCCTAGCAATTTCAAATGCTCATCCCCCATCAGATTTGCAAACCTTACGTTCCTTCTTGGGTCTAACCTCCTGGTATGCAAAATTCATTCCCAATTATGCTTCTCTCATTGAATCGTTATGAGAATTACCACTGAGAAGTGCAACGTTGGTGTGGACAACGGATGCACAAGCTAGTTTGGAAACTGTGAAAGACTTGATTGTACATAGTCCAATACTTGCACTATTCAGTCCTGCATTGCCCACAATTGTGACTACTGATGCTTCTGATTATGGACTTGGGGCTGTCCTCACACAACTTCATGAGGACAACACAGAGAGGACTACTGCATTTGCTTCAAGGACACTGAGTGAGACTGAGAGAAACTATTCTACAGTTGGAAAAAGAAGCACTTGCTTGTGTCTGGGCTACTGAAAAATGGAGAACTTACCTGTGGGGCCGCACGTTCAAGTTGCGCCCAGACCACAGCCCTTTGACTACATTGCTAACCACAAAAGGACTGGGAAGAGCAGGGAATTGTATTGCTAGATGGTCTGCAAGACTACTCTTTCAATTATGAACTGGAATAGAAGCATGGAAACCAAAATGTGATAGCTGATTGCCTTTCTCGCTTGCCTTTGTCTTCACCAGATGGTCCACCGGAGGATGAGGATGAAGCAGTTGCACTTACTACAAGCACTCTTACTGCAGTAACAAGAGAGTAATTTCAAGCTGCTTGTTCAGCATGTCTAGTTCAACAAAAGCTATGGGAATTTCTGACAGAGATGGCTCAGTAACCCGAAAAACCTTGACCCAGTTTTGCTGCCTTATTTTAGAATTCAGGATGAACTTTCTTTGCTTGATGGCTGTGTGCTACGAGGTACGCACCGGCTACTTGTGCCAGAAGAATTACAGCCAAAACTCATATACCTGGCACACGATACTCATCAAGGTATTGTCAGAACCAAACAACGATTACGAGATCTGTATTGGTGGCCCGGGATGGACTCCCACACTGAAGCAATCATAAAATCCTGTGTCACTTGCCAAATGCATGATAAGATGGCAGTGACGTTACCCCACCATTACAGCCTGTTCCTCTTCCGAATTCTGCATGGGAAAAAGTTGCGATTGACATCGTAGGACCTTTTGCTACTCCTCCAATTGACTGTCGCTATGCCATCACTTTAATAAACTCTTTCAGTAAATGGCCTGAAGTGGCGTCTACATCACAAATTTCTTCTGCTACAGTAATTAAGTTCCTCTCTACAGTTTTTAGCAGGGAGGGTAACCCCAAAGAACTGGTTTCAGATAATGGTAGTCAATTTACTTCTGTGGAATTTGAAACTTTTCTAGCAGAGAGAGAAACATTTTACATAGAAGATCGTCTCTGTATTGCCCTCAAGCCAATGGGGAAATGGAAAGGTTTAACAGAAGTTTGAAAGAGTTTGCAAACGGCTAAACTGGAAGGGCGCTCGTGGATAACCTTCACTACTGATTTCTTACAAGCTTACAGGGCTACACGACATGCCACAACGCAAAGATCACCCGCAGAGTTACTGCATGGAAAACAGATGAATACTAAACTGAACATTGCTGGATTGTTAAAGACAAGACCTGATGCACCAAATGAGGATGCTGTGAGAAAAACAGTTGAACAGAAGCAAGCAAAGTATTAGGCTTTCACAGACAAATGGCGGGGTGCTAAGGAACCTAAGTTTGAGTGTGGTTCCTTCGTTAGAGTAAGAGAACCTGGAATTTTACGCAAAGGGGACCATAAATTCACATCTCCTCTTAAAATCATAGAGAAGAAAGGACCTTACACCTATCGACTTTCTGATGGGCGGGTATGGGAATGCTTCTTATCTTGCACCTGCCTATGCACCAAGAGGAGATGATGCCAACCCCCAGCACACATTGTATGACTTCACCATAGCACTGACACCACAAGACATTGCACTGGAACCGGGGTTTGAGAAACGACCACCTATCTGGACTAGAGACTGTTTTGTTGTATTTACAGTGTTTTCAGTGTAATATTTCTGCCCACAGTATAGTGTCTTGTTCCATGTATGTTGCTGTGGTTAGAAAAAACAATGTTTATTTTATAATTTGGAGAGCTTTTTAAGAGAGGAGGGAATGTGGTGGTTTAGATGCTGCTTGTAATTATTAGAACTGGGAGCACTGGCTGTTGAGAATCTGGAAGCACAGGAAAGAGGGAGGAGGAGATCTACAGAGGGGAGCAGCAGCAGCTTTGTAAAGAGGTTTCACCTTTGTTAAATAAAGGCCTGTTGAAGTTTACTATCTTGCTTGCATGATACAACACAAGGTGCCTCACCAAAGGCTCTTAAGTAAAGTTAGTTGTCATGGGATAAGAGGGAAAGTCCTCTCATGGATTGATAACTGGTTAAAAGACAGGAAAGAAAGGGTAGGAGTAAACGGTCAGTTCTCAGAATGGGGAGAGGTAACTATTGGTGTTCCCCAAGAGTCCATCCTGGGACCAATCCTTTTTATAAATGATCTGGAGAAAGGGGTAAAAAGTGAGGTAGCAAAATTTGCAGATCCCAACTGTTCAAGATAATTAAGAACAAAGACTGCGAAGAGCTTCAAAAGGCTCTCACAAAACTAGGTAACTGGCAACAAAATGGCAAATTAATATTCATGTTGAAAAATGCAAAGTAATGCACACATAAAACTCTGGGGACTAATATAACTATAACCACTCCAAGATCTCTCTTGAATCATTGTAGATAGTTTTCTGAGAACATCCACTAAATGTGCAGCTGACGTCAAAACAAACAGTGGGAATCACTAAAAAAGTGATAGAGAATGAGAGAGAATATCTTACTGCCTCTCTATAAATCTATGGTACGCCCACATCTTGAATACTGTGTATGGATGTGGTCGCCTCATCTCAAAAAAGGTATCTTGGCATTGGAAAAGTTTCAGAAAAAGGCAACAGAAATGATGAGGGGTTTGGAACGGGTGCCGTATGAAGAGAGTGTGAAAAGACTGGACTTTTCGTCTTAGAAAAGAGGAGACTAAGTGGGGACATGACAGAGGACTATAAAATCATGACAGGACTTTAACAGGGTTCAAAAAAGAACTGGATAAATTCATGGAGGTTAGGTCCATCAATACTTATTAGCCAGAATGGATAGGAAGGGTGTCCCTAGTAGGGATGTTAAGGACTAGTTGACTATCTGATAAACAAATGCTAATCGGATAGTTGACAGGATCGTCGACTATTCACTTCACCTCCCTTTGCTGCCTCTATCAGAAAAAAGCAGCAAGTGAGGGGATGAGGAGGAGGTTCTTCAAAATGGCAGTGCCGTGTGGAGCTTGGGGCCAGACCCCAGTCTCCACACAGCGCTGCTGCTTTGAAACCTTGAGGCAGTGCTGCATGAAGCCCAGGATTAGCTGGGGACTCCCCTGCTGACCCTGGGCTCTGTGGGGCGCTGTCACTTTGAAACGCCACATAGAGCTTGATACTGGGCTAGGGCTAGAGCCCTAGGGCTGTTGCTACACTTCAGAGGCGGAGGTGCCCTATCAGCTAATTGAATAGTTGATGCAAAATGGATCAACTGTTCAATTAGTCAGTTATTTGCAATTTATCATCTCTAGTCCCTAGCCTCTGTCTGTCAGGGCCTGGAAATGGATGACTGGAGAGAGTTCACTTGATGATTATCTGTCTCTGTTCACTCCCTCTTACGTTTTTATGTTCTCTCTGAAGCTGCAAGGTATCCTGAGACTGTGCCACCTCTCCAGAGCAGGCTGAGGCTGCGCTGCCCACCAGCTCTCCAGACGTCTGAGTCCAGGGAGGGAGCAAGAGCCAGTGGCCACGGAGTAGGGACTTGGCAGGGGCAAGCATCAGCCATAGTGAAGGGGGAGGCTAGGCTCTGGAGGGCATGGAAGGGGTAGGGTTAGTGGGGGGGGGGGGGACTTGCCTCCTCTAGCCTTGGAATTACCCATTGCCTATGGAGCTCCATTTATTTATAAGCTTCAGGGAGTAGCTGAGTTAGTCTGTACAGGATAATAAACTTAAAAACAACAAATAGTCTAGTAGTACTTTAAAGACTAACAAAACATGTAGATGGTATCATGAGCTTTTGTGGGCACAGCCCACTTTATTTATAGTTAGAGCCCTGTGGATATCTGCATCCTCACACATAAATGCGGATATCCTTGGATCGTTTTTGTAGATACAGATACAAAATTTGTATTTGTACAGGGCTTTGTTTATAGTTACAGTAGCTCACAGGTGTCCCCTGAACACGAGTGCTTTCACCTATCTACTCTTTAAGAGTGCCTTGTGATCTTTTATGACTACAGGCAGTGAGGGTCTTGGGTTTAGATCTTAGCTTATATGTAACGTGCAACACCGTGTGCTCTAGTATCTCTCTAAGTTAGGGATGGGTAACTAAGGCAGTCAAAGACATTCACTAAAATCTTTTGGCTAGCTCGGGTGTGTGATGAGAAGGAGAATTGGGTCTTGCCTTGAGAGGTTGTGGGGAGGGGGAGATCAGGTCCTGGCCTGCCCTGTGCTCATCCGTCAGTGGTAGCTCCTGTTCTGTGGAGTTGGGTCTGGTTCTTTGCTCTGGTTTGCAGGCTCTTGTGACCGCATAATGTGATGTGCACATTTGTGCACAGGAAGGACCTGCTCCTTACAAAGCCCTATGCCTTTCTTGGCCCTTACAAAGATCTAGCAGGGCAAATTTGTTCCTTAGACCATCAATTGCCCATCCCTGCTCTAGGTCGCAGGTAGAGCTGTGCAGGAAATGATTGTCAATGACTTTACGAATTCAAAATGTTTCTGTTCTGCATTGGGACAAACCCAAGCCTTTCAAAATGTTTCATGGAGAGTCAGCAAGAATGCTTGCCAGCACAGGCTGGTGATTAGGGCACTCATGAGGGATGTGGGAGACCTAGGTTCAAGTCTCTGCTCTGCCTGATTTGGCGCAGGGCAAGTGACTCTAACCACCAAGCTGTTCTGGTTGGAGAGCTGCTAACTAGAAATTCTGTCCTGACACACACAACTTTTCAGAAGAAAGTTTCATTGAAACTGATTTGTTACCACACAAAGTTTTGATTTGATAGATTGATGTGTTCTGATTTAAAAACATTTTGTAGAAAAGTTCCTGAATATCTCTAATTGCTGGCTAAGTATTTCCTTAGAGGGACTTGATGACTCATTAGCACCACAGATTCTCAGGTGTGTTCTACTCTGCAAGTTTAGGTCAAATTTAGTCACATTAAATCAATTTTCTAAACAGTGAGTCCACACCACCACACCCATTCTGTGGACTGTAAAGGCTGTTAAAGTCGACTTTGGTACTCCTGCTTTTCATGAGGAGTAATGCTATATTTGCATGGTCGACTTGAGGGTAATGCCAGATGCAGCATTGTGAAAGTCGACGTTCTTGTTCTCTGGGAGGTGTCTCACGGAGCCCCGCAGTGTGACTCCTCTGGCCTGTTGCTCTACAGGTGCACAGGAAAAGCACTGGGAAAGTTGGAATTTAATTTCCTGTTTGGCCAAGGTGGTGAGCAGACCTCAGAGCAGGTAGCACACCTGACCACTAATGCCAAGGTTTGCAAATGAGCTCCAATGTAGAGCATGCAGGAGATCCTAGACCTGATTGTTGTATGGGGAGAGGAATTTATTCAGGCAGAACTATGAAGCACCAAAAGAAATGCTGATATCTATGCTAAGCGGAAAAATAATACGCCAGGGATGCTCAGCAGTGCCGCGTGAAGATCAAGGAGCTCAAGTAAGTGTACCAGAAGACAAAGGAGGCAAACTGATGTTCTGTGTCATCGCCGCAAACATGTCACTTATGAGCAGTAGGAATGTAAAATCTTGGTTAATCAGTTGCTGGCAGCCCCAAGGGTAGAGGGTCTGCTTCTGCTCACTTCCCTCCCTGCCTTGTGCGTGGGGCCCATAGTGTGAGGCAGCTGGCTTCTGTTCCCAGCCCCCATGCACAGGAGGAAGGGGGGGGTGGCTCCCAGCACTTGTGGGACTGGAGCAGTGGGCTGCGTGCAGGGGGTTTCTTCCAGGTACCAGCTAGCTATTCACATTCCTAATAAGCAGCTCCATAGGATTTGGGGCGGGGAGGAGCAGACCCAACTAGTGTCCCAAAGCTATGCATAGATTCCTCCCAAGACACTCCTCAGGCAGTCTTGGGTAACAGTGGGGAGGACATTGTGGATGAAGAGGAAAAGGAAAATGGTTAGCAGGCATGTGGAGCATCTAATCTCATTGATAGCCACAATCTTTGTTTAAGCTTTGGAGACAATCCCCTCCTTTTCCAAGGACATAATGCTGCTAGACCCTGATGGCAGGGAGGGTACATCTGGTGAGTTCACATTTTTAATCATGCTTACAAGATGTGATCTGTGACGGCCACTCAGTCTACACAGCAGGGACTCCCTGGAACAGTTTGTGTCCGAAGATGGAGCGGGAATCCTCTTTTCACTTTTTTGTAAAGCTCTCAGAGAGAAGTCCTCTTTCATCCTTCTCACAAGGTTTCTGAGGATGTCCACCTTATTCCGTCCTCTACAATAGGACACCTTTCCATGCCAAGCCAGCAGTAAGTTGTCTGGTATCATTGCAGCATAAGGCCCAGGTTTCTGGTCACATTCAGTCAACATCAGCTTCCTGTCATTGTGTGTGTTTCAGAGAAGTTTTGATACTGTGCATGGCACCTGGGTGAAGCAGGGGAAGATATGTAACTGATACCATTGAGGCAGTATACCTCAGTTTGCTGACTCTCTGAGCCTTTGCCCTACTGCCATGCCCAGGCCTCCTTCTCCCTCCTGCAGGCTCCTCAGTTCCTGTGTGAGCCCCTGCTTTCCTTCCCATAGGCTTCTATGGGAAGGGAGAGTTGCATGCCCATGGCAGGCCCCACAGGGCTAGAACAGCCCCCTGCCTGCAGTGGGCAGGAGCTTCTCCAGCCCTCACCCATTAAGAGTGATGCTTACCAGTTAACTTTTTAACATTTCACAGCCCTATTCCTTACCATGCCTGCCCCCAAGCCAAGTCTAGATGATCCGTTAATATCTCTGGTGTACTTGTTGCATAGTATGCACTTAAAAGCATAACTTTGATGTTGTACATGCTTGTTGTCTTGGACAGACTTTCTTTTATGCTGTGCGCTACAAAGTGTATCCTATAAAGTGTGCTCTTCACTTTTTTTCATTACAGCAGGTACAACAGTTAACTTGTTGACCACTCCCCGGCTCCTTCAGCTGTTCATCTAGCACAGATTCAAAGGCAAAAACATAATCAAGATGACATGTTCAATGAGCAAATGCAAGCTGCCTGAATGGACAGGCAGCAATTAAATGTGTGGAGGAGAAAGATGCTGCTGGAGATGAAAACAGTGTGAGGAGAGTAGAGCTTGCAAGGAAAGTGAACTCAAGGCACTGGAGGATATCTTGTGGCTTGTGGACAGCTGCTGATCCATCTGGTAGAGTCTGATGGAAGGGTGCTTTGCTCTAGCACATGCTGAACCACATGCCTTCTTCACCAAGTTCCATAGCCTCTTCTCTCAGGTGTCCTAGAATGCAGGGGGACGGTCAAGAGCAACCTTCCACTTGACAGCCTTTTGTTCTGGGAGACATCTCTGGGAGTTATCACACATGTGATTGCTGAACAGTGGGATTGTAATATGCTGTTTGCCCTTTTTCTCCCCACTTCCCCTTGCCAAAGCTCCTGCCCTGAACGCCTTTTCTGTTTCTGCTTCCTTCTGTTCCCTAAATAAAAATGCATAATTTCTCCACAATGGTATATTGCTTGTTTTGAATTGGGGAAGGGGGAGTGCATAGGCAAGCGCACTTAATGCAGGGGGCACCTTGTTAAGAGCAACATACATGATTGTCGTATCCCTGTCTTGTCATTCACAAAGCTGTTTTTCAAAGCCTCTTTGATTTGCAGTGCTCTTCGATGTGCTCTTATTGGCCTAGTGTTTGGCTGCCTAGCCAGTAATTATGAGCAATCTGCTTTGGCCTCCTCTTACCCCAGCATTAAATTTTTCCACTTGCTTTTACAAATATTATGGAGCATATAGCAGGCTGTCACAACAATGGTAATGTTGCTTTTGCTAAGGTCTAAACCTAGACAAACTATAAAACCTTCCCTTCAAATGTCTAAAAGCACATTCTACACTTGCTTAGTCTGTATTTAAACTGCTTCTTACTGTGGTTCAGGCTGCTTGTGAATGGCTTCATGAGCCATGGGAGCAAGGGGTAAGCTGGGTCTCTAAGGAGCACTAGTGACATTTCAATGCCTTCGATAATTTTCCAGTCTAGGTAGAAAACTGCATTTTGCAGCTTTCTGAAGAGTCCAGAATTCCTAAAGATGTTTGTATCATGCACCTTTCCTGATCATCCCACACTGATGTTGGTGAAACGACCCTTGTGATCTACCAGCACTTACAACATCATTGAGAATTACCCTTTTCGGTTTATGAAGTCTTTGGCAAAGTTGTCAGGTGTCACGATAGGGCTATGCGTTCCATCTATCACTCCACCATGGTTAGGGATCTTTATTGTGGCAAGACCCTCCTCTATATCCTGCACATCAGGGTGAGGGGAAAAACAGTTTGCAAAGTTCCATGAAAGTGGCCTTATGTGTGCAAAGGTTTTACAGCTGCTGCTGATTATCCTATAGTTGCATAACTGTGTGGTTCCAATTTTTCAGTGGTTACACGTTTACTTAACTTATTTTAACATCCTAATTACCATAGTACTTAGCAGTTGAGTGGAGTCTGTGTTTATCCTGCTATAACGTCTGCATGGATAACCAGGCCTAAAAAGTGCACAAAAAGATTGTTTGCCATTGTGGCTTACAGTATGTACCCAGAACTACCCGCTGCACTATTTTTGTCCCATCAGGCAGTGAGAATCTGACCCAGAATTCAAAGGGACAACAGGAACTGCGATAACTACCAACAGTCACTGTCAAAGTGGATGGTAGCAACCCAAATGGGGATGCACTATGTCAAACTCTTGTGCACAGTGGGGACATGCACCTTTGACTTTACAAAATTGGGTGCTAAAAATTGACCTTAATAAATTTGACATAATCTTGTATGCAAGGCCATAGACTTTGAGAACAGAAGAAGGCACCATTAAGAGAATCTGGTCTGACCTCTTGTGTGACATAGTCTGAAAGATATCACCCAATAGCAAGGGTGGGCAATATTTTTTTAATGGGGGGGGGGGGATTCAAGATTTTGGCAGGTGGTCAGGGCTGCATTTCTAAGGAGGGTCTGGTACAGAGGTTGGAGGCAGAAATGAGCTTGGGGTAGGAGACGGGTGCAGGGTCTGAAAGGGAATTTGGTTGAAGGAGGGGGTTGTGATCTGGGGTGGGGGCTTGGGGTCCAGGAGAGGATTCTAGCCTGAGGGAGGGGCTCTAGAGGAGGTGCAGGGTCTGGAAGGAAGTTGTGACCTGAGAGAAGGGGGGAAAGGGGTATAGAGGTTTTGGGTGGTGGCCTGGGGCAGGTAGTTGCAGTAAGAGGGGATGGGGTGCAAAGGAAGGCTGTGGCTGGGAGGCGCTTACATAGGCAGTTCCCAGCCAGCAGCCTTGCAGGAACCTGAGGAAAGCTGTCTGCTGCAGTCCCAGGCTGGTCAGCTGGCTGCTCCTCATGGTTCTGCAATGGGCATAGGGGAGGGGCTGAGGCTTCACACACTGCCTCTGCTCCCATCAAAATTTCTCAGTTCCTGTTAGCTGGAAACTGGCAAATGAGAGCTGAGAGATTTTGCGGGGGGGGTGGACAGTGTGCAAAGCCTCCTTTCTCCCTCCCCAGCATTCGGAGTAGAGAGCAGCCTACTACTTAAGTGTGAGCTGCTAAGGGGGTTCTGGTGAGGTGACTGTGGGCTAGATTCAATGGCTTGGTGGACTAGATCTTGCCCACCCGTACTCAAGAGGATATTTCTCTCCCCGAAGTAGCCAGGTTTTTTGCTGAAGGTGTGCGTCAAAATACTTGCCTAATTAAATGCACCTAGCAGTAGAGTTGGCTTATTGCTCTTACTGACTTTTGAAACATTCTTAGTGACTCTGGGATTTGTTATTTACATAAACTACTCCATCAAAGCAATGCCTGGCCAACGCAGAAAGCTTTTTAACAGGCTATGCCATGTGTTTGCCTTGGGGGTGGGCGGGAGAGAGGCAGAAAAACAGAACTAAAAGTGATTGGTTATAAATTATGCCTCTTGTTCCCAGAAAGGATGGTAGTTACAGGAACTACTGTATGTAGGTCAGGTGGAATTCTCTTTGCTTTTGGTTCTGGTAGTTTTATTGGGAACTAGAGGAAAGGAAACCTGTTGAAGGGGGGATTTGATAGCGGACTTCAACTACTTGAAGTGGAGTTCCAAAGAGGATGGAGGAAGGCTATTCTCAGAGGTGGCAGATGGCAGAACAAGGAGCAATGGTCTCAAGTTGCAGTGGGGAGGTCTAAGTTGGATATTAGGAAAACCTATTTCACTAAGAAGGTGGTGAAGCACTGGAATGGGTTGCTAAAGGAGGTGGTGGAACCTCCATTCTCAGAGGATTTTAAGGCTGGGCTTGACACATCCCTGGCTGGGATGATTGAGCTGGGTTTGCTCCTGCTTTGAGCAGGCGTTGCAGTAGATCAGTGGATTCCCAAACCTTGGTCTGCGGACCGTTGCTGGGCTGCAAACCACTGTCCAGCGCCTCCCCTCCTGTCAGGACTGTTGGAGGAGGCGTGTTCTCAGCCAGCCAGTGCCAGACAGGGGTGAGGTCTCCTCCTGGACATGGAAGAGCAGCTCACTGCACAGTGGGAGAGCTGCGCGGAGCCTGGCACAGCAGCCTCTTAGAGCAGCTGTAACCTGGGGGACGGGGCAGGTGCTGACGGTTCTGGGGGCGGGGCTAGTGCTGGGGTGGGCAGCTCTACGAGGCAGTGGGCTAACACTGGCATGTGGCGTTGAGAGCTGGCACTGGGGTGTTCTGGGGGCAGGGCTGGCACTGGGGGCTCTGGGAATGGGGCTAATATTGGAGACTTGCATGAGGGAACGCTGGGGGATTTTGGTGCAGTGGGGCTCTGGAAACAGGAGGCTGGCACTGGGGGGTCAGGTGGTGGGCGGCTCTAAGGAGTTGGGGGGGCTAGCATTGAGGCATTTGGGATGAGAGGTTGGCACTGGGGGGATTGAGTTCAGGGGACTTGGGGGGGTCAGTATCTGTCACTGGGAATAGCAGAAGGGTGGGGAGCTCTAAGGGTTAGCGTTGGCACTGATGGGGCTCTGGGGACCAGGGCTCTTGGTGCACTGATAACATTTTATTTTCACATTTGCATAGTCTTTATTTGCATAATGAATATGTAACTATGCAAATAAAGCATTATCAGTCCACCAAAAGTTTGTGAATGGGTTTGCCAGTCCACAGTATAAAAAAGTTGGGAGCCACTGCACTAGGTGACCTCTTGAGGTCTGTGTTAGCCCACTTGGAACAGGATAATAAATATCTCTACATCCTATAGCGTGCTATCCAGCAATGGCCCATGGGGCCGTCATAAATATTGACAGTTAAACCTCAGGACTCCCCTGTTAAGTAGCTAAGTACAGTAAACTTCCGATAATCCGGCACCTTTAGGGGGTGCCAGATTATCAGATATGCCGGACTATCAGAAGGGGGGGCTATGAGGGGTCTGGAGTGGGGTGGGAGGGGATGCCACCCCAGACCCCTCATAGCCTCCCCTTACGATAGTCCGGCTCTGCCCCAGGCGTCCCTGATTCAGTCGCTGCTGGTCAGTTTCAGCAGCAGCTGAATCGGGGATGCCTGCAATAGAGCAGCTGGGGTGCTGCTGGGTTGGTCCCGCAGTGCCGAGGGGCGGCGCTACGGCACCAACCCGGCAGGACCCCATCTGCTCTGCCCCTGGGGTCCCTGATTCAGCCGCTGCTGAAACAGATCAACGGCTGATTCCAGGAAGCCCGGGGCAGAGCTGCTCTGCCCGGGGCTTCCTGGAATCAGCCACTGATCTGTTTCAGCAGCGGCTGACTTGGGGACCCCTGGCGCAGACGAGCAGATGGGGTCCTGCTGGGTTGGTCCCGCAGTGCCTAGGGCTGGCGCTACGAGACCAACCCTGCAGCACCTCAGCTGCTCTGCTCCAGGCCTCTGGATTCAGCCGGCTGGTGAAACTGACGTTGCTGGTCAGTTTCAGCAGCAGCTGAATCCCAACGCCTGGGGCAAAGCATCCGGGGTGCTGCCGGGTTGGTCCCGTAGCGCTGCCCCTTCCTGGAATCAGCCGCTGATCTGTTTCAGCAGCGGCTGACTCGGGGACCCCTGGGGCAGAGCAGCTGGGGTCCTGCCGGGTTGGTCCCGCAGCGCCGTCCTTTGGCGCTGCGGGACCAACCCGGCAGCACCCCAGCTGCTCTGCTCCCGGCTTCCCTGATTCAGCTGCTGGTCAGTTTCAGCAGCAGCTGAATGGGGGAAGCCTGTCCGGCTGCCCCAGCACTTCCAGGTTCCTGATGGTGCCAGACCATCAGGAGCCCCGGAGCATTGGATGCTGGACTAATGGAGTTTTACTGTATTAGTAACTCCATATGACATCTGATACATTGACGGGGATTAATATGTCCAAGATCAGGCTTTCAGTCTGTGACAGAGCCAGGGATATAACCTGACTGACTTCCAGTCATGTATACAACCCTCTAGGCTAAATTGTGGCCATTTGGAACCTTATAGATATTCTTGAGAATATCTTACTCTGAGATCTGTGTTCTTAATTTTTCATACATTGATTCTCCTGCATTGGGAACATTCCTGTTGAAATGTTACTTTTTCTCCAGAGATACTGTGATTATTCTACTCTCACTGCAAATGTGTAATGCAGTCTGTGAAAAGAGCATTTGTGCCTGCCTTGATTTCAGCTCTTGTCAATGATGATTATTGGCACTGAGGTTCTGGCATTACATGCACAGCTTCACCTTTCTTTTGGTCCTGAATAGTTGAATGTAATTAGAGCCTTCTTCATGTTCTGTTTCTCCCCTCCTCCCCCCCTCCCCCCCCATTCTCACATTCAGCCATGATTTTCTGTGATTGATGATATTGGCAGTGTTCACTGCCCACAAAGAGGGAGGATGCCTGAGTGAAACAAGGGCAGGGTCTTGAGCTAGTGAGAGATGATATTCAGCATCTTCCCCCTTATTACCTGTGGCAGTGTTATGCCTTCTGGCACTGTGCCTCCTTGTCTTTCCTGAGGTACCATTGTCTCAGAGGCAGAAGGATTTTGCCCTAAATTGGTTGCCTCTAAAAACTGGATCACATTATGTGCAACTGAATCATTATGCTTTCTTTATTACATCACATATTACCATTGTTGTAGATATACTTCCCATTCTGTGTTCCTTCATATCTTCTCCATGTCCAGCTATGCTTAGTTGCTTTTGTGCCATTGGACTCTTATGGAAGGAGAAATCCAGCAAGATGCCCTAATCTTTTGTAGAACTGCTAATTTATCTTTTAGGGAGTCATTTTTTACCATCTTGGTAGATGGTCAATAGCCAAAATTTACACCAAGCTACTTTTCTTAATAAATAGACTACATTAAAAACATCTGGTTAAATTCAGTCAGCAGGCAACACAATGACACTAAGCCTTGGCCTATGCTTAAAAGTTAGATCAACTTAGCTACATTGCTCAGGGCTGAAAAAGTTTACACCCTGAGAACTGTAGTTAGGTCAACTAGGCCCCTGTATAAACACAGCTAAATTGCCAGAATAATTTTATCAGCCTACCCACTCTCAGAGGTGGATTAAACTACATCAGTGCAAAAACCTCTTCCATCAGTGTAGGCAGCATCTACACTACAGCCTTACAGCTGCAGCACTATACCTGTGCTGGTGTTATGGCTGTAGTGTAGCTATGGCCTCTCAGTGCATCAGATTTAAATTACAGTTGCTTGGAACTTAGTCTAACCTCAGCATACATGAAGGGTTATACATCTTCTGGTCTAGCCTGTACATGGCAGCACTGGGTGGTTTTCTGATTGGTACACATGGTAAAAAACAAATCAACAAACAACATTTTATTCCCAGTATCTTACTCCTTTTAAAAGAGTATACCATTGCCTCTTCTTTTTTCAGACCTTCAAAGAAATCTGGTAGCTTTCAAGGAATCCTGAACCTGGCTACATGTTGTCTGTAAATCGAGTTTTGGTTCTCTTTGTGATACAGGTTCTCGCTGTGACTCAAGCAAGCCACTAGCCTTATATAGTGTATTACAGTACATTTTGACAAATGATGGAGATGGAAGTATGTGATGCTAACTCATGACTGTGTAACTTACTGTCTTTATTAACAACGAGAAGTCCTGTGGCACCTTATGGACTAACAGATTTATTGGCGCATAAGCTTTTGTGGGCAAAGACCCACTTCATCAGCTGTATCTCCAATAAATTGATTAGTCATAAGGTGCCACAGGACTTCTCATTGTTTATGCAAATTCAGACTAACACAGCTACCCCTCTGAAATTTGACTTTAGGCCAGTGTACTGTTATTGGGTCTCTCTTGTTTTAGACTGGAGACAGCAATTTGGCCAAAGTTTTCTTTTCCCGTAATTAAGGTGGGTGGAGGAACTGTGCAATGATACTACACCCCATTTCCTAGTTTTGGATTTAACTTTTAGAGCCCCTTCCCCTAGCAAATGTTAGAAACAAAATCTGCCCATGTGGCTGGTTCCATTGTGTATAAATTAGGGGTGTGAAGGTTTAACTGGTTAACCAGTGGGGCTGGAGCAGCTCTCCACATGCTGTGGGCAGGGGGCTGCTCCAAGCCCACGGGGGAAGGGGCTGTGCAGATAGGGGCTGCCTCTGTCTGTGTCTGGCCTGAGCACCCTGTAGACAGGCTGCTCTAGTCAGGATGCTGGAGCAGTCTCTACCTGCAGGGCGCGCCTTGGCCCACCGCGGACAGGGATTGCTCCAGCCAAGTTGGAGCAGTCCCTGCCTGCAGCAGTGAGGTGGGGGAGGGGGCATTCTAGATGGGCTGGAGTGGGTGCCCCACTTGCTGTTTTTTAGTTGGTTAACTGGCTAAACCATATGTTTAATCAGTTAGCCAATTAAATAGGATAGTATAAATATAAAAATCAGTGTGCATAATACACTGCAGACCTATTGTTCAGAATAACAAGCTTAGGTGTGACTTCCAGATACATTGTATAACATGCTGTGATAAATGCAGTTACAGTGGTGAAGGGTGAACATTACCCAACGAAGAACAAGGTAATCAAATGGGGAAAAACATTTTTCTCTTTTCAGGCTCTTGAGGTGCATCCGGGGTATTTGGTTCACATGGCAGCAGCAAACTTGACTCCACCTGGTTCTTTGGATTTAAATCTGCCTGGATTTTCGAGAGAGATACTTGGGACTAAATTGGAGGGCAAATACCTCTGCTCTGAGTGCAAGAATATTTTGAGGAGGCCATTTCAAGCTCAGTGTGGACACCGCTATTGTTCCTACTGCCTGAAGAAACTTATAAGGTAATTTATTCTCCGGTCTGCAACCAAACGAATGTAAGCAAAGGAAAGCAAAAAAGGAAATACAGCCTTACTTTCTGTGGGTGTGAATGAAGGCCATGTTTTAGGTCTGTCTCTGAGTTTCAGCATCTGGTCCTCTTCAGGCCCTGGAGAACATGTCTACACAGCATTTTGCAGTCCTTGGGAAGGAGCCCTCCAGCTCAAGTTGACCAACTCAGGCTAGCAGGGCTTGCACTAGTGCTCTAAAATCAGTGTGTAGGAAAGGAATAACTGAAATAGAGCAGAAATGTGTATTCATTAAAAGGATCAATCAGTGAATGTAAAATGTATGTTAGAAAAGAGTTCCGTTTGCTGTTTTAAAATATACTTGTATAAATAAACCTCCTTTGTCTCTGAAGGATCTCTAGAGAAGCCTCTGTCACTGAATGACAAATTCAGCCTGAATCTTTTTACTTTATGGCTGATTTTTTTTTCTCTGCTCCTATTAGCTCTGGGCCTCAGAAGTGTGCAGCCTGTATTCAGGAAGGAATATATGAAGAAGGAGTTTCTATTTTAGAAACAAATTCGGTAAGTAAGACCTCTCCAAGACAGAAAACATTGAAGTCATTCATAAACATTTATTGTTTTTGTTTGGAGTGAGAGGTCAGAGAATGGCACCTAACAATGATGGACTCCATTATCTAACAGGTGTGAATTCTGTACCCTGAGTGTAATGATTAGTGCTGCAATTGATTCCCCAACCTTTACAATTCAGGACATCCTATAACAGCGTTTCCCAAATTATGGGCCACGGCCCGATACCGGGCCACGGGAAAAAAATACTGGGCCTCAGCATGCTTGGTGGCTGCCGGCAGGGCCAGCCTTAGGCCAATTTGGGCCCCGTGCCCCTGAACCCGGAAGTGCTGGCGAGTTATAGAGCGGGGGGCCCTGCTCCACTGATATCAAAATATGGGTGACCATATCAAAAGCTTTGCTAAAGCTGGCACTGGAGGTTTTGGGAGGACCAGAAACAACTTATTTGGATATTCATCATTTGATTAACGAATATGCAAATATGCAAATGAACATTACGTGTCCTCCAAAAGTTCGTGAATGGATTTACTGGTCCCCGTGTCAAAAAGTTTGGGAACCTCTGTCCTACAACATAGATTACCCATTTAAACTCTGCAATAAAGACTTGTTATAGATGTGTCCATGGGAGATAGCTACCTCTGCTTACAGGGGCGGGAGTAATTAAGCTGATGGGAAAGCTCTCCCATTGGTTTAGAGCATCTGCACTAGGAGCAGAGCAGCTGCAGTAATACAAGCTTTATAGTGTATCTGTAGCCTTAGTTTAGGAGGAGAGTTCAAACAACAAAGAGATAAATTGTGATTAGGAATGTCAAAATCTAACTAGTTAACTGGTTACGTGGTGGGCCCGGCTGAGCTGGAGCAGCCCCACCCACGGAGGGCTGGGCCAGAGGAGTTCCCTGCGGACAGTTGGTTGGTTGGCAAAGCCCCAGCCCTGCACAGTTAAATAGTTAAGCAATTAAAATTATATTGTTTAACCAGTTAACTTTGCTAATGTGTATGCACATCCCTAATTGTGACCCTGTTTTATCTTTTACATTTAGGCCATATCTGCACTACCATTTGTATCAACTAAACATAGTCACTCGGGTGCAAAAAAATACCTGTTTGAGCAACATAATTTCTCTGGCACAAGTGGTGGTGTCTATGGGCTTATGTCTGTGAGAGAGCGTCCCCCCGTGGACCAAGCTACCACCATCTGGGGAGGTGGTTTTATTATGTTGATGGGAGAGCATAGAGCAGCTACACAAGCGATCTTATAGTCTGAGAGCTTCACTAGTGTACACCAGGCCTTAGCCTTCCAATCCATGAGACACACTCCTTTGCACTTATGTTTCCAAGGTATGATAGGGCTGTCCACAAATCCTATGCATTGTGATGTTTCTTAGTGACCTGTTTAATCTTGATAGGCTTCTTTAAAGGATGGGGTGCATGATTCTTATGCCTGGGTCCACCAGTTGAGCAAATATTTTCAAAATTATGAAACAAAACATAGTATTTCCTTATAGCATGGAATACAGACATAGCATAGGAAATTAATACATAAGAATGGCCATGCTGGGTTAGACGAAAGGTCTATCTAGCCCAGTATCCTGTCTTCCAACAGTGGCTAATGCCGAATGCCCCAGAGGGAGTGAACAGAACAGATAATCGTCTCGTGATCCCTCTCCTGTCATCCATTTCCAGCCTCTGACAAACAGAGGCTAGGGACACCATCCCTGCCCATCCTGGCTAATAGCCACTGATGAACTTCCATGAATTTATCTAGTTCTTTTTTTAACCCTGTTAAAGTCCTGGTCTTCACAACATCCTCTGTCAAGGAGTTCCACAGGTTGACTGCTGTGTGAAGAAAAATTTCCTTTTGTTTGTTTTAAACCTGCTACCTATTAATTTCATTTGGTGACCCCTAGTTCTTATGTTATGGGAACAAGTAAATAACTTTTCCTATTCACTTTTTCTTCACCAATCATGATTTTATAGACTTCTATCATATCCCCCCAGAAGTCCCAGTCTTTTTAATCTCTCTTCATATGGCACCCATTCCAATCACTAATAATTTTTGTTTCCCTTTTCTGAACCTTTTCCAGTGCCAAGATATATTTTTTGATGAGGCAACCACATCTGTAAACAGTATTCAAGATGTGGACATACTGTGATTTTATGTAGTGGCAATAAGATAGTCTCTGTCTTATTCTCGATCCCTTTTTACATGCAGCAATTTACAAGCATTTCGTAGTGCTTAAACATTAAATACATTCTTACAGTACTGATATCTGTTTTGAAGACCACTAACGTACAGGTGAGCCAGTTTGGTTTTCAACTATGAGTTTATCAGCTCTTAGCTAAACTAGCTCCAGCCAAAGCCATAGCGATTACCAGAATCACAGATACATCTTTAAAGGTATTGTGGGATAACAGATTTGGGAAGACTGTTTCATAACCACAGTGTGTGAAGAATCAGGATACTAGATCAAAGCTGCAATCCCAGAATAACTTGTCTTGTTTTTTCCCGTGAGGCTTTCCCAGATAATGCAGCTCGTCGTGAGGTGGAAAGTTTGCCGTCTGTCTGTATTAACGATGGCTGTACCTGGAAAGGAACTATTAAAGAATATGAGGTAAATACTAGAATGAGTAGAATGAGTCTTCCTTGTATTTCTTCATTGTGATTGCTGCTTTTTTGTGTATGTGAGTAGCGATGGACAAGGCACTTGGGAATTGAATGAGTTCCTTCTGGCATTAGCCATCAGCGTCTAAAATTTCAGCTACATTAACTCAATCCTGGATAAGTTCTAGCCTCCTGGAACTTTCAGACATTTCCAGTCTAACTTAGGTAGTTGTGTCTCCAAAAACTTTTCCAGTCACTAGAATACTTGGTATGATCCCGAAAACCAGCCATTTTTTTCTTCTGTGATGTCCAAAAGCCCCACATCTTCCAAGACACTGTATCCCAGACTTTTTAATGCATCAGCCCAGAAATGTTCCTCAAAAATGATGATAATAGAAATATTGGGCAGATAGGGACCTCCAGTGGCCATCTAATTCAGCCACCACGGTTGGCCAAATGTTTGTCCCACCTGTTCTTGAAAACCTCCAATGACAGGGATTCCATAATCTCTTGGAATAAAATTGATCACTGTCCTCTTTATAGTGGACTTTAACATTTTCGAAAATGTTATCAGCTCCCTACCTTGGGTTCCATTTCTCAAGACAAAACATGCCCAGTTTTTTAACCTTTCCTTAGAGGGCAGGTTTTCTAGACTCTTTCTCATTTGTTTTGCTCTTTGGATTCGCTCCAATTTGTCTGTGCCATATATGGTTAAAATAGGCATTTATCTTCAGGCCTGACTCAATGCATTTGTTTTGGCGGTGGTAGAGTGAATGTGGTCCTTGTCCTGCCCACTGTGCTGTTGCGTCCAGGGCCTGGAGCAATAGAGATAGTAAAGCAGTCCCTCAACACGCAGGAGACTTGGGCAAAAGGTCCAGAGTTATGGATTCAGTGGGTATGCCCTTAAGTAACCCCTTCCACCAGCTTGCTGGACAAAATGGTTTCTGCCCCTCCCCTATCCCTAGTATCAGAACCTCACCATTCATGTATTCAACTCTGCTGTTTTTATGGTTCCCTGAATGTAAATACAAATGCAAAGTGCTCCACTTAGGAAGGAACAATCAGTTTCATACATACAGAAGGGGAAGCAACTGTCTGGGAAGGAGTACTGCAGAAAGGGATCTAGGGGTTATAGTGAACCACAAGTTGAATATGAGTCAGCAGAGTGATGCTGTTGCAAAGAAAGCAAACATGAATCTGGGATGCATTAACAGGTGTGTTGTGAGCAAGACACGAGAAGTCATTCTTCCGCTCTACTCTGCACTGGTTAGGCCTCAACTGGAGTATTGTGTTCAGTTCTGGGCACCGCATTTCAAGAAAGATGTGGAGAAATTGGAGAGGGTCCAGAGAAGAGCAACAAGGATGATTAAAGGTCTAGAGAACATGACCTATGAGGGAAGGCTGAAGAAATTAAGGTTTAGTTTAGAAAAGAGAAGATTGAGGGGGGACATAATAGCCGTTTTCAGATATCTAAAAGGGTGTCATAAGGAGGAGGGAGAAAACTTGTTCATCTTGGCCTCTGGGGATAGAACAAGAAGCAATGGGCTTAAACTGCAGCAAGGGAGGTTTAGGTTGGACATTAGGAAAAAGTTCCTGTCAGGGTAGTCAGACACTGGAATAAATTGCCCAGGGAGTTTGTGGAATCCCCATCCCTGGAGACATTTAAGAGTAGGTTAGATAAATGTCTATCAGGGATGGTCTAGACAGTATTTGGTCCTGCCATGAGGGCAGGGGACTGGACTCGATGACCTCTTGAGGTCCCTTCCAGTCCTAGTATTCTATGAATGTGACCATTAGCACATACACAGATAAATGTTTTTATTTGGTATGTTGGGGGAATGTGGGGTGCTGTAAAGGGCAAATTACTGCTTAACTACAAAGGAGTGAGTTTAGGTTTAGAAGTGGTCTCGGGAAGGAGGCTGGGGCACTGGAAGGGGCTTTGATATGTCAGATCCAGGAGTTGCTCCCCACATGCTGCTCTTATCTTAGTCCCTTTACTCAGTGTTTTTCAACATCTGGACTCTGATTCCATTGTTTCCTGAGGGTTGTAAAACTTACCCCACAGACCAAGTTTTCTTATATATTTATTTGTTTAAGTTGTTCCTAACTCTTCTGATTGAAAGGATTTATTTGCAATGCAAATTACTACAGAGACTATTCACTACAGAGTGCTGGGAAATATGCCATACAGTCCCAGGGAATGATTCCCATTCAGATGCAGATATAAAGTTGCTTGACACTTTAAATGACTACTTCTTGGAGTAGCTGGTCCTGGAACCCACAAGAAGAGGCAATTACTGGTTTAGTCCACTCCCCCCCTCTTCTCATGCCCTTCCTTTCCCACTACCTTTTTCCTCCACCCCAGCTCTCTTGCCCTGTCCCACTCCAGGTACTCATTACTGTGCAGAAAAAGTGTGGTTCCCAGCACACACAAGGGTAGCGCAGCAGGCACTAGGACTCAGGAAGCTTCATTCAGCTGCAAAGTCACCACAGCTGAGTGACACCTTTTTCAGCCAGCAGCTCTGGGCTTCTTGAAACTTGAGAGATGGGGAGCCTGTGGCACGATTCCATATGCCTCCTGCTTTACCTCTGTTTGGGGAATAATGTCTTCCCAAACTATGCTCATGGGACCCCAAACCCCTCCTACCCTCACATGACTTCCCTTGGTTTCACTGTCCCTTTCCACAGGGAAGCAAAGAAATCTGCAGGTGATCATGTTTTCTCTGTGGTGCAGAATTCCTCCAGGAGTAAAGCTAGGTCTGTGGGAATAGTACTAGTGACTTTTATGTCTGTTGGGAGTGAAGAAGGATTATGGCAGCTGTAGTAGTTGATTTATCTGATATCTCACTTCTCTTCCCCATTGTGGCAAGGTTGAGTGTTGGAGGGATGTTATGCCAAGAATCCTAATCAAACTTGGCCATGTTGGGCAGGGTGGGGAGCTGTTTAGTGAAGGGAAGTACCCAATAAATATGTTAAAGCAGGGTCTAACCAGCATACTCCGTATCTTTGTAAATTGCTGGCTAGTATAGATGAAGTTAGTAGATAAGCAGGGGTTTCAGAAGAGTGCTGTGGTGTGTCAGTTTTATAGCATGCCTAAAACCATGCTGTATAACCTGAAATCAACAACGTGCGTTGCTTTCTTCAGCAGCAACAACACTCCCAGCATGGAAAGCCCCTTGCTGTGCTATTTCAGACAGACTATGGAAAGTACCTAAAAGATAATTCACTGGTTATTCAGTTTAAAAGCTTGCAGCACTCCTATCAAAGGAAACTCATTTGGCTGCCCTCTGATTATAAATTAGGAGACTGTGTCACAGAGGTGTGAGAGAAAGATGATCACTTCTGTAGCTGAAAATTTTCTACCCTTCACCTTTAAAGTCCTTCCTTAGCTCTCCTAAGTTTTACTTTCTGTTTAGCCTACTACAGGTCATGGTTCATATTCTCTCTTTCAACTCTTCATATTGTGAAAAATATTAAAATATTCAGCACTGTTAGAAGAGATCTGAATTTTTAAATACGATTTTCTTACTGTGTTTTGAATATGCTGGGAAATGCTTGGAACATATAGAATTCATCTGCAAACATCTGGAAGAAAATAAAGTGATAGGTAACAGCCAGCATGGATTTGTAAAGAACAAATCATTTCAAACCAATCTGATAGCTATCTTTGATAAAATAACAAGTCTTGGGGATAAGGGAGAAGTGGTGGACATGGTATACCTAGACTTTAGTAAGGCATTTGATATGGTCTTGCATGACTTTATCAATAAATTAGGCAAATACAACTTAGATGGTGGGTGCATATCTGGCTGGATAACCATTCTCAGAGAGCGACAAGGAGTCCTATAGCACCTTATAGACTAACAGATGTATTGGAGCATAAGCTTTTGTGGGCAAAGACCCACTTCGTCAGATGCATGTGGTGGAAATATCCAGAGGCAGGTATAAATATGCAGGCCAGAATCAGGCTAGAGATAATGAGGTTAATTCAATCAGGGAGGATGAGGCCCACTTCTAGCAGCTGATCTGTAGGTGTGAATACCAAGAGAGGAGAAACTGCTTTTGTAGTTAACTAGCCATTCACAGTCTTTGTTTAATCCTGAGCAGATGGTGTCAAACTTGCAGATGAACTGTAGCTCAGCAGTTTCTCTTTGGAGTCTGGTCTTGAAGTTTTTTTTGCTGCAGGATGGCTACCTTTAGATCTGCTGTTGTGTGTCCAGGAAGACTGAAGTGTTCTCCTACAGGTTTTTGTATATTGCCATTCCTAATATCAGATTTGTGTCCATTTATTCTTTTAAGTAGGGGCTGTCCAGTTTGGCCGATGTATATAGCAGAGGGGCATTGCTGGCACATGATGGCGTATATTACATTGGTAGATGTGCAGGTGAATGAACCAGTGTTGGTGTGGCTGATCTGGTTAGGTCCTGTGATGGTGTTGCTGGTGTAGATATGTGGGCAGAGTTGGCACTGAGGTTTGTTGCATGGATTGGTTCCTGAGTTAGTTATTGTGGTGCGGTGTATAGTTGCTGGTGAGAATATGCCTCAGGTTGGCGGGTTGTCTGTGGGCGAGGCCTGGCCTGCCTCCCAAGACCTGTGAAAGCGAGGGATCATTGTCCAGGATGGGGTGTAGATCACTGATGATGCATTGGAGAGGTTTTAGCTGAGGACTGTAGGTGATGGCCAGTGGTGTTCTGTTGCTTTCTTTCTTGGGCTTGTCCCACAGCAGGAGGCTTCTGGGTACACGTCTGGCTCTGTTAATCTGTTTCCTTACTTCCTTGTGTGGGTATCATAGTTTCAAGAATGCTTGGTGAAGATCTTGTAGGTGTTGGTCTCTGGCTGAGGGGTTGGAGCAAATACGGTTGTACCTCAGTGCTTGGCTGTAGACAGTGGATCGTGTGGTGTGACTAACACGGCTACCCCTCTGATAGGTTCTCAGAGAGTAATTATTAATGGTTCACAGGCATGCTGGAAGGGCATAACAAGTGGAGTTCCACAGGGGTCTGTTTTGGGACCAGTTCTGTTCAATATCCTCATTAACAATTTAGATGATGGCATAGAGAGTATGCTTATTAAGTTTGCACATGATTCCAAGCTGGGTGGGGGTTGTAACTGCTTTGGAGGATAGGGTCATAACTCAATGATCTGGACAAATTGGAAAAATGATCTAGGGGTCATAGTGGACCACAAGCTAAATATGAGTCAAAAGTGTGACTCTGTTGCAAGAAAACCAGACATGATTCTGTTGTGAGCAAGACACAAGAAGTCATTCTTCCGTTCTACTCTGCACTGACTAGACCTCAGTTGGAGCATTGTGTCCAGTTCTGGGCACTACATTTCAAGAAAGACATGGAGAAATTGGAGAAGGTCCAGAGAAGAGCAACAAAAATGATTAAAGGTGTAGAAAATGAGCTATAAGAGAAGTCGGAACGAATTGGACTCGTTTAGTTTGGAAAAGAGAAGACTGAGAGGGGACATGATAGCGGTTTTCAGGTATCTAAAAGGATGTCAAAGGAAGGAGGGTGGAAAATTGTTTTCCTTGGCTTCTGATGATAGGACAAGCAGCAATGGGCTTAAACTGCAGCCATGGAGGTTTAGGTTGGACATTAGGAAAAAGTTCCTAGTTGTCAGAGTGGTTAAACACTGGAATAAATTGCACAGGGAGGTTTTGGAATCCCCATCACGGGAGATATTTAAGAGCAGGTTAGACAGACCCCTGTCAGGAATAATCTAAATGGTGCGTGGTCCTGCCGTGAGGGAAGGAGACTGGACTTAATGATCTCTTGAGGTCCCTTCTAGTTCTAGTTGTGATGGACCGGGCCGTGTCCGGGCACAGCTGAGGGCGTCCGCTCAGGGTGAATTGCTCAACTTCGGGGCTCCTTATAGCCCCCAAACTGGTTACCTCTCCAAACCGGCCACAAACCAGTCCCACAGAGCGCTTCAGCAGCCTGCCTGAAGCCTCACGAGCAAAAACCCTCTGACATCCCAGCAATATCCGTGCCCCAGATGGCCCCGGGCCTATACACAGGTGGGGGGGTCCTAGCACCCAATCCCACCTACCCTGAACAAGTTCTGTCTGGTTCCAAGAAACCAGCCACAGATCCCTGGTCCATTTAACCTCTGGATCTTACCCACAAATCACTCTGAGCCAATCCTTTAGCATCTAACATCTAAAGGTTTATTATCACAAGAAAGAAAAGCATGAGAGTAAGGTTGTTAAAGAATAGTATGTTACATGCATCAAATCTCCCAGTTCTCGATGCAGGCTCTAGCAGAGATGTTACAGCTGCTGGCTTAAGAGTCCTTGTTGCACATCCTAGGATCAGGATGGGTTCACAGGTCTTTCCGGCTCTTCAATCCCTGCATTGCTCCCTCTGGGATGAAGTGCTGAGCTGAGAACTAAGATGGAGACCACCACATGGCCTATTTATCCCTCCTTCCTGGTCTCTTCTTGGCTATAGCAGGTCACCTGGTCCACCTTATTCCTGTGTTGCCTGCTGGTAGCCCTTAGGTATGAGTCACCACTCATTTTTTAGGTGTGTCCTTGGCCCATTGAGTGCCATTGTCCCACAGGGCCTCGCTGATTAGCATGTCCATAGGCCGGGCCCTGCCCAGTGCTCAACCACATGCAGGGAAATATTCAGTATCCATACAAGTACATGCTTATAATTGCACACACAGACATTATACAAACACATGAACAGCGTACATAGGATTAGCAGACAGTGAGCTTCTATTCAATACCTCACACGGCCCCCTTTTATGCCATTTTTGGGGGCCAACACCCCCATCTATGGGTGCATCAGTGATCTGGCTGCCCCCCTCAAAATCCAGTAACGTGACACTAATGTTCTACGATTCTATAACACTGTGCCTTAGAAAATATTTTTTTAATTTTGTACACTAAAAGCTGTTTCCACAGGAAAGCTTGTTGAACTATATGTGTATATGTAGAAGGTATGCTATGGTAAAGAGTTTTTTAAAAACAGATGCTTTTTAAAGAGGGGGAAAACAACACAGATGAGAGATGCAAAGACTGTGAAGTTAGGCAGTTGGCACAAGAGAAATGACCAAGAAAACATATCTTTGTGACTGCCAGCTGCTTGGATATGATTGTGATGGGAACCAGATACATACCTAGAACAGATACAGACTCCTACAGGTCATACAAGTCCCCATCTCTTCACAGAGCTATAAAATTACACGTTTAAAATATATGAAATGTCACTTCTTTCCCAGCTAGCAATTAGAGTGATGTGAGAAGTGAATGTTCTTCAGGTACTGAGACTCATGTGTAGGCAGGATTTTATAATAATTTGACAGGGACAAAAGGATTTACTTTAATTTAGGCTGCTGCTTCTTAGGGAACGCAGGGTCATTTGAAGGCTAAGGACCACTGAATGGTTCCTCAAGATCTGCTGTTGTAATCCTCAGAGCAATATTTAAATGGACCAAATGAGAAGTTGGATTAGACTACCAGATGTTCTGCGGCTGGCTAGTCTGTTTTCTGATAACATAGAGACCAAGTGGGAGCAGACAGTAAATTGGTCTAAAAGAGAATTAATCTTCCTTATCAGTTGAGTTCAGCTAATAAGTATAGATGAGCTTTCTTGTTTGCTGGGATCATAACCTGTGTTGGTCCAGATTTAAATTGTTTCTTGTTAATACCCTCGACTTTGCAGCACTAACATTTTTTTAGGCTTGAAGTCTTTTGTTGGAGCTCAGCTGAATCTGTTGAAGAGAATTTAAAAAAAAAAAATCCAAAACAGTTGAATATCTGTGGGGACAGCAAAGACTCTCCCTCCAGAATTTAATTCTGTCGGTAGAGAAGAAGCTAACATCCCATCCCTACACACAGGGTTCAGGCTTTTGAAGATTTGTAACTGGACAGAGTGGTTCTGCTGCTGGAGATATTTCAGTGCTCTTGATGGAGTCTTAGGGTACGTCTAGACTACATGGCTCTGTCGCCAGAGGCATGTTGATTAGGCTACCAGGCATAGGAAAATGAAGCGGCAATTTAAATAATCGCTGCTTCATTTAAATGTACAGGGCTGCCGCGCTGAGCCGACAAACAGCTGATCAGCTGTTTGTCGGCTCAGCGCGGTAGTCTGGACGCGCAGGTGTCGACATCAAAGGCATTTGTCGACCACCCAGGTATACCTCATCCGCACGTCCAGACTAATCAGCTGTTTGTCGGCTCAGCGCGGCAGCCATGTAAATTTAAATGAAGCGGCGATTATTTAAATTGTTGCTTCATTTTCCTATGCCTGGTAGCCTAATCTACATGCCTCTGGCGACAGAGGCATGTAGTCTAGACGTACCCTTAGTTTAATGGTCTTCACTTGGAATGTAGTACAGTCCTGCTGGCCCTTGGAATTGCTTCACCCTCCATCCCTTTTTTCCTCCTTGCAATTTAATATTAAAAGTTCTGCAACACTGTGTTTGTTACAGTCAGATTTTGCGTTTAGAGCTTTTTGGTTGGAGTGCTCTGTGGTGCTGAGCAGGAGAGCAGGATTCTTTCATTGAAATTAGGAAGAACTGTCTGTTTTGTATTTCTCTGTTGGAAGTTTTGAGTTCCAAACTGTATTATAGCATTGGGGTATCATCTTCAGCTTCCCTGTGCTTGTAGTTAAAGATGGCCAGAGGAAGTCCTGTTCTTCTTCGAGTGATGTCCCCGTGGGTGCTCCGCTGTAGGAGCTGGGCTTGCCCCGGCGCCGCAGAATGGAGACTTTTCTGATAGCAGTACCCGGCCGGGCTGTGCATGCGCCATGGCATTTGCGCCCTTTTGAGTGAGTGCGCGGTCCAGCCCTCGCCAGTTCCGCTCAACCGCCTCAGGCTGCAGACGGAGTGAACTGCTCTCTTCAACTCTCTCTCCTTGTCGTGAGATCTTCCTTGTTAAAGTTCTTCATAGTTATTCTTAGTAACCCATGCCTTTCCTGTGTTCTGTTCTGTTAAAAAAAAAAAATACTCACTCACTCGCTCTTAATTACCTCAGAGCTGTCTCCCGTACCTCTGCTCTCCCTAAGCTTCCCCCCACCCCAGTTGTACATAGTTATATATCTTAAGATACTTAGTTTTTTTCTTCATTCATTTAAAAAAAAAAAGCCTGTTGAAATGCCGTCATCGCCCGGTTTTAAAAAGTGCGACACTTGCCACAAGGCAATGCCTGCTTCGGACAGTTATTCTTCCTGCATCTGCTGACTGGGAGAGGCCCATGTCCCCCAGAAGTGCTCACATTGCACTAAGTTGACTGCAAGGGCCCGAAGGGACAGGGAAATGTGACTTTGGATGATTTTATTCGATAAAGCTCTTCAGCTGCTGCACCCGGAGTCAGCTTCAGGACATCAGCCCCCAGAACGGAGGGCTTCGTCCCCTACAGCCATTTTGCCTAAGAGACCATGAGCGTCACCAACCAGGTCCTTACCGGCAACTGCATATGGCAGAGTTAGGACTGGGGATAAGCCGGGCATTTCAGGCACGGTGAAGCCGCGTATAAAGACCTCTGCGGCACTGAAAACCAAGAAGTCGGCAGAAGTGGCACCGACAGTGGCTCCGAGGGTTGCCTCGGCACTGCCCGCTTCCATACCTCCGGCACTGAACGTCATCTCAGCACCAAGGGCATCGTCTGCACCAGCAGCAGGGCCGTCCACACTGGCGGCCATTATTACTTCTGACCGCTGTGCAGCACTGATAGACACAGCACTGTCAACAGTGGCATCACCTCTGCCCACACTCGGTACCGGGGTCTCGGCACTGACCACTTCCCTGCATTGAAGTCGCTCCCGCTCGCTAGTATTCTCACCGGCACCGTCTCCCTCTCCACTGGCACCGCGATCCCTGAGACCCTACAGTGATACCCCCCACAGATCGTCATACTCTACAACGGTTACCTATCCTCCTTCCTCACATCTTACAGTGACCACCGGCGCCATCAATACCGCCATCTTTTCACCTCTCCGGCCTCCTCTAGAGCTTCTTATATCTGCTCTCATTCTCCTCACTCTCCTCACATCCATCACTGGGAGCATATTCGACCTGTTTACTCAGACAGACGCTCACCATTGGACAGACTCTACCACCGTGACAATGTTTACCATCACGATTCACATAGCAGATATTCATACCACTACAGGTCTAGATCTCACGGAAGATCATGTTGTGACTTTGTATCTTCCAGGCTCTCACCTACTCCAGCTTCCCCTACACCAACAGGACAACCAGCATCCCCACCTCAACTTCCATCGGAACCAGAAAACACCCACCTATTTACTGAGGAGCAGCCACCAGAGGTGTCCCCTGTTGACTCTTCTTCCCCAGATGAAGCCCTCATTCCTGGAGACATCTCTCCACTGGATCACTTGCGACAGTTTCAAGAACTTTTTAAACGCGTTGCAGTCAGCCAGGAGTTACCATTAGATGAGATAAAAGACAAACAGCATCGTCTTTTCAAAAATCTTCAGCCTCAGCATAGATTGAGACTAGCCATTCCTCTAGATAAAGCCATCCTAGAGATTGCCAAGGAAATCTGGCAAACCCCAGCATTGGCACCACCGACCAGCAAGGAAGCCGACAAAGTACTTTGTCCCTCCCAAGGGATGGAATTTCTCTTCATCCATCCCCAGCCCAACTCCTTAGTAGTTGACGCAGCCCAGCAGAGGCTTAGGACACCGCAATATAAACACACCTCGTCAGACAAAGATACAAAGAGACTCAATTTACTGGGCATAAATGTCTACACATCGGCAACATGTATGCTCAGGATCGCGAATTACACGGCACATCTCTCCAACCAGGTGTTTGACACATACTCAAGGTTGACTCCACTGATGGACCACGTGTCGGACTCTAAAAGGCCCATATTAAAATCAGTGGTCCAGAAGGGCTATACATCAGCAAGAACCGCCATCCAGATAGCCATGGATGTGGCGGATACAGCAGCCCGTTCTACTGCCATGGCGGTAGTCATGCGAAGAGCATCTTACCTCTAAGCAGTGGGAGTTCCCAAAGAATTATAAAATAAAGTCGAAGATTTGCCATTTGACAGAGACAAGCTATCCGCTGAGAAGACCGATAGCATGTTGCACTCTTCTAAAGATGCCTGCACAACTCTCAGGACATTGGGTATGTATACCCCGCCATATTGGAGACAATGGTACACCCCTTACCAGCGATGATATGACTAACCATATGTCAGACAACAGTGGCAACAGCAGCAACAAAGAACCTTTGACCACCAATGCCCACACCAAAGACCTCAGAGGTGGCGGCAACCGTATGCAGACCCCATCAAACAAGCAGCAGGTTTGATACCTTGGTAGGGGGTACGCAGACAGTTTCCTACAGCAGCAGCAGTCACCACATCCTACTTTTCCATCAATGTCTAAGGCCATTTTACCACCAATGGGCCACAATCACTATGGACAAATGGGTGTTGGAAATTATCCAGTCAGTATACTCCATCCCCTTTCTCACTGTTCCTCCCGCTACACCTCCCACCCCGTCCCTCTTCAGGGACCCATCTCAGAAAGCCCTGCTATGCATCAAAGTCAACCATCTGCTTTCTTTAGGGACAATAGAATTGGTTCCAGACGACTTCAAGAGCAGGGGGTTTTACTCCCAATATTTTCTCATCCAGAAAAAGTCAGGAGAATGGCGACCAATACTAGATCTCCGTTGTTTGAACAAATTCCTATGAAAACAATGGTTCAAGATGCTGACACTTGCTGCTATAATTCCCGCATTGGATCACGATGACTGGTTTGCTTCCCTCGACCTCCAGGATGTGTATTTTCATGTGTCTATCCATCCAGCACACAGAAGATTCTTATGATTCACGGTCGGCAGAAATCATTACCAGTACAAAGTCCTGCCATTTGACCTCTCGTCCACCCCCAGGGTATTCTCAAAAATCCTGGCGGTAGTGGTGGCATACCTCCGCTGCCAAAGAGTAATCATATTCCTGTATCTGGATGATTGTTTACTCAAGGGCCGGACCTGTACCGAATTCTCGATATGATCCATATTACCAGACAAACCTTCCACTACCTCGGACTTCTTGTCAACGAACAAAAGTCCATTTTGTACCTGAGTCAAGAGCTGGAATTCATTGGAGTCTGGCTAGATATGACCACAGCCAGGGCTTACTTACCTCTACAGAGATTCGAGGCCATCCAAGAACTCATTCAAGTCATTTGAGGCAGCCCAACTGTACAAGTACTCACCTGCCTGAAGCTTATGGGGCACATGGCTGCCACCACTTACGTGGTACGCTATGCCAGACTACATTTTCGCGGTCTCCAGTACTGGCTAGCACTAGTGTACAATTATGCCAAATGTGACCTTCATAGATCGGTAACTCCTCCTGAATCCATCCTTCAATCACTTACCTGGTGGACAAGCTGCAAAAATCATCTTACCGGTATACTCTTTTATCAACAGAAACCACATCACCACCGACTCCTCCCTCTTAGGCTGGGGGGGAGGCATAGGTATGATGTCCGCGCAGGGCTGATGATCAACATCAGACACACAACTCCATATAAACCTCCTGGCGCTACGGGTGATTTTCAATGCCTGCAAGCACTTCCATGAACGTATCCACGATACCACAGTAAGAGTCCTCACAAACAATGTGATGGCTATTTATTACATGAACCGTCAAGGCGGAGCCCGCTCCCGCTCCCTGTGTGCGGAGTCAATCCGGTTTTGGAACTGGTGCATTTGCCATGGAATAACACCTGTGGCATCCTACTTACCTGGAACGACGAGCGTCACGGTGGATTTTCTCAGCAGACACTTGATCATGGAGAACGAGTGGGAACTACACGATGGGATCCTCCACGTCCTCTTCCAACATTGGGGCACTCCCCTAATAGATCTTTTTGCCACTCATCGCAACAGAAAATGTCGAAAGTACTGTTCCAGGGCGGGTCTCGGTCCGGGCTCCCTAGGAGATGTGTTCCTTACCAACTGGAACGGACCTCTCCTATATGCCTTCCCACTTACAGTCCTCATCCCCAAAGTTCTGCAGAAAGTGAGGGTGGACAGGGCTACAATCATACTGATAACCCCAGCATGGGCGTGAGCACTGGTTCCTTCCTCCGATGCATGTCACCACACAGATCATTTCCACTTCCACCCCTCCCAACCCTCCTCACATGGAACCAAGGCTGTTTGCGGCACCCTCAGATTCACACGCTGAAACTCACCACATGGTTTGTAACTGGCTGAATCCCTCTGAATCCCTGTGCTCCGCACAAGTCAAACATATTCTCATCCATAGTAGGTGGCAAACAGCCAGAAATACTTACCTTTAGAAATGGTGCAGATTCGTCTCCTGGTGCGCCACACAGCAAGACCTTCTTGAATCGACCTCTCTGCCTGTTATCCTCTATTACTTGCTCCACCTGAAATATACAGGACTTTCATTGGCATCCCTCAGGGTTCATTTAGTGGCAATCTCGGTATTCAGACAACCAATGGAGGGTTGCCCACCCAACCACAGAAAGATTCCTTAAGGGCCTTGCAAATATAAGCCCTCCTCGCAAACCTGCTCCTCTGGCATGGAGTTTGGACATTGTCCTCGAAGCTCTAATGGCCCCGCCATTCGAACCACTCGTTACCATACCACTGCACTCATTAACCATGAAAGTGGTTTATCTTCTTGCCTTTACATCAGCACACAGAGTGGGTGAGTTATCAGCGATTATGGCAACACCCCCCTCCCATACCATATTTAATGACAGTGTAGTTCTGAGACTCCACCCAACCTTCATTCCGAAGATATCATCGAGTTTCCATATAATAAAACAATTGTTCTTCCAGCTTTTCACCCAAAACCTCACGCCTCCTCATGCGAAGTGGCTCTCCACGCACTCGACGCTCGCAGCGCCCTCGCCTTTTACATAGATCACACAAGATCTGTCAGAACAAACTATCAGCTAATTGTGTCTCTTACCAAGAGATCAGAGGGACACCCAATATCTTCCCAATGAATCTCTAAGCTCACAACCATCTGTATAACCGAGGCCTATGCTTCAAAAAGTATCCCGCTTCTGATACAACCTCGAGGTCATTCTACAAGAGCAAGGTCAACGTCTACGTCCTTCCTTAAAGGTGTCCCCCCGAAGGACATATGCAGAGCAGCCACATGGTCCTCGCATGACACTTTCATAAAACATTATGCTATACACCAAAGGCATTCAGATACCGTGGTGGCATCAGCAGTGCTCTTTTCAGCAGATAAATAGGGCCTCCGTTTCTCCCTCATTCCTGCTTATTGGAGTACTGCTGTTTAGTCACGTACAGTGGAGCACCCACGGGGACATCACTTGAAGAAGAAAGTGAAGTTACTCACCTCGGTGCAGTAACTATCGTTCTTCGAGATGTGTGTCCCAGTGGGTGCTCCACTACCTGCCCTCCTCCCCGCTTCGGAGTCCATTTTTCCTTTGTATCTTTCAGATTCCAAGGCAGCCTCGAGGAACTGGCAGGGGCCAGACCGTGCACTCACTCAAAAGGGTGCGAAACTCTGTAAGGCGCCACGGTGCATTCGCAGCCCAACCGGGTATTGCTATCAGAAAAGTCTCTGTTCTGCGGTGTCAGGGCAAGCCCCGCACCTACAGTGGAGCACTCACGGGGAAACACATCTCGAAGAACGATAGTTACTGCACTGAGGTGAGTAACTTCGCTTTTTGGTTTGATACCTCAATTCTTGAGCTGAGGTTGAAATCCAGAGACTTAAAAACTGGCCCCCTTTAAGTCCTAGGAGTAAAGTTTACATAACTGACTGCCTAGATGTAGATTGTTTCCTGTCCAAACTGCTGTAAGGGAGGTAATCTACAGGAAGCGCCAGAAGATGTGTGTGGGAGGGGATTGGAAAGCCCCATCTGAAAGGATCTGATATGGCCATGGTTACTTCTCAAAACAACTCAATAATATTGTGGTGGCTTTGCTAATTAATACTTTTAGTGTCTGGCTCTCTGAAAATGTAAATTTGTAATTCAATATTTTGGAAGTCCAGGTCAGTCACATGATCAGTCACATGTCCCTTTCAAAGCTTTCATGAAAACCTTCCTTGCAACCTTAGTTTGAGTGCAAGATGGTTTAAGTTTTCAGGCCACATTTAACAAGTAAGAATTGACATTTTTGGACTTGAATTTAAGAAGAAAGCCAACACTGTTATCACAGACTTTTGTGTAAAAGTGAAGTGCCACATGCTCCTGGCAGGGCAGGAGGAGACTTTGCATTCCCCCCAACCCCCAAGCCCTGATTGGCCTGGGGGCAGAAGGGGGAGCACGTGAAGACTCCTCCCACCGCCAGGGGCATGGGCACCTAGGGGGAACCTCTGGGAAGGGGCAAAGGTGCTCCCCCACCCCCAGACCAATCATGGTCTGCTGGTGGGGAAGCAGGGAAGTATCTTGGCCCTACCTCTTCTGGTGCAGCAGCAGGGAGGGGCAGGTGGGAGCGAGGGCCACTTCAGAAATTTTTGTGCATTTGGATCCTGTGAAGCCGCCTGCCCCACTCCTTTCATGCTGCTACCTCTGATAGAGGCAGCAGCATTGGGGGGTACATAAGAACGGCCATACGGGGTCAGACCAAAGGTCCATTAGCCCAGTATCCTGTCTGCCGACAGTGGCCAGCACCAGGTGCCCCAGAGAGGGTGGACCGAAGACAATGATCAAGTGATTTGTCTCCTGCCATCCCTCTCCAGCCTCTGACAAACAGAGGCCAAGGACACCATTTTATCCCCTGGCTAATAGCCTTTTATGGACCTAACCTCCATGAAATTATCTAGCTTCTCTTTAAACTCTATTATAGTCCTAGCCTTCACAGCCTCCTCTGGCAAGGAGTTCCACAGGTTGACTACACGCTGTGTGAAGAAGAACTTTCTTTTATTACAAAATACAGGACTATGTAGCACTTTAAAGACTAACAAGATGGTTTATTAGGTAATGAGCTTTCGTGGGCCAGACCCACTTCCTCAGATCAAATAGTGGAAGAAAATTGTCACAACCATATATACCAAAGGATACAATTAAAAATTGCTTTTATTAGTTTTAAACCTGCTACCCAGTAATTTCATTTGGTGTCCTCTAGTTCTTCTATTTAGGGAACTAATGAATAACTTTTCTTTATCTGCCCTCTCCACACCACTCATAATTTTATATACCTCTATCATATCCCCCCTCAGTCTCCTCTTTTCTAAACTGAAAAGCCCCAGTCGCTTTAACCTCTCCTCATATGGGACCTGTTCCAAACCCCTAATCATTTTAGTTGCCCTTTTGTGAACCCTTTCCAAGGCCAAAATATCTTAACAAGGATAAGGAGGCAAGTGGCTCCACAGGAGTTTGTACGCACAGGGAGCTGGTTGAAAGCCAGCTTCCTGCATGCATTGGCTCCCACCTATCCCCCTTATTCCGCAGCACTGCTTCTCCTCTATCAAAGGCAGCAGCGGGGTTGGGGGAGGAGGAGGCAGCTCCATGGGAGCTGGTGCTTGTGGGTAGCTGGCTTTTAAGCCGGCACCCCCAAGGACTGATTCCTGCCGGCCCCTTCCTGCTGCTGCTTCTGTGGGAGGCAGCAGAGGGAGGGCAGGAGGTTCCACGGGAGCTGGCATGCACAGGGAGCTGGCTTAAGGGCCGGCTCCCCATGGGCTGTGGCTCCTGCCTCCCCTTCACCGCCCCATTGCTGCCCTCTGGTACAGAGACAACAAGGGGAGTTGCATGTAGTCATTAGGATTAACCAATAAGCCCAGGCTTATTGATTAATTCTGTAAACAACTACACGCTAACATCCCTATTCCAGAATCAGAGTATGTTGGAGTCCCTGGAGCCTGATGCTATCTCGCTGAACTATTTCTTCAGACTCTCATAAATAAATAAATAAATGGAGATCTACCATCTCACAGAATTCGAAGGGATCTTGAGAGGTCGAGTCCAGTCCCCTGCCCTCACAGCAGGACCAAGTACCATCCCTGACAGATTTGCCTTAGATCCCTAAATGGCCACCTCAAGGATTGAGCCCACAACCGTGGGTTTAGTTGGCCAGTGCTCAAACCGCTGAGCTATCCCTCCCCACAAAGGCAGAGATTTGTCTGTAGACTACTGGGCATCTCATCAGTAATTTTCTCCAGAACTATAGAGACTAGAAACTAGGGATGTTAAATTTTGATTAATCAGCTAATCGAGTAGTCGATGAAATTTGCATCAACTACTCAATTAGTCAGTGAGGGGGGGCATTTGCTATCCCTGCTGCACCTCTGCCTTTTAAATGTAGTAAGAGTTGGCCGTGGCTTATCAGACAGTCAACTAATCACTTACCTCCTTACTAGAAACACAATTTTTAAAAAGAAAACTGAGATTCTGGAGCATAGTTCTGCCATGGGATGAATGTATAGAATATGTCTTGCATTCTCTGTGTTCATTTTCCTCCCTTTTTATTGCTCTCTCTCTCTCTTTTTCCTTCCAATGATGGCTTCTGCTCCAGAAGGCCATATGGTCTCTAGGATGGGGAGGAGGCTTCATGAGCCTGGGCCACATGTTATCTCATGGTTAAGCTGAGAGCCATGGGAACAGAGAAGAGAAGCGTGGTTAGTGGGCTTCTGGCAGAGCTTGCAGCATTGTGTATGTGAGCTGTTCCTGTGTCCAGGTAAAGTTGGGCACTCCAGAGGCAGCATCCTGTGGTTTTCAAGGAGCAACCTGCAGCTGGGGGAGAACATTTGCAGTGGTGTTGGGAATTATGCAGCTTTCTGCAACCCCACTACTCTGCTGTGTCCAATATGCCTGTGGCAGTTCCCTTCCCCAGTCTGGATAACACTCTGATAAGACACTTAGGGCATGTTTACTTTAGGAAATTATTTTGAAATAACTATTTCGAAATAGCTTATCCACACTACAGAGAAGCCTTAAAATTAGTGTGAGCCAGGCTCCTTTAATTTGGATGTGCTACCTCAACTTAGACCTCCAGGAAACACTGGGGAATAATTACTCTGAATGACTGGGGAGTAGTTATTTTGAAATAGCAGCAGTGGAGTGATCATACTACCACTATTTCAAAATAACCAGTCTGTTGTTTCAAAATAACATGCTTGGTAGTGTGGACGCTCTACTTGTTACTTCGAAATAAGGGGAGTTATTTTGAAATAACTACTTATTTCGAAATAACTCTCTAGTGTAGACCAGGGCTTAGTGAAAGTAGAATTAAATTGTTTGTTTCAAAGCATCTTTATTTGACATAATAGTCCTTCCACACGCACGCATACACACACCTGCCTCCTTTGTGTGTGTGTGTGTGTGTGTGTTTATACAGTGGTATTGAAATGTGCTGCTCTTGTTGTCACAGAGCTGCCATGAAGGGGACTGCCCATTCATGCTGATTGAGTGCCCAGCATGTAAGGGAATGATCAAACTGAATGAAAAGGAGCGCCATTCGGAGAGGGAATGCCCCGAGAGAAGTCTCAACTGCAAATACTGCAAATCGATGTTCTACTTTCCTGATATTAAGGTACGAGAGTCAGCATAAGCACTCTTCAGATATCCTTACAGCTAGACCAACCTAGACAACCACACTGAGGCAAGTGAACAAGTGGGGGTACTCTCTTATTAGTGATAGATCATTGTATTAACTCTTGAGAGAAGCAAGATGTGACATTAAGGCCTTGTGTATACTATGGGTGCATCTACACAGCACCCTAAACTTGAAATAAGATACGGAATTTACACTATGCAAATTGCTTATCTTATTTTGAAACTATTTTGAAATAACTTATTTTGAAATTTGGTGCATCTACACGGTGCCAAATTTCAACATAATGTGCTATTTCAAGGAATCCCTTACCTCTTGTGCAGTGAGGTTTACCGGGATGGTGAAATAGCGCACCAGTTATTTCAAAAAATATTTTGAAATAACGTGCAGCTTGTGTAGACACAGGGTAGTTATTTCAGGATAGCTTGTCGCAATTTCAGTATGTACTGCACCGAGCCCCTTACCCTGGTCTCTTGGGCCTCCCAGCTCTCCTTGATTACGTCAAGGATTCCCCGGGGCTGCCGCCCGTACAATAATTCGAAAGGCGAGAACCTCGTAGAGGCTTGGGGTACCTCCCGTACTGCGAACAATAGCGCCGGCAAAAGGGCGTCCCAGTCCCCGGGGTTTTGTTCTGTGAACCTCCGTATCATGCCCTTAAGCGTCTGATTAAACCGTTCTACCAGCCTGTCGGTCTGTGGATGATATACTGAGGTCCGCAATCTTTTGATCTGTAGCAGGTGGCACAATTCCCCCATTAAACGTGATGTAAAGTTTGTACCTTGGTTGGTGAGTATGTATCTCCTTGGGCAACCCGACGTGGGCGAACATCTTCACGAGTTCCGTCGCTAGGGTGGAGGCGTTCGTATTTCAGAGGGGTACCGCCTCGCATAGTCCAATACAACCAAAATATATTGATACCCAGTTCTTGATTTTTTTCTAGGGGCCCTATTATGTCCATTGCTATTCTTTCAAACGGCACTTCCATTATTGGGAGGGAGACGAGGGGGGCTTTGGGTATACCGCACAGCGCCGCCTTCTGACAGTCCGGACATGACCCACAAAAGTCTTGCACCTCCCGGTACACCCCTGGCCAATAAAAGCGTTGTAATAATCGCTTTACTGTTTTTTCATATCCCAAGTGACCTGACCAGGGGTTAGCATGGGCCACTTCCATAAGGCAGTGATGGTACCGCCGTGGTACGAGGAGTCTGCTCCTCCCTCCCCTCATCAACCCTATATAAACGGTCTGAGTGTACCTCAAAGTGAGGGCCTGCGGACCCTTCCACTGATGTCTCCTCCTCCACGACCCCCTCTCGAGCTGTGCTCCAGGCGTGCCGCAGTGTGGGGTCTTCCCGTTGTTCCTGGAGAAAGTCACCGTCCTCTAGTTTCAGGGGGAGACGTTCCCCCAAGCCCGGGTCTCCTGTTCGGAGGGTTGGTGTGGCTACACCCTTCGGAGGTTCTCCTAAAGCTCCTAACTGGTCCACTGTTACTCGGGTGGGACCCCTGGCTTGCCAATCGCCCACGGCCCTGCGGAATCCCGTTCAGTCGTGGCCCAGCAAGGCCGGATACGCTAGCTGGGGCGCTATAACCACATAGCACCAACTATTCAGGTCTCCATCCCTGATCTGGACCCAGGTGGTGGCATATTGGTGCAGATCTCTGTGGACACACTGCACCTGCACGGGGGCACCCCGCGTATCCCTCGGGGGGGACCAAGTCCACCCGTACTATAGTCTGGCTACAGCCCGAGTCAAGGAGAGCTACCACCTGCTTGTCTCCGATCACCATAGGCCGCATTATCTTACCTTCCGCCTCCCCTGCTGGCGCCCCGTCCCCGGATAACGCCTTCGCGTAAGAACAATCCATGAAGGGGGCAGTCCTTAATGAGGTGTCCTTCTTGTCCACACCGAAAACAGGGCCCCCTGGGTGCCCTGGCCTTAAGAGGGTTGTGCCCGGCGTTGGGTAAGCAGCCAGCCGTGTCTTGCGGTGCCTCCTTAGACGGGAGGGACCAGGCAGGCGCCAACGCCCTCCATCTATCGCCCTTTTCTGGACTTCCCTTAGCACGGGGGCTTCTCCCCGATTCGCCCCTCCTGGGTGGGGGCGGTCTTCCAGTCCGGTTCATGCTCTCCAACCCCTCCACAGCTTCGTAATCGTTCATGAGTTCCACCGCCTCACTCAGCGTAGAGGGGTGATGCCGGCGTACCCAGCGCTGGCCGCTGCTGGGCAAGATGTTTATGAACTGTTCCAGCACCACTAACTCTGCCACCTGTGGCCTGGTACGTTGCTCGGGGTCTAACCACCTCCATGCAGCCTCCTTCAACCGCTGGGCTGTGACCCGTGGTCGGGTACCTGAGCTATAATGCTCTCCTCTAAACTTCTGCCAGTATGTCTCAAGCGTAATGCCCATCTGGTCTGAGAGAGCCTCCTTCAGCTTGTAATAATGTAATGCGTCCCGGTCGCTCAGGCAGCGTACGCCAATTGCGCCGGTCCGGTTAGGTAGGGGGCCAGCATTGTGGCCCAATGGGCCTCCGGCCACCTGGCTGCGGTGGCGACCCGTTCATATGTCGTCAAATACACCCCGGGATCATCGGTGGCTCCCATTTTAGTCAATCGGATGATCGGGCAGGACACACCTGCACCATCCTCTTCTCCGTCCTCCCCTTGGGTTGTCGCTCCCGTCCCTAGCGATGCCGCCATCTGGACTTGCGCTTTAAATTGTTCGACCAAATCCTTTATCAGCTGCCGCTGCTGCTCTCGGTGCTGGGCGGATAGTTGTTGGATCAACAGGGTCTGTTGTTGCTGACTCTGTCTCTGAGATTCCTTTATCCACTTGAGGAACTGGGCTGGATCCATCTCTCTGCTCCTTTCTTGGAGACGCCGCTGCACCCGGCTCGCCTCCGCTTTCGTTTTCTGGCGGACAAGACAGATATACCTCACTCCCCTTGTGAATACTCCCCCTTTCCAACCAAAGGTAGGGACCCCTCTCAAGTACCCACATTCTCCACCATCTGTACCCGCCTCGTCTGACGGGTCCCTCTAATTCCCCCCCTCCCTTTACTGACGGCCGCTCGGACGATCTTCCTGCCTCGGTGCAAGTTCTTGCTGTGGCACGGTAAAATGGACTCCTCCACCAAGGCGGCAGGGGTCCGGGCCCACCCTCACTCACGGGCCCCAGCCCAGGCCCTAAGGACACGGATCGATCTGGATCCGTCCCGGCTGACGGGGCATCCTGCCGCAACTCGTCAACCCACCAACCCAAGGGGGTTCTGCCCTGGGCTGCTTCCTTTCCCCGCCCCCGGCGTCCTGCCGCTGGAAGGCTCACCTTTCCTTTGGCGGACAGGCTGCCGACGGGCTCACCTCAAACAAAGGAATTAGCGTGCCGGAATATCCGGTCTCTCACTGGCCTCCCTAGCTCCTGGCCGTTCTTGGGGAACTTCTCCCCAGTGGCTTCTTTGAGCCTCCACCCTCCTACCCTCTCCTTTCTCCTCCAGTTATGGCGGCGGCGTTTTTAAACGTCCCGCCGTCTCCGCATGTCATCAAACGGGGAAGCGACGTCTCCCCGCCAGTTCTCCAACGCGCTGGACGCCCGGGGTGGGGTGGAAGATGCCTCTGCGCCGTCCTCGCTCTCGCCCCGGCACTCTCAGCCTGCTGCCCGTGCGTCGGCCGGCTCGGCAAGCCACAGCGCGGCACTGGAGCACGCCGTACACTGCCGAGCTACCCCCCCTTAGCGCCGAGCAATGCCTGCTCGGCGGGAGCCGTCGTGCGGGGCAAGGATGCCCCGTCACAGCAATCAATACCTTTCTGATACAAAGGATAGTGCAGGACATAGTGAATGACAATGGGGTTCCCTAAGTGTGGTGGGGTGACAGATGGAACACACATTCTTATCTTGGCACCTGACCACTAGCCAAAGAATACATAAACTTCAAGGAGTACTTCTTGATGGTGTTGCAGGTGCTGGTGGATCACAAGGGCCACCTCACTGACATCAGCATGGGATGACTGGGAAAGGTGCATAATGCGTGCATCTTTAGGAACTCTGGTCTCTTCAGAAAGGTTCAAGATGAAATTTTTTTCCTAGACTGGAAAATTACTATCAGAGGTGTTGACATGCCAATAGTGATGCTTGGAGCCCCAGCCTACCCATTGCTCCTGTGGCTCATGAAGCCATACACAGTCAGCCTCTGGACCGCAGTAAGGAGCCGTTCAACTGCAGGCTGAACAAGTCAGAATCGTGATAGAATGTGCTTTTGGATGTTTTAAAGAGAGGCTTTTGCAGTTTGACTAGGTTAGACCTCAACTCTTAGATCTGTTGCTCTTAATGAGGTGCCCCCTGCATTAAGTGTGCTGGCCTGCAAACCCCTGTCCCCCTATAACACAAGCAATAAATATATTATTGTTGAGAAATTATGCATTTTTATTTAGGGAACACAGGAAGGCAGAGACAGAAAAGGAGCTCCATTTGCATCTCTTGCAGTATCGGTCTCCTCCATGCATTGAATTGCGCCCTGTCTATGAGGGCAGATTGCAATTGCTCATCTCAATTACATTTTAATCTTTGGATCTGTACTAGTGGGACAGCTGAAGGAGCCAGGGGAGTGGGCAACACACTCACTGTTGCACATACTCTCTAATGAAAAATGTGAAGAGAAGACTTTAGAGGAAATACATTGTAGAACACAAAAGTTAATCTCTTAGCATGAAATAATGCCTGTCCAACACTATAGGTATATGCTGTGAACAAAGTTATGTTTTTAAACACCCACTAGGCAGCAGATACGGAACATAGATCTTAAGGGAGCAGGTGGACTCAATTTGGTGGCAGGCATGGTAAGGAAGATTGGGCCTCGCTCTTTTACTTCCTCTTTGAAAATGTATTTGATATATAGTGGCTGCAAATAGCAGCTCCCACAGGCAGGCACACATTTGCAAAGGGCGGGAGGGGGGGAGGTGTGATGGTCACAGGAGGCTATGCCAGGGATGGAGGAGGGCCGGGTGTGGTGGCAGGGCAGGGACTCAAGTGATCATCCTGTGGTCAGCACCTCATGTTTGCAGGGAGAGTGCAACTTTCTCTTCCCCCAGGAGTCTGCTGAGGAGAGGGGGCCAGGCAAGGCAGCAGGTGAGAGGCTCACGCAGTCAGCAAACCATGGGGATGAGAAAATAGAGGTGTTGCCTCAGTATTCTCAGTTACAGAGCTTCCCTGCCAAGCTGGTGTGGCCCCCACAGTTGAGGACAGGGACTGCTCTGGTTGGGTTGGAGTGCCCCTGCCAGCAGCTGGCCCCACAAGGCAGAGCAGGCCCCTGCCTGCAGTGGGTTGGGAGCTGCTCCAGCTCCCAACAGTTAACTGGAACCAATAAGCCTCACTTGCTAAGGACGAGATTAACCAGTTAGCCGTTCACATCCCTGGTAGGCAGAGTAGACACCAAAGATCATACCCAGTTGCCTTATTATAGCATGATTAAACATGTGAACTCACTGGAAGTGCTTTGCTCACCATCAGGGCTCAGCAGCAATATGTCCTGAGAGGAGAGGATTGTCTCTAAAGTTTAAAAAAAGATTGTGGCTGTTGGTGAGATTGAATACTCTGTTCACCTGCTGACCATTTTCCTCCTCCTCCTCTTCCTCATCCACAATGTCCACCCCACTGTTGCCTTTGGCTGCCAGAAGAGTCTTTTGGGAGATATCCACTGGTTGGGTCCTACCCTAGAATCCCATGCAGCTGCTCATAGAAATGGCATGTTGCAGTGTTGATCCAGGCTGTCCATTTGCCTCCTTTGTCCTTTTTCCACCGTTCTCTGTGTGATCTTGGCATAGATATCAGCCTTTCCTTTGTTGCTGTGTAGTTTAGTCTGAATAGATTGCTCTCCCCACACAGCAGTCAGGTCCAGCATCTCCTGGATGGTCCATGTGGGAGCTCGTTCGTGATCCTGGGCATTCATGGTGAGATGTGCTGCCTGCTCTGCTCACTATGCTGGGCAAATAGGAAATTTAATTTAAACTTTCCCAGAACTTTTCCTGTGCACTTGGAGAGCAGCAGTGGTGAAAGTACTGGCTAGAGCACTCACATTAGGGCACTGTAGGACACTTCCCCCAGTCCAAGAGCATTGACCTTCACAGCTCTGCATCTACAGTTCTCTGAAGTCAAACATGCAAGGTCGAATTTACTATTACTCCTCAGGACAAGCATGAGTACCAAAATCAATTTTAACAGCCCTTAAAGTTAATGGAATGGGCTTGGTAGTGTGGACATTTGTTTAGAAAATCGACCTGATATAGCTAAATTTGACCTATACTCGTATTGTAGTCCAGACCTAAACTGGGGGCGGGAGAAGATAGATATGTTGGAGAATACGATAGGGTCAGAGTGACCTAGGGAAATTGGAGGATTGGGCCCAAAAAAAAAATCTGATTGGGTTCAACCAGGACACGTGCACTTAGGGTGGAAGAATCCTAAGCACTGCTACAGGCTAAGGACCAATTGACTAAGCAACAGTTCTGTAGAAAAAGACCTGGGGATTATAATAGATGAGAATGAGTCAACAGTGTGCCCTTGTAGCCAAGAAGGCTAATGGCATAGTCCACATCTGGAATACTGCATCCAACTCTCTCTCCCCCGCTCCTCCGGCCATCCAAGTGATGTGGAGAAATTGAAGGGTGTCCTTCAGAGGTCAAGAAAAAAGAGTAGGGGGCTGGAGCATATGACTTGTGAGGAGAGGCTGAGGAAACTGGGCATATTTAGTCTGCAGGGGTGTGTTTAGACTACAGGGTTTTGTCGACAAAAGTGGACTTTTGTTGACAAAACTATACCTGCGTCCACGCTGCCTTTGAGTTATGTCGACATATGTCGACAGTTTTGTTGACGTATGTAAACCTCATTTTACGAGGAATAACACCTTTTGTCAACAGAGTTCTGTCGATAGAAGGCATTATTGCATCTACACTGTCCTTTGCGTCCATGCTTTTATGTTGACAAAGTGGCTTGCTTTGTCGACAGAACTGGATTTAGTCTAGATACTCTTTGTCGACAGAAGCTTTGTCGACAGTATCTGTTGACAAAACTTCTGTCAACAAAAGCCTGTCGTCTAGACGTACCCAAAAAGAGAAGAATGAGAGAGGATTTGATAGCAGCCTTCAACTCTCTGAAGACCAGTTCAAAGAGGATGGAACCAGGCTGTTGTCAGTGGTGACAGAACAAGGAGCAATGGTTTCAAGTTGCAATGGGGAGGTCTAGGTTGGATATTAGGAAAAACCTGTTTCACTAGGAAGCTGGTGAAACGCTGGAATGAATTATTTAGGAAGGTGGTGGAAACTCCATCCTTAGATTTTTAAGGCCTGTCTTGACAAAGCCCTGGGTAGGATAATTTAGTTGGGTTTAGTCCTGCTTTGAGCTGGGGATTGGACTAGAAGACTTCCAGACATCTCTTCCTGTCTTAATCAGTGATTCTATGTCTAGTCTGAAATTTATGGTCCTGTTATAACTAACTGGTAGGGTAAATCTCAATCATTTGTGGCCTGAACAAATATTCAGAAATAGTCTAGATTGGCACTTTCGAGGGTGTTCATTTTCCTTAGTGTCTTGGCAATCAATTAAGCCAAAAGAAGACCACAAAATCTAATTTAGAGATCCCTTCCTAAGTGGCAAGTACAATGGAGCAATCACTAAGTTTGATTCACTGTTGCTTTTAGGAAAAGGAAGTTACAGGTATTTGTAAACTAATTTGTACCCTAAAATTTGAACTATGTCTAAACTACATGCCTCTGCCAACAGAGACATGTAAATTAGACATACCAACATAGTCAAAGAAGCGGGGATTTAAATATCCCCCACTTCATTAAAATAAAAATGGCCGCCACGTTGTGCCAGCTCAGCTGATTGTCGGCACAACGGGGCAGTCAAGACACAGATCGGTCGACAGGGAAAGCCGTTATCGACCGATCCTGTAAACCTCATTTCACAAGGCATAAGGGATCGGTCGACAATGGCTTTCCCTGTCGACTGATCTGCGTCTTGAATGCCCCATTGTGCCCACAATCAGCTGAGCTGGCACAACGTGGTGGCCATTTTTATTTTAATGAAGCGGGGGATATTTAAATCCCCGCTTCATTAACTATGTTGGTATGTCTAATTTACATGTCTCTGTCAGCAGAGGCAGGTAGTCTAGACACACCTTTAGACAACAGGAAAAAACAAAGTTCATTAAAATGAATGCATTTCTAGTGCTAAGTGGACAATCATATACGTGCATGTGTGTAGAATATCAAAATGATGACATGACCTGGCATATAATGAAAAGTAGCAAAACACATTCTCTAGATTTCACTTTTGAGCAGGAGATTTTATTGTAAGCAAAATGTCTAATTACTCAAGTCTTGTATATCACAGAACTAATGTAGGAAGAGCATTACAGGAATGATATGAAAAGGAGAGGAAAGTGTTAGAGTTCCCATTTTAATTTTTACAGGTTTCTTTTATCTGTAGAGGGGTGTCAAAATCAGGTTTTTAGGGTCATTTTAATGTATTTTCTGTCCCTTCCTAAAAGAAACAATGTGTTCTTACTACAGAGGAAGCATGTTATGTGTTGTTTTTAAAAATTGATATATTTAAAATATGATTGTCTGCTTGGATGAGAAGCATTTGCTTGGTGAACTGATCTGGACAAGGGTGGTAACACTGGAAAGCTCGTGATCTGTAGCTGTCAAGTGTGGTTTGGGAGTTTTGATACAGCCAACCATTGTCTGTCACAACTGGCAGTATGTGCAAACTTCTTACCAAGAAGGTGAGGGGTTTTCACATAATTCTCCTAAATATGCATTTTCTGGGCAAAGCTACAATTGTAGTTTCTTTTTGATTGTCATTCGATCGAAGAAGTAATTTGATTTTTTCTCACGACTAATATGAGCTGAAACTAATACTCTTATATCAAGGAAAGGCACCCAAACACTATTAACAGCTTGGAAACTGCAATGTAGAAACACAATTTGACATGCAGAAACAACACAATTAGGCCAGGATTTGTTTTACATGCTGTCACGTGTGACAGGCTCTTTGACAATAAAAATGTGTTTGTCATAAAGTGGTGGGTCCATTGAGTTGCATTCTTCACAGTGGCCTTATCAAAGCTGTTTTAGGTGTACAAATGGCCTCTCGTCAATTCTTTTACAGGCTCATGATGAAATCTGCCCTAAATTTCCACTGACTTGTGAGGGCTGTGGGAAGAAGAAGATTGCAAGAGAGAAGGTATTTGAACTAAGGATGTTAAATATTGGTTAACTGAATAGTCGATTAACCTCATGAATTTGTATCGGTTACTTGACTATATAGTCCCTGGCGGTAAGGCAGGCAGCCAGTGTGCTCCGGCCCACTTCCAAGGAGCCATGTGCCACTCCGCACTCAGAGGCAGCAGCATGGGGTGCCAGGCAGGAGCTGGTCTGCAAGGGGAGCCAGTTTAAAAATCAACTCCCCTCACTGACTGGCTGCTTGTCACCCTACACTGCTGCATCTGATACAGAGGCAGCAGCGCAGGGTGGCAGCAACAACTCTTTGGAGGGGGCGAGGTCTGAGCTCCAGAACCTGGCATGAGTCTGAACTGAGCTGGGCTGCCTGCCTGCCTGGCTCCTAATACGCTTTAAATGCAGATCTGCAGCGGGGGTAGGGCCTGGACCTGGCGCAAACCAAAATTGAGCTGGCTGCTAGCCAGCCTGCTAAAAATTGTGCTGGTGGTGGTGGTGGGAATGCGTGTAGCTGATAGCATTACCCTTATAAGCTTTTACTTATCGGTTAATCAGTTACGCTATTACATCCCTAATTTGAACATTTTTGTTTAGAACATACATAAGAATGGCCATACTGGGTCAGACCAAAGGTCCATCTATCCCAGAATCCTCTCTGCCAACAGTGGGCAATACTAGATGCCCCAGAGGGAGGGATCACAACAGGTAATCCTCACATGATCCCTCCCCTGTCTCCTACTTCCTGAGAAACAGAGGCTAGGGACACCGTTCCTACCCATCCTGGATAATAATCATTGATGGACTTCACCTCCATGAATCTATCTAGCTCTTTTTTGAGCCCTATTAAAATTCTAGCCTTCACCGCATCCTTTGGCAAGGAGTTCCTCAGACTGTGTGCTGAGTATAGAAAAACTTCCTTTTGTTTGTTTTAAACCTGCTGCCCATTAATTTCATTTGGTGACCCCTAGTTCTTAGATTGTGGGAATAAGTAAATATCAGACAAGATCACAAAGAGAAAACAGTTTCTTGCCACTTTAACCAGAAAGGACACTCTCTAAATGACTTAGCCACCTGCATTCTGCTACAAAGACCTTTTACATCTGCACTTGAAAGGGAATCCTCTGAACTGTCATTCATGTTAAAATTCGACACTTGCCAACAAGGACTTAACAAGAATTTGAACTATCTCACCCATTACCAAGACAGTTTCCCCAATTATCACCTGTAATACCATTAACTCACAAACATCCCACTCTCCCTACCTTTAATATCATCAATTCACAGACACTTACCTTCCTTCCTCCCCCTCCTCCCCCCCCCCCCCCCCCCCGCATCCCCCTTCTGTTCTGCAATGTGATTTGTCCTTTTCATATTTGTTCATTTTTTTAATTGTATCCTTTGGTATATATGGTTGTGACTACTTTCTTCCACTATTTGATCTGAGGAAGTGGGTCTGGCCCACGAAAGCTCATCATCTAATAAACCATCTTGTTAGTCTTTAAAGTGCTACATTGTCCTGCATTTTGCTTTAAGATGAAAGAATGAGGCTTATATTTGACATGTTTTTCCCTTTTCTGCAGTTTCAGGACCACGTGAACACTTGTGGAAAGTGTAAAGTGCTGTGCAGATTTCAGATAGTTGGCTGCACAGAGATGGTAAGGCTGGTTTCTTCATATTTATTTAGGGGCTTGTCTTCACTGCACTATTAGCTTTTGGTTAACCTGAGTGTTGCCTCCGTCCCCCCCGATCTAGATGGAGTGAACTGACACTAGCTGCCCTATAGGAAGAATTGGGGGATGAAGTTTGAGTGCTGCTAAAGTTCTAACTAAGCAGTGAGAATGCAACTTATGTCTGAGATTGTTTCTGTCCATTGTCCAGAGCTGGATGTATCAAGAAAATTAATTGAAGAGATTGTTTCCTCAGTGCAGAAAAATACTACGCAGCAGAATGCTAATATCCAGAGAAAGCAGACTCTCATGTTTCCAGAGAGAATGGTTCAGGGGTCTTCCTTATGGACTGTTTTGTGGGGAGGTATATCCAAGCTTCTGAGCTTGGAGGCTTGAAGGTTAACAGTCACTTCTGTGTCTGCATCTGGGTGTTTTGGGGAATGAAAGAGACATTGTTCAGTAAGCTCTCCAGGATGATGAATAGCAAACCCCCCAGGCTTAAAGTCAGCCAGCTACTGATGGATGCCAAATCACACTACTAGTCAGCCTGTGCAGACTATCAGTCAGTGCCCAAAGAGGCTTATCTCCCTGGGAATAGGACACATTTTTCATTATGGACCCTAACCTGCAAGCAGTCTGCACACAACCCTTCAGTTGACCCTACAAAATTGAAAATAATTTCAGCCAGTTCACTACATCGAGGTCCAGCAGCCTTACGGAGCTGAAAGTATGCTTTAAAGCAGTAAAGGAGACTTCCTAGATCAGGACCAGGATTGGTATTGGAGCTGGAACCCAGAGGAATGCTTTTGGCAGCTTTTTGCAGTATTGTAGCTGAGTGGTTGTTTCAGCTCTGCAGTAACATGTCATAGGCCACTGCTGCTAGCAAGTGCCAGAGGAGGTTGGTAATGCCTGAAGAGTAAGCCATGCTTGGGTGCATGTATGTAGGAGGAATGGGGCAGTCTTTCTGATGTGCATTCTTCAGACAGTGAAAATTAGGAGGCGTAGTAAACACCTCCATTCAGAGCATCCCAAAGGGCAGGTGTAATTCCTAAGTAGCTGGGAGCACGGTGTTATTACAGATATGATTTTATAGATATAGGACTCCCAATTCTGTATGGTGACTGGGCTTATGGTTAAAGCACAGGACAGAATGTCATCAGACAAGCCGTTTCCCAGCTCTACTTATGACTTGCTTTGACAAGTTTCTTCCCCTCTTTGCAGCTGAAGGGTAAAAATAACACATACCCTCCGCAGAATTTCTAGAGGCTTCCTTCACTGTAATTTGTAAAGCACTTCTCAGGGATCCTTGGACTGAAGGGACTGTAGAAAGGGGGCAACTTTTGTAATAGCTGCAATGGGGTGAATTTTCAACATCTGTCATTGTTTAAGGTTAGAGTTTTCCTTTAACAAAATCTGCTTGCTGTTTGACAGTTTGTAACACTGTCTCTTTTTTTTTTTTTTGCATTACCCTTTGCTTTCATCACTTATAACCCAGAGGGGTTGAATTTGCCCTGTGGATCTCAGTGCCATAGTGGGAAGCTAACTTGCTGCGAATGGGAATGAGGGTTTCTTTTTCTGCAGGTGGAAAATGAAAAGCTTCTGGAGCATGAGAGCAAATGTGTGGGTGAGCATCTGTATATGTTGCTGGACTTTGTGCTCAAACTTAAGACTGAGTCTGAAGACTTCAAGCACCGCCCAACCCTTGCATCTATGCGGGACAGTTCCATGCTCTTAACAGCCGGCTCACTGTGCTCCGAATCTGAGCTGTCTGAGTCCTTGCAAAGGAGGTGTGAGGCCCTGGAGAGGAAGACAATCACATTTGAGAATATTGTGTGTGTGCTGAATCGGGAAGTGGAAAGGGTGTCTCTGACAGCTGAGGCATATAACCGGCAGCATCGGCTGGATCAGGAGAAAATTGAAATTCTCGGTAACAAGGTCTGTAAACTCTGGCTTTGGGCTTCTCATTCTTTGTGCTTTGAAAATCTTTCAAATCATTCATCTCTGTAATTAAAGTGTTTAGTTTTAGTGCAGCTGTCATGTGGGCAGGGATCTGTGAGCCAAACTAGGAGTATATTTGAGATGTTCTGAGGAAGAGCTCTCTAGACATGTACTCCTGTGACATGTACAGAAGAGGAAGCATTACAGCTTTCTGGATGCTGAAAGATTCCTTCTGTATTTGTATTGATCCCTGAGCTGGGTCTGCTCCCCATCCTTATCCTTGAGCAACTTGTATTTCTAAACAAGATGTGTTATGTATTCCACCAATCAGGTCCGGCAGCTGGAAAGGAGCATTGGACTGAAAGATCTGGCCATGGCTGATATGGAGCAAAAGATCCACGACATGGAAGCTTCCACCTATGATGGCGTTTTCATCTGGAAGATTACAGAGTTTGCCAGAAAACGTCAGGAGGCAATAGCTGGCCGTTGTCCTGCCATCTTCTCTCCAGGTTATCTAGAAATTAGCAAAATACTGCAAGGCTTTCTATGCTCCAGCTGTGCCCGGTCATTAGACTAATATTGAAATTGACACGTGACATGAGGTGGTTATTCAGAGATTTTCTTCCAAATTCTTTTCCTCATCCCCCAAGAATTCAGTAAAGACTAATTTTGTATAGTGAGATAAGTGAAAAGGCATTGCTGTAAGAGATTTCTGTTTTCGTGCATAAAGACGCCTTTTCCTTCTATAACAGGAAATGTAGCCCTCCTAGCCCCAGAAATAGCTCTGCAATAATCGCCCTTTTTACAAGGAGATGGTAAGCAAGGGAAGGAATCTAGATATCTAGAGTATAAAGTGGCAAAATTCTGTTACTACACAGGGATCAACAAATACAGGCAGTCCCCGGATTACGTACGAGATAGGGACTATAGGTTTGTTCTTAAATTGAATTTGTATGTAAGTCAAAACTGGCTCCAGATTCAGCCGCGGCTGGTGAAACTGACCAGGGGCTGACTACAGGAAGCTGGGCGGTCCCGCTGCCTGCGAGCTCCGGGGCGAGAGAGCCCCGTTCGTAAGTGCGGATCCGACATAAGTCGGATCCGCATAACTTGGGGACTGCCTGTATGCGGATCTCCAGTGAAACTCAGTCAGGTGCGCGCTCTTCAGGTAAAGTCAGCATGTTCACCTCAGCCACGCAGCATTCCATATCTTCTAAAGAGTCTTCAGATCACAACACATTGTGATGCCCCCCCTCACCTATGCTGGGGTCCCAGTGAGCCTGCCCATCTCACCAGCATGGGCTCCTTTACTCTGTCCTTTCTGTTCCAGGCCCTCAAGCCTGTTTACAGGTACTAGCTGAGAAGCAACATCCTTCTAGGACTTCCTTGTTGCCATTCCTAGAACGTACAAAAGTTTCATCCAAGGGTTTACTATTATTAGCAATTTTTCTGTTACAATCTATAGATTGTGTATTATCAGCAAACGTATTACTGGGAGGTGCTTCCAAGTATGATTATCATACCACGCCTTTTGTTCAGTCAAATTCATTCAGAATTTATTGAATTTCCTAGGCCACAGTATGTGTGTAAATAGTCTCATCTTGCTTTAAAGAGACTGTTAGTTTTTACAAGTATATCAGGAACAACATTTTGCAAAATTGAGAGCTGGATTAGGCAACCTCTGCTACCTTTCTGTTTCCCAAGAAGTCAGTTTTGTGAATGCTCCTTTCCAAGAGGTCAGCTACCCCAGTGGTCTCCATCCTTTTTAAGCATAAGATCACTTTTTGAATTTAAATGCAACCCAAGATTTACCTCAAACCCAAATACCCTTACTCCACCTCCTTTGTGCCCCTTTTCTGAGGATTCATCCCTGCTCACTCCATCCTCCCTCCCTCTCCCGTCCTCCCTCACTTTCACCAGGTTGGGGAGAGGGTTGGGGTGCAGGCTCTGGTCTTGGATTAAGGGATTTGGAGTGCGAGAGGGGCTCTGAGCTGAGCTTGGGGCAGGCAGTTGGGGTGATGGAGGAGGTTCTAGGTGCAGACTCTGGGAGAGTGTTTGGATGCAGGAGAGTTTGGGGCTGGGGCAGAGGCTTGGGGTACAGAAGGGGGTTCATGACTGGGGTAGAATTTCAGGATGTGGGCTCCAACTGGGCACTGGTTACCTCAGGCTACTCCTGGATGGTGGTGCAGTGGGGCTAAGGCAGGTTCAAGCATGCCCTGGCCCTGCACCACTCTCAAAAGCAGCCACAAAACTCCCTCCATCCCAAGACCTGTTGTTTCCCCTCTCTGCTCTGTGGAGCAAGGTGATAGGCTGGGAGAGGGGAGTACCTTGACATTAGCACTCCTCTTCTCCCTCCCCTGCCCTGCCCAGCACACAGGAGGCTCCTGAGGGTGGGTGGAGGCAGCTCCAAGGCAAAGGGCAGGAGGTGCGCAGCAGTAGGGGGAGGGGCAGCTGAAGTGCTGGCACTTGACAGCCTCTTGGCCAAACCAGTCAGGATCACCTCTGAGGCTCCAAGATCTACGTGTGGATCCCGATCTACTGGTTGGTGCCCACTGAGATACACTGTTCCTTTTTAAAACCTGAGCCACAGGTGGGGTGCTAGGAGCACAGATGCTGATCTAGCAAATACCTCCTGGGCAAACCTTGCCATGTAATCAGTGAGGAAATATTCCTGTGCCCCCCCATTCCTTCTTAGCTTCCTTCTCTGAGCCCTTGCCTAAGACACACAGCTCTAGTGTGGGCCCACAGCTAACTGCCAGAACAATTCTTTCACTGGTAATCACTGCTCAAAGACACCTGTGCTCTACCCTCCTCTCTCACCCCCCCCCCAGCTGTGTCAGGTATGCACTCCCATTCCCTGACCCCTCCCTCTCCGCACCCTCGTCCCAGCCTGCTCCAGCACGACCCTGCACCCTTTGAACCTTGATGTTCCCCCCTCTCTCTCCCTTCTGAGGCTGGAACATTAGTGGAGTATATTTTTTCCTAGTTTTCCCGTTTCTCAGTTGGGGGCTACATGTGTGAGGATTTTTTGTTTGTTACTTTTGTTTTTTGCTTCTGACTTGCATATGGCCCAGAACGATTTTTCTGTGGATCAGTGATCTCTGACCCAAAAAATGTTTCCCACCTTTGCTTTAACATGCTAGACTGAGATCTGTCCCTTTCTTAACAACTCCTCCCTGGCAGCCAGCAGCCTGGACAGTAATATAGTCAGTTAAAACATTTCCTTCCCCCAAGGAAATAGCCACCAGGCTGAACATAAGAATGGCCATACTGGGTCAGACCAAAGGTCCATCAGCCCATTATTCTGTCTTCTGACTGTGGCAGATGCCAGATGCCTCAGAGGGAATGAACAGAACAGGGAATCATCAAGTGATCCCTCTCCTGTCATCTATTTCCAGTCCCTGACAAACAGAGTTCTACATCATTTCTACCTATTTGGGCTAATAGGCAGGGCTTGACAAATAATGTAATCTATTCGCCCGTGGCGAGTAGATTACAACCCGGAAGAGCCGGCGCAGAACAATCTGTGCATGTGTAGAATGATCTGCGCATGCGCAGAACGCAGAACCGTGCGAAACTGCGTGGCTGGCGAGCCCTGCTAATAGGTATTGATGGCCCTAACCTCCATGAATTTATCCAGTTCTTTTTTGAACCCTGTTAAAGTCCTGGTCTTCACAACATCCTCTGGCAAGGAGTTCCACAGGTTGACTATGTGCTGCGTGAAGAAAAACTTCCTTTTGTTTGTTTTAAACCTGCTATCTAATAATTTCATTTTGTGATTCCCTAGTTCATATGGCAGGCATGTCCAAAGTCCGGCCCGCGGGCCAATTGCGGCCCGTGTTCCGGTTTAATATGGCCCCACAGGTAGTTTGGCAATATCTATCTTTTATGGCCCCCAACGAATCCATATGTATTGAGATGAATACATTGTAAAATCTCAGTTAATGTCAGTTGGTCTAAATCAGTTATAAATATATTTGGACATGACATGTATACTTGGTGTTATGTTCCTGTTCATATTTTTTGAACTTAAAAGTTGACAGACAACCTTTATTACCAATAATATGTAATGTACTTTACAATGTTCCTGACATATTTCAGCTTCCTGGATTTTTTTTTTTCATCTGGCCTTCAGATATGAAAGGCAGAGTGATTAACACCTGTTTAGATTTGTCATCCATGTGACAAAATGAAAAGTATGCCGTTTGCAATAAACTTTGCATAAAATAGTTAATTTGCATTTAATTTTAACGGTTCAAAGAATGTCAGGCAAAATGGTTGGCCCTCACGCATGTTCACTTCATCAAATCTGGCCCTCTTTGAAAAAAGTTTGGACACCCCTGTCATATGGGAACTAGTAAATAACTTTTCCTTATTCACTTTCTCCATAACTGTCACAATTTTATAGACCTCTATCATATTCCCCCGTTGTCTCCTCTTTTCTAAGATGAAAAGTCCCAGTCTAGTGTAGTTGGGATTATTTTTTCCAATGTGCATTACTTTGCATTTATCAGCATTACATTTCATTGCCATTTTGTTGGCTAGTCGCCTAATTTTGTGAGGGCCTTTTGAAGCTCTTCATAGGCTGCTTTGTTCTTAACTACCTTGAGCAGTTTAGTATCATCTGCAAATTTTGCCACCTCACTGTTTACCTCTTTCTCCAGATCATTTATTAAATAGTTTAAATAGGATTGGTCCCAGGACAGACCCTTGGGGGACACCACTAGTTACCACTCTCCATTCTGAAAACTGACCGTTTATTCCTACCCTTTGTTTCCTGTCTTTTAACTAATTATCAGTCCATGAGAGGACTTTCCCTCTTATCCCATGACAACTAGCTTTACTTAAGGGCCTTTGGTGAGGGACCTTGTTTAAGGCTTTCTGGAAATCTAAGTAGATTATATCCATTGTAGGAACTGGTCTCACCCACCACCCAACCATAGTAGCAATCTTCCATTTCCCCAGAAGTTTCTGTGACTACTTTCTCCAGCCTGAGTTTCAGCGCCAGATTCCTTCTTGCACCTGACAGACCCCCAGACAGTCTGAGCCACACTGAAAAGGTCATTTCCCAATAATATTTGGATTGGGTTATGGGGAAAACAGCAACTGTAAATTCAGCTTGTAAATCAGTTTCCATGTGCTTTTTAGTCAAAAATATAAGGATTCTGTGACCCCCTATTAACAAAAGCTGTGCCGTCTATCCTAGCAATATGTCTTTCTTCTGAGTAAGGCCTCTTCTAGCCACAGAGATTTCTACACCAGCAACCCTCCGCCCAGGGAGCTCTTGGCCATTAACTTTGACCATCTTTTTGTGCTTCTTGCCAGGCTATGCAATAGCCACTTTTACAAAGCCTGTATGACAAGTAGCAGTTGCTGCTACCCAGAGCGTAGAGGCATCTCAGGCATTTCCAAGATTTGCCTGCTGCTTGCTCCAACTCAGCACAGGGCATTTGTTCCTGGTGCTCAGTGGAATTATAATAGTAGAACCTCTAGAGTTCTTTTTTTCTAGGAGGTTTGGGATCAGGAATGGAGGAATTAACTTGGGAAAGTGAGCATTCAGCCTCCTATTCACCCTCCTCTTTCCCAGGGGAGGAAATGGGAACTTTGCTTCCCATCAAACTTAAACCTCTCTGTCTGTGATTTATTTCTAATGGCTGCTTGGAACTGCTCAAATTGATCAGCATTACTAGCAAGTTCTTTGACTGTCTTTTTATCCCATAAACACTGTTTAACATCATCATGCTTCTGAGCATCCTTCCTTCAAAGCTTGCTATACCTTTTACCGTCACCCACTTCTGTAAATCTCTCCTTTGGCCTAAATGTGCCATGTTACTCATTCCAGCCCCTCTCTTAAGACTTCTAAATTTTACTCTAAGGAGTAATATGTAATGTATAAACTGCAATAAGGTGTAATAGGAAAGTGTTTTAAAACTAATTCCTTAAATTTAGCATAGTTTGAAGCATTGTCAATTGACATTTTATTGAATATGTCCAGATCTCTCCAAGACAACTTTGCAACCAAAGTGGTCACCTGTTGATTCTCAGGGATCACGTGGGGCATATATATCCTCTCAAAGGTGATGAAGTATTCAACAATGTCTCCTACCTTGCAGGACACAGCTATTCCCATTTGTGGATTTTTGAGAAATGGGGCCCTTTGGTGTGAGGTTCTGTTTCCTCCACACTATCAAAGCCAGTTCATGCTTGTTTTCTTTTTCTCCTCTCCTCCATTTCTTTGTGTCTCAGTTCCAGGGCTTGCTTCTGAGCTTCCATAGCCCTCTCATAAGGTGACTGGCTTCTTCTTGCTGGAATTCAATATGGCTTTTGCGTTTTTCTGATTACTTCTACCTGCATCCTTTAGAGCTCCAACATTTTGGTAGCTTCACTTCTGCTCGTTTTCCTACTTCCTTTGCCCAAAATAAGCAAACAAAAAATAACAAACTAGTATCCACTTCCCTGTTTCTGGCCAACATACTTAAAACTCACTTGAAAACACCACCAGTGTCTGAGAGTAATAAACTGCACATTTACCGTGCTCACTGCACCACTGTGATGGGTTGCTCCCCCACCCTTGGGAATGTATGCTAGGGTCCCACAGGGCCCACCCGTTCCATTAACTGGGGGTCCCTCACCCTGTCCTTACTGTGCCAGGCCCTCAAGCCTTCTGCAACACTCACACAGATAGGGCCACACCGAGCATATCAGCTTTGTATGGGAAGCCTCAGCTTGGGAGTTGCCCACCATTCAAGTGTGCACCTCCTTTTGGGTGCAAATCCAAAATTGTATTGTTTTGCATTGCAAAGAAATTTGTGCAGTGAGTGCTCATGACATCAGCCCTCTCCCTCAGTGCGGAGGAAGAACTGCACAGTTCTTTCCCGCCAGTTAAGAATTGCACAAACTAATTTATAGAAAATAAAAATAACTTTAACTACAGAAAATGGATTTTAAGTGATTATAATGGATAGCTAACAGATCCAAGCATATTACTGAGCAAATAAAACAGACATGCAAATTGTGCATAATACACTACAGAAACTGGCTATAAGCAGTAATTTTCTCTCCCTAAATGTTGTTTTAAGCATCTCCTTGACTCAGGCCTGACATCTTTCTAGCCTGGGTTCCAGTCCCTTTCTTCCCAGTTCAGTCTGAGGTGTTTATAGCAGTCGTCTTAAGTCGGTATTCAAAGAAGAGAAGAACTGACCTTGATTATTTCACTTCCCAGGGTTACATAGGATTTACATAAGATGGGAATCCTATGTTTCCCAATTTGATCCCTCCTAGTGGAAACACCAGCAGTTCAGGATAGTGTTCAGCACCCAGATGACATGATCACCTGATCTTGCAGTGTCAAAGTAGCATCCCAGGAAACTTCTCAACTAGGAGGGTTATTAGCATCTTCAAAGTCCTATTGTTCTCCCTAATGGCCCACCCAGATTTATTGCACTCTGTCTGGAGGACATTTCCCAAGTGCAAACAGAATTATAATTGTTACATAGATCATAGTCCTAACTGTAGAAAAATAAATTATTTAGGCATCCAATCAGTGTGTGTGCACACCAACAGAAATAGCGCTGGTTCTAAACCAGTGGGATGATTCCTTTTTAAAGTAACCAATGGTTGGAACTGTGCATAAACTAGACACAGACTGGTGCAAACGGACAGTCTAAAGAACTGCTTTAAAATGCCAGTCATGATTATTTTGATATTGTTTGGTGGTTTTTTTTTTTTTAATTCTCTGTCGATTATTTTTTTGCCCCTTGGAAAATCCCTTTTTGCTTCCAGTTTTTCAGTGGAACTAAAAATTTAATGTAATTGTATTGCTCAACTAATGCTCCTTATAAACCAGTAACAGCCTTGAAAATCCCTGGATTCCCTTGAGAGTAAAGTGTCACAACTCTGCCCTTTATATTTTTGAAGCAGACAAACTGAGTTCCATGCCTTTTTGTATGCATCTTTGAGATAAGATTGTAAAGTCTTACATTATGTCTGCTCTTTAGGCATTCAACTCATATAGCTATGGAGGGGTTTGACCCAGTTTCTTTGGCTTAAAATGTTTCCACTCTTACCCCCACCCCTTCCCCTTCATGCTATATGATTCCTGTCTCTTCTCCAGAAGCTTCATGGGGTAGCCGAGCTACCTCCTACAGATAAACTTAAAAAACAACAAATGGTCTGGTAGCACTTCATAGACTAACAAAACATGTAGATGGTATCATGAGCTTTCGTGGGCATAGCCCACTTCTTCAGATGATCGGAGTTTGTAGTGCTGTATGGTGGATCACTTTCAAGTGAGATGCTATTTAAGATATTAAGTCTTACATCCTGTGTCACATCTTTATTACACAGTGTTTTTAAATCCTTACAGCAAAGAGAGCAAAGACATATTTGGATCTTGTTACAAATTCGTTTTTTGTTTGTGTGTTTGTTCATGTTTGGTTTGAAAGGGCCTGGAAGTGAAAGAGAGAAGGCCTTTTAATTGAAAAATATTTGAGAAGAGAATGTTTGAGGAAATTAAGCCTTATCTGCCAGGACCTGAATTCAAGGGTTTGTTTCTCCTGCTTAGACCCAGCACTGGGCAAGAAACAGCAATCCTGTTGCTGCTTCAGCTAGGTAGAAATGAGGCAGAGAAACAGAGGTTAGGATTGGTTAAAAATTGCCTTGTGGGCTCGTAATTTTCTGAGCTAAATGGATAATCAATGCAGATTTTTAGCTAGGTATACAAAATCCCATTTAATTGATTAACTGATTGAACATATTGTTTAACTGGTTAACTGATTAAAAGGGGTGGGGACATCAGTGGCAAGTTATATGGGCTCGTGGTGCCCAGGCTCCACCAATATTCAGAGCCGGGGGCCCTGCTTCACCAATATTTGGAGCTGGGTCTCTCCCCTAGCCCTTCCTGGAGTGGGCCCCGGACCCCTCATCCCCAGAGTGTTCCCCCCCCCCCCCCCCCAGCCCCGGAGTGTCCCTGCCAGAATGAAAGCTGTGCAGGCTCTCCCTTGCCTGCGCGCACTGCCGGCTGTTGTTGCCTAGGGCAACAAGAGATGCCTGTGCACTCAGGAGGGGGAGGAGGCATGCATGTGCTTGCCAACCCTCCTCTCCCCCGGCACCAGAGATGTAGCGGAGGGGAGCGCACGCTGAGTAGGCCCACCTCACACTAGATCAGTGAGCCGGCAGCTGGGCCACATGCTGCCACCCAGAACACACTGCGAACAGAGGCAGCCGGCAGGAGCAGCCTCTTTTAAAAGTAAAATGAACTTACCCGACCTGTTTCTCCGGTGCTTGGCTCTGTGGGAGGGAGATTTGGTTGCGGGGCGCTGGGCTGCTTGGCTCTGTGGGAGGGAGATTTGGCTGGGGGGCTCTGGGCTGCTTGGCTCTGTCGGAGGGAGATTTGGTTGGGGGGCGCTGGGCTGCTTGGCTCTGTGGGAGGGAGATTTGGTTGGGGGGCGCTGGGCTGCTTGGCTCTGTGGGAGGGAGATTTGGCTGGGGGGCGCTGGGCTGCTTGGCTCTGTGCGAGGGAGATTTGGTTGGGGGGCGCTGGGCTGCTTGGCTCTGTGCGAGGGAGCGCATGCGCGGCGTGCTGACGTGCCACACAGCAGCTGGGAGGGGAGACGTCCGGGTGTGGCGTGACGTCACGGCCCGGGACTTTAAAACCGCACGGCCCAGCACGTGGTCTGGAGCCGGAGCCTGAGCCTGGCCGCCCTGCACACTGGAAAGCAGAAGGTGGGTGGCAGAGGAAGGGGCTTGTGCTGAGGGGAGGGGGGCAGGTCAGGAGAAGGAAAGGGGGAAGGCGTGGAGGAGACAGCGTGGAGGAGAGACAAATGCCAGGGGGCCAAGTGCAGACAATGAGGAAAAGGCCAGGAGAGGAGGTGTCAGTGGGAGGGGGACAGGGTGATGCTGGGCGAAGAGAGGGTAAGGGCATTCGGGGTTAGAGGGGGGAGGGGGAGGAGCTGGGAGAAGGCTTGAAGAAGGGGTGGGCATGAGAAAGGCAGGGATGGAGCAAGTCATGTATGAGGGGAACGGGCAGAGGGTGGTGAGGCGGTGGGCATCAGGGAAAAAGAGGGAAAAGGGGGCAGGGGTAGTGAGGGAAGGGGGAGGCACCAGGAAGGTGCCGGGGTAAGAGAAGGTGCAAGTGCCACGGGATTCTGGGAGTGAAGCAGAAGGGAAGACACCTACAGAGGAGGGACCAACACCAGAGGAAAGAGGCAGGGCAGGTGTTAGGAGAGGGGATCATAGAACTGGAAGAGACCTCAGAAGGTCATCAGGTCCAGCCCCCTGCTCTAGGCAGGACCAGTCCCAACTAAATCAACCCGGCCAGGGCTTTGTCAAGCCGAGACTTAAACACCTCTAGGGATGGAGACTCCACTACTTCCCTAGGTAACCCATTCCAGTGCTTCACTACCCTCCTAGTGAATTAGTTTTTCCTAATATCCAACCTGGACCTCTCCCACCACAACTTGAGACCATTGCTCCTTGTTCTACCATCTGTCACTACTGAGAACAGCCTCTCTCCATCCTCTTTGGAACCTCCCTTCAGGAAGTTGAAGGCTGCTATCAAATCCCCCCTCACTCTTCGCTTCTGCAGACTAAACAGACCCAAGTCCCTCAGCCTCTCCTCATAAGTCATATGCTCCAGCCCCCTAATCATTTTGGTTGCCCTCCGCTGGACCCTCTCCAATGCGTCCACATCCTTTTTGTAGTGGGGGGCCCAGAACTGGACACAATACTCCAGATGTGGCCTCACCAAAGCCGAATGAAGGGGAATAATGACATCTCTGGATCTGCTGGCAATGCTCCTCTTAATGCAATCTAATATGCCATTAGCCTTCTTGGCTACAATGGCACACTGTTGACTCATATCCAGCTTCTCATCCACTGTAACCCCCAGGTCCTTTTCTGCAGAACTACTACTTAACCGGTTGGTCCCCAGCTTGTAACTATGCTTGGGATCCTTCCGTCCCAAGTGCAGGACTCTACACTTGTCCTTGTGGAACCTCATTAGATTTCTTGTGGCCCAATCCTCCAATTTGTCTAAGTCATTCTGGACCCTATCTCTGCCCTTAAGCGTATCTACCTCTCCCCCCAGCTTAGTGTCATCCGCAAACTTGCTGAGGGTGCAATCCTCATCCAGATCATTAATAAAGATATTGAACAAAACCGGTCTTAGAACCGAATCTTGGGGCACTCCGCTAGAAACCGACCGCCATCCTGACATCGAGCCATTGTTCACTACCCGCTGGACCCGGCCTTCTATCCATCTTACCGTCCATTTATCCAATCCACATTCCCTTAACTTGCTGGCAAAAATATTGAGAGAGACCGTATCAAAAGCCTTGCTAAAGTCAAGGTATATAACATCCACTGACTTCCGCATGTCCACCGAGCCAGTTACCTCATCATAAAAGCTAATCAGATTGGTCAGGCACGACTTTCCCTTTGTGAATCCATGCTGACTATTCCTAATCACTTTCCTCTCATCCAAGTGCCTCAAAATGGATTCCTTAAGGATTCCTTCCATGATTTTTGCAGGAACCAAGGTAAAACTGACCTGCCTATAGTTCCCTGGATCGTCCTCCTTCCCTTTTTTGAAGATGGGCACTACATTTGCCTTTTTCCAATCATCCGGGATTTCTCCTGATCTCCACGACTTTTCAAAAATAATAGCCAAAGGCTCCTCAATGACATTTGCCAACTCCCTCAGTACCCTTGGATGTACTAAGTCCGGACCCATGGATTTATGTACGTTTAGTTTTTCTAAATAGTTCTTAACCTGTTCTTTACCCACGATGGGCTGTCCATCTTCATCCCATCTTGCGTCACTTAGCGCAGAAGTCCAGGAGCTGACCTTGTCCGTGAATACAGAGGCAAAGAAAGCATTGAGTACTTCAGCTTTCCCCACATCATCTGTTACTAGGTTACCGTCTTCATCCATTAGGGGCCACACACCCTCTCTGATCACCTTCTTCTTGTTAACATGCCTGTAGAAACCTTTCTTGTTATCCTTCACATCCTTAGCCAGTCGCAATTCCATTTGCGCTTTCGCCTTCCTGATAACCCCCCGGCATTCTCGAGCTATACCTTTAAACTCCTTCCTGGTTATTTGTCCAAGTTTCCACTCTTTGTAAGCTTCCTTTTTGTGCTTAAGTTCACCAAGGGTTTCCCCTGTAAGCCAATCCGGTCTCCTACCATGTTTGCCTCTCTTGCTACGTGTCGGGATGGTTTCTTTCTGTGCCTTCAATAAGGCTTCTTTAAAATACTGCCAGCTGTCTTGGACTCCTTTCCCCTTCATGTTAAGGAGGGGTAGCTCACATGAGCAGAGTGGAGCTACTGGAGGAGTGGGCACAGGGAGAGAGAAGGCCTGGTGGAGGGGGGCAGGTCGCAGTGGGCAGTGAGAAGAGTAGGAGTCAAGACAGCAGAGGAGGATGAGGAGTTGTGGGGCAGCAGGCATCAGGGAAGCTGATGGAGCAAGGGGAGGAGACATGGCAGCAGAGAGAAAAGGCAAAGGTTTATAAGATATTTATTAATAACTTGGGTGCCATAGTGGCACATCCAAACAAGCCACATGAACTCAGTACTGGTACACAACACAAAATTCATTCTGCTCGTGGGAGGAAACGCTTAGGCTGTGTCTACACTAGCAGCTTCTTGCCGTAGGGGTTTCTCCCACAAGTAATCCCTGCTGAGTGTTCACACTGCCCTCTTGCGCAAAAGAGCGTACACCTGTTAGAAAAGAGTGTAGCTCTTGTGCAAGACGCCCTCTCTTACCATGCCGTACTGTAAATTTCCTTGCGCAAGAGCAGGCAGGGGCTCTGTGGGTTCTTACACAAGAACAGCTGTACTTGCACAAGAAGCTGCGAGCGTAGACAGAGCCTTAGAGGGAACACTTCCCCCAGCCTCTCCGCCCCCAAGTTAATGTCACACACATTGGGTTAATGCAATTGTAAGATAGTTGCATGAGGGAGGTTTGGTGGGAGCCAAACTAATCCCTGTTGGTAGGAAGATGGTGGGAAAAGTCCCTCACATGACATCTTTTACTTCTGGTCATGTGTCCATCTTGCCCTGAGCGTGTTACCTCCAAAGGCCTGGCTAATGGGAGTCAGGGGTGTGGCTAATGGGGGTCAGGGGCATGGGTAAAAGGGGTCGGGGGGGGGGGGGATGGACGGACTAGACCCATTCTGGGCACTACCAAAAATTATACAAAGCTGCTGCCCCTGTGTGGGGAACATTCCAGCTTGGCTAGATCAGCCCCTGCCTGCAGCAGAGGCCAAGGCATGGGCCCCATGCGGGGCTGGAGCATCCAATTGCTTGTGGCAGGCAGGGAGCTGCTCCAGCCTGCACCAGTTCACCTTAACTGTTGAGCCTCACCTATTAAGGGTTGGGCTTTCTGGTTAAACATTCACATCCCTACTTCTCGCATATGCGTCTCTAGGACTTTGTTGGCTACTCCTGAGCTCACTTTGCTCAGCTGTCCCTTTCTTCCTTCAGTTTGTTTTTGAATTATGAGTATCACAGTAATGTTTGAAGACCCCACCTGAGATCAGGCCCCCACTATGCCAAGTGCTGCAAAGCTTTGTAGTGGAGAGTGACAGCCTCTGTCCCGAGAAGCTTACAATCTACACTGACAGGGTGCAGTGGGGAACAGAGATGGAGTGACTTGTCAGTGGCAGATCCAAGCTCTTTCCTGAGCCTCTGGACTACTCTGCTTCTGTGCATCCCATCATAACAGTGCAGCTAGCTCCTTAGGGACATGCCTGATTGCATTACCCTCCATGTGCACACAAGCTACCTGTTCCCCTGGCATTCCACTGGGACTCTCTAGTCCTGTGACATCCATGGTACTGCCGGACCAGGGATATAGCTGGACGAGAGAGTCCCGCTTAAGAGAGATTCAACCTGTACTGTACAAATTTCATGGAGTGTGACCAGTATTTCTCATATAGGGAGACCTGAGCCAAAAGGAAATTGCAGGGGAGGGGTGTCACATGGTTATTTTAGGGCAATTGTGGTATTGCCACCCTCACTTCTATGCTGCCTTCAGAACTGAATGTCTGGAGAGTGTTGCCTGGGTGCCCAGTCTGATGGTGTCCATAAGCTGCATCCCGGGACGGAGAGACCACTGTACCCCCTTAGCTTTCCAGCCTGGGCTGCCTCGCACAATGTTTTGTTAGTGACTAGCAACAAACTCCTCCAGGTGCTGTTACCACTCAGCCCCAAACACAGCCAGAGTGCATGAATGCTCCCAGAGCCATTCATGAATCATTCAGAAGGGGTCACCAGTCAGATCCTCCCAGTTCCCAGCTTTGTACTTTAGGTTGGTTCACCGCATCATCAATCAAAAGTGGATATACACCAAGCTTTGTAAAACCCCTGAGCAAATTTGCCAAACACCTCAGGCAAACTCACTGGTAAAGATAAATAGTTAAACAAGTTTGTTGACTACAAAGAAAGATTGTAAGTGATGGGCAAAAAGTCTGAGTAGTTACCAAAAGCAAAGTAAATATAAGCACAGTTTAAAGTTGAGCAATTCCTCTGGTTTGGCCTTATGCAGATGAGTCATTGAATTATAGATCCCTTGCTGGACATGGGCTGTTGATGGTTGTTTGACACCTGCCTGAATGTTAGTTACTTTTCTTGCTGCTGTCTCTGGGGAGCTAATATCTGGCTGATTCTCCAACTTACAGCATGTTTCAACCGTTGATGACCTTTTCCCCAATACCTCACATGGCTGGCTTTGCATACAATTTCACAATTCTATAGAAAATGAGGAATGTGGGGGTTACAGGGTGCTCCCCCAAGAAATAGTGTCATACTCAGCTCTCCAGGGAGCAGTGTGGAAGGAAGGGTGACAGTATCATACCACGCCATCCTTACTTCTGTGCTGCTACTGGCAGCAGCTCTGCCTTCAGAGCTGGGCTGCCAGCTAACAGCTGCTACTCTCCAGCTGCCCAGCTCTGAAGGCAATGCAACTGGCAGCAGCAGCACAGAAATAAGGGTAGCAGTACTGCAACTCCCAAATAACCTGGTAACCCTCCACAACTCCTTTTGGGGTCAGGGGACTCAGATCCCTTACACCACCATGAAATTCCAGATTTAAATAGCTGAAATCATGAAATTTGTGATTTTTTTTTTCAAATCCTATGATCATTAAATTGACAAATGGACCATGAATTTGGTAGGGCCCTAGTCATGTGCCATTGTTTATTAACTCCTTTTACCTGCACCCAACGGAGCTGTTCCTGTGGGACCCCTAGCTCCAGGAGCCCTTCCTGCTTATGCTTCAAAAGCCAAAGTCAGTAGATGGTTGAAACTGTTTGGGAACCATCTGCACTCCCCTGCTGCCCTAGCCCTGGTTCTGCACAGCTGTTTATTCTCTGTTTTGCATCACTCTGTCAGCCTTCTACACAAGCAGATATGGCTATAAGATGTGCCTGCGTGTGTACCTAAATGGGGACGGCACTGGACGTGGGACCCACCTGTCTCTGTTCTTTGTGGTGATGAAAGGCCCCAGCGATGCACTTCTGCGATGGCCCTTCAACCAGAAGGTATGTATTGGGAGCGAATGCAGAGCTAACCTTGGGGCCTGAAAGGCCTGCCTGGCCTGTTGATGTATGTGCCTTGTCTTTATCTCCACTTGGCCTCTCAGATGCCTGCTCTTCTAGACACCAGAGAGTTGGCATGAGACAGTGAAAGCAATTGTTCACACTAACTATTTGGGGGAGATCTGGGATGTAGGCTCCTGTCATGATAAAAGCCCAGGATATTACAAGGAAATTAGGTCAATGACTATTAGCCAGGATGGGTAGGAGTGGTGTCCCTAGCCTCTGTTTGTCTGAAAATGAGTGACTGGAGGGATCACGTTAGGATTACCTGTTATGTTATGTTCCCTCCCTCTGGAGCATCTGGTATTAGCCACTGTTGGCAGACAGGATACTGGGTTGGATGGTCTGACCCAGTGTGGCCATTCTTTTGTTCTTACAAGAGAGGTCCAGAGGAGAGGGGAAGAGGGACAAAGCTGCAGTTGGAGTGGGACGATGATGTGTTTGGAGAATACCCAGAAGTTTCATAGTAACCCAGCAGTGTGCGCGCTCACATTCAAGGACCCAGAATTGTGCTAAGCTCTCAACTTCATTTTCCAAATTCAATTCCTAAACCTTTGCAGTTATGAAGAAAACTTTAAAAGTAAAAATCAGATGTAAACCAATGTGGTGACTTCTGCCTGAGTTTGCAGACTGCTTGACTCTACCCATTGGAGGAGTATGATCTGTGTTGCTTATCTCAAAGGGACATGCAAGTGATGGGGCAGAACCAAAGTGAACATCAAACGCTGTAGCTGCTGGCTACCCAGACTACTGTGTGATTTCATTTTTGCATTGAATTTAGCAAGTCTGTAGTTGTCAGTCAACCTAAATCAGATGCAGAATTTTTCTTGTGACGCAGCAGAGATTGGGAGAAAGCAGGGAGCCTTCTGGCAGGGTGCAGATCTAGCTGGGACTTGGCACTGAGCTTGAATGCAGTGCTGACAGTACCCCAGTTTGCCAGTACGTGAATGCTCACATGCAGTTTTCAAAGGGTTAACATTAATGGGTGTCCCAGACCAGGGGTTGCCTTTTGGCCATCTTGCTTCATGCTCCTTCCTGTGCATATTCACCTCTAGGTGACCCTGATGCTGCTGGATCAGAATAACCGGGAGCACATTATTGATGCTTTCCGACCTGATGTGACATCATCGTCCTTCCAGCGACCTGTCACCGAGATGAACGTTGCCAGTGGCTGCCCACTCTTCTGCCCAGTCTCCAGGATGGAGGCCAAGAACTCTTACGTGCGTGACGACACCATCTTTATTAAAGCCATCGTAGATCTCACAGGCCTCTAAAGCCTCCTCCCCACCAGGAGCTGTGAGCACAGTGACAGCCCTGACTAGGGCTTTACCTCCCTGTGCTGCACCCTCAGCATGCCCTAGAACAGGGTGAAGTCCAGATCTGGCTTGCTCCACTCTGAGTGGAAATGCAGTGTCAGATGGGAACCCTCCCAGCTGCTCTAGTACAGATCTTCTTTGAGAAGAGGCTTGTGTTGAGGTTACTTTGAGTTTGATCCATGACAAATGGGGACTTGGATGATCCCCTGCAGGAATCAGCTACCAGGGCTCCCTGCACTGGGCTTTCAGGCTAAAATGAATGCAGCTCTTTTGTACTTGTTTAATGCACAGCTCTGGTATCCTACAGTGGAACAGGCATTCAGGCTGCCCAGAGCACCACTGCACAGAGCCCTTTGGCCTGCCCCTGCCATTCTCCTCATAGACCTCTGTGTTAGAGGGAGCTGGCTTCTCTCTAGTGGTTTTGCTTAAAGTTTTTGTCATTCTCTGCTGCTGACTGGTTTGCTCCTTGACATGAGGGTGGGAGGGACAGCAGGGACTAGGGGCAGGCTGAGGTGGTCTGTGAGTGGGAAGACAACAGTTTAGCAGCCTCACTGGCTTCTCTGGCAGACATTGCTGCAGAGACCCTTTGAGTGGGGCCACAAATCAGTAGGGCAAGAGGGAGATGTGCCCAGTGCCCACGTCTGATGGGAGGGACCAGTGTAGAGTAAGGGAGGGAACAGCATCTGAGAAGTATTTTCCTCTTTCAGTGTAGGCATCCAACCTGACTGTTGTGTGCTCTCGATGCCTTTGGCATAGCGTGGGCTTTTAATCAGAGGCAGGCAAAATATGGCCCGTGACCCAGAGGAAGCCTTGAGCAGGCTCCCTGTCTTCTGCACCCTATACAAAGCAACCAGTGTTGGGGGTCATGTGTTCTCTGCACACCGTGTGCTGGGGAGGAGGAAGGTGTTGCGCACTCCCCCTGCCTCCAGCACAATTTCACAGCTCCCATTGGCCGGTGCTTGTAGTATATGAAACTGCTCCCTGTAGGAATTTGCCACTAGTAGCAATTACCAATATGTACAATTGTAAGAAGTTGCTACCTGATGTAGCACAAATTCCTACAGGAAGCAGTTTCATTCACTACACCGGCCACTCTGAGTGGCATGTAGGGGCGCGGTGAGCAGGGAGCCTTCCTGAGGATCCTGCTGGGCTGCTGGCCAGCAGGCCTAACCAAAGAGTTTGTGGGGCCCAAGGCAGCATGTTGTGGTTGGCTGCACCTTGTGGCCAGGTGGCTTTCAGCTAGGGCAGTGAGCAAATGGGTGCCAGGCAGCATGGGGGCCCTGAAGGCATGGTGCCCAAGGCAACTGCCTTGCTCACCTTGCCCTAAGACTGGGCCTGCTGACCGGGAGCCACCTAGGTAAGTGCCTCCCAGCCAGAGCCCACCTCTGGCACCCAGCTTTTCCCTCCAATCCTCTGCTCCCTCTCCTGCACCCCTGCCTCAGGTCACAACCCAAACCCCTGCACTTCTGCCCCAAGTCACAACCCCCCGCACTCCCTCCTGCACCCCTTCTCCAGGTCAGAATCCCTTTCCTTCACGCATACCCACTCCCACAGCTGTTACCCCATTTCCCTGCCCTAGATCACAACCCAAACCCCTTCACCATCTCCTACACCTCTGCCCCAGTTCACAACCCCCTCCCATACCCTACGCCCCCTACAGGTCAGAATCCTCTCCTGCACTCATACTCCCTCCCGGACCCTGCATCCCAAACTCCTTCCCTAGGTCACAACCCTCTCCTTCATTGAAACTCCCTCCCGGATGCCACACACCCTCCTTGCATCCAACCTCCATCCCAAAACCCTCACATCCTCCATTAATATTAGGCACTCAAATTCTTGGAGTGGCTCCCATCAAAAATTATTGCCCACCCCAACCTAATAGATCAGTCTTGTAACTCTCTCGAGTGGGTCCTAACCTAGTCAGAGAGATGCTTTGGAATCTAATTTGTGGCCTGTTAATGGATCGCTCTAGGAGCTGGGGTTAGGGCAGGAGAGCCTGAGTCCCATTTGGCTGGCTGGCACCCCAGGAATGCGGTCTTCTGGGTTTAGCCAAGGGGGGAGAGCTCATTAGCTGCTTTCCCCTCCATTCTCATCCTGGCTTTTAGCATCTCTTGGCATTCTGCTGTTCCCTCACTTGGAGTCCTCTCTCCAGCTATCCTCCCCAGACACCCACTAATCTTGAATGTAAAATCTTGGGCTTTTCTCTGTACTTTAGTTATTTACAAGCCTGAGGTCTAAGTCTCACCAGCACTGGCAGCCCCCGATTATACATGTAGCTTTTCAGTAGCACACACCAGTGGCTTCCTTCCTAATCATACTGTCCAGAACTGCCTGGCCAGCTGCAGTTACTTGGTTAGCACTGTCTTAAGAGCTTTCCCTGGGCACTCTTCCCTCCCAGGACTCTTGCATTCTGGCCTCGATTTGCTGCCTCTTTCTTTCTGTTTGGTGGAGATTGGATTCTTGTCAGAGTGTTGTCATTGTGACGTAACTGGCCTCTTAGAGTTACTCTGTGGTGGTCACCTGTAACTCTAGAGCCATTTTGGAGCCTTATTCTTTTGAGGTTTTCTGTCTCCTCTTTCCATGGGCCCCATTCTCTCCCATCTGTACAAGCCTTAAGGTTCTCTTTGCCAAAGCACCCAGCTAGCTGCTTTTTGAACCATCCTGCAGGTGTTGTCCCTGCCATGCCCTGCCCAACTCTTCCCTGTCTCTTCTGTCCTGGAGGACAGGCAAAGAGGCTGGCCTTGCTGCCGACGCCAGAGGTGTTTCTTGTTGTTGGCTGGATCCCTCAGGGAGCAACAGCCCTAGTTCCAGTTAGGGTCATTGATCGGCAGCCTGTGTGCTGGGGAGGGAATTCTGTCTGGAACAATCACCAGTTAGCAAGCGCAGTGGAATCCAGGGGTGTGAAACTGTGGCCATCTCCGTGGAGGAAGACCCATGGCCCTACTATTGAGTCCTCTGTGGAGAGAAATGACATGTTCCTCACCTGGTCCCAGGCCTGGGGACATGGACTAGTGACAGGCTGTCTCATCATAGGCCTCCACTTGAGCCTAGTCAACCATCTGCTTCGATGCTCTTGGCCCGCTGCTTCTCCTCCCAGCCCTTCCTGACCCTCAGCAGGGATCAGTAAGGATGAGTTCTGATTCCAGGTGAAGGTGACTGGAAGCCTCTGCCAGGACTAAAGGGATGCATGTTTGCTTATGCTGCAGTGAAGTAATCCAGTGGGGGTCTCCAGCACTGTGAGGCTACATCTAGACTGCAAGCCTCTTTCGAAAAAGAGCATCTAGACTACCAGTACTTTCGAAAAAGCAAGCCACTTTTTTGAAAGAGAGCACCCAGGCAGTCTGGATGTTCTCTTTTGAAAAAGCACAATTTGCATTACATAGCGCCTTTTTTTGAAAGAGCACTTTCGAAAAAAGGCATTCTTCCTCGTAAAATGAGGTTTTCCACCGTCGAAAAAACTGCCGCATTCTTTCAATTTACTTTCAAAAGAACGCAGCAGTCTAGATGCAGGGGAAGTTTTTTTGAAAAAAGGCCACTTTTCTCAAAAAAACCCTGTAGTCTAGACACACCCTGAGGCTCCCCAGCTGAGAAGCCACATTGAGGTATTATTTATACCGCTCTCATTTCTGGGCCAGAAGTGGTGCCTGGGTCTCTGAGGCTGGGGACAGAGACAGGATTATAGATGTGCAGAACTCCCCATCCAAAGAGAGACCAACTCCATGATCTCCTACTGCTAATAAGCAGAAGTAAAACAGCTGCCCCAGAGTGGGAGCCAAAGGGAATTAAATCAGCTCCAAGACTGACATCTAGGTATTGGAGGGGCACTGGAATAGCTGGGAGTTTGAGTGCTTAGTTTGTCTGGGACACTGCCCCTCCAGTCTGTACAGTACTCCACAGCATGGTATGTGCGAGTGTCTCTGCTCTCCCTTTCCCTTCTGTGCAGCCATGCTGCCACGAGCCCATTCAGCTTCAGAACCTTGTGTCTAGATGGGGCCCAACCTCTCAGGAAGTGGAGATTTCTGAAATAGCCTATGGGGCCATTCCCTATCAAAAGCCCAAACCCTACCTTCCAGAAGTTTGAAAGGCATCTCTGGTACATACTACACATCAATGGCATCTGCTGCAGGGTCTGTCCAAGATTGTCTAGTGGCTGGGGTGGAACCCAAAGCCAACTCCATATACTGCTTGTGTCAGGAGAGACAAAGGTGCTGCACTGGAGCTGACCAGTTCTCTCTCCCTGTGGATAGGCGCTGTGATGATTTTTTAGTGAAGCTTCAAATCCTGCTTAGGTGGGGATGGGACTGCAGGAGCAGCCCGGTTTATATCCCTGGTTCCTACACATCATGCAACTCATCTAGGACCCATGGGTGCATGGGGGGACTTCACAGACATTAGGGCTGTGTCTAGACTGGCCACTTTTTCTGGAAAAGCAGCTGCTTTTCCGGAAAAACTTGCCAGCTGTCTACACTGGCCGCTTGAATTTCCACAAAAGCACTGACGATGTCATGTAAGATTCAGTGTTTTTGCGGAAATACTATGCTGCTCTCGTTCGGGCAAAAGTCTTTTTCCGAAAAACTTTTGCGCAAAAGGGCCAGTGTAGACAGCAGAGATTTGTTTTCCGCAAAAAAGCCCCGATCGCGAAAATGGCAATTGGGGCTTTTTTGCGGAAAAGCGCGTCTAGATTGGCCATGGACGCTTTTCTGCAAAAAGTGCTTTTGCGGAAAAGCGTCCTGCCAATCTAGACACGCTTTTCCGCAAATGCTTTTCACAGAAAACTTTTCCGTTAAAAGCATTTCCGGAAAATCAAGCCAGTCTAGATGTAGCCTGGGTGTTCCCGGGAAAGGGCTCCAAAAAGGAGCAGCATCCTGATTTCCCCACTGCTCTGTACTGTGGCAGCAGGTGGGCTGCTCCACAGCAAGGTGGCTTCTGGCTGCTGCTCCGTGTTGGACCACATTTTGTGCAAAATGTGACTCCAGCAAATAATTCCACCATTCTGCATTGGCATGAATGCTGTTATTGGAGGCCTCATTGAGCCCTCTTTGTAGCATATGAGGTGATGGGGAAGCTCTCGCTGTCATTTCTGCATCTCCTCTAATAGTACAAATTCACACATCCATAAAACAGTCTGCACTGGGTTCTTGCTAGAGCTCCCTCTGGCCCCATGGTGGAGAATCCACCTGGGTTGTATTACCAACCAAAGGAGCCCAAGCGTGTTCCAGCTGAGGTTACCCTTGGGCTGCTGCCTGTTTAAGCACAGCAGAGTGGATGGGGAGAGAGGGGCTACATCTACACTGGCATGATCTTGTGCAAAAACTCTTTAGCACAAGAGAGCGTCTACACTGGCCTGTGCTTTAGCGCAAGAGCATCCTTGCCAGTGTGGACGCTCTCTTGCACAAGAAAGCTCTCATGGCCATTTTAACCATCGGGCTTTCTTGTGCAAGAAATTCCTGTTACCTGTCTACACTGGCCTCTTGTGCAAGAACAGTTGCGCAAAAGGGCTTCTTCCTGAGCGGGAGCGTCAGAGTTCTGGTGCAAGAAGTCCTGATTTCATACATTAGAATGTCCGTTTACTTGCGCAAGAACACGCGGCCAGTGTAGACAGGCAGCAAGTTTTTGTGCAAGAGCTGCTGCTTTTGCGCAAGATCACGCCAGTATAGACACAGCCCAAGAGTTTGGTTTCTGAGGCAGTCACTTGCAAGTCATTTACCTGTGTTTGTGCTTTACATGTTGCTTTACCCTGTCACTTACCAGCTGTGCTAAGGGTGAAGGCATTTCCATGCAGGACATAGCCCCCCACCCCCTTCCTGGAAAAAAAATTCCTTGCAACGTATTCCCTTCCTTGAGTTACCTTTAGTGGAGTTGATTGGCTTCCCCTGTGGTGTGGTCATCTGCAGCAGAATCTGTTCACCAGAGTGCAAGAGACTACCACCTGTGACATGCAGCACCCACTTTGTGAAAAGGTGGGGGCTGGAGAGCCAGTGATGGCATGGCTGTCCCTTCTCACATGCTGCTGTTCAGTGGATGGAAAGTAAGCATGGATGAGACAGGTATAAGGATGCTCAGGCTTGTGGTACTCTTTTGTGCTTGACTTGCAATCTGCTGTATGTGTGTAATCTTGACTGAGCCAGCCTTTAGTGCCTGCTGCTTTGCTGAATGATGGCTTGTGAGCCCCTCTGAGTCCAGACAGCAGTGGGAGAGCTGTATTACAGCTCCAGCTAGCTGTCACACCACAGCCTGGAAAAGTGCTAGCAAAGCCCCTAGTCAGCAGTAGGAATGTGAATGACTAGTCAACTGCCTGATGAGCAAAATACTTATCGGATAGTTGATAGGCTAGTCGACTAGTCGCCTTCTCCCCCCCCCCCGGCCTCTATGAGAGAGGCAGCAAGGTGGGGGAAAGAGGAGGGGGTGCTTCAAAGAGCCAGCGCCACGTGGAGCCTGGGACTAGGTCCCGGGCTTCACATGGTGCTATCGCTTTGAAACACCGTGTGCAGCTTGGGGGCCAGCTGGGGTGTCCCCAGGCTGCAAATGGCATTTCAAAGCAGAAGCACTGTGAAAAGCCTGGGGTCAGTGGGAGTCCCCAGCTGACTCCAGGCTCCATGCAGTGCTGCCACTTTGAAATGCATGAGGAGCACAAGGCCAGTGGGGACTGCCCCACTAACCCTGTGCTCCCCACAGCACTTTTGCCTTTGAAGTGTAGCAACAGCAAATTGCATCGACTATTTGATTAGTCAATCAAAATTTAACATCCCTAGTCACAGCATCTCAGTATTTAGTGGAGGCTTTTGCTAAGCTATCCAGGGGAAAAATCATAAAATTCAAGCCTTGTTTCCCCCACACCTTTGAGGGGAAGAAAGCAGAGGCCAGGATAGCTGTCCTGGGAAGAGGCATCAGTGCTGAGCAGTTACTGTTCTGGGTTGCTCAGGAGCAGAATTCTCATGGTAACCCGCAGTAGTGCAGCAGGTCAGGCTCCTAAGGGGCTCAGCTGTTACCAGGGCTAAGCTGTAGCTCCCATGGGCTTCAAGGGAAGCCCCATAGCCCTGAAATCAGGCCACCTGCAGGCAGCCAACATGTGGTTGAGGGGAAATGGAGGGGCCTTATGATGAAGGAATGAGTTTGGGGTGGGGGCTGTGCAAGTTTTGATCCTCTCCTTTAACTACAGTAGGACTAGAGATGCTAGTGCAGCTCATGGCCAGCAGTGCTGTGAGCAACTAGCAGGAACCAGGCCTGGTGCTAATGCAGCCCAACACTTCCATTGTTTATACAGAAGCTCCAGCTTCATTATCATAGTCTTTTCTTGCCCCCAAAGAGCAGCTAAACCAGAGATGGGGTTTTACTGCTATAGAATAGCCCCATGGAGGCATGACCACGTTTGTTGGGAACTCAGGGTAGGAATCATTTGGTACTTGTGGAAATGCATTTAATTTTATATAGCCAATGAATCTTTCAGGGGCCTAACCTGGTTGGTGAGTACTGTGCGCTAGTTTAGCCATAACAATATTTCTTCCATTACAGCCTTGAAAACCTTCCCTTAGAATGAGCACTAGCATCTAACTTCCTGAATGTGTCCAAACACCTCCTTGGAGCAAATGGCATAGGCTCTAAATGTGAAATGAATTTTCCTCTGAGCTGTTGTGTGTGAGAGACCATTAATAAAGTATTGTATCATAAGGGACAGCTGACAGTACCATTAAGAATAGGAACTAGAAACTGTTACTGTGAAACTGCTGAATTGGAGGCTTCCACAGTGGGATCCCCGTGTTCCATAGCCTCCTTCAGGAGGAAGGCTCAGCCCTCATTCTATTTACTTTGCTAAAGAGCAGGACAAACATCCCACCCTACATTGGCTGTGGTAGCAGATGCTGGGAGCTGTTGAGACATGGGTCTTGCCCCACTGAGTTTATTTACCTTGAAATAAGATGTAGTAAATACTTGTGGGAAGAAAGGGGCTTCCCTAGCTTAAAGCTCCACTAAGCTATATTTCAACTGGGTCACGGCTGGTTGGCACTGCCCCAGAGGCATTGACAGCCTACATGAAGGACAGGTATAGCCCCCCATTTCAGAGTAGGGAAAACCATCATCATGGGGCTGTAGCTATGCTGGGGCAAGGACACAGCTCACTCCCAGCCCCTCAGCATGCTTATTTTGCCAGCCTGTCCTGTTTCACACATCACCCTCCCCTCTTCTATCAGTGGTTGTTAATGCCCAGCTACAAAAATGGTACGTACTAAATCTGTTTTGGCTCCACGGCAATCTGTGAACTCCGATGCTCCCACTCAAGAATAAGCCCTCTTCCAGAAGAGGCCAGTGTAGACAGGCAACATGGTTTTCTTGCGCAAGAAAGCCCTATCGTTAAAATGGCCATCAGAGCTTCCTTGCGCAAGAGAGTGTCTACACTGGCATGGATGCTCTTGCGCAAAAGCACATGCCAATGTAGATGCTCTCTTCTGGAAGAGTTTTTGTGTGAGAACATGCCAGTGTAGACGTAGCCTAAAAGTGCAGAGCACGGAAAAAATGGACACATTCTTTTGTTAAGCTGAAAACTTAAAGGAGCATGGGAGGCCAGTACCACTGCAGGGAGACACTGCCCATGGTGAGAGCTTGAGCAGTTCTCAGCTGGAGGGCAGTTAGGGAGCACCTTCTGCCCTGCCGAGCAGGCACCGAGTTCTCAACTATCCCAGAGGCTTGTGGCCAACCCTCTCCCATTAGCTGCCCTCACAGAAGGGGGGAACCCTAGTTTGTAGGCACTGCAACAGTGGGGTACCTGGAAAATACCACATTAGGCAATGCAGCTTTAGCATCTTAATATTATTGAGCAACTTATCAAGGAGGTGGGACTTGTATTCTGTGATTCCCCAGCTCTCCACAGACCCTTGCATGGAAGCCAGTGGCTCAGGCACAGCTAATGGAGAGCAGTGACAGAGGCTTGCTTTGAGTTGGCTGCAGTGCAAAGGGCTCTGGTAGGCCCAAGGTGGAAAGTTACTAGCTGCCCTCAGCACTGAGTGCTGCCAAGCCAGCACCAGCTACATGTTTTGCACATTAGAAAGTGTGTAAGCCTCTCTGAAAGTCCCCTCCCTCCCCAATCTGCTCAGCCATGACTGTAGGATACAGTTGGAGGATAGCAGTTACACTGACCATGCCTCCTGCAGAGGTTTGGGACAAACAGACAACAAAACTACTACTGAAAACAGTCCTGTCACAACAAGGCAGAGCAGTGCTGCAACGTTTCCCTTTGGCCAAGCACTCGAAAGTCAGCAGCTCTGAGTGAGGCTAGATCTCCAAGCTCATGAAGAAAAACCAGCTGCCCCAGTCTCTGCTGCTCAGTGACCAAAGCTTGGCTGCATGATGGGTAGGCAGGTGAAATTTGCCTGCTGTGATCCGCAACAGCTACAACACAAATGGAACCCAGTTCATCACAGGTGCAGTGATGCTGGGGCGAGTTTGACTGTAACCGTTTTGGCAGATGTGAGCCATTGATGGGAGTTCAAGATACTCTCTTTGGGTAGGACCCTGCCAGAGCCTTGCACCCACGGTTCTCCATCAACACTCCCACTGTCCAAAGCTCAATAAAGGTTGTGGCTACAGTGAGGCATCAGCATTATCAGGTGCTGTGGCTCAGCTCTTCTGATTCATGAGCCAAGAGAAGAGCAGCCTCCTGGGCTTAGGTTTCCTGGCCTGGCAGATGCGCACAGTGCGGGGGGAGCGCCACACTTTGATGCTAGCATCATCGCTGGCTGTCAGGAGCAGTTCCTGCTCAACTGGGCTGAATGCCACAGAGTTGACCACATCATCATGTTGTAGCTTGGCCAGACAGATGTTGTAGTGCCGGTCCCAAATGTAGCCATGACGATCCTCTGCCCCACTGCATTGGACAGAAAATATCAGTAAGCACCCTGCCCAGCCAGAGGGAAAGGGGCCCTAACTCTCTTCCCCAAAAGCATGGAGGAGACAGGTGCCTCTCCCATTAGGCCTGAGGCTACACCCAAAATACTGACCCAACTTGTGTCCAGCTCTCACAGGTGAGAGAAGAGCTTTTCAAGAAGGAGCCAAGGGGAAACAATGCAGGGAGTATTTGGATGAATCTGCAGCCAGGTTTACACAGTACTTGGTGGTGTGAACTGTACTGATCAGTTCAATGGGCACTCACCAATGTCATTTTCAGGGTTCAGAGTTAATTGTCCCATCAACCTGCTCTTCTTTCCACAATCCTAAATCATCAGAAGCCTCAACTATCTTCTCCTCAGATGCCACCGCCCAGAGTTCCTGCACGAAATTCTTCACTGTCACATCAAGAGCAAGGGGAGGAGGAGGAGGGAGCATAACATACCAATTGTGCTAGTCTAGTCACTGCACTGAGCATGTGATTGGCAGGCATCCCATTGGCACAAGCCCAGTTTTCCAAATAAGTCATGCTGCTGCAGGATGTCTCTCTCTGAGGCTGGGCCAATGCTGCAGAATCTACCCCAGCTCAGACAGAGGCCTAGCTCTACAATAAACCCAGGGACCCAGTACAGGGGTTGGGAAGACAGCTTCGCTTTGCTTCTCTCCCCTCCCATCTCACCAGTTTTATGGCCAAGGGTACGGCTAGACTGCGGGGGGGTTTCGGGTTACCTCCAGTATCCTGAAAAAACTCCTCCGCGTCCAGGGAATGCCTTTGCTTTTCCACTTTTTTTTTTTTTTGGCGGAAGAGCAAACGCATTCTTTTGGAAGCCCCTGTATTCCTCATTCCACGAGGAAGAAAGGGGCTTTTGAATAGGTTTTTTTCCCCAAAATTTTGCCCAGTCTAGACAGGCCAAATTTCAGAAAAGCCTCTTCTGACGAAAGTATCGGGAAAAGATATGCAAAATGCGGAGTGCATTTTGCGTATCTTTTTCCGATAGATCCTTGCAGTCTAGACGTACCCCAAGAAAGAGAGGACAACAGGGCACCTGGCTACGAAGTCCCTGCTGACATCAAGAAAGATGAAGAAACATTCATCGTTGGGGGTGTAGGCTCGGTGTGCACGGAGGGCTCGCTTCACCTCCTTCATTGTCTTCAGATCAAACACATGCAGGTCAATCTCCTCTGCGATGGGTGGTGGCTGCATGGGATCAGAGATCACACAGTCCCGTGGCCAGGACCGGCTGTTGACATAAAGATATCTAGGGAATAGGAAAAGTTCCACTGCTGAATTACTGCATCACTTCTGTCAGTGTCGCCATCCAGTCTAGAAAATCTAGCCAGCTGGACTGTGCTGGCGCACTGGTTCATTTCACTGCCTGCCTCTCCAGCACAAGCTTGCAGCATATAGGGGCTACAGGCTGACGTTCTGGAAACAGCCTGTTTATGTGAATTATTTTCAGGATATCAGTGAAACCATTTTCATCCCTGCCCAGTTCTGCAAGTCAGAACTGCACTCCCATGTGCTTTACAAGGGGCCTTTAATAACATGCTGGTGGGAAACTCAGAGTTCATTTTATCCACCCAGCTCCCTAATCTAAGCCAGTCATGGAGAGAGCCTGGCCCAGCTACAGAGCCACAGATGGGACACACATCTCAGGTAGCTCATGCATACATTTACTAGAATCAGCATCTGGCTGGTCTCCAACCCCATTCCTATCCCTTCCAGCTAAGACTCCTGGCCACCTTTTTCCCAGGAGGGTGCTAAATCAAGCACCCTTCACCAATCTGGTGGCTTCAAGTCCTGTGACCCTTTCTGAAGAACACAGGAAATCCCCATGTGATCCAGATACACAGATCCAGAAGGCTACCCCCAGCTGACCTAATGGAGGGTCCTCTCAATGCTCTCCCTTACTTGTTTGAGAGTGGAATTTCTTCCTCAACCCAGATCCTGTGACCAGGTCAAACTGTGCACATAAATGGAGCACCACCATGATTCACCCATAACAGCCATTTTCACTCCTAAAAGCCCTCTGGTTCCTGTGCCCCATCATTGCAGCCTCTGGCATGGAGCAGGTCATACATGCTATACCTGACTGCAGGCTCACTTCTCTGCTGGCATGGAGGCATTCCTCTGCATATAGTGCTGCAGTTGGTGGTTTGCTGATCCCAAACCACCAGCTTGGCTTATGCTGCTAATAAGATACGCTAAGTTCCATGAACTTTGCTGTGTGCCAGAGCTCAGGAGAAAAGATCTCAAAGACAAAGGTCCTGTCTACTCTTTGCCTGTCTATAGGCGTTAATGAGCTCATGGGGGAAGGGGACAATCACTATGCTCTTCACAAATGAGTCACTAAGTGCTGGAAATCCCGCCTCCCCCTCCTTCCCTCACGCACACTCACACTGACGACACCTTGCCCCATCCCCCACATGGCAGGTCCTCCGCTCTACTGTGCCTTCCTCCATCCTGCCTCACCCACCTGTGGTCAGGAGAGAGACCCATCCCAATAATGTGACCATGGATGTCAATGACATGATCCAGTGAATCGAAGAACTCATCTGAACGTCTCTCCTCCCCAAGCACCGGCCCAGCAGTTGTCATCTGGTGAGGCAAGATCTGCTTAATTCCTTCAGGGAAAAGGGAGGCAGGAAGGGGAATTAGCGTGCCCTGCAAGAGCTGCTGCTGCTACCTGACTCAAAGGTCTCAGGCAATAGACCAGGGCTGAAGCGCACTCCCCGGGCTCCAGAGCAAGGAGCATCCCTCCTTCCCATTGGGCATGTGTGTGGCAGGAAGGGAGTCTCCCCCAGGGTCCCGCTGGGCCGCAGGCCACTTGTCCCCCAAAGAATCATGGCGTGCTGGATCTGAACTTTTTGGACCATATGTTGCCCGCTCCTGCTCTAAACAGCTGAAAGGGTTTTGCACAAACTTCCCAGAAAATTTCATCTTTGGCCAGAGACCAAGCCTGGAAGCATGCAGACTTGTGGGAAGCACTTTGGGAAGAGGCCACAGTGGCAGCTACTTTACAATCTTACAGCAGGCACTTACCAGAAACCCTCTGTCCTAAGGGCAAGCAGATGACTTACAGAAAGGCACTGAGTTAGCATGTGGATAGCCATTGCCCAAATTCATCCCTCCCCTATTCCGGCTCCTCCAGAACCTCTTCTTGAGGTTCTGGCTGCACTTCTCTCCTCACCTTTTCCTGTATGCACACCCTATCCGTGGCCCCACAAAGTCGCGAGACCTCCTCGTCAACCTACTCCTGGCCTTAGCGAAAGCTGCCATCTATAACACCAGGAGTAAGATGTTGGACGAGGGGTTCTCTGCGACTGTGGGGCCTATTTCCGCTTCTCCCTCGTGTCATGAATCCGGGCAGAGTTCCTCTGGGCGGCGCCCGCTGGCTCCATCGACAGCTTTGAGGAGCGGTGGGCGCTGGCCGGGGTTCTCTGCTCAATGTCCCCATCCGGCTCCCTAGTTATGAACCTTTAGCCCGCACTCCTTGCCCCTTTTGTCATTAGTTATCCCCAGTAATTAATTGGACATGGGTCCAGTCGTCCCTCCCACAAGGCTGGGGGAGGTGCTTCAAATAGACCAAATTCATCCCTCAGACTGTGCTGTGACAATCTGTGGAAGTCAGAGCAAGGCAGAGCCACTCACCTATCTGGTGTGGAGAGTAGGTGAGGCATCCTGTGGTGAAGATTAAATATTTCTTGTTGCTGGCCTCTGTGGGGAGCTGAGTTAACTCAGGTGGCTTAGTCCTGCTCCTAGCAAGCAGCTCTGCGACCTTCGTCTCCAGTTCTCTCTCACTCATGACAGGCTTCATGCGGCCTTCAAGGAGGTCATCCAGGAACTGCTGCAGCCCATCCTCTGATGTTCCACTCCCACCATCCAGGAAGGCTTGCGCCCCCGGTTCTCGCATCAGTCTCTGCTTGGGCTTCTCCTCTTCTTCTTCACTCTCACTGCCAAGATCAAAGTGCTGGTAGGGAGAGGTGGTGGTAGCCAGTTGTTCCTTATAGTCCAGGAGCAGGTCTGGAGCATCGTAACGGCTGCAGTCTGCCACCATCACTGTCCGGATGCTGCTGGCATTCAGGTTCTGGATTTTGAACAGTCTCTTGACTACATTCACATTCTCAGACTCTATGCCCTGTTAAGAGAGGGGAGAGCAGGTGCCTTCTTTCTGTACCCCAAAAGAGCGAGGCAGCAAAAAAAGGCTCAGCATCACTAATACAACAGACTTCATAGGAACACCAAATCTCTGTAAACAGCCCTCTTTAAAACAGCACTGTGCACTATAGGATCTTTCAAGAGAGGCTCTCAAAACACTTGACAAGTGGTAGCGAATGAAGCCCCCTGGAAATTGGCCAGCATAGCAATCCCCATTATACAGGTGGGGAAACTGAGGCACAGAGGGATCACACAGCAGCAGAACTGGGAATAGAAGTCAGAATTCTATGCTTTAGCCTTCTAATTGATACCAGCTTTCCTAACTACAGGTTCAGGAACAAAGCTTCTTTTCTGACCACAGGTTCAGCATGATTGGTGCCAGTTGACTGGCCATTCTAAACGAGGGAAAACAGGCACCAATGAACTCCTTAGTGTGCAGTAACTGAGGCAAGAGGTGGCAAAGATAAGCTGTGCGCAGAAGTCTAAAGACTTGAGGGAAAGTGGAATAAATGGCAAATTATTAATAATTCTCCCTTTTGCAATGGAGAAGACAGGGCCAGCCTGCCAATAGCAGTGCACACTGTAGTACAGTTCAGTGGGAAGAGCTGTGTGAACACAGAATGCCTGCCACACGAGGATTTCCTTGTGCAGCATGCATACTGTTCTCCCAATTTCATCCAGGAGGAAACAGGTGCAGTGGGTTAGTGAATTCCTGTGACAGGAGCAGCACTCAGATCCTCCTCATTCACAGCCCCTAGAGTCCAAACAGCATTTTCGCTATCAAGTCACAACATTCATTTCCCTCATTGCCTCTAGTAGGGAGGATTCCTTGGCTCCCCTATGGCCATGAAAATTCCCTTCCCAGTGAGCATCCATGTCCCATAGGCTGAGTACCCAGACACAACAGCATGTGGGCAACAGCTAACATGCTCCAGGCTTCCAGTGACTCTTTACCCATCATGGCTCATCCTCTGGTCCCTTCCAAATGAGACCACAAGCTGGGCTCCAGCCCCCATTAGCACAATATGAGTGCATGGAAGCAGCACAGAACCACATGGGAAGTGCCCACTGCAAGGGGTGCTGGACCAGTGGGGCACTGAAGGGCTAACTTGAGCCAACTCCACCATGAGCCTCAGCTCACTACCAGTTACCCTTCTCAGTTCATTCTAGCATGGTAATTGCTCCCCGAATGACCCTTAGAATCATAGAATACTAGGACTGGAAGGGACCTCCTCAAGTTCAGTCCCCTGCACTCACAGCAGGACCAACACCATCTAGATCAGTGTTTCTCAACCTCCTTTTTTTTTTTTTTTTTTTTAAATAAAGTACCCCTTTTTCAAAAAAAATTGTAAGTACCCCCAGGACCTACAGTTTTCAGACAGATTTTTTTTTCTGCCATTGCACCACATTTGTTTAAACAACTTAATCATAGCTGGGCGGGCGATGACATTTTTGGGTATAAAAAGTGCAAAAATAATAAAGCACTGTAAAACTTAAAACAAAAATTCAGTTTTCTCCAAATTTCAATTGAGTACCCTTAAGGGTACTCATACCACTGGTTGAGAAACACTGATCTGGATCATCCCTGATAGATGTCTATCCAACCTACTCTTAAATACAGGCAGTCCCCGGGTTACGTACAAGATAGGGACTGTAGGTTTGTTCTTAAGTTGAATTTGTATGTAAGTCGGAACTGGCTCCAGATTCAGCCGCTGCTGAAACTGATCAGCGGCTGACTATAGGAAGCCCTAGGCAGAGTTGCTCTGCCCCCGGCTTCCTGGAATCAGCCGCTGATCAGTTTCAACAGCGGCTGAATCTGGACTCCTGGGACAGAACAGCTGGGGCACTGCCGGGTAGGTCCCCGCAGGACCAACCCGGCAGCACCCCAGCTGCTCTACCCCAGGCGTCCTGCAACAAAAGCCTGGTCTGCTGGGGGGGGGGGGGGGAGAGCACACTAGCTGCCCCCTCCCCCCCCAGCAGACCAGGGAGACCCGAGCAAAGCCGCAGAGGCGGCGGGGTCCCCCGCCTCTGCGGCTTTGCTCCTGTCTCCCTGCTGTGCTGGGGAGTCCCCCCCAGCACACCAGGGAGACCCGGAGCAGCTTTTCTCGCCCCAGAGGACGTGGTGGCGGGACTGCTGTGCTCTGGGCGGTCCCGCCGCCCGCGAGCTCCGGGGTGAGAAAAGCCCCGTTCGTAAGTGCGGATCCGACATAAGTCGGATCCGCGTAAGTCAGGAACTGCCTGTATAGCCAATGATGGAGATTCCACAACCTCCCTAGGTAATTTAATCCAATGTTTAACCACCCTGACAGGAAGTTTTTTCTAATGTCCAACCTAAACCTCCCTTGCTGCAGTTTAAGCCCATTGCTTCTTGTTCTATCCTCAGAGGCCAAGGAGAACAATTTTTCTCCCTCTTCCTTGTAACACCCTCTTAGATACTTCCACTTTTACTACAGGAGGCAGAATCATGGGAGACTGCTCCATTCCTCACTCCTGTTGCCAGTGCCTAGGGATCTTTCAGGCATCAGTTCTCAGAAAGGAGCCTCAGCAATGACATCAAAGTCAGTATCTCACACCTCAGTCTCAGCTGATGGGAACTGCCCAGGCTATTAAACCACCCAGGGCCCTGGGACGCACCTGGAAAGCATTATTTAGCCACAGCACTGAGCAGGAAGTGATGTGCCCAATTCGGTGCAGGTTGCCGGAAATTAAGTTGGTTTCATTCAGCCAGCAGCCAAACACATCATAGGGTTTATTCCTCACTCTGGAGAGGAGAGCAAAGTTTTCTGTAGGGAAAGAGAAAGAAGGAGGATAATGAAGCTCCCAGTGAAGTAAGACAGGCCCCATGGGACAAGGATTCAAATCAAAGGCCAACTGATCCCTGAAGCAGAATGGATGTGAAGATGTTCGGTCTCTTATCAGTAAGGCTTCCCACCACTTGCTGCTTTTCAGTGGTGCTATGGTAACTAGCAGCCTAGCTATTCCCCTAGATCATAGAGGGACTGTCTCTTCTTGACACAGTGCCACTATCAATTTAAACAGGGGCCCAAAGTTTTTGAGCCAATCCATCCCCATACGAAGCTTCCACTTGGGCAGGGAATCCAGGAGGTAGCAGATGATAAGCATCAGCAAAGCTGCCTGTCATGAGAGGAACAGACCAGCTAATGGGATCAGGGGCTACTGGCAGATGGGTAGCCTCAGGCCTGAGCTGTGAGGGAAAACTTGCCCACTGCCCACTCTCCTGCTGCCTGGCTGTGGCAATCAGTGCCTCACTTGCAGCAGCATTAGCACTGCACAAAGATCCCTTTTAAAAAGGTACTCAAATCCCACGCTGAGTCCTGTTCCTAGGCATAGGCCAAGTCACAGCCCAACCATCCTGTCACCTTCTCCTTTCCTTGGACTATCTCAATCTGCTGCCAGTCAGCCAGTTCCACACTCACACCAAGGCAAAGCCAAGCCGAAATGAACATTACCCAGGCTAATAACAGCGATTTCTCCTGACGAAGAGTTGCGAGGCCCCACAAAGACCCCTGACACCAGAAGGAGGGAGTCATCTGAGTTGAACTGGGAAAACTGGGTGTAGCTCCAGTTGTACAGCCTCATGTTGGAACTGTGGAGCAGAGAAATGGCCAGCTCGTTGTTCCAAATCTGAGAGCAAAGGGAACAGGGCAGACTGTTAGAGGCCTGATGACCAGGATACCCAGAGCATGGATGGAGATGTCCAAATCCCAGCCTCACTCCCAAAAAGTCTTTCAGAAGGGAACTGGAGGGTTTGCAGAATTACTGCTATGAACATTTTAGATTAATTTGGTTCCAGTGAGTTCACTGCCTTTGTTACTCATTCCCTCAGCCTCAGAGGCTGCAAAACCCAGAACAGTTGTCCCTCTGAGAGCCCAGTTCTGCCTCCTGATTCGTTTTACAGTCACATACCCTGGATAGCTGGAGACCAGCCATATGATCATATTCATTTCTGACTGCATTGGGCCCCAATGCAGTGCAAGTGGAATTGGAGCTGGGCCACAGGCAGAAGTCACTGGGGAGGACTTCCCTGGCTCCTGGCAATGGAGTTAGTGTCTAGGTATGACCCCTCGCCTTAACTTTGTCCACCTTCCCACCTCCCAAGCAATCAGGTGGACCCAGACAGCTTTCCTCTAGGTAGGGACCAAGGGAACCCAGAAGATGTGCAGACATGTTATTCAGGAACCACCGGATGAGGCACAGAGAGGGTACATGATTCACTCAAATGGACAGTGAGTCAGCAGCAGAGCCAGAAGCCCCAACATCTAGGCCTACAAAACTGTTCAGACTATTTGTTTCATGGGTCTCCTTCCTACTCTCCCAGGACCTGTCCAATAATTGCCCATGCTGGGGTATCATCACATGGTTTAGAGCTTAGGTCAGAAATCTCAGTGAGGGAGAGTTTGGACAAGGGAATTAGCTTCGGTGTCTGTTACAGGAGTGGGTAGGCAAGGGTCTGTGAGTAGGGGATCACACTAGCTGATCATAATGGTCCCTTTACTGTCTATGCATCAAGAGATTGCTTTTCAAAGCCACCTCCAACTCCCCTTCCTATACCAGCGAAACCTTCATCCCTGCACAACCTGCTCACAACCTCTGTTCTTGCCCCCTCCTTGATTTCTATGTGACAAGAGCCATGACACACAGAGAAGCTCAAAGCCCTGCAAGGGAACAAAAGAGGTCTAGTCAACGAGCTCCAAAGATTGCAGTGATAGCCAGCAATTCAGAGGAAGAGCAGACTGAGCACAAAGCTCCACAAACTCAGATGCTCCTGACCTGCTCATCATTCCTTCTCTGCATTCTGGACACAAAGAAGTTTCCATACCAGAATCCCTCCCCACAGTTCCTAACTGGAAGGCTGGACAGCACTAACCAGATGCTCAGCATATCAGAGCTCAACAGAAGATTTTCACACTTGGAGCCTGAATGTGACCAGCCTGTTTGAGTGAATAAACCCCTCAGCACAACAGACGCATGCCTTTTACCTTAACTGTGCAGTCCTTGGAGCAGGATGCAAACAAGTAGCCTGAATGGGAGAAGCTAAGATGTAAGACCTGATCATTGTGCTCTCTCAGGGTCTGCACTTCAACACATGGGATGGTGTCATAGAGCCTTTGGAACTCCTCATACCAGGAAACGGCAGCTGCAACACATGTGAGTAAGAGAGAGGAGTCAGAGCTCAGCATAGATGGAAACCACAAAGCCACATGACTTGTTTACAGCAGTAACTTAACATTTTTTACTGGCATTAGGTTTTGGACAAACTGCAGGATCATGTGCGAGATGTTAGTAATGCTTGCCACAGCAATGTGTACCCTGAGCAAGATCTATGTTTGTAATACTATCTGCACAGATAACCAGGGGAAAAAAGTGCACGAAAAGACAGTTTGCTGTTGCTTTCAAGAAGGGAGGAGACAAGCACATCACGGGCGGATTATGACTTGTACCCAGAACCACCCATGTCCGTGTTTTTGTCCCATCAAGCATTGGGAGTCTGACCCAGAATTCAAATGGGCATCAGGAACTATGGGATGGCTACCCACAGTGCATTACTGGAAGAGTCTATGTAGTCATGGTAGTTATGGATGCACTCTGTCGATCAAATGTTCTTAGTGGGGACATTTGCCTTCGACTTTATAATACTGGATGCTAAGTCATACCCCAAGGTTCTGGCAATTCTTGATTTAGTCCTAAATGAAGCACAGGATCTGGTCCAAGAGGTGAATATAACTGGACCACTTGGAAACAGTGAAACTACACAGAAATGAGGAGATTAGTTAACAGAAATTAAAAGGTACAGTATAAACAGTGAAATCTTGGCAAGCTGCATGGAAACTTTGTAGAGACACCGTCAGAGGCACAAATTAAATGTATACCCAAAATTAAAAACACATAATAAGATAACAAAAAAAGCACCACCATGGCTAAACAACAATGGGAAAGAAGCCGTGAGAGGCAAAAAAGAATTGTTTAAAAAGTGGAAGTTAAATCCTAGTGAGGAAAATTGAAAGGAGCATAAACTCTGACAACTGCAGTGTAAAAATAAAATTAGGAAAGCCAAAAACATTGAAGAACAGCTAGCCAAAGACTCAAGAAGCAGTATTAAAAAAGTGTCAAGATGTTAAAGGAGAACTCAGGGACAAAAAGGTGATTGTGGAGAAACTAAATGTTTTCTTTGCACCAGTCTTCATGGTGTGGTGGAGCATGCTGACAGGAGTGCTTGGAGGAAATCTTTGCTGCTGCTGCTGCTGCTGCTGCCACCACTGGCCCATGCTATTTCTGTTTTGGAAATTAATAGGACTGTGCTCTAACAATCAGCTAACCCAGACCTTCCCAACAGTGCAAAACTGATAACATACTAAACAAATACCAAACCTGGGTGTCGTGGCACTTCCCGAGAAACCCTGTAGTATCTATAGAACAGTTCCTTCCACAGGAATTCATCCCGTGCCACTGCATGCCATTGCTGACACACCAACCCCACCGAAAGCACATCTATGTGGTCCAGGTACAAGAAAATCTCATAGAGGATGCTGTCTGGGAGAAGGGGACTACCCACAACATCCATACTGTCATTGTCACCAAAGGGATCTGAAAACAAACAAAGGGGGAAAGTTGGTATGATAACTAAAGCCCTGTGCAGACACAGAATTTGTATCCACATCTTATTTGCAAAAAAATGAGCTACGGCTATATGCATGGACATTTGCAGATGTAGATAAAAAGTGGTTATCTACAGATTTGCAGGGCTTATATTATAACATTTGGTAGTGTACTGCAGTATTCCCTGAAAGCTGTACACTTTTGCAAATTTTCAGAACTCAAATGTCACCCAGTTGATTAGCAGAACGCCCACAGCTAGGTTTTGTTTCTACTGGTAGTGAACAGTCACACATGCCTCAGTACAAAAAATATTCCACACGGATGGAAAAGATTAGAGAGAACATTGGTGTAACACAATCCTTAATGATTTTCTTCTATCTTCCCCCAAACAGAATGTGCTTTTTAACAAATTTTCTGCTTTTATTTTTTAATATAGCAATTCTTTAAAGCTCCAGAGACAGACACTTACATTTACTATGAAATTATTCACGTGAAAGATCAGCCAACACAAACACAGGCCCCAATCCTGCAAATGTCCACTTACAGGCCTAACTTTATTTATTAGGATCCAAAAACAGGCTGTCAACAGCATTTGATCCTGAGACTTTTTAGCATGAAAGCGCAACTTCTAGTACTTCAGCTAAAGAACAAAATAGATTCGTTGGAGGCAGCTATACTCTGCATGGGCTATCCTGGGTGGTGAGGATATTTTACAAACTTGTATGTAATGTAGTTATAGCCAACCCTAACCTAATACAAAATAGGTAAGGTAACATCTTGAGCAATTTCTGTTGGTGAGACAGATAAGAAGAGCAGCTCTGTGTGGCTCAAAAGTTTGTCTCTCTCACCAAGAGTATTGGTCCAAATAGAGCAATTACCTCATCCACCTTGTCACTTCACAATCTTGTTATATAGGCCCTCCCTCCCCAAGGAGGGGGAAGATCTGTATTTCAGGTTCCAACCTGAGCTTTTGGCGCAAGACAGAAGCACCTAAACAGACCCAAGCTCCAGAACAGATCAGACACTTGTGAGAGGCTGATTCTGCTGGAGGGTAATATATAATAAGGATGTTAAATATTGACTAATTGACTAACCAAATAGTCAATGCATTTTTGCATTGACTATTCAATTAGTCGATAGGGCGATTCCGCCTTTGAAGTGTAGGAACAGCCCTAGAGCTGTTGCTACACTTCAAA